>NC_080031.1:21375000-22000000 GCF_030020395.1 Manis pentadactyla | reverse complement strand
ACAATAGAGAGAAGAAAGCAGGTGTTGCAGTACTAATATCAGACAAAATAGACTCCAAAACAAAGAAAGTAAGAAGAGATAAAGAAGGACATTACATAATGATAAAGGGCTCAGTCAAACAAGAGGATATAACCATTCTAAATATATATGCACCCAACACAGGAGCACCAGTATGTGTGAAACAAATACTAACAGAACTAAAGGGGGAAATAGACTGCAATGGATTCATTTTAGGAGACTTCAATACGCCACTCACCCCAAAGGATAGATCCACTGGGCAGAAAATAAGTAAGGACACGGAGGCACTGAACAACACAGTAGTTCACAGTAGTTTACAGTAGTAGATGGACCTAATAGACATCTATAGAACTCTACATCCAAAAGCAACAGAATATACATTCTTCTCAAGTGCACATGGAACATTGTCCAGAATAGACCACATACTAGCTCACAAAAAGAGCCTCAGTAAATTCCAAAATATTGAAATTCTACCAACCAACTTTTCAAACCACAAAGGTATAAAACTAGAAATAAATTCTACAAAGAGAACAAAAAGGCTCACAAACACATGGAGGCTTAACAACATGCTCCTAAATAATCAATGGATCAACGAACAAATTAAAATAGAGATCAAGGAATATATGGAAACAAATGACAACAACAACACAAAGCCCCAACTTCTGTCAGACGCAGTGAAAGCAGTCTTAAGAGGAAAGTATACAGTGATCCAGACACACTTGAAGAAGGAAGAACAATCCAATGAATAGTCTAACATCACAGTTATCATAAACGGGAAAAAGAAGAACAAATTAGGACTAATGTCAGCAGAAGGAGGGACATAATAAAGATCAGAGAAGAAATAAACAAAATTGAGAAGAATAAAACAATAGCAAAAATCAATGAAACCAAGAGCTGGTTCTTCAAGAAAATAAACAAAATAGATAAGCCTCTAGCCAAATTTATTAAGAGAAAAAGAGAATCAATACAAATCAACAGAATCAGACGAGAATGGAAAAATCACGACAGACTCCACAGAAATACAAACAATTATTAAAGACTACTATGAAAACCTATATGCCAAAAAGCTGGAAAACTTAGAAGAAATGGACAACTTCCTAGAAAAATACAACCTTCCAAGACTGAACAAGGAAGAAACACAAAAGTTAAACAAAGAAATTACGAGCAAAGAAATTGAAAGGGTTATCAAAAAACTACCCAAGAACAAAACCTCTGGGCTGGACGGATTTACCTCGGAATTTTATCAGACACACAGAGAAGACATAATACCCATTCTCCTTAAAGTTTTCCAAAAAATAGAAGAGGAAGGAATACTCCCAAACTCATTCTATGAAGCCAACATCACCCTAATACCAAAACCAGGCAAAGACCCCACTAAAAAAGAGAATTACAGAAAAATATCCCTGATGAATGTAGATGTAAAAATACTCAATAAAATATTAGCAAACCGAATTCAACAGTATATCAAAAGGATCATACACCATGACCAAGTGGGATTCATCCCAGGGATGCAAGGATGGCACAACATTCGAAAGTCCATCAACATCATAAACCACATCAAACAAAAAGAAAGACAAAAACCACATGATCATCTCCATAGATGCTGAAAAATCATTTGACGAAGTTCAACATCCATTCATGATAAAAACTCTCAGCAAAATGGGAATAGAGGGCAAGTACCTCAACATAATAAAGGCCATCTATGATAAACCCACAGCCAACATTATATTGAACAGCGAGAAGCTGAAAGCTTTTCCTCTGAGATTGGGAACAAGACAGGGATGCCCACTCTCCCCACTGTTATTTAACATAGTACTGGAGGTCCTAGCCACTGCAATCAGACAAAACAAATAAATACAAGGAATCCAGATTGGTAAAGAAGAAGTTAAACTGTCACTATTTGCAGATGACATGATATTGTACATGAAAAAACCTAAAGACTCCACTCCAAAACTACTAGTACTGATATCAGAATACAGCAAAGTTGCAGGACACAAAATTAAAACACAGAAATCTGTGCCCTTCCTATACACTAACAATGAACCAATAGAAAGAGAAATCAGAAAAACAACTCCATTCACAATTGTATCAAAAAAAATAAAATACCTAGGAATAAACCTAACCAAGGAAGTGAAAGACCTATACCCTGAAAACTACAAGTCACTCTTAAGAGAAATTAAAGGGGACACTAACAGATGGAAACTCATCCCATGCTTGTGGCTAGGAAGAATTAATATCATCAAAATGGCCATTCTGCCCAAACCAATGTAAAGATTTGATGCAATCCCTATCAAATTACCAGCAACATTCTTCAACAAACTGGAACAAATAGTTCAAAAATTCATATGGAAACCCCAAAGACCCCAAATATCCAAAGCAATCCTGAGAAAGAAGAATCAAGTAGGGGGGATCTCAGTCCCCAACTTCAAGCTCTACTACAAAGCCATAGTAATCAAGACAATTTGGTACTGGCACAAGAACAGAGCCACAGACCAGGGGAACATACTAGAGACTCCAGACATTAACCCAAACATATATGGTCAATCAATATTTGATAAAGGAGCCATGGACATACAATGGCGAAACGACAGTCTCTTCAACAGATGGTGCTGGCAAAACTGGACAGCTACATGTAGGAGAATGAAACTGGACCATTGTCTAACCCCATACACAAAAGTAAATTCAAAATGGATCAAAGACCTGAATGTAAGTCGTGAAACCATAAAACTCTTAGAAAAAAACATAGGCAAAATCCTCTTAGACATAAACATGAGTGACCTCTTCTTGAACATATCTCCCCGGGCAAGGAAAACAACAGCAAAAATGAACAAGTGGGACTATATTAAGCTGAAAAGCTTCTGTACAGCAAAAGACACCATCAATAGAACAAAAAGGAACCCTAAAGTATGGGAGAATATATTTGTAAATGACAGATCCGATAAAGGCTTGACGTCCAAAATATATAAAGAGCTCACCCACCTCAACAAACAAAACACAAATAACCCAATTAAAAAATGGGCAGAGGAACTGAACAGACAGTTCTCCAAAAAAGAAATACAGATGGCCAACAGACACATGAAAAGATGCTCCACATCGCTAATTATCAGAGAAATGCAAATTAAAACTACAATGAGTTATCACCTCATACCAGTAAGGATGGCTACCATCCAAAAGACAAACAACAACAAATGTTGGCGAGGCTGTGGAGAAAGGGGAACCCTCCTACACTGCTGTGGGGAATGTAAATTAGTTGAACCATTGTGGAAAGCAGTATGGAGGTTCCTCAAAATGCTCAAAATAGACTTACCATGTGACTCAGGAATTCCACTCCTAGGAATTTACCCTAAGAATGCAGCACTCCAGTTTGAAAAAGACAGATGCACCCCTATGTTTATCGCAGCACTATTTACAATAGCCAAGAATTGGAAGCACCCTAAGTGTCCATCAGTAGATGAATGGATAAAGAAGTTGTGGTACATATACACAATGGAATATTACTCAGCCATAAGAAGAAAACAAATCCTACCATTTGCAACAACATGGATGGAGCTAGAAGGTATTATGCTCAGTGAAATAAGCCAAGAGGAGAAAGAAAAATACCAAATGATTTCACTCATCTGTGGAGTATAAGAACAAAGAAAAAACTGAAGCAACAAAACAGCAGCAGAATCAAAGAACCCAAGAATGGACTAACAGGTACCAAAGGGAAAGGGACTGGGGAGGATGGGTGGGTAGGGAGGGATAAGGGGGGGGAAGAAGAAAGAGGTTATTATGATTAGCATGCATAATGGGGTGGTGGGAGAAAGGGGAGGGCTGTACAACACAGAGAAGACAAGTATTGATTCTACAACATTTTTCTATGCTGATGGACAGTGACTGTAAAAGGATTTGTGGGGAGGGCTTGGTATAGAGGAGAGCCTAGTAAACATAATATTCTTAATTGTAATTGTAGATTAATGATAACAAAAAAAAAAGAAAGAAAAGGGGGATTACTCCCTGATAGGATAAAACTAACTGTAAATCAATGATTAATGCATGCTTTAAGTACCCTTAATTTTGATCATTTAAAGGGTGTCAGATGATCAGCTATGGAAGTACATTTTTCTGATAATATTCCTTTCTCTTAAAAAAAAGCAGTTTCTGTGTGGTGACCTCCAATGAGTTCTTTACAATGGTATAAAGGGCATATCAAAGTGTGGGCAAAGGGTTTGTTTATGTTTATACAGTGGATCAAAGCCTAATTTGGCTACCCAGAAAATGAATTAAGATAAGATATGAAGAAGAAATTCCAACATTAACATTCTCTGGTAGAGTCATTCCAGAAAATGATCATCAAAAAACTTCAGCAAAGATCCCTGAGCTGTTGCAGTTGTAGCTGCATTCATCCCACCGGTTCCCGGACTTGCCATTGGAATGTTGAAGGAGATATCCAAGCTGGCCTGTGCATACAGTAAAACAAGAAATTTGACTGGATCTATGCTTTCGGAACTCAACCAAGAATTAGGAGAAGTAAAAGTTGCAGCGCTCCAAAATCTTGCGACTATAGACTATCTACTGTTAAATATGGGATGTGAACAGTTCCCAGGAATGTGTTGTTTTAATTTGTCTGATTTTTCTCATACTATTCAAATTCAGTTAGACAATATCAATCATATCATTGATAAGTTTTCACAAATGCCTAGGGTGCCTAACTGGTTTTCTTGGTTTCACTGGAGATGGCTGGTAATTGTAGGTCTGCTTTGGTTATGTAGCTGTATTCCTATTATGTTAATGTGTGTACGCAATTTAATTAGTAGTTTAAAACCTATACATGCTTATGTTACTCTACAAGAAGGTATGTCAAAGAAATAATCAATCTTCCCATGTTTACTTCCATCTGCTACTTCTATAGCTTTTCTTCTTCCTTCCTATTTACAGCCCTTAACTAGAATTCGTGCCTCATATCGAAATTACCGAGTATAGTAATTCTCCCAAGTGGTAAAGATACCTCAAGACAAATTCTGGGCATAGAAGCCACAGGGCATAAATCTGCAAAGAAGTAAAAAGCTAACCTTTTCAAACAATATGGCTTCTCTCTCACTTACCAACTTTACATTTCCCTGTATGGCCCCAGAAGATGACTGGTTAGCCAGAGACGGGTAAGATTCCTCAAGGGAGGAACAACCTAAGACAGGCACAGTCGCAGGGGGACCATCAAGTTAGAAACTGGGGATCAACAGAGGTGAGGCTTAGAACCTCACCACGCCTGTTCTGAGAGAAATCTCCTGCATCCGTGGATGTTTTATTGCCCTTGTCTAGCTTGGATTAACACATAGTCTACAGGCACACACCTGATCATCTACATTTGCTCTCTTACAACACTAAACTATGTTTTCTACCTTTATCTTGTATCTACCTACCACTTCAGCATTTTATTAAAAACAATAATAATAAAGAGAGAAATGTGGTATCCACATATAAATCAAGTATAAAAATCAAATGAATATTCATATTTGAACTGACTGTTTATAGTTCATAATGCATGAACAAAACCGAAAGTTTCTGTGATGGCTGCCCTTGTACTGTTCACCATGTAATTTATTCACTATGTAAGAATTTGTTCTCCATGTAAGAATTTGTTCATTATGCTTCAGAAGATTGGAGACTAATGAAAATTAGTCTTGGGGTGGATTAATGATTGTGCAGTGAGCATTGACTCCCCTATACAGAATTTTATTGTTGTTAACAACCATTTGATCAATAAATATGAGAGATGCCCTCTCAAAAAAAAATGTATGTTCCTTTCAGTTTCCACATTACCGTCTCCGTATCTTTCATTTCTTTTCTCTCTTTCATTCCCATTATTTTAACTCCTTTCATTCTCATCACTTTTACTTCCTCCTCTTTCTCAATGTAGAATCAACACTATTAGTATTCTCTTTGGTAAAAGCTATTAAACCTTTGACAAATACATTTTTTATAAGTAGACTTTCACGCATCATCGCTAGGCTAAGGAAGAACTATTGAGAAACAAGCTGTTGACCATTCCACTATATCACACCATAAATTCTTTTTTTAATTAAAGTATCATTGGTATGCAATATTATGAAGATATCACAAGAGCAACATTGAGGTTTCAACATTCACCCATATTATCAAATCCTCCCCACCCCAAGCCCATTGCAGTCACTGTCTATCAGCATAGTGAGTTGCTATAGAGACATCACTTGTCTTCTCTGTGCTGAGTTAACATCAATCACTGCAAAATGACAGTTTGGTATCCTTTCTACTGAAAAAGGAAGAGGGGATATTCATAGTGGTCAAATAATCCTTCTCATTCAATTAACAATTGAATTTTAGGATTTTAAAATTATTTGCAATGATTTAAAAGAATTCAGTGCTCTAGCATCTCAAAAATTAAATTCCTGTGATTTATTGAAAAGAACTATAAGTTAAAATTTTAATTTCATGTTTAACTTGTTGCATGAACTGATAGTAACTAAGTTTTCTCAACCTCTTTTCCCTCACTGGTAGTCTAAAATTCTGCTTGATCTCATCTACGGGGCTTTGTGAGAATCTCTATCAAGTAATAGATCAAATCATATTTGAAAAATACAGTGCAAATGTCATTTGTTATGTGCGTTTTCAGTACAAAAGTGGAAAATTAATGGTATAATTAGGAATTACCAGGAAAATAAACAAAAACATTTTTTAATGAAGATTATTTTGT
This sequence comes from Manis pentadactyla, assembly GCF_030020395.1. Classification (NCBI taxonomy): domain Eukaryota; kingdom Metazoa; phylum Chordata; class Mammalia; order Pholidota; family Manidae; genus Manis; species Manis pentadactyla. The sequence goes on along the minus strand of NC_080031.1, from coordinate 21,993,273 downwards.
TTTACAAGTACTTGGGTATTTCAGACAAACACAAAATTCTTTACAAAATAGTAGACACATAAATGTACCCAATCCAGTTTATTAGAAAGATGGAAAAAAAGTTGTGAAAAAGACCTGCCATTTCATTTACCTTTTAAAACATAAAATCTACATTGTGTCTGACTTAAAAACTACAATCTATGTCCCTGAATCACTTGAAAGTATGATTTCCTCTATTTTCAAGTATTTCTATAGAAAGTTAAGAAGGTATGGCTCCTATATACCTACAAGAATAATTTCATATTTTCATATTTTTAAGACAGATAATATCACCTTATCAATAGATACCCTTCAGAATACTAGACTATTATAAAAAAAAATCTCCTTCATAAAGCACCTGTTAACTCAATGATTTTTAATATGCTGCATCCCTTTTATGAGTTTCAGTTTAACCAAAAGTAAACTGTGGGAGTTAAACCAGGTCTTTAAAGACCTCTTTTGGGCCTGACCTGTCCATGATTCTGACTGAAATTAAGAGGAGTCAGCATCTGGGTGTTGGTGGCTGGTTACCTTTCTCCTAAACTGTGGGTAAAATCACATATTTCCAGAATCTCTTGCCTGGCCTTAGTCCATCTCCATAGCAACGGGTGATTACATGGGGGAGCAAGGGCATATCTGGCCCAGAGAGGTTGGCTGAGGTTCCTTTTCTGCAGCCGGGTCACGAGAGGCACAGGTGCGTGGAAGTGAACGACTGCTTGTAAACAATAAACGGGTTTCTCCCACTTCATTTCTCCTTTGACTGATTTTGGCCTCAAAGGTAATTTGCCCCAGACTGGGAGCATATTTTCCCCAGAGTTATACAAACATATTAGAATAAATACAACCACAGCTTCATGTTATTGTCCCTTATCTCCTTTAAGGTCAGCTGATCCAATTGCAAAATCTCAGCAAAGTGGCCTTCCTCCCAGGAAGAGGCAGACCCTCCAGGCTCTCTCTCCTCTTGCTTGTATCCCTCATAACCTACTATTTTAAACTCCCAAACGTCTTCCCTTTATGCAATCCAGGTACAAGGACATCTCCAGAGTCTATAGTTTAAACCTAAGTATTCTTCCCTTGATTGCTAAAGACTGTGCTGTCGGAGAACTGGACTTTGCCATTCCCCGTCAGCCCTTATTCAATCCTATCACTGTCCAGTCAACTCCTACTCTTTCCCGATAGCACGATTAGTAGAGCCCACCACACAACGTATACTACAACTTTCTCAGTTTTTGGTAATTAGAACTACTTGGTTTCATATGCTTATCTATTTTTGTCAGATTGTTAAATGCTTTAATGTCTCTCCAAGAAAATCTTGGTAAGTGTTAGGGCCAGTGCCTAGCTATCCTAAAGAAGCCAGTGTCTACTGGGAAGAACTAAACAAAACAAAACAATGCAAAATTTTATGCATTTCAGATCTATGTTGAATCTTGGGTGTCTGGTTTTTGGACAAATTACATCACCTTTCTGAACCTCACTTTTTTATCTCTCAAGTAAGGAAAATAAAACTCATTGCTTGTTGATTTAGGGAAAGAATGATTAATTAATTACTCTTTACTATGTGTCAGGTATTGTGCTAGAAGGGCAAAAGCCTGAAATCACCTAAGCTTCACTGAAATTCATATTTTGTAAGAAAATTCTAATTTTTCTGGTTCTTCCATAGTAAGACTGTGGCTGGGTAAATAAACCATGAATAACTAGACAACACATTCATAATTTTATAAATTTGATGACATCTGGCCTCATCATGCATTCATGCATTAAAATATTAATTCTATTTATTTCCTCTTTATAGCCCCACACTATATTTTTTTTATCTTTTTTTTTAAACTTTGTTATCATTAATCTACAATTACATGAAGAACATTATGCTTACCTGGGTCCTCCCTTCACCAAGTCCCCCCCACAAACCCCATAGCCCCACACTATATTTAGATCATTTTAAGTAATCAATATGTATTTGCCAAATAAATGCTTACATTCACTTTCAATGTTTGAAAGAATGAAAAGCAAGTTCATTTTAATTATATATCATTATTATTTTGTCATGTATTGGAGAAAGATAAAAATACAGAAGGTTTATAATCAAATTTACTTCAGAATGACAGAGAGAGGGAGAGATCACCATTCAGAGAAGTCCTCCTGATTTCTACCAGTCTCCTGTTTGTCAGCAAGCATCATTTGGTGGTTTCATAAATCCCTTCCCTGTAACCTTCCCCATTTCTTCATCTATTGGCTTGTGATGGAGACTATATCCTTAAGTGTAGTCTTATATGTTAAAACTCGGGTCATTTTCCCTAAAACCCTGGTGGTCTCCTCCTTAGGTGGTCCACAAAATGTACAGAAAAAAAACTGAATTTTATTCTCCACCCTTCCATCCATCTGTAGGAATATTCAAATAATCACCATTAATATCCTAACAGAATGTAACAGAATAGAATAGGTGATGTTTAAATAGAATAATAGAATAGATGACGTTTAAATACGGAAATCAGAAACACATACTACAAATTGACCCATTAAGACAAGTAACAGGAAGTAGGAATGGAGTCATTTGACACACTCTGTGTTTCTTGAGTTTTCCTTTCCAGATTTTCTGTACTTTGCTGATGCAAACCACTCACGTTGTTTTCTTTCCCCTGAACTTTTCTCAAATCATGAAAAAAATGTAACTGCCATGTTTTGAATTATTTTATTTAAGTGAGGCAGAAAGTATAAGTTATCACATATAGATTATATAAAAAAATATATATAACCAAATGAGTCATTCTATACCTTTTCATCAGGTATATGGAGCAATAGTTTCAACAGTTTATTGTATATAAATTATGGCTAAAATTTTTCAATAAGTTTAGTCAAGCATAAATAATCATTAAACTGATACTTTAATAATATATTCTAAAACTATGTTTCTTATTAATCTAAGGACAGTGGTTAATTGTGGGTTGGTAAAGTAAAATTTAATGTGACCAACTCACCAGATATTTGGCTTAAATCTAAGGTACATGCAATGATTCACAACTACCTTACTCACAATCAGTGAATAAATTCAACGACTATGTATTAATAAATCTCACACTGCAAACACTTCTGAAGAATCCTGAAGATGGAATTCACCTGTTCTCTAAAGTAAGGTATCCCAACTTTTTTCTAAAGCAAATTCAAGAGTCTTTTCCCAGTTTTATTTTGATATTCAAGAGAAGAAGAAACTGATATCTTCAGCATTTATGTTGGCAACTATTCTTTATCTCTCAATAGCACATTTATTACATTCTCCAGGGAAATGAAAACAAAGACAATACATGGTTCCTGTATGATTTCCAAACAGCCTTACCTAGGAGATACTGTAATCTGCAGAACTGTATTGCAGTATTTCTGTGAGTTTGGAAATTCCCACTGGGATAATTTAAGCAAGCTGAACTTTTTTTTAAACTTTATTCCACAACCCCAAAATCCATCAAATCATATTTTTCATATGTATCTATAAAAACTAAGATCAGATCAGATTCTGTATTAACATTGGGAATAGTTTTTGGGAGATTCTGGTGACCTGAGAAGTCGTGGTGCTCACACCTCAGAAAGCAGAGGAGCAGAGAGGACACTCAGTTTCAGGTCAAAGGAAAACACTAATATTGCCTCAATTTAGTCTGTAGAGGATGCTGAATATTCCAGCATGCATCTACTATTGTCTAATAACAGCTTTAACAAGTTAATATACTCTGTTGTCCTTTCCTCTGAATGTCCTTGGCTGTTGATTTTTCTGCCAACAATTCTTCCAAGCCATCCGCCTTGCACACCTCATCCTTGTAATGGAAGATATTCCCAAGTGTTCTTTGTGATTATTTTTATTTTATAACTGAGTTCTCGGTAACTTTATCTTTTCTGACATTTTCTTCCAGATCCATAGACCACATTCCTCAACTTTGTTTATATATAGAATTTGGCATTTTAATAACTTTGAGTGTATAAATCACTGGCACTAATTACCTTTACAATGTCATACAACTATTACCACTATTTCCAAGATGTTTTCATTATCCCAAACCATACCCATTAAATGTTAACTCCCCATCCTCCTGTCTGCCACTGTATCTTCTAGTCTACCCCGTCTCTATGAATTTGCCTATTTTAGATGTTTCATTCAAGTGGAACCATACAACGTTTGTTATTTTGTGTATAACTCATTTCACTTAGTGTGGCTCTAGAGGAAGGGGGTTCCCTATGAATCCCGTGGAACCGAAGGCAGGCAGGGGTAGGGTCCGCTGGGGATTAAAGGTTTATTTCTCGTAGCTCAGTCTCTCTCCCGCAGTGCCCTCCGCTCCGACCCCCAGCCGCTCTGCCCCCTCTGTCCCAGCACCCTTGGCCTCCTCTCGCTCAGCTCTGCTCCCCGGCTCTCTCTCTCCAGCCACAGCGCAATCCACCTCCACACCCACACCACCCACCTCCACGCACGCCTTCCTCAAGGCGCAACTCCATGGGCAGGTCCCTGGTGATTAGCAGCACCTGACCAATTACATACCAGGAATGGAGGGGAGGAGAGAATGGCTGCTGCTCTCCACCCCGTACCCCAGAGCGGCAATCCCGTGAAGGACCAGTGGCTCTGCTATAGTGAACATCGCATTATGTGCAAACAGGCCCTTATACGCATATCACTATCAAGTACAGGTGGGAAATCTGATTGAAAACTTCCATTTACCCCACAGAATGATAGTCAGGGTTTATCTACGTTGTAGTGTGGGTGAATGGCAATCCATTACACGTATATACCACATGTTATCCATTCTCTATTGATGGATGCTGGAATTATTTCCACCTTTTAGCTATTGTGAATAATTCTGCCATGAACATTGGTATACAAATATCTGTTTGAGTCCCTGATTTCAATTATTCTAGGTGTTATAGCTAGTGGTGTTATACAGTGATTATATGTATGCCTTTTTGAGAAACCACAAAAACCTGTTCTACAGTGGCTGTACCAGTTTACATTCCCACCAGTACTGTACAAGTGTTCCACATTCTAGACATCCTGGGCAACACTTGTTATTTTCTAGTATACTATTATTATTATTGCCATCATAGTGAGTGTGAAGTGGTTTCTCATTTTGGTTTTGATCTGCATTCTCCTAATAAATAATGATGGTGAGCATTATTTCATATGTTTATTGACCATTTGTATATCTTCACCTTCTTTGGGGAAATGTCTACTCAAGTCTTTACCCATTTTTTAATTGACTTGTTTGCCTTTTGTTCTTGAGCTGTAAGAGTTCTTTATATGTTCTGGATGTTAATCATCTATTCAATATATGGTTCAAAAATATTTTCACCAATTCTGTAGATTGTCTTTTCACTTTCTTGGTAATGTCTACACTTTGTCAGTCCAACTAAAGTATGTCAATTTTATCAATTTTTTAAAAAACCAGTATTTCGTTTTATTAATTCTCTCTGTTGTTTTTCTATTCTTTGCTTCATTTTTCTTCTCTCTTATCTTTATTTATTTACTTCTGGTAGTTTTGATTTTAGTTTGCACTACTTTTTCTAGTTCATATATGTATATAAAGATAGATTATTGACTTGAGGTCTTTATTTTTTTAATGTAAATTTTTGCCACCCTGCTTCTCTCTCTGAACACTGCCTTGAGTGCATCCTATAAGTTTTGGAGTGTTGTGTTTTCATTCATCTCTTAAGAATTTTCTAATTTCTCTTATAATTCCTTTTGGCCCTTTGGTTAAGAATGTGTTAACTTGTGCTAATGTATTGTTTAATTCACATATTTGTGAATTTTTGTTTTCTTTCTGTTACTGATTTTTAGCTTTATTTCATTGTAGCTAAATAAGTTCCCTTAGACTTATTTTGTGGCTTAAAATATGGTCTACCCTGGATAATGTTCCTTGTGCATTGAGTAAGAATGCATATTTGCTTTTGTTGGATAGAATGGTTTGTTTGTTAGGGCTAGTTATTTTCAGTGTGGCTTAAGACCTCTATTGCAATATTGATCTTCTGCTTGGATGTTCTATCCATTATTGAAAGTGGTATACTGTGTTCTTCATATAGTATTATAGAATACTCTGTATCTGTTCAATTCTGTCAATTTCTCCTTCATATAGTTTGGAGGTGTTAAAAAAAGACAACAAGCCCAAAATGGAGTCACTTACTTTAAGTAAACCCCATGTCACCAAACCAAGGATTAACTTATCATTTCAGTTCTCCCAGAAATGGCATCTTAAACCAATCAATGAGGAATCACCTAATCACCATTAGTTAAGTAATCTGCCTAGTTAGACCCCTACTATCCCTTAAAAGAAAGTAATCTTGCAATACCCAATCTTCTTTTTTTTCTAGTATAATTTCCTTGTTCCTGCAATATTCCTATAAGTTTTTTATTTTGTGCAGCTGCTTAAAGCTTCATTCTATCTACTAAATTGGATGCTGCCCCATTCATTAATTATTGAATAATGCCACTAAAATCTTTAACATTTACTCAGTTGAATTATTTGTGAACAGGACTGTGTTGTTTGGTATATAGATATATTTATAACTATTATAATCCTTGACAAACTGACCCTTTTAATCAATGCATGTCTTTCTTTGTCTCTTGTAGCAGTTTTTTACCTAAAGTCTATTTTGTCTGATGTTAGTACAGCCACACCTGCTCTCTTTTGGTTACTATTTGCACAGCATATATTTCTCCATTTTTTCATTTTAAGCCTATTTGTTTCTTTGGATCTATAGCAAGCCTCTTATAGCCAGCATTTTGTTGTCTCCCAGTCTTTGCAGATCAGCTAAGTGCTGGGGCACTTTTTCAAAGCTCATCCATACTTAGATACTGAGTCTAGAGATCACCCCAGGTGAAAGCTGAGGGTCTTCTCAAGTTTTTACTAAGCAAGCATCTTGCCCTAAACATGCACATCATCTTTATTCTATTTTTTACTGCTTTTGAATGTCCTAATTTCCCAAAGAAATCCTCCTTCACTTTTTGGGGGGGCCTTACACATCAGTGGGTTATTATTCATCTTGCTGTTTTCAAACCATGCCCATGTTCTTCCAAACTGTGATTTCTATTTTAGGTGAAACATAGAAGTCCTCCTAGCATGTCCTTTACAGACTCTAGATAGATTACAGTAGACACACACAATAATTTATAAATACGGTGTCTCTATTCCCTCCCTAATTAGGAACTACAATTGCACAGTGGGAATACAGGCTATTCTTTCCAGACTACCACCACACCAGGAAGAAGACGGCCATAGGCAAGAACAAATGCCACAGATCCTTTCCTCAGGGTGGTCCACCCGCTCATCCTCAGCTTCAGAAGGCCCAACACCATGGCACGTGGCCCTGGAATGAGTCCTCCTCTCATGTTTTCCTTACAAATCTGGGGTAGTGGTGGGCAGGAGTGGAGAATGGAGAACCTCAATTTAATTTACTTACATTACTTCCTTTTTCTATTAACTATTACAACTTTAGTGTTGTCCTCTTTTTCCTTCCCTCATTCCCCTCAGAAAGGATTTTCCCTAAATTCTTTACCTCAAATTCCATACAATTGCTAATCTTTTTCCTATAGTTCATGCTGTTTCCTATTAGGCTTTGGACCTATTTTTAATGTTTGCTTATGTGAATGGAAGTTTACTATTCATTTTATCTGTTTTATCCCACTAACAGGATCTCCACTTCCATTTTCTCTTTTCTAAGCTATTTCTTCAGAGTTCTCCATGTACACACATAGAATTTTGGTAATTTGAGGTCCAGAGACAGTTCTTCTCACTTGTGATAACTATTATTTACTTAGAGGTAACTTCTACTCTATGGGGTTGTCTTCCTTAGAGTGATACAGAAAGTGTGGGTTATTTATTTGGTTTCTCTGGTCTGAATGGTTTTTGAGATAATGGATAGAAAGATTGAATTTTAGGTGTTGTCACTATCATAAGGCCTTTTTCTAGGCCTCTTGAGTAAAATGTTTTATTTTTTTCATTTTATTGTTATCAATATGCAATACCAAATAATTTCTTCTGATAATTGTCTTAAGTATATCTCATACAGTAATTTACAATTAGTCTGTATCATTCCTTGATTCTTTAATGGCATGCTTTTACATTTTTAAATAGAATGCCTTATATTTTGATAAAACATTGTTTATTCATACTTTGATTTCCTAGTGTTCAAGGAATGTTATTTACATTTTCATCATTTTGTTGAACTCATTGTGCTTTACTCATTGGTTAAAATATAGTCAATTTTTATAACTGCTTATGTGTGATAGAAAAAAATTCCATTCCCTTATCAGGGTCTATGATTTATTTGTGATCATACAGTTTGGGATTCTTGGGGAGGAAGATTTTTTCCTCTACCTTTCAAGGTTCTTCTAGCTGGTCTAAGAATCAAATTAACATGAGACAGATTAACAAGAGAAAAAAAACTGAAGTTTAATTATATGCACACAGAGGCCCAATAATGAAATTGAAACATAAAGAAATGACAAAGAAGGCAATTTTTACATTTTAGACAAAGAGACAATAAATCTGTGAGGAATTGACAGGGTAAAGAACAGTAATATTCAGGAGCTTCAATAGGGAATTCTAAACATAACTTGGGCTGGAGTAGTACTAAAAGTAACAAGACTAGAGTGAAAATGAACACTATCACTTTTTTCCATAAAAATTGCACTTGCCAAATCTTTCAGCAGGATTAATTTTCCCACTGGGGAAGATAAACGTACCTAAATATGACTAAAATCACCAACCAACAAAAAAAGAAAACCCCACAAACATGCCTTTCAGTACATGCTAAAATGTCACCCCTGCTATGTTTGAGAGCTTGTAATGGTGAACAGCATAACAAATTATCTTTCAAATTTACATGGTCAAAAGGGCGCTTAAATATGAAAACACAGTTGACCTTCGAACAACATGGGCATTAGAGGTGCCAATCCCTCACATGGTCAAAAATCTGTGTAACTTTTGACTCCCCAAAAACGAATAGCTTACTGTTGATGAGAAACCTTACAAGTAATATAAACAGTTGATTAACACATACTTTGTATGTTATGTGTACTATATACTGTATTCTTACAATAAAGTTAGAGGAAAGAAAATGTTTTTTCAAATTGTCACGAATGTCCAAAAAACTGTCCAATACATTTACTGAAAAAATCCACAAAAAAACATAAAACTCCATTGAAGTGGACCCATGTAGTTCAGACCTGTGCTGCTTAAGGGTCAACTGTATTTCTAGAATCAGAAAAGGAAAACTTCACACTGACACACAGTACACATACACAGTGTATAACCCTGAGGATTAAATCATTTTATGTAGCTCAAAACTACTTTAAGTAGGAAGTAAGGATAATGAAAGTACAAAAAAGGGTGCTAAATTCTCATAATAATTTCAAATGAACAATCTAATTAAATTTCACTTAAAATTGGGTTCCCTTTAATTACAGTGTTAAGTATTTAATTCAATCTGTCAACCTTAGAATTAATTTTGATATATGTACTTAGATGTTTCGCATGAAACGCCATTCAGATTTTTCCACTATATGTAGAAAACTGCAAATTAATTATAGAGTCCCACTGAAATTTTAATGTTAATTGAAACACTAATCCTAAAAACCCTTCCACAAAGATCACTTCCTTCCCTAAGCACAGAGGGAGCCATTAAGCAGCCTGCACATCTGGAAGGGACACCTTTGGTATCTAATGTGCAAAGACCCCTGGATTCAACTCTAAGGGATGCTGTTGATAGAAAGCCCAGTATGAAGAATGCCCCCTGGAGGCATGTAACATAGTAGTCAATCTCCAGGGCTTAATACGGGGAATTATTTTTTAGGAAAGCATATGTACCCTTTAAGAGCTTACTTTCCTATTTGGCTCTCCAGAGATCAAACTTGTTACTGAAGTTGGATCAACCACACAATAATACTTTTTGTTTTAAAATCAGCTATAAAGTTTAGCATTGAAGACAGGACCACATGTGAATAGCAGTAAGTAAAAATACACACACATCACTTCTTAAAGCCAAAAGAATAAAAGTATTTCAGGAAGCATGATAAATAAAATTAAAATGGTAAAAAAAAAAGAAGAAGATGAATGGAGGAAACGAAACACACGTCTGTTAGAGGGTCATCCGCATCGAGGTTGGCGGCCGGGATCTGGTCTAATCGAGGCTTCTTGGACACTGAAGAGGAGGTTGTATGCTCTGGGAAAACACAAACATTATTCAGCTCACTGAAACAAATACTGCATTTCTTCTAACATTTTAGGGACTTGTGGCCACCAAGAGCTTAGATTACAAGCACTGTGATAGCAGAGACCACAACCAGATGCCTGGCAAACAAGCCTCTGGCAACTGTTTGCTGAGTGAATTAAAGTACTGATTTTAATATGGGAACTGCAGTCTCCATCAGGAAATTTAGGAAATAGTTTACATATCCTGGAAAAATAGAAAAGATTCTATAACCGATGCCCACCAAGGACTAGTGACAAAATCAGGAGAAACCTCACAGACAGAAACCATGGGGCTTCAAAAAGTAAACAGTCAAAACTTGATCTGAATTGAAACAATGGCTGCTAAATATCCCCAGATCATCCTTTTCCTTCTAAAAGAGAAGCATAAAAGGACATAACTGGAATCAACCTCATCATCATCTCTAATCTAATCATTTAAGAAAGTGTTACCAGTATTTTAAGGCAAATAACATCTTAAGTTGTTTACATCAGTATTTTAAAGCAAACGAACAAAAACTTCAATCTGTTCCAAATAGCAAATGAAACAAAAACTACTGGCTTTGTGATTTTACAAGTCCAGTGTCTGGGGTATGTTAGTACCTCGAGTTGGACGATCTCTATTTTTTTCTCTTGCAGCAGCTCTCTCTTTCTCCTCTAGCTCCCTCCTGAAGTCAAGGTTCTAAACCTCTTCAGGGGCATCCTGAGTGGTTTGTTTAACGTGGAAACAAACCAGGGCAAAAATGTTACTAAAAAAAGCACATGGCTGGAGGGATTAAACAATTCCCAGACAAGCAAAAGTTGAGGGAATTTGCCTCCCAAAAACCACCTCTACAGGGTATTTTAGAGGGACTGCTCTAGATGGGAGCACTCCTAAGGCTAAATAGATGTCACCAGAGAAAATAAAATCACAGCAAAGAAAGCAGACCAACCAAATACTAACTAAAGGCAAAAAATAAAATCAACTACCCACAAAAGCAGTTAAAGGAAACACAAAAGAGCACAGAATAAAACAACCAACATATAAAGAATAGAGGAGGAGGAATAAGAAGGGAGAGAAATAAAGAATCACCAGACAGTGTTTATAATAGCTCAATAAGCGAGTTAAGTTAGACAGTAAGATACTAAAGAAGCTAACCATGAACCTTTGGTAACCACGAATCTAAAGCCTGCAATGGCAATAAGTACATATCTTTCAATAATCACCCTAAATGTAAATGGACTGAATGCACCAATCAAAAGACACAGAAGTCACTGAATGGATAAAAAAACAAGACCCATCTATATGCTGCTTACAAGAAACTCACCTCAAACCCAAAGACATGCACAGACTCAGTCAAGGGATGGAAAAAGATATTTCATGCAAACAAGAGGGAGAAAAAAGCAGGTGTTGCAGTACTAATATCAGACAAAATAGACTTCAAAACAAACAAGGTAACGAGATAAAGAAGGACATTATATAATGATAAAGGGGTTAGTCCAACAAGAGGATATAACCATTATAAATATATATACACCCAACACAGAAGCACCAGCATATGTGAAACAAATACTAACAGAACTAAAGGAGGAAATAGAATGCAATGCATTCATTTTAGGAGACTTCAACACGCCACTCACTCCCCCACCAGACAGAAAATAAGTAAGGACACAGAGGCACTGAACAAACAACACACTAGAACAGATGGACCTAGTAGACATCTATAGAACTCTACATCCATACACATTCTTCTCAAGTACACATGGAACATTCTCCAGAATAAACTACATACTAGGCCACAAAAAGAGCCTCAGTAAATTCCAAAAGATTGAAATTCTACCAAACAACTTTTCAGACCACAAAGGTATAAAACTACAACGAAATTGTACAAAGAAAGCAAAAAGGCCCACAAACACATGGAGGCTTAACAACATGCTCCAAAATACTCAATGGATCAACGACCAAATTAAAATAGAGATCAAGCAATATATAGAAACAAGTGACAACAACACAAAGCCCCAACTTCTGTGGGACGCAGCGAAAGCAGTCTTAAGAGGAAAGTACATAGCAATCCAGGCATATTTAAAGAAGGAAGAACTTATAATTTAGTTAATGTCCAAAAGCCAGGAACCTCACCCTAAATGATTCTGATAACCAAAAGTGTTCATGGTACTTCCGGGTTTGAGCAGCAGCCAAAAGTGTACCGCCCAGCAGATACGGCTCCCCAAACCCGTCAAATGTAAAAGCAAGTGTGTGGGGAAGCTGGGGGAACTGGTTTACTTCTCCACATTTTCAGAAGAGGAAAGGGGATGTATCTAGAGAGGGACAAACAGGGTTTTCTGCTCCGGGGACACCACTGCCTCCCACGTCCCCCCCACCGGTGAACAACCATCACTCCCGCCTCGGGCAGGGAGCCTTCGGGCTGTCCCCGGGAGTCGCCGACTCCTCCACCAGGCCCGACCCGCGGTGGAGCGAGGCCGGTGAACCCTGCTTAGCCGCCACCGTTGCATTCCCGCGGCGCGGCGCGACTCCGCCGCTGCCCGCAGCTCCTGAGCACCCTTTCCGCCCCACATGGACAAGAAAGACAATTCGCCGGCCTCCTGCCGCTCACGTTGGAAGAGGTCCCAACGCAGCGACCTCTGCAGCTCACACAGACACGAAGACCACTCGCGACTCCCAGAAACCCCTGCGCCAAAGCCCAAGACCCGGAAGCAACCCGGGCTCTTCGGACGCACGTCATAGTCGGATGCACGTCATAGTCGGAGGCACGTCATAGTCGGAGACAGCCACCAATCCGCGGAAGCTAAGGTGTACGTTGGCATGACGACGGGGTGGGGCCGAACCTAGGCGTTCGAGTGGGCGGCCCTTTGAAACCAGTGCTTCAGAGTGGACTCTAAGCGCGGTGTTGTACCTTGGAGGTCTCTTCCGTCTTTTCCTTCCCCGACTCCCTGCTAGACTTTCGTGGACAGAAAGCTCCGGGTAGCCGACTCCACATCTCTGGCTACCGACAGAGCGTCCACATCCCCGCCTAGCGACAGAGAGCGTAGAAAAGGACTGCGCCCAGCTGAACCACCGGCTCCTGCTTCGTTTCTGCTGAGCTAGACCCAGCGAGCCTAGAGAGTTGGGCTGAATAACTAGTATTTTCATTTAATTGGATTTGAAGAAAGAACAAATATATACGGGGGCAACCACGATCTTTATAAAGGTACCATTCCTGCAAAAATATTAGTCTTCAAAGCAGAGGTTGTATTTGTATTGTTGGTTAAAAGTTGTATTTTTAAAGAAGCCTAAGTTCTAGTGGGAGAGGAGGTGTTCCTGCTTCCACTTTTGTCCTAAAGTCAATATAGCAGTGAGACTGGTCTTTAAAGGTTATGAATCAGGTGATGTTGCTTCTCTGCATAAAAATCTACTGATTTTAGAATAAAAAAATCAAATTCCTTAATGTGACCCGAGGCCCCATGGGCTCTTGTTCCTGACTATCTCTGACTTCACTTCCAATCGATCACTCTCACCTACTAAGCCCCAGCTACAGCCAGCTGGGCATTTCTGCTTCACAAACAGGGAAAGATTCCACCGTGCTGTCTTTGCTCTGCTGCCTGTGTCCCACGATAACAGATCACCATCCTTCAGGTCTCAGCTCAGATGTCACCTCCATGAGTTTTTCCCTCGTATCTACATCTTCACCTCCAACACAAAAATACCGTCGCATCACCCTTTATTATTTTTTCATAGTACTAAACAATCCTGAACTTTACTCTGTTCATTGTTTACTGCCATTTTTCTTGTCTGAGAGGAAGCATAGCAAAGTCATTAAGAGAAAGAGCTCTACAGCCTTGACTCTCTTGGTTTGAAATTCCAGCTCTGCCCTCTGCTAGCTCTGTGACCTTAGGCAGGCTATTTTCCTTTTCTGTGCCTCAGTTTCATCAGGTACAGAATGAAGATAATTCTAGTCTCTACCTTACAATGCTGTAAGATTTAAATGAATAGTTGTAAAGTGCTTAAAACTGTCTCAACAAACAATACTTGCTAAATGTTAGCTGTTGTTATTATTAATATTATTTTATTATTATTGTCTATCTTCCTGTATTAGAACATAAGTTCCAGGAAAACAGGAACCTTGTGTCTTGTTCACGTGTGTATCCTCCGCAGATAGAACAGTGCGTGGCACATAATAGGTGCTGAGTAAGTATTTGTTGAATGAATCAATGACTGATGCACTATGAAGTGGAGAAATGAAGTAATAATGACAAGGTGCTGACACCATTCCAGAAAATACCCTTGGTTTTTGTTCCAGTGGCCTTCATCAGGTCTGAATTAATGACCCTGATTCATTTAACATCTAGCCCACCATCTAATCTTTTGATAACCAACCATGATTAAATAACCACTCCTGTAATTTCATTAATAGCAACATCTAATCAGTCGATGAAATTTAAAGCTTTGACTTTATGGTCTGAAAGTATTAATAAGAAATAAGAAAATTAAAGTGTTAATAAGTATTAAGTAAAAAGTTTATGTAACTGATTTTAAAGTACTAATAAGAAAACTACAAAGCTTTTGGCTTAAATGTTTTGAAAGTATTAGAAAAAGAAACTAAAACTAAGTTTATTAAAAACTTAAAATTCATCCTATCAGCTGCCTTTGCTGGCAAAAATCTTATATAACCTCCCAAGAATTCTCATTTTAAACCCATTAATACAAAAATGTATTTGAGCCCTTACTTCTCCTGCTAATCCTCTTATACTCTTAATTTTTTATTCCCACTCTGCAATAATATGATTTCCCACATTCCCCATTGCTCAAGTCTACACCCCTCTTCCAACCACTTTTCCCTCCTGACCCTCTTTCCCAGGAATCAATGATGCTCTGACTTCTCTGGGTAAAGAGGCTCTTAAACAAGGCCTGCTTATCTCCCCCCAGGCAGATCTACCAGCTTCCCTTGACTGCCCATACCCCCAGTTTCCCACGTGTGGTGACCCCAAACCCTCTGTTCTCTGGATCCCAAGTTCTCTGGCTTCCTTAGTAACTGGCACCCTGCTGTATTTCCTATCTTTCATTATCTGTGAATCCATCCCTTTCACATCATTCTTACCAGCTTTTGGATATGGTGTAGTATATCTTAGCCTAAAAAAATGCTCCTTCAAAAAGAAAAAGAAGAAAAAAAAATTTAGCCTAAACATGCCTACAATGTAAGCTTCACAAAAGAGAATGAATAAATCATTAGGCAACTGTCAAAAAAAATGCTCTTCATTTTAATATGACAATGTTACTATTTTAATCAATGTAAAAAGGATGTTTTATATAATAGCTGTGATTACAAAACTGATTATTCTTATGGCAGGATGTAGGAATTCCAGCTTCAATGCTTATACAAACACTATATCCAGTTGAATTAAACATCCAAAAGAAGAAAAACTATAGAAATTTAAAAAGGAAATTTAATAGACTATTTGTACAACCTAGGGTTTGTAAAGACCTTTTGATCAAGGCAGGACACCTGAGAGCTATAAGAGAAGTAACTTAAAAATTTTATCTATATAAAAATTTAATTTTATGGCAGAAGATGCCCCAAATTAAGTCCAAAGATAAATATTCAATTAGCAGGTAAATTCTGTTATGCCTATAACATATAAAACTATTACTAGTAGTACTATTACTAATAGTAATACACATAACAGATACAACCCAGTGAAAAAATAGGCAAACAATATAAAGAAGCCATCCAGAAACAGCAATTCCAAATAGACGACAAACATAAAAGACACTCAACTTCCCTATTACGAAAATGAAAGTAAACTAACAATGAATTACCACATTACAGCATCAAACTGGCAATGATTCTTTTAATTAATAATATTATTGAATGGGATTGGGAGAAAAGGGGATAGAGTCAGTGGGGATGCATTGGCTCCCCATTCCCCCTTACAGTAAAAGTCAAAGGACTCATACTAACCTACAAGACTCTCCCCTACCTAGTTGACCTCCTGTGTTGCTTGTGCCTCTCTTGGTGTTGTCTGAACATAGCCCCTGTCTTAGGGCCTTTGCACTAGCCATTTCCTCAGCCAAGAATACTCTTACCTGCCTTACTCAAGTCTTTGTTCAAATCAGGTCAACCAACCGTGACAGCCCTATTTAAAGTTTCAGCCATCCTCTACCTTGGTCCCCACCCTCCTGCATTCCTTATCTCCCTTAACCTGTTCTACTTTTCTTTTTTGTGTAGCATATATCATCCATGATCCTGTATAGTATGATCCTTATTCAATCCTATATAAATTTGTTTGATTATTTCTTTCTCTGTCCCATACAGAATATAAATTCTACAAATGCAAGAATCTTTGTATTGCCCAGTGATGTAAGCCAAGCATCTGAGACAGAGCCTGGCACTAATAGGTGCCCATAACAATTTTCAAATGAGTGAATGAATGAATGAGTTTTAACAGGAAAAAGTCACATTTTTATGTAAAAAGTTATTGTCTTAATCTCTTTTATATTTTAAAGGAAAAAAATAACATTCTGCTACTCTGAAATTCAGATTTGCAGTGAAGATATGCCAAGACACAGAAAGATGATTTCTCTTCAGGAAAGAATCTCTAAATGAAAATCATGTGATTATTAGGCTCTATACATACCATCAAAATTCTAATTCAGTCAGCCCCACCCTGAATCCAGTCACAACTCTTATTTAATCTACTTCCCTCCTCTTCTAATTGAATCACTTTCTCCAATTCTAGTAAACCCTTTCATTACAAAGTTACCAGCCCACAAAATGTGACAATTTTGCTTGAGGCTTTTAGTAAGAAAATGGAAGAAAAAAACTCAATGCTCACAAGTTAGAAATTACACTTAAAGAAGTATAAATGATAGCATCTGTTCTATTTTTAACCTAAAAATGATTAATTTTCTAATTTAAAAAGCTGGTGCTTTAATCTATTTTGATAAGTGGAAAGGATAGAAAAAGAAAGTAGCTTGCCTTCTCCCAACAAATCCTGATGTTAATTGAAGATACTTTGAGACCCAGAGAGATGATTTCCTGGAAACAGCCTCAAAATGAAATTTGCTGATGGTCCAGGCTAGATTACTAGATAATATTATAATTTAACCACCTCTTACCCAATCCAAGCACATAGCTACCTATCACTTGCTGGCCACACCATTATTACTAAGATAATTAAAAGCAAGCATATTAAAAAAACAGTTAAAATGAAAGAACTAAAATATAGAAAATAAACAGATAGAAAAAGACATACCAGACAAATACTAAAAAACAACAAAAAACTTTGTGTAGCAAATTAATTATCAAAAGTATTCTTTGAGTAGCATTAACAAGGACATTTGTGGGGCATCTTATTGCATTCCAAAGAAAAATCTAGGAAAACATTAAATCATGAACATGTATGTAACTAATTGCATGGTCTGGAAAAATTTGAAGCAAATTAAATGGTAAAACTGACAAATCTATAATGGTGGGAATTTTTTTTTAATGTCAGTCTCTGCTATATTAAACAAATTAGCAACATTGATGCAATGTGTGCATAGATACGTATGCTTACTGTATTTATATTTGCATATATATTTATATGTTGCATTTATATATGTATATAAAATCCTTCAACCAAAAGAAATATACATTGTTTCAAAAAATGTTGGACATTCATAAAATTAACTGTAAAGCCCCCAAATAAATTTCAATAAATGCCTATGTACTCATTTTTAAATGATAGTCTTTTCTAATTTTTGAACTTTATATAAATATTCAAAATATTTATGTAAATGAATCATGTAAAATGTTCAAAATGTTTATGTAAATGAATCATGTAAAATGTTCAAAATGTTTATGTAAATGAATCATATGCTTTCTTTTATGTTTTGCTTTTATATATCTATTATATACTATATAGAATTTACTTGGGTAAAAATACACAATATACTGGGCTGTTTATACTCTGCACCCTGTTTCCCAACCCCAAGCTACCCCCATGAGGACATCTGGGCCCAACAGCTTGGGAGGAAGAACAATTATTTATTATTTTAAAAAATTATTTCCAGTTTATTCCATAGTTTTTACTTTTTTCAATAATGTCAATTAAAGTATTTTAAAATTATTTAGCTTCCTTTTAATATCATGTATTTTCCTAAAATATTATGTTACTGTACCTTTTTTCTTACTCCTACTTTTTCACTTATTCCTACCATATACACTTTTTTCCCCTCTTGACTAGCTTTGCTTTTGCAGAGGTTTATCAGTTTGGATCTATTTACCATTAAGCTTTTACAAATACTAACCAATTCATTAATTTCTAATCTGAATGTCACTTATTCCTTCCATCAGCTTTTCTTAGATTTATATTATTTGTTCTTCTTTCTAATTCTACAATAAAGTGCTCAATAAAAAAATACACAGGATAATTTATTCTAATAATTATCTTTCCAGTACGGTGATATTACAAATAATGCCACTATGTACATTTTTGTAAATGTGTAGAGGTGCATGGGTATACATTTCATTTCTATATCCCATCAGCAGGTTGAGTTCTCCTTTTCCTGTAATCTCACCCCACTTGATATTGTCCAACTTTTCAATTCTAGGTAATCTGGTGGGTTTATAGTGATATCTTATGGAGGTCTTAAGTTGCATTTCCTTCATTGCTAATCACTTTATTTATGTTTATTGTTCACTTCAATTTCTTCTTTTGTGGGATACCTGTTTAAGTCTTTCTACTGAATTACCTTCTTTTTAGATTGATTTCTATGAGTTCTTAATACTTTGGGCACCAGTTGTCTGTCACTTATTTGTGCTACATATATGCTTTCCACTTCTTGGCTTTTCTTTTTGGTACATTTTGATCTACAAAACCATTAATATTAGGGTAATTCAGTATATCATTCTTTTCCTTTTTGCTTAGTGCATGGTATTTCTTAAGAAATTCTTCCCTACTTTGAGGTTACATTGGTATTGTCAGATACTATCTTCTGAAGGGTTTATAGTCATGCCTTTCACAAATGCATCAGAAATTCCTTCTATGCGTTGTGTGATAGAGGCTCTTGGAATAATCCTGTGAAGCAAGCCTGGCCTTGTCCCTCTCTTCTGAGTGCTGGGCTCTTCGTGGCCCTTTGTGCTTCAATATAAAATCTTAAATGTAATGTTTTACAAAATTACTTTTGGGATAACTGAATCTCAAGAAGAGATTGACAGTTCTACAATATTGAGTCTAAATCTATTAACAGGTTATGTCTTCCCATTTACTTAGGTCTTCTTTAATTGCTTCTAAGTAAATTTATTTTATTGTTTTTATAGCAATCTTGTAAATTTCTGTTAGCTTTAGCCTTAGGTGCTGCTCAATTTTTAATACTTTAATAAGCGGCCTCTTTCTTAATTTGATTGTCCAATTGTTTGTTGCTGGTATATGTATTATTTTTTTATATATATTGTACTTTAAATGCAGAGACCTTGCTAAACCCTCTTATTAATTAAAATAGTTAACTAATAACTCTTTGGGATTTTTTATGTAGACAGTCATATCTATGAATAAGGATAGCTTTCTCTCTCCTTCCCAGTCTTTTCCCATTCCTTTTTTCTCCCTGCTGCCTTATGTCAGGTTGGACATCCAGTGAGATCATAGGCTTCCCTGTCTTTTTCCTGATCTTAACAGGAAAGCTTTCAGATTTTCATTGTTAAGTATGATTTTTAGTGAAGGTTTTGGGTCAGTACATTTTATTCAATTAAAATTTTCCCACACAATTTTTAGTTTGCTAAATGGATAATGAATTTTATCAAACACTTGTTGGCATCTAATGTGATTATCTTTTACTCTGTGTGTATTATTATATTAATTTATTTAACTGTCAACTAACCTTTCATTCCTGAAATAAACCCATCTCGGTCATGATGAATATATTGCAGGAATCTGTTTACTCAGATTCTATTTAGGACTTTTGCACCTATGTTCCTAAAAGAGATTGGCCCATTATTTTCCTTTCTCATAGTGTCTTTATTTGAGACTTCTTTAATAAAGTTTATATTATAGAACATGTTGGAAAATACTTTCTCTTCAATGGGAAAATTTGTCTAAGCTTGGAAGTACTTCTTCCTTGAATGTTTGGTAAAATTTTCTGGGCCTAGGTTTTCTTTGTTTAAAGAGTTTTGACTAGCACTTCAGTTTCCCTGATGGTTATAGATATAGTCAGTGTTCTATGTTTTCTTTTGTCAATTTTGCTGTTTTTTTTCCTAAGAATTTACTTATTTCACATGAATTTAAAAATATATTGGCTTAAACTTGTCACACTATACTTACTAAATTTTTGTTTCCATGTGCAGCATCTGTAGTGATGATGCTTTATCTTTTCTGGTATTAGTGTGACTTTGATCTCTGGTCTTTCCCATTTTCACCAGAAGTTTGTCAATTTTGACTTTTCAAAAAGCCAACTTTTACTTTTGTTCCTATTTCATCAATCCTGGTTTTTTTAATTATTTTCTTTCTTCTACTTTCTTTGCTGTAATCTTTTTCTAACGTCCAGAGAAGTTAGATGCTAAGCTCATTTAATTTTCCAACCTCCTATCTTTCCTTAGATATTTATTTAAGCCTATAAATCTCCCTTTTACTATTGCTTACCAACATCCCACAGGTTTCAGAACATAGAATATTCACTCTCCTTTAAAGTATTTCCTAATTTCCACTTTTACTTCTATCTAGTTAAAGTTTTATTTAAAATGTACTTTTAGTTTTACAAAATTGGGGATTTTTCTAGTTATATTTTTTAAAGTAATTTGTAACTTTATTTTATGGTCATAGAACCTGCTTTCTATCCTCTTACATTTGTTAAAACTTCTTGTATGGCCACAGATTTATAGTCAATTTTGTGAAATTTATGAATTACTTAAAAAATTTTGATGTTGTAGTTTGGGACTACAGAAGTTCAATATATGCCCATTAGTCAATTTTTAGATTGCATTGCTCAAATATTCTATGTTGTTTTTCAACTACTTGATGAGTTAGTAGAGTCCTGATTGATGTCTGATTTCCCTTGGTCCCTGTTAGTCTCAAAAGTGTGTCTTAAGGTGATAAATGATAGGATGTAACTTAATGTTAAAGTTTAGAGCCACACTTGTTAAAGTCTGAAATGAGGTATAATTTCTACCAAGTCAACATTCATCATTTTACTAGAGATTGTATCTAATTATATAAGACTGTTGTTCCTGCCCAGCTACAAAAAGAAAGAAAGAAAAAGAATGAGAGCTATGACTATTGGAAAAGAAGAGGTAATAATTTTTGTATTTTTTTCAGAAAATATCATCTATATGAAAAACTTTAGAATCATGGTCAAGCTAGCAAACTAATAGGAAATATGTATAAGGTTTGGAAAGAGATATAAGATCAATAAATAATAAAAATTAATAGAAAAAGTGTCCATTTACAAAGCACTCAAAAATTATAAAATTCCTAAGAATATATCTAAAGAAACATACATTATCATTATGGGTAAAATTATGAAACTTTATAAATACATATAAGATCTGAATAAATGGAAGGATATACCAATTAATTGATGGGAATGCCCACTTTGGGAGCTATGTCCACTCCCAAATTTATTATAACTTCATGCAATTTCAGTTCAGATCAATAGGATTTTTATGGTACTTGACAAATTTATTCTAAAATGAATACTGACATTTAGCTCTACTAATTTCAAAGATGAAGAAAGACATGGAGACTTGCCTTACCAAGTATCAATACTAAGTGTGAAGCTACTTAATTAAATTAAAACTATAGTTTTGGCACAGAAATGGGCAAATTAGTGGATTTAAATGGAGAGTCTAGAAAGAGATCCATGCTCATATTTGAACTTGGCATATAAGAGTGGAATATTCCAACTCGGTGGGGAAAATGGTGGGAGACAATTAGATTTATACCAAAAATCCTAACAATAACCATATAGATCCCTACCTCCCAACAACACAATCCTAAATGGGTGATACAAAGATGAAAAACAAAGAAAACAATGAAAATGAATATTTGTGACTTCATGGAAGAGTGGATTACTTAAACAGGAAGGGAACAAGTCACAATGGAAAAGAATAAATGATTATGATTAATTTTTCAAAGTAATTAAGACACCATAAATTCAAGTGACGGTGGTGGCATGGGATGATATGTTTGCTACAATACAAAAGAGAATTAGTATCCCAAATATTTAGAAAATTTTATAAATCAGAAAAAAAACAATTTAACTGAAAAAATGAAGTATGTAACCAGTAAATTACAAAACTAAAACCCACAAAAGGCCAGTAAATCTATGAAAACACACATCATCAGGAAACAGGCAACATATTAATATAAAAGGAGATAAATTATTTTGCCAATAAAATCACCAACAACTAAAAATTTGACATCAAGTACATCTGGGGGTGTGGAGAAAGAAACTCTCCTTCTCTGCTCGTGAGTGTTTTAATTAGGAAATTCAGTAGGTAAAGCAACTTAACATTGCATAACAATATACAAAATGTAATTTGTATTATTTCTACACTACCTAAAAATACGGTGGCATAAATTCTAGACCACATAAAAATAATGCATAGGAAGATCTACCCTAGGTAAATTATCACATATAATTACAAGGACACATATAAAAGGTTTTTAATGCAGCATTGTTTATAGTAAAACACTGGAACTAATCCAAATACTCCCTAATAGAGAAATACATCAATAAAATATATTCTTATGACAGACTACAAATGTAGGTATATATAGATATATATAAATACATCTTGAATCTGTTGGTGTTGAATTAAAAATTGCAGAAGTGTTAGCATATTTAGTATACAATCATTTATATAAAATAAAAATAGATGCACAAAACAATACTCTGTATTAGTATATAATGCACATGCACACACAAAAACATCCACAGAAAATGCACTAAATCCATGATGCTAGGGAGGAGAAAGAAATTAGGATTTGGGGTTTGAATCTGAAAGGGACTTTCTTCACTTGAAGTATTTATTTCTTCTATTTAGAAGTACTTGCTGCAGGGACAAGACATTCAGGATGTCTGTTCTCACTAGTTCCATTAAACATTACACTGGAGCTTCTAGTCAGGGCTGTTAGGGAACAAAAAGAAATAAAAGGCATCCAAATTAGGAAGGATAAAACTATATTGATACATGAAATGATTTTATGTAGAGAAAATCTTAAGGAACCATGAACAAACTACTAGACCTAATAAACAAGTTCAGTAAGATTTCAGGATACAAGATCATTATTCAAAAATCAATTGCTTCTTACACACAATGAAAATTCCACAAAGTTAATTCCATTCACAATAGCATCAAAAAGAATAAATGCTTAGGAATAAACAAAAAAGTACACTTTTACTGTAGAAATTATGAAATATTGTTAAAGAAGAGCTAAGTAAATGGAAAATCATTCCATATTCATGGATCAGAAGACTTAATATTGTTAAGATGGCAGTACTCACCAAATTGATCTATGGATTCAGTACAATCTCTATTTTCCCTCTGACTCCCCACCCCTAACCTCCAGAAATTAAAAGCTGATCTTAAATTGATCCGTAAACATAAAGGACCTAGAATAACCATAACAGTTTTGAAAAATAATTTTAAAATGTGGATGACTCACAACTCTCCATTTCAAAACTTTAATATATAAAACAATACAAAGCTATAATAAGACACTGGTATAAGGACAGCTATGTAGTTGAATGGAATAGAATTGACAGTCTGAAATAAACCCTTATATTTGTGGTCAATTTATTTTAACAAAGGTTTCAAGACAACAGTGAAATAATAGTCTTTTCAACAAATGTTGCTGAAACAATGGATATTTATCTACAGAAGAATGAACATGGGTCTCTACCTCATGCCATTCACAAAAATGAAGCCAAAATTGGCTATAGACCCAAATGTAAGCTAAAACCATAAAACTCTTAGAAGAAAACACAGGAGTATATTTCGATGACCTTGAGCTAGGCGATAATTTATTAGATAAAACACCAAGAGCACAAGCAATAAAGAAAATTGATAAATTGGACTTCCTTAAAATTTAAAACTTGTGTACTTCAAAAGACATAAGAAAGTGAAAAGATTACCTACAGTCTGAGAGAAAATATTTGCAAATCATATATTCAACAAAGGACTTGTAACCAGGATATATTAACACTTGCAAATCAAAAAGACAAATAACTCAAAAAATGAGCAAAGTATTGGAATAGTAATATCTTCAAAAAATATATATGGCCAATAAACATAGGGAAAAATGCTCAGCATCATTAGTCATTAAGGAAATGCAAATCAAAACCATAAGACTTCATGCTGACTAGAAGTGCTATAAAAAAAAGACAAAAACACAAGTGTTCGTGAGGACATTGAGAAATTGGAACCCTCATATATATTTGCTGGTGGAAATTTAAAATGTTGCAGGCACTTTGGAAAATGCATAACAGTTTCTCAAAACATTAAACATAGGGCTGCTATATAACACAATTCCGTTCCTAGGTATCTACACAGGAAAAATAAATGTCCACTTAGAGATTTGTACATGAATGTTCATAACAGCATCAGTCATAATAGCCAAAAGATTAAAACAACCCAAATGTTATCAGCTGATGAGTGCAGAAATAAAATGTGATCTATTCATAAAAATGAAAAATTATTCAACCACAAAAAGTAATAAAATGCTGATATATGCTACAATATGGATGAATTCCAAAACATGCTGAGTGAAATAAACGGACACAAAAGACTGTATATCATATGATCCCTTTATATGAACTGTCCAGAATAGGCAAATCAAGACAAAGTAGATTAATGGTTGTCCGGAGCTGAGGATGGAAATAGGCTGGGACTGCAAATGGCATGAGGTTTCGTTTTGGAATGATGAAAATGTCCTAAAATCAGGTAATGGTGATGGTTGCACAGCTCTGTAAATATACCAAAAATTACTGAATTGTACACTTAGAGTGGGTGATATTTTTGTTATGTAAGTTACATTTCAATAAAGCTATTTTTAAAAACCATTTGAAGCAAACATGGCAATATAAAGATGTTAATTCTGGGCTGGTTGGAATGCAGGTTTTTGCCTTATATTCTATTTTCTCTATTTTTAATGTGTCTGAAGAACAAAATATTAAGACAGCATAAATTCCTGGGCCCTAATTTCAAATGAGACAGATGCATACATTTAAAGTCTTTTTATTATACTCTTCCCTCTAGAGACTGACAGTTGCCCCCCAGCCACAAAAGAAATGACTGGCTCCTTGTCAGAGCACTCTCCGTGAAGCCGACCAGGCTTACATAGGAAACCAACTCATAATGCTTGACTCTTAGACATACACCAAGAATAACTAGACATATGAGGAAAACATTTAACATAAAAGAAAACAAAATATCCTGGAAGGGTGGATTCAGAGGAAATAGACACAACATAGAGCACAAATGAATATTTTTTTTAAATCCCTAAAATTTACACTTCTAAAGAGAGAAAAGAAAATCTGCAGCCATGGAAAAACATCAGAAATCTATAATAAAAGGAATATCCAGAGAACAAAAGAATTTCTGGAAATGAACTGCTAGAAAGCTTGGAAAATAAAATATAATGAACAAAAAGATGGAAATAGAGCAAAGATAACAAAATTAGATGATCAGTCCAAGAGGTTTAATATCCAAATGTATTTCCACAGAGCAAGAAATGAAAATAGTGGAAAGGAATATACAAAGAAATTATTTAAGAAAATTTCTCAGCCATGAAGAACATCAGTTTCTACATCAGAAGTTCTAGAACAATTGTTGACAAACAAGACCAATCATCTTGATTGAATCTGGGAAAATAAAGAGCAAAAGAATATCCTAAAGTTATTCAGAGAGTAAAAGTGGGTTGCACAAAAAGGATCAGAAAATAAATTGGTTTTGGATTTCTAGACTCTAGAATTCACTGAAATAATGTCATCAGAATCCCAAAAGAAAAGTGTAAAATTAGAACAAAGACACTTCAGACATGCAAACTTTGCTAGACAGTGGTTATATTTGTGACCAGCCAATAATTCTGAATTCCCTTTTTATATTGGGAAATTCCCACATTATGACCCTTGCCTTTACAAGGTTGAAGCCAGAACTCAATTGTCCACCATCTATTGCAGCAAATACGTAGGCATATGACCTGGGCTCCTCCAGTCAGACACTTCCATAGAGACCTCAATTGGAGGAAATGTGAGGGAATTGATTTTGTACAGGATCTGTTTCTGGAGAAGGTGGTGAGAGATTGGGCTTTCAGAGGCAATAGTGGCATAAGTTCTAGTTGGTAGTGTCCCTTGCTCAAGGTCTTTGGTGCCTTTGACCACAGGAGATACAGGAATATCTTAATATAGATTGTTGGATAATTTGGATATTGTTTCTGGATGCAGTCTCCAAACCTTATTCCCCCGTCCTGTCGGAGATTCTGTGAGCTACTTCATAATCTCTAATGAAGCTTCCAAAGATGCTTCTGGTGGATGTGCTCACTGACACAAGGGCATAAACTAGGGAAGAAGAGAAATGGGTGGAATCAAGGGGTCTAACATAATATTGAGGGAAAGGGAATCCCCAGGATTATGGTTAACCAACCCCAGGATGCAGGCTCTGCAACAGTCTAAAGACTAGCCAATCCAGGTTTAAGAAAGCATATGGAAAGCTCCAGGCAGAACATTTTTAAAAGAGAAATCTGATTTAGTACCTGGTGTGGTTTATGTAGTTAGAAGAGGTGTACACTAGTGGAAATGAATCTGGGCATGAGTTAATGTGTACTAAGCCAAGCAAATGACATAATAAGAAAATTATTAACTATAGGATAGATACAATTTTGTACATGCAAGGCAGTGTAATCACAGCATACTACGTGACTCAGCTGAGACTAATTTAACATGGTAAAAATTCAGGCTTGATTTAACCAAAAAGTTTTTGTATCTACATGACAGGCTGGGGCAGGGGGAAGTCTCTGTGTTAGGATGAAACAGAACTTAACCCATGCCTTTTGTGGTATGAGTGCCCACAATCTCTAAAACTGAAAAGTCTACAAAAACTAGGAAAACAAAAGAATAGCTAAAATATGTAAGAGTAATTTAGGAATGGGAATGAGGGAGACAGTGTATTGGTCAGGATTCTTTAGTTGCATACTATAGAATTCACTACTTTAAGGCAAAGAAGTGTGTTTTTTTAAGCATTAATTTACAGAATCTCTTGGAGAATCCAAGAACAAGGCTTATGTGCTACTCAAGCAATGTCTTCAAAATGTATTGACAATTCAAAGAAGCATATATTAGATGTTGCCTCCAAACTCAACAGCGTGGCTGTGTCTTGGCGATAAGGGGCTCAAGAAGGCTTCTGGTTCCTGCTGCTCTCTGCTCTCTGTGACTGCTAAGTGTCCCTGTAACAGAGGAAAGCAAATAGAGAAGACTAATGAGGTTCATATTACCATGCTCAACCTACTTTATATCACAACGAAGTCATAATGTGATGTTTAAGTTGCTAATGTAAAGGACATGTCCTCCCGGCAAGTAAAAATAAAGGTCAAGTTCCAATCTTTGTTATGATTTAATCTGTGCTCTTCCAACTAAGTCACAATTTAGTCTATGCTGCTCATGCCTGACACTTCCTGCCAGAAGTGTTTATATCTACATTCCCAGATGTTCCTAAATAGGAAATCTAAATATTGGACTTTAGGGCACAAAGTATACAGAAAAAGTCACCTTTTTATCTTAACTTTTCCACGTAGCTTATCAAGAAGGGAATGTTGACCCTTGTGAGGAAGAAACATGAAAATATCTTGGAGAGAGAGAAGCAAGCACATCTTGTGGAAGGAATTTATTACTTTAGATAAGTGCCCATTAGAGGTGAAAGGAATGTTCTGGAGAGCTCCCACCTCAGCAATTTGTATTAAGCACCAAATAAATGGCCCAAGCAAATAGTACTCATGGAATGTGGAAGACAGAGTCCTCACTAAGGTCTAGGATTGGCAGGGAAGGGTCCCTCAAGTAGGACCTATATCAGGAAGGCAGGGGTCATAACTTAGAAAAGAGAAGTGAGAAGGAGAGAACATGGAGTCAGAGACAATGGCTAGGAGCATTTGCAGCCTAGGGTTTGTGGAAGCAGCTATTGAAAGATACATTTGGGAAAACAAAGAGAAAAAGATGGTGATGCAATCTTTTACTTTGCTCCCTCCAAACTCCACTGAAGTGACAGTACTAGGATTTTTGTCTTAAGAAATGTTATAAAGAGAGCATACGGTAAAGGAAAGAAGATAGTAGTAAAATTTGAAAACAGATGGACACATAGAAACCAATTTATCAAACCCTAGAAAGTTGAATCTTAAACTGGCAGTGAGAAAAGCTAAGAAGGAACACAACTGTGTCCACAGAATCCAAAAGGCTTAGGATTTCATGGCACTGGCTTCCTCTGGATGTGGAAGGAGGCTAAGGAAGATTTTTTGAAAGTCTATGAAGCAGTTGGAGCCTCAGACTCCCTCGCATTCTCTGGTAGCAGGATAAACTCCTCTCTCATCTTGATGGAAAACCAAGTTTCATTTTCTCGAGCAAGTGGAAAAGGTAATCTCTGAACTGAGGACTTCCAGGAACCATCGGCAGTGTGGTTGTCATCGGGAAAACAAATTGATTTGGTGAGCTTCACAAGTTGGATATTGGAAATTTCAGGATCTTTTTCCATGTAGTGGGGAAGCCAGGCCTGTCCCTTCCAGGAAGAAGATTGGAAGATCCTTCACTGTTGCATATGACCAGCTCTTAGAGATGCCAGTGTCGGAGTTTCACCCAGCCCCGCCAGATCACCATTCAGGGAAGCATAATCACCAAGCATATCCTTAAACCCAGTTTTGAATCAGCTTTTTTTTGTGCTATACTCATATATGAACCAACTACTAAGGATCATCAGACATTTGAGGAAAGCCTTACACCTGAAAGATAGAAAACAAAATGAAAAAAATGTAAAAAGAAATTTCAGAGAAACAGACCATGCAGGTGGAAAAAAACACTTCAAAGCCATTGCCATTTTAGTATTTTCAGAGAGATTGAAGTGTGCCTGTGAAATAAGAACAGGACAATAAGACTGAGGGGAAAAAGGGTGGGGGAAGGTACATATACATAAACAAAAAAAGCTAAGGGATCAGAAATGACCTTTTTGAAATTAAAATTTTGATAGGGGAAATGAAAAAGACACAATTGAAGGAGTTTGGGGAGGTAAAGATGAGGGGATTTTTCAAAAGAGAGTATAGTGATAAAGGGATAGAAAAGTGGGAGAAGAAAAGACACAAAAATTAAGGTCCAATCCGTGAGGTCCAATATCCAAATAACAGGAATTAGAGTTAATGTGCATAGGAAAAATGTAGAGGAAGTCATCAAAGAAGTAACTTAAAAAATGTCTTAAAACCAAAGCACCTGAATTTTGAGATTGAAAAAATTTAAGAACACTGGGACAGCGAAAAGCTCCTATAAAGAGAGAAAACACACAGCAAACAGGTCATATATAGAGGCCTGTGGACCAGTTTCATCTTCCTTATTCCTCACGCCATACACACAAGACAATAAAACAAATTAATAAAATAAACCAGTTAGAATAAAAGGTATAATTAAAATCAGAATTAAAGGTAAAATTAATGTACAAAAAGGAAAAAACCATGAGGTAATACTTATCTGCCTCTGGACAGGGAAGTAACTAACTGAATATGAAAGACATGAAAGACATTACAAAGGAAAAGATAAACAGCACCATAAGACATTGAAATGTATGTCAAAAACACTTAAAATGAAATAGAATTAAAGTTATAAACTAAATGGCAAACTGGGAAAAACCTATGAGCACATATAACAAAGGGCTTATTTTAATATGTAAAATATTCATATGAGCAAAATTTAAATTGCTAATTTTGTAAAATAATATGTGAAATATGCATATAAGTAATATGTAAAATGTTAGTATAAGTAGATGAGAAAAAAAAGCACTAGAAGCCTATTAGAGAAAAATGGGTAAAAGATATGAACCAATACATATGATGGAATCCAATGGCTGATAATCGTGAAAGAAAAAATAGCATCCTGCATGGCATTCCAAGAAAGGTAAATTAAAACTTGAGCTACACTTTTTCACTTACCAAATTAGCAAAGCTTTTTTTTTTTTCCTCTAAGTGAAGTTACTCAGTGGTGAGAATATGAAATGACATATTCTTTCTGAAAAGTTTTGGCAATATGTGTTAGGATCTTAAAATATTTAAATACTAAAATTCAGTAATTCCATTCCTAATAACTAGTCTAAGGAATTTCATTCATTCAACCAATATTTTACTGTATATACTATTTTAGGTACTGAAATATAGGATAAATATAAGTGATTAGTAATAGTCGTAGAAAAGTAAAAACGAAACAACCATCCAATAAGAGGGGGAAACTGAGCCATTTGCCTTAATAAAATAGAATTTATTCAGCCATCAAATATTATGGCTATAAATTATTTTCAATCAATGGTTAAGTAGATTTTCTAACTCAAGAAGAAAGTTTTTGTTGAACACAGTTTAGACATTGTCAGCAGAAACAGTGGCCAATGCCTGAGGCGTTCTGTCAAACAGTCCCATTTGAGATAACAGAATTGAAATATGTGTGCTGCTATCCTGAAATTGGTGTGCAATCTGGACACTGGCTGAAGTGAAAGGGACTTTTAAATTTACTCATTTCACTCCTCACCTTCTCTAGCTGAAAACACCCCCCCACACACACACATGTACACTCCCCCACACACATACACATACACCCACCCCACAGACACATACACACCAAGAAAGGTTGGAGGAATTATTTTTAAAAGACACAGAGGCAAGACTGTAATTTGCAGAGATCCATTAAGTTTAGGAGACCAGGTATTATTTTTTAATCATTCCGATAAGACAATACCTTTCCTCCATTCTAAGAACCATCAAGTTTCCTTAGATAAAGAATTACTGTGTTACTGTGGATACCATGGATAGGGATATAATGTGTATCTGAAGTGAACGTGTATTTATTTATTCACATCCAGTACCTGTAGCCCAGCTTGAAAGAAGCAAGCAGGCAGTCTCATGGTTAAAGCGAGCAGCTGAGATCATAGAGAAGTGACGCATTTGCCTGGAATACTGAAGGATTACTGTTTGTACCTGGCAAATTCTGAGCAGTTTTGTTTTGAGTGCAGAGTTAAATTATTATATATAATATATACTTATATATGTTATATATACTAGCTATAATATATATTTATATTATAACACAAAATATTATTACCTTTTGTTGCTCAATAGCTGAGACTAATATATATACACACACACACATATAATAGATATGACAGCCCTGCCTCTTTCTTCCTAGAATCCTTAGAAATTCACAAAGGAAATAATTTAGTTTATAAAACAGGTACAAAGTGCTCAACTCAAAGATTATTTCCATTGTATATTCGATATTTAAATAAGAAATGAGGTCTTGTGTAATATTCATAGTCAGCCTTTATTATTTCTTAAGGGAAAGGCCCTTAGCATGGTATTTAAGCTTTTGGTATTTACCTCTCCTTCTAAATTGTTCATCCTTCCCATTTATTTAGAGCAACTTTTCAAATAGAAAGGAAAATTTGATTATATTTTCCCAAGAAATATTTAAAGCATTTATAAAATATCATTATAAAATAATTTTAAGATTGTAAAATTAGGATGAGTGGGTAGCCTATGACATGATACTATCGCAAGGCGATCCTGGGGCAAAGCGGCCAAGGTCTGGCTTGGGTGGTGACAGCTAAGCAGGAGAGGAAAGCAAACTGGTCCTTGGGTCTTATAAAAGGAAGTTAAGGAGAGCACAGAAGCCTCCCTGTGCTGTGCAAGTGTTGTTGGGGTCTCCCAGTAGACAATCATGGGATCCCCTCACAGCCACTGCCTATAGGCTGGGCAGGGAGATGTAATGGTTGATGAAGGTGAGTAGGATAACTGTGTTACAATTTGTAGAAATAAAGACATCTAAAGGAGGAAATTAGTTTCAGAAGAAAGATGATCAATTTGTACTAAACAAGTTGATTTCAGGGGCTTAGTGGACCTACCTAAGATAAAGAAGGAAAGCAGAAGCCTAGGAGAAAGTCAGTATTAAGGAAAGCTATAACAATAAATAATACTTGTAAGGAGAGAAAGTGCAGTACTGAAGAAAGCTATCAACATAAATAGGAAATTGAAAGGGAGAAAGAAAAATAATTCAGAAGAGAGATGTTCCTTGAGCTTCAGGATAAGTTTGCATCTGTGTGTGGCTGGGAAAGGAAGTGGAACTGAGGAGGAAGAGGAAGAATCAGGAAGTTAAGAGCAGCATCAGTGAGGGCAGAGACCTTTTAGGAGCAAGAAGGTGTCTGTGAATCAAGGATGTATAGAGATAAAGTGTAACCCCTGGAGCAGCATTTGGGAGGAAACAGCTTGGTTTGTAGCCATCAGTTTCAGCAGAGAAGTGGGGGCAGAACCAGAAGGTGAGGGGGGAGGAAATGCGTTTGTGGACGCAAACTATTTTCATGTATGTTTTCAACATGTTTGGTATTGAAATGAAGGTGAGAGGGAAGACGGTAGCTTAAGTCAGGAAAGAGAGTGATAACTGATGATTTAAGAGAGATGAAGATGACTGTGATATTTAATAGACTGTGTCCTGGAATAAGGGGGAGGTGTTGATTTAGGGAATTTAACAAAAGAGATAGCCATGGAGAGAACAGAAAAAGTTCTAGAGATGGAGACACAAGCTGTTGGATTAAATATACATTTTTCTACATTTCATTTTCTACTCCACTGATTAGGGGTAATAATAGTGCCAACTTCATAAACTAGCTGTGAGATTCCAATGAGATATTATATAGAAAGTGCTAAGTGCTAAACAAGAACTACAAGAGGTGGAGGAAGAGATGGTGCTTTTTGGGTCAGTAAGGGAAGATATGGGATCAAGTTGATGTACTTGAGAAAGGATGGAATTTAAGGACAAAGATGGAAGGGAAATATGGGAGAAATAATTGTGCAAGAGGAGAGCAGTATAAAGTTGAATAGCATAAAGTAAAAGGGAAAATTTGAAGACATCAATAAGATAGTTAAAAAATGTCCTGAGTTCAAAAATCTGTTTCAAGCATCCCATTCTCTTTCTAGCTTACATTTCCCAGTGTTCTAACAGAATTATTTGACCTAATGGAGAAATTCAGCCCACAAATCAAATACTCTTTCATTCTCCATCTCTACCCTCATGTTCTCATTTCCTTTCTACACAGGATAAATTTAATTATTCATGCTTATAATCACCATTTTGTCCCTCCATTAAGTCATCAGTACCCTTGTTTCTCTCTGCCTGAAATATACCTGCCAGGTAAAGCCCTAACCCTGCTGGAAGCTTATTATTTAAATGCTCCTCCTCTATGGGGAATAATTCGGTCATTGGTCCTTGTGGAGTTGCCAATAGTAGTAGTGCAAAGTATGGGGATAAATACCACAAAGTTATATAGTATGAGTTAAGGACTTGATACCCTTGTAAGAGTGAGTCAAAACAAGGCACACAGTCTTCCCATTTCTTCAGAATTCCACAGAGAGGAATCCCTTTTTCGGGAGGGATCCTGTGTGTGTCTTGGGTTTTGTTCTAAGGGAGGGGCCCCTTCCCCCAATGCTCTTCCTTCATATAAAGCTTTGGTGACAGCAACTTTATCAGGAAAGGGACATACAGACTTGGGGAATCAAGTAGCCTGGAAGTCATGCCACCATATACAGGAGTGTCTGGGAAGGCCAGCAGCCCTCTGCTTTAGGAGGCAGCTGGGGAACTCAAGTTCCTTTGGACAGTACAGTCCCCCAGCCATGGGAAGGAAGCCACTGTTCCCACAGGAATCTGAACTTGAGCATTTTCCATCCAGCTGGGGGAATATCTAGGGTCATTTTTGGACAAGCTGCTCCTTTATAACAACCTATCCCCAAACTCTGCATATTCATTAGGTATATCTGGAATAGGAAGAGGGAGATGTTGTTCTTTAGAGTTTAAATAAATTGCATTTTCATACTCCCTAAGAATGAGCCAGATTGTCATCAACTCCCCCCACCCCCATTTATTACAATATGTCCTACAAAGCCCTGGAGATAGTTTCACCAGCTGTGACCCTCTTTCTGTCCTCTGATGTTCAAGTTGGAAAAGGAGAAGAGTGTATTGATCCTCCTTATCCCAATTTTTGCAGATTCTTTGGTGCATGAGGGTCCAGCTAAGGCAGAGGTCACTTACTGCTCACTTCACGGGTCCCTGCCATTGGTATTCATGTCTGCAGCAAACACTGGTTTGAAGCACTCTTACAAAAGCCACCAGCAGGGGTCACAGAGAGCAAGTCCTTCCTTTGCTATTTTTGCCCCAAACCCTAGACCCAAAGGAAGAAGGGATTATATTTAGTCAGAGAAGCCAAACTGGCAACACCCCTGGGGGCAGTAGTAGTAGCGGAATGGGCCCCAGCCCCAGCTGCCTTTTATCTGAATGGACCTCCAATAAGGAAAGACAGATGCTTGGGGAACCACAGAAGGTATAGGGGGTGTTACTATTTTACACTGTGGCAGGCAAGCTGATCTTTTGAAGTCTTATTGGGGAGACAACAGGGTGAGGAAGATT
This sequence comes from Manis pentadactyla, assembly GCF_030020395.1. NCBI lineage: Eukaryota > Metazoa > Chordata > Mammalia > Pholidota > Manidae > Manis > Manis pentadactyla. Next base: position 21,958,410 of record NC_080031.1, on the reverse strand, counting down.
AAATGCCTGGACCTCTGAAGGGAATGAGATTACCTCTTCCTGGGAGCTCCCCCTCACCCCATTTCCTTGGCCTGACTTTCATCTCCACATGGCTCTGTGCAGACCCCAGCACCAATGGTGTTTTGTGCCCTGACCACCGTGCTATCTTTACTCTACTACTTTCCCTCCCATCCCGGCAGCTTTCCCAGGGAAATCTTTCCATTCCTAAGAAGGCCCTGACATTTGTATTATCTTCAGACCCCACAAAACCTGGATCTGCTCTAGGTTTCTGACAAATTTTCAGAGAATTTGTCCAGAACCAGTAACTCAAAAATTCCCAATAATTCTGTAAGGTGACTCCAAGTGGATTCAGAATCTCTAGGAAGTCTCTGATTTTATACACCAATTTATGATAAGAGTAGGCATGTTTCACCTCTTAACAGGTGTGTCCTTTATTCCTAGGTCTCTCATTCCTTTGGGGCTGCTTTCTGGGGCAAAGGACAGGCTTGCTCCCTCTGGCCCTTGCTAGTGGCTTTTGTAAGACTGTATCAAACCAATGCTTGCTGCTGACCTGAGCTCTAGTCTCTGTAACTGGCTGTGGAAGGAAGCCATTTGTTTGAGCTTGCAAGTTTTTTTATTTTTAAACTATGATTTCAAATTTGTTGAGGGTTGGCAGTCCTTCTTCCCTTTTCTATTGCTTTTAAGAAATCTCAGAGAAAAAAATTCAGGCAAAACACCAATGTTTTGTGGGCTGATAACACTGAAAAGGATGCCACTTACTAGAACAAGGAAGGGTAGTTCAGTTGGAAGAGCTGGTTGGATAGCTGATTGGATTCAGTTGAGATTAGACTGGGGATGATGGAATTGGGGTGCGGCTGATTTGATTAGAATTTTGAAGAGACTTATAAATCCTGATCAGCAGTATGTTTCACTTGGAGAGGTTTTCTTGAGAAGAGAGTATATGTTTTCTTGAGAGAAAATAATCTCTAATTTTATCCTAAACAACTACCAGAGGAGACCTCATTGAAAAGATCATATCTAAGCTCAGCCTTGAAGGGGTAGGGGAGCTGCCTATGTGTAAAGAGCGTCAGGTAGGAGGAGGAGTGCAGGCTCTTCTGAGACCCAGCCAGGAATAGGAGAAAGCCCGGGGAAGGGCTGATGGCGGCCCAGATCATGCAGGGAATTTCAGAACATTTTGAGGATTCTAAGTAGGACGGAGTCAGCATGTCCAAAGTTTAAGGTGAAAGCAGATTATTTGTAGAGGGGAAAAACTAGGAAATTAGAAGAAAGGACCACTTGATATGCTAATGAGAGAGTTTGCTGATGTATCTGTTTTTCTACCTTAAACAAGAGAATGTTTCTTTTGTTTCACTGTAAAGGACACTTGCTATTTGTTTTTACATTGAATCACTTTATCTTACTGTAGAAATTTTTCTGAATGGTTTTCAAGTGAAGAGTTTTCAAATCATGAATGAATGTTCAATTTTATAAAATCATTTTTTGGTACCTATGAGATGATGTTATTTTTCATTTCCTTCATTAATATTCTGATTATATCATTAGATCTTGTGATGCTGAATCATCCTTGCATTCCTGAGATATAGTCTACTTGATTACGATGTATTATTCTTTTAGCATTTTGCTTTATTGGTTAGGTAATATTCTATTTAGCAAGCTTTCGTTTATGCTTTATTTTCTGTTTTCCTTTTCCAGTTTGGCAATCAGATAAGTTAGCCTCATCTGAGTAGCTTTACAACCTTTTCTATAGCATGAAAGATTTGTATAATCAGTTGTTTTCTTAAAATTTTGCTAGGTTCTCCTATAAATGTTATGTCTCAGGGTTTTATAAGGGTCATACTTTGATCCAGATTCTTATTTGGGATATTTGAGCTTTCTTGTTTTTTGTTGGATCCATTTTGTGTATGTTTCCTCTCTAGAAAATTGTCTTATCTGTTGAAAATGTTGATGTCAGATGCTCATAAGATTCTCTTGAGATTTAGAAAAATTCTCTACTATATTACTAGATCTGTGCACTGTTTAATTCCTAGTATTGTTTATTTCTACTTTCTATCCTTTCTTATCAGTTATGCTCATGGTTTGTTGCATTTCTTAGTCTCTTCAAATGACATTTTTGGCCATCATCCCTCTGTTTTGTATGTATTATTTTTCATTAATTTCATCTTTATTCTTTCTTATTTCTTTACTCCTCCTCCTTCCATTTCCTAGCTTCTTCAATCAAATGTTTAGTTCATTTATTTTCACTCTTCCTTTTACTTTTAATACAATGAAATATGTCTCTTAGTCTTCAGTGCTTCTCACTCTAAACTGTTTTTAAATAAACATATGGAAATTTGTGAAAATCATAACCACCAGATGAATGATCACAATTAGCTATTCTGATGGCTGTGTAACCAGCACCCAGATTCCCAACAAAATATTAACGTTTCTCCAGAGACCCCCTCACACTCCCACTCACAACCTCTCTTTCTCAAAGGTAACCACTGCTCTGACTTCTCATATCAATTACTTTCCTCCTCCTTTATATATACTTATAGAAAAAGATGAAATTTCATGTAAAATTGGAATAATGAATTTGATATTCTTTTAGGTCTCGATAATATTGCCCTGTATTATGTTTGCAAAATTATCCCTGTATGTTCATGCAATTTGCAGTGCTCTATTGTATTCCATTGTAGGGACTGTACCACAATGTATGTCCATTCTACTGTTGATGGACATTTGGGTTGTCTCCAGTATTTGCTACTAGAAATAATATTGTTATGAGCATTAATGGAGGTGACTTTCCATGCACAGCTGTACAGATTACCTAGACATGTGGTAACAGTTGAATCATAGCACATGCGTATGTCCAGTCTTACACATGCATAAGTTCAATTTTAGTAGATACTGTCCAAATAGTTCCCCAAAGAATGATTTCCATTCTCTCTATGAGGGTATGAGAATTCCCATTGTTCTACATCAACACCACATCCTATATTGTCAATTTTATAAAAATTTTAGCCTTTCTTTGAGTGTGAGATAATATCCCATGGTGGGATCCCATGGTATTTTACTTGTAGCTCCTGAATAACTTTCTCCGAACATTAATGTTCAAGCTTTTGTATTCTTTCTTCTAGGACTTGTTTTAAACACTGTCCTGAAGACAGTACATTTGGAAGACCGAACACCCAGGACTGGGTGAGTCAGGAGGCCTCAGAGAACCAACCCCAGTGCCAGCTGAGGAACACCACAGAGTTGCACGTTCAGCCTCCTGTACCAGCTTCTGCCCAGAGGGCAGTCTCCTGGGGAAGCAGCAGGCCCAAAAACATCATCTCATTTACACCACAGTCCACGGGTGGTTCCTGCTGACTCAAAGACACTCACACCAATTTTGGAACAATAGCATTTTCCACCATGCTCAACCATCCAGACCATACCTGAAGACTTGAGAGTTCGTTTGTTCTTCATAATGGAAGCCATGATGTCTCAGGCTAACTGTACCCAGAACCCAAGTTGTAGAATCATGACCTTCTACCCAACTGAAGAAGAGTTTAATGATTTTGAGAAATACATTATTTATATGGAATCTCAAGGTGCACACCGAGCAGGTGTGGCCAAGATAATCCCCCCCAAGGGCTGGGAAGCCAGGAAGACATACAATGACATCGGTGACATCCTAATCCCCAGTCCCCTCCAGCAGGACGTCTTGGGCAGGGCTGGTGTGTTCACTCAGTACTCCAAGAAGAAGAAGGCCATGACGGTCGGGGAGTATCATGACCTGGCGAACAGTGCTAAATATCAGGCACCCCCGCACTTAGATGTTGACGATTTGGAGCGAAAATTCTGGAAAACCCGGCTCTACAGTTCACCGATCTATGGCGCTGATGTCAACGGCTCCTTATTTGATGCAAACACCAAGCAGTGGAACCTCAGACACCTGGGAACCATTCAGGATCTGCTGGAGCAGGAGTGTGGGGTGGTCATTGAAGGCGTCAACACACCCTACCTGTACTTTGGCATGTGGAAGACCACGTTCGCGTGGCACACTGAGGACATGGACTTGTACAGTATCAACTATGTGCACTTTGGGGAGCCCAAAACGTGGTACGCGGTGCCCCCAGAGCATGGCTGGCGACTTGAACACCTGGCCAAGGAGCTCTTCCCGGCCAGTGCCCACAGCTGCGGGGCCTTCCTGCGGCACAAGGTGGCCCTCATGTCTCCCACTGTCCTCAGGGGCAACAGGATCCCCTTCAGTCGCGTCACGCAGCAGGCTGGCGAGTTCATAGTGACATTTCCGTACGGGTACCATGCTGGCTTCAACCACGGCTTCAACTGCGCGGAGGCCATCAACTTCGCCATGCCGCGCTGGATCGACTATGGCAAAGCGGCCTCTCAGTGCAGCTGCGGGGAGGCCAGGGTCAGCTTTCCCATTGATGTCTTCGTGCGCACCCTGCAGCCCGAGCGCTATGAGCTCTGGAAGCGTGGGCAGGACCGGGCGGCGGTGAACCACGTGGCGCCCGCGGCCGTGGGCAGCCAGGAGCCGGGCGCCTGGAAGGAGTTGTGGGCCACCAGGAGAGCCGCACTGGGCCTCCGGGACCTGCCGCCCCGCCGCGCACTGAGCCCTGCCAGGCAGGTGGCCGTGGGGCGAAGGGGCCACCGCCGCACCCCTAGGCTGCCTGCGTCTCGGCGCTGCGTGCGGGCCTCTGATCCTACCTCTGTGGCTCAGGGCGGGGACGCCACTTGTCGGACCCGGGAGCGCGGCTCAGCCCTGCTGACAACCCAGGGCCCATCTGACCTGGGTCTCCACCCAACTGGCAGGCGTGGTCCTGGCCGTCGTCCTCGGGAGCAGGGGACTCAGGAGCTGACTGACCAGGTCCCGGCCAAGAGGCGCCTCTTGCTGAGCACAGCATGTGCAGCTCAGGTTCCTAATGCTCAGGCCCTTTCTCCAGATGGACCCTCACTGGACAACCCTGCACCACCGAGCCCTGCGTCCCTGCATTCTGCTCAGGCTTCCGGGTGCTGCAGTGTCCCTGCACCCTAAGCCCAGGGGACGTTTTGGTAGCCCGCCTCTCTTACACGTGGAGGCTCCCTAAGTGTGGGCACGTGTACACCTCAGAGCCTTCGCAACGTGCGGTGCTGCCACGGGACCTGCTTAGTCCACATTATTTACAACTAACTGCTTATTCTTCCTCCCAGACACCGTTACCTCTTTCAACACTTGCCAATGAGGTTTCATCCACTGAATGCTTGTCTCTGCAAACGAGGCCCCACAGACATTGCCAAAGCCTGACTGCACCTAAACCCCCATTCTCTCGGCCAGCTCTGGGTGCTGCTGCGATTTGGATGAATCCTAGACTTCGGTTCCCCTCTGATCTCTTCCCTTCCCTCTTTCCCTCTCCTCCCCACTTTCTTAGAAAACCAGGCCCTTTTGACCAGTTTGATCTGTAGAGGCTCAGAAAATAATTGTTTCTGAGTCATTGGTGCCTTTAAAATGTATCACCAGCATTTTTTTTCAAAACTATATTAAAGGTAACCAAAATGTTAAAATCTGATTTTATTTCTAATGTCGTCTATTCAGCCAATTGAAGAATGAAAGTTATTCTTTTCTGCACTCTTCTTAATAGTTATATCAAAGCATTTCAAACAAAACTTATTTTTATGGGCTGGTTATATTGTGTGATGTTGGTGAATGATTTGGGGGGGATGCTTGTTGGGTTCTGGCTGGCTGGCTGGAGGGGGAATTTGGTTTGCCAGCCATATCTAAGGATGACTTGGTGGAAACCACCTGGGAAACTGTGTACCTGGCCGGGCAGTGCACCCCAAGTTGCCGGGAGAGATGAGCAAGCACAGAACAGAAGAGCCATTATCTTGCTGAGTCTCCACTTCCTTTTCAACACTATATATTTCACATGGTTAATTCATTGATTCATCCCAATAAGCAAGTCCACTACTAAATGAACATGACAACACCAATGGCAACATGTGCTGTGAAGAAGTAAAGGGGATGTGATGATAGAGCAGAACGGGCAGGGCTGGCCTTCTGTAGGTGGCCCAGGAAAGCGTCCTGGAGCAGGAGACCTTCCTGAGACCCAGTCGGCGAGAAGGAAGGTCCAGAGCTGACTCTCACTTTAAGGAAACAGCAAGTATAATAGACCTAATGTGGGATTTAATGGTTTTGTTTCCTTGGGAATAGAAAGGAAGCTCATTTGTGTCTGGGGCAGAGGGAGAGAGAGGGAGGCAGGGTCTGAAGCATATAGGTGCTGTGGTTCATGTGAAATATCTGAATTTTTTCAACTTGAAATGAGAAGGCATGGGAAATTTAGAACAGCACTTGACATGAAGTGATTTACACATTTAAACAATCATCTTACTTCTGTGGGCAAGGTGGGAGCAGGAGTAATAGAACAACTTAAGGAATATAAGTGAGAGTTACTTAGACTTATGCATTAGTAATGAAATGCACTGAAGTGGACAGTTCAGAATCAACTTTAGATATGAAAATTTCTCCTAGGAAATTATTTTCAGTGTATTTGGGGCTAGAAAAACATAACCCTCCCATTAATGTAAGCTTGATTTGAGAGCTAATCACCAATTTTTTGATCAAGCATTTGTCATTTTAAATCTTGTGCTGAGAAAGAAAACAGAACCTCCCAAACTTTGCTCTGCCATTCACAGCCTAGATGGAGTCACCTTGGCTTTTCTGAGGGTTCCAAAGAATTGCTGTGAGGCAGAAAGGGGCCAAGTGTGAAATACTGATCTGGGGGTTGCAGGCCACCAATTTTATCTGACTGTTAGATGCAAAAACTTGGGATCCAGAAAGGCAGTAAGGAGAAAGTAATGGGTCAACTATTTGCATCAGGTTGGTTTAAATTAAGAACTATGACTGTAGCTTCCCAGCAGACAAAGCGATCATCAGGTTGACAATGTTGTAATCTGCAGGAGAGGCAAGAGTGACCACACTGGTAGGAGGGCCAGGGGTGAGCCGCCACAGGCTGCTTCCCACACTCACCCTCCTGAGGAGCAGATGCCCATACCTGAACATCTGCCTGCTCCACACCCCTGGAAGGCTGCATAGCTTATTCCTGAGGCAAGAAGGGTCCCTAGCTCAGGATCCACTTTGCACATGAGGAGACGGAGCCCAGCTCAGGGTTCTTCCTACAGAACTGTCACTTCTACCAGATGGTACAAGCTTTGACCTGAAAGGCAGCTCCAGCAATTTCACTGGACTAAGCATCGCCTTCCAGATGAGCAAAGTCAGGAGCAGGCACACCTACTGTGCAAGATTCCCACAGGTCCGTGCAGGCCCGGCCCAGCTCCAGACTTCATCTGGGGCACTCCTGTGGCCATCTGCAGACCCAGGTTCAGGGCACGAGGTCAGAGGCACTTTGGCAAAAGACTCCCCACCCAGCTCAATGCCTTTCCCTGGGCCCACACATCTTTCCTAGAGCCTCCAGCCTATCATACATTTGGTTTGTTCTTTCTGCAATGCTATGCAGCTGTGAGGGAGAAGATTGCATGGACCCACAGCCAGGGATTGGTGACTCAGAGGTGCCCATTCCAGGAGACAGTCTCTTGCCTCATGCCATGTTAGACACCCAGGGCCAGACCCTGGCATCTGCCAGCAGCCCACCCTCAGAGAAGGGAAAGCTCTTCCACCCTCACCTCTGTTGTGTGGGTTTTACGTGACACTCATTCATTATTTTTTTCTGCAGGACTATCTGCTGTGCAGACACTTGGGATGGGTTACTGGCCCATCTTCTGGGCAACCCTGTGAAAGCCACCTTACATACTGGCAGAGTTGATGGGAAATAAAGATGTAGGTATATGCTATCCACAAGAGATTTTAGAGGTTAAGACTCAAGAAGGTTGAATGTTATATATGGAAAGATATTCCATGCAATAGAAACCCAGAGTAACCTGGGGTAGCTATATTAGACAAAAATGACATTAAATAAAAGCTTTTATAAAGGTGAAACCAAGACATTATATGTTCATGATGGGGTTGATTGATCGAGAAAACAAAATAGTTACAAACACATTCCCCAAACATCAGCACTCCAAAATTTATGAGGCTAACTATGATAGCATTTAGAGAGAAATAGAAGGCTCTATAATAAAGTCTGGAAACTTAAATAACCTACTTTCAATAATGGATAGAACAGCTAGACAAAAATATAAGGAAATAGAGATGGGAACATAGGATGTGAACAACACAATAAACCAATTGCATGAAACTGATATGTAGAGGCATTCCACATCACAATAGCCAAATGCACATTTTCCTCCAGGCAAGTAAAATTTCTTCAAGATAGATTACATGAGAGGCCACAAAACAAGTCTTAAAATTTAAAACAATGAAACTCATTCAACAATGAAATAGAAAAAAGAAAAACTGTGCATAAATCTTGGAGCTGAAGAACACTGGGGCTGCACTGAAGAATTCAAGAGAGAGCTTCAACAACAATCTTGACCAAGAAGTAAACTAGAAGATAGTGAATTTGAAATTATCTGGTCATAGGAGCAAAAAGAAAAAGGAATTAAAAAGTGTGAGGGAAGCCTAAAAGACAGGTGAACTCAAAAAAAGAAACAATATATGCACTATGGGAAACATAGAAGACAGGAAAGAGAAAGGGATATAAAGTAAATTTAAAGCAATAGTAGCTAAGCCTTCCCAAACATGGAGAATTTAGAAATGGACATCCAGATACATGAGGCCAAATCGACCCAGATACATTGAACACATAAAGGGCCACACTGACACACATTAAATTTAATTTTAAAGAGTCAAAGACAGTAAATGCTGTGCACCACTGCCACTGTGGCCCACAGCAGAGCCGCAGGGCCTGCCCTCCTCTGGCACAAGGTGAGGCCCTTTTTGTCCTTCGCTGCCACTCTGGGTGGCCCATGATGCTCAGCTCCCCCGGCTCCAGCCCGAGATGAATGCTGAGGCAAAGGCCCAGTTCAACATCCTCCTGGCTACCAACTACTACAATGTTGCTCACTATAAACAATACCCATCGAGCACAAGCAACATTTATTCCTACTTTGAATGCCGTGAAAGAAGACAGAAAACTCCACAATGAGGAAGATGTAATTTAATGAAACAGTGTTTCATGGGTTGCAGTACATTCTTAATAAGTACTGGAAAGGCAATGTAGTGACCAAAGAGAAATTCTAGGATGCCAAGCAGGTGTAGAGAGCATTTCTAAGATAATTAATGTCTTAAATGAAAAAGGGATGCAACTACATTCTTGAGAAATATGGACGTATTACAATAGAAATAAAAGCTGTTCCCAAGGTCTCTGTTATTCCCCAAGGAAATGCTCTTTGTAGTGGAAAACACAGATCCAGACTGTTACTGGCCTCCAAATTGGACTGAGACTCTTCTTGTGCAGTCCTGGTATCCAGTCACAGGGGCCACACATTCCAGAGAGCAGAAGAAAATTTTGGCCAAATATTTGTTATGACACATCTGGTAACCTAGATGGTCTAGAATACAGGTTACATGGTTTTGGCTACAGAGGACTTTCTTCTCAAGAGGCTGTGGTCAGACAAGAGCCTGTTCACTTAGTTAACCTCAAAGGCACACAGTGGCAGGAAATGCTGGGATTAAAAAAACTATGGAATGAAAGATCCTTTTTCAGGTTATTCGGCTCCAGCAACAAACACAGTACCATAGCAGCTTGGAGGAAAGACCAGGAAAAAGATATTTTGAACATTAGTAACACAGCTTTCATGGGTGCCTGTATCTGTGCTCAGATACAGCTGGGACATTTTTTAATGCATGTGAGAAAATATGGAGTGAAGATTTAAAGATATTGATTCCTGAAATCCTCTTGACCTCTGTGTGGGTAAAATTATAATATTTCCAGAATATCTCGCCTGGCTTTACTGCATTTGCATATCGTCAGTGGTGGAGAGAAGTTCATCTCCATATCAATGGGTAATTACCTGGGCAACTAAGGGCTTATCTGAACCTGAAAGGTTAGGGGGAGATGCTTGCTTGCTTGCTTTTGCCAGAGCAGAAGAGAGAGATGGCCGTGGACTGCGGCGGGTTGTAAGCAATAAATGGATTTTAAACTTCATTTCTCCCTTTAACTGATTTCAGTTTTAGAGGTATTTTGTCTCAGGATTTCATCTCCCTGGACTTACATCTGGCAGTAATGAATGGCCACTGGTGGGTGCCTTGGAAGAGGTCACCCAAACCTCCTCAGGTCTCTGCCTAAAATGCTCCTGCAGGATAAGCCTCCGGAGGCCACAGTGTCCCAAAGGAGAAGACCACAGAGCCCAAGACTGTCCAACAGGAAGAGACCACAGCCCACGACTATCCCACAGGAAGAAACAGAGCCCACAACCATCCCCCCGACAGGAGGAGCCCACGGAGGCCATGACCATCCGTCCCACAGGAGCCTGTGGAGCCCACAACCATCCCACAGGAAGAGATGGGACCACGGAGCCCCTGATGGTCCCTCACAAACAGACAACTGCCCGAGGCTGTCCCATAGACTCAGACACCCTAAAGCCTTTTCCTGTTCCCATTCCTTCTCCCAGCTCTCTTCATGTTACCATTGCTGCTCTTGTGCATCTGGTGCTGCAAGAAGGTGAGGGAGCCCTACCCACACAGCCCTGTGCCCAATTCTCCAGCACTCTCTCAGGTACCCTGGGCACCTGCCTGCCCTAGTACCCTGTTCTAAGGTCATCACCTGACCAAATGCTTAGGTACAGATGCTGCCCCCCAATCCCTGGGCCCACACAGCCGGATGCTGAGGGGCTCTGCACCTCAGGCTTGCCTCAAGGAAGTGGCCTATGAGATGCCATGGCCACTGGGGAGAAGTGACCCAGGCTCTGAGATGGGGCTGCCTCACAGGAGCCAGTGCTCTGCGGGGCTCAGGTGGACAAAGTCTGGGGAGAGACCTCTACTGTGGAGGGGAAAAGGGATCCTGAAGGGGCAAAAATGGCCACAAAGAGAGAAGGAGGTGCCCCAGGATTCCTGTCCTCTGGGGCAGCCATGCCTGTAAAACCAGCATGGTCTCTGCCCATCACTAGAGCCTTGTCATTCCTTCCCAGTCACTATGCAGGGCCAGGTTGTACAGGACCCCATGCTGGGCATGGGGGACAGAAATGAAGTGGCTGCATTCCTGCCATGGCAGCTCCAGTTCTGGTGTCTCGACTGGCCTTGGTCTCAGGGTACTGAGGGTAAAATGTCACCTTCGTGGTGTGTGGGAAGTGCCCTGCCTAAGCAGAGCAGTTACAAAGGCCAGAGCCTGGCACAGGGGAGGGCGGGCGCCAAGGCTTGGCTAGCTGGGCTCACAAGACACATGTGGGAGTGCTGCAGGAGGAAGGACCCCCAGAGGCATTAGAGGGCAGCACCAGCAAGAAGCCTGCAGGTCCCAGGTCTCCAAAGTAGGGGTGCTGAGGACAGGAAGCCAGGGTGCTAGGTGGACTTCCCTGAGGGCTGTGCACTGGGAGTTCAGGGTATGGAGAGGGGAGGGGAGAGAAGAGAAGGAAGGAAAGGGGAGGATCTCTTGTCTTCATCAGATGTAAAGAATGCTGATGAAAACCACCCCATGGGACACCTGGGCCAGGACCAGACACCCTAGCCTGAATGTCTCCCTGGGGACCGACAGGGAGGTGTGGACACAGCTCAGGCAGGTGGAGCCAGCTGGCCACAGACCCACATGAAGCAAGCACTCAGGTGGACACCCAAAGCCTTGTTCTGTCCCTCTACTGCAGAGCAGGGTCCCATCTCATGTGCATGGCTGAGCCAGAGCCCTCCACACCCCTTCCAGTCTGTTTACCTCTTCATCTTTCTGTTTTCCAGAAGCTGCCACCAAAAACAGACAAGGTAGGTCATGTTTTGCTGTGATGGTGTCAGAGCCTGATGGGCACACTGGAGACCTCCTGCAGCCTAGGGAGATTTCACCATCAGTCCACCTATCACTGCCTGGGCAGAGAGCTGGCAGAAGAGGGTGACAGAGGGGCAGACAGAGGGGCAGGGCGGACGCCCCCCAGAGGATGTGGAACTCACAGTGTCACCCAGAGGACACCCTTCTCATGTTCTCATCAGAGTCTGACCAAGGGCCTCTCACTGAATTAGCAACATGGGGGCCTGTTTCAGCAACCGCTATGATTTCCCTGAAACAAAGGGGCTTTTGTCACAGCCATATCTGCTTTTCAGGGCAAACTGGACATATGCAGTGACTTTGTTCAAACCTGCACCCAGAGACCACTGACATGCTGTCAGCCCAAGGACAAAGCAAGTAGGGCACAGGATGCTCCCCATGGGCCAGGGCCTTTGCTCTTTGCTACTGCCCATTGCCCTCAGGGACTGTTGGTCAGAGGGCCCTGTGCAGGCATCTCCCAAGGAAGATGCCCGAGACATGGAGGCATGGTGCTCCTGAGCCTCCCAGCCGACCCTGGACATGGCTCCCAAGCAGTGCCTTGCACTGTGGACTCATGGGTGTCAGGAAAATGTATCTAGAGTGTTACCCAGCTCTTCAAAACTGAGCTAAAAAGGGCAACAGGGAGGCAGGCCAACAAGCTCTTAGCCTCCCAGGTATCATCCCTCTCCTCTGAGCCCCCACCCTGGGGCTGTGCTGGCTTCCCCCATCTCCTGGGGTTCTCCTGGCTGCTCACTCAAATATCAGGAGTGGTGACCCCCTCATAATGTGTGACTGACACTGGTTTTACCAGTAAGTAAATATTCTCCCCTCATATCATTGCCTGTGACAATGGGGGGAATCCAATGATATAATTGTCACCTGGGAATTTAGTAATAGTGATGGTTAATTTTTATTGACTCCCCAATGGAACACCTGCTAGCCTTAAAAATGAACGTGCTACCATGTTTGAATCCCCCAGTAACTGCACATGTAGGTACTAATACCGTCCCTGGTTTACCAAGACAGCTCAGACAGGCCAAACGCCTTGCTCTGGGCCACAGGCCTGGAGGTGGCAGAGCTGGACTGGAACCTTGAGGCCTGGCTCCTCCCTTCTCACTGCCCTGCCCCCCTTTTGGGGCAGCACTCACTATTTCATGATGGCTTTACCCCCAAACCACCACAGGGCTGCCCTACTCAGACTCTGGGGCCAAGGACAGCCATGATCCTGGCTCACCTGGGAGGCATGTCTGAGATTCCTCATGTGTAGACCCTTTGCACTGACCAGGCCAGAGAACCTGGAAGACGTTGCTGCCCCACTATCTATATGAGGGATACACGGCCACATCTGGGGAACACCGCCTCTCAGAGGCTGGGCAGGTGGGCATTTAGGCGCTGTGAGCATAATCACTCTCATTCTATCCTAAGAGGCCTCCACAGCCTGTCACCCATCTGGAGGTGCCCCACTTCTCTTGCACTAAGGGCCGGCAGCTCATCCCTGCAGCACACAGTCCCTGACAGACCCTGCACAATGCTTAGGCTGCAGTCACAGTCAGACCTAGTTATGACTTCCCTTACTACCATTTGAGAAGACAAGTTCAATACCAGAGGAATGGGGCTGCAGAGCCAGGACAAGAGGCTGCCTAGGGAAGGTAGGCAGATTTTGATGCCTGGACAGAGTCCCAAAGGAGGAGCCCAGGCTGGAGGCCAGCAACCAGGGAGAGGAGCACATTCCCAAAGGCCCACCCTGCAGGTCCTGCTGGGTCCTGAACCTGATCCCTTTGAGCCAAGGAAACCACAACCTTCGGCTTCCAATTCCTGTGGTAGGGAGCCTTGGTAAAAGGGTGGGAGGGGCAGAGGTGGTGGATGTAGAGACTGAGGTGGCCAGGTGTGACATGCTCTGATCACCCTCCCTCCCCAGGAAACAGGAGGTCATCAGAGGCCAGGAAAATGGGGAACAACAGCCCCTGGGTGGCTGGACCTCCCCTCTTTCTACTTACGGAGAGCTGCCTGGATAGCCTCCCCCATGGGGAACCCATGTACGAGGAATCAAAGCACTCTGGGAACGCGCCCGCACAGACCAACTCCTGGGACGGTAATTTCCGCTTCTACTTCACTCTGGATGCGAGTGGCCCTCCCATCCTGGCCCCAGGTGCCCCTCAAGGTGTGCCTGTCCCCAGGGACACGGCTGCATGAAGCAGACCAAGGGGACCCCTGCCTCTGAGAGAGGGGGAAGCAGGGACACAGCTGGTCAGACAAGGAAACCTTTTGTGGCCTCCTTGTTCCTGGGGTGGAAAGAATGCCCCAGTCGTGTTCCCTGGGACATTTCCTTTTTGGAAGGAAGAAAGGCCACCCCCTGGTCTGGATGGCTCTCAGCCCCTCCCTCCACATGGATCTGTGGCCTGCGTACCCCTTAGCCAGCCAGAGGGGCAGGGCATTACTGGGAGCAGCTTCTCATCAGGTGTTAGCAGCTCACTGTGGGGTTGGGTTGGTCTGTGCTGTTTTCAGTTGACTTCTTTTCACCCAAATGACTTGTTCAAATTTGCCCCAGCCAGATGGCCATGTCACTTCTGTTGGGGGTGATTATTATAAGAAAAAAGGTGAGTACAAAACACTAAATAATCCCTCTGGGTCTCCTTCTTCTGTAAGGCTGAATAATGATTCCAGTGTATGTTTACACCACATTTTCCTTATCTGTTCCTCTGTCACTGGACATTTGGTTTGCTGTACAACTTAGCTATTGTAGAACAACTACTGCAAGAAACACGGGAGTACAGATATCTTTTTCCAATCCTGATTTCAATTCTGTTCTTTTGGGTACATACCCAGTAGTGGATTGCTAGATTACATGTTAGTTGTATTTTTAATTTTTTGAGGATCAAGAAACTTTTCCCTAGTGGTGGCACCACTTCCATCCCCATCATGTAGAAGGATTCCAATCTCTCCACATCCCTACCAACACTTATTATTATTCCTTTTTTATAATAGCCATGCTAACTGATGTGTGATTATATCTTTTGGTTTTGATTTATATTTCTCTGATGATTTGTCGTGTTAAACATGTTTTCATGTGCATGTTGCCCATGCCCATTGTTATGTCTTTAAAATAGCACCTATTCAAGTTTTTGGATCATTTTTCAATCCTTTTATTCTACTGAATTGTAGAAGTTTTTTATTTTGGATATAAACCCCTCACCAGAGATATGATTCTCAAATATTTATCCCATTCTGTAGGTTGCCTTTTCATTTGATTATTTCCTTTGCAGTATAGAAGCTTTTTAGTTTTATGCAGCCCCACTTTTTTATTTTTCCTTTCTGTTACTTATTCTTTTGGCATCTGACCCAAAGTGATCTGCAGATCAGTGCTACCCCCCATAAATATCTCAATGGCATTTTTTTACAAAGCTAGAAAAAATCCTATGATTCATATGGAACCACAAAAGACCCAGAATAGCTAAACAATCAGAGAACAAGGTAGAAGGCATCACATTTCCTGATTTCTAACCAGACTACAAAGCTATAGTAATTAAATCAGCATGGTACTGGCATGACAGACATACACCACAATAGAAGAGTGAGCACAGAAATAAGCAAACATGATCATCTGATTAAGGAGCCAAGGATAACAAAAGGAAAAGGAGAGTCTCTTCAACAAACCGTATTGTGAAAACTGGATAACCACATGTGAAAGAATGACATTGGAGCCCCATCTAACAGCATATACAGAAATATACTCAAGTGGATTAAAGACTAAATGTTAAGACATGAAACTATGAAACTCCAAGAAGAAAATAATAGAAGGAAACCTTCTTGACATTAGTCTTGGCAATGAATTCTTGATACCCTTTTAACGAGGGCTTGGAGAGGCAGACCATTAAAGAGCTCCCATGCTTGCTCGCTCGCTCTCTCTCACAACACACACACATGGTCATTACATATCAAAGATCCTTTGCCATATCTGGAAGTATAAAACCCTATGTTTTCACACACCCCTGTTTTAAGTGGAACTGTTTCTGGCAGAAAGGTAGAGGACAAAAAAACAACAGGATCTGGAAACCTCAAGCTGGTCAGTGGAGCTGGAAGCTGAGGTAACCTCAGGGCTGTGCAATCCTGACAGGTGAAGTTAAGAGAACTGTGCCTGGGTCCTGGCCAGGGTGGGGGACAGGCATCCCTGTCCCTGTAACCAGCAGCTCCAGCCCAGCCCAGCTGTGACTGCAAGGGCAGTCACAAGAGGCCTTCCAGCAGCCGAGGAGAAGGTGAGCAGCCTAGATAGAGTTCATCTCTCCCACCGAGCATGGGGGAGAGCCCTACGGTGAGCAGTCACTACACAACAGTGGGGGTGGACCAAGTTATCACCCAATTCAGGGAGAGGGAGAAATGAATTTGTTTTGTTAACAAGCTCTAGGGTTTACCCAGAGGTATTTTGTAAAACACCAAGAAAACTACAAGAGCATCTTCTTTTTTTCTTTTGAAACCTCTACAAACCTCTTGTCAGAGAGGTCACGTGATGAAGCCCAGAGGTAACCTGGCACCCGTGGGCACAGGCAAAGCAGGTCACTGCCTGAGCACCCTTTGCAGGAGTCACACTGGACTCCTCTGGGCTCTGGCCTCGCTGCTGTTCCTCTTCAATGTGACCCACCTTTGTGCCTCAGATGAGGGGCCACCCCACCCTGCACCAGGCAGGCTCCTGCTACCACCAGCTCCTTCTGCCTCCCCTCCTGCTTCTTAGCTCAGGTGCAGGATGGAGCTAAACACCTACTGTGCTGTTGTATTGGTGAGGACGAGTCCAGGGAAGCAAGAATTCAGGGAAGAAAGCAGTAAAGGAGCAAGAAAGAAAACTAATAGGAGGGCATTTTATTGCAGTCTACTCCCTGGTCTGCAAACATGGATTCCTTAACAGCAAAACGATCATGCTGTCACACCCTTACATCTCATTTAGCATTTATATAACAGAACAATAGTACCAATGCAAATAGGCCTGGCATTTGGAGAGGCCAGTGTGTGTTGGGCACCTATTTACAGTGATAACTCATTTGACCTATAAAGTCATTACAAACAATTTTATATTGTTTCAGTTTGTCAATAGATCTTATCACCCATGTTTCTCCCAGTGATAAAACTCCAGTTTACAGGCTGCCATGCAACCTTGCCAGGTTGCAAAAGCAGAGATGGTCTTGTCAAACATAGTTTCACTCTCTTGGGCATCTGGTATGCTTTGGCTAAGAGATACATTATTCTCTTGGTCTGAGCCTCTCTCAAGGTAATAATGAAATGTGGATTTTTCTTGGTGCATAAGCCACTTATCTATCCCTTTTATCCTAAGCTATAGTTTATCCCTCTCTCCATTTGCCATGTATCTTTATCCAGACTTTTCCACCTGTGAAGGGGACCTAAGCATGGCTACTGTGCTGGTCCAGATGCTGGCAAAATACCAGTCTCACAAGTGCCTCCCCTCAGTCCACTCACACTCACGGAAGGTAGGGTTACCCAGGTGCAGATCCAGCTGGCTGTCCTGGCCACTAGGCAGCATGGCTCTGCTCACTGTCAGCCCCAACCTGGACACATGGGGTGAGAGCACAGTCCACCCCATCAGGCCCTTAAGAATTGTGGCATAAACATTTAGGGTGTGGTTATACTTTCTTGCTTTTATAAATATTCCCTGCTTCTGGCACACGGAGAGGGAGCCCTGGTCCTGGAACCACTGCATCAGGTAGGACAAAACAAACTGGCAGTGACATGGGGAAGAACTGTATGGTGGCACTAACATCCTCCCCCACCACAGCTTCCCCAGATCCCCCAGGAAAGCAGAGGAATCTACCTTGTCCTAGCACCCCTCATGTTCAGTGTGAGCACACACTTCTGAAGGTGTGTAAGCCAACCCTGTCATGCCTTTATCTCTCCCAGTTTTAGACAGCCAATGTTTAAACTGCCCATTCCAATTTCCTATTAAACCACTGCTCTGCAGATGGCATGCTAAGTGGTACATCCATCTGATGAGATGTCTCTTCACCCACCATGGGACACCATAGGCTGTAAAGTGTGTCCCTTGGTCTGAGATGTAACTTGGTGGTTCAATTTCATGCAAAATCTTCTGTTCCAATCCTTTAATGGTATCTTGAGCATTTGCATCTACGACTGCATATGCAGAGCCTAGTCCAGGGTAACTGTCTCTTCTGCTCAGGACCGACATATAGCCTCCAGGAGCTACTAGCATTGCTCCAATGTAACCCACTGGCCAGCTATGAGCAGGGCATGCCCCCTGGGGAATTTTCCCCACAGACAACTGTCTCTTTAGTTGACAGTCAGAATAGTTCTTGTTGGCATTCTGTGCCTGACAGGGTGCAAGAGCGAGTATGTGTAGATTCATCCCATGTCTGCACTGCTGCAGCTCCCCCATGTCCACTCATTTCATGGACCTAGGCAGCAGCCTCAAAGGACAGCACCTGACAGGTCACCTTCCGCTCCTGGAAGGGGTATCTTCTGATGGGAATCTACATCTGCTACTTTAGTGTGCTCCTTAAATTCCCAGAGTGATTTCCATGTGGTGGCAGCTCACAAGGGCATTTCTTTCTTTCTTTCTTTTTTTTAAAGTAAGCTGCTATTTTATTTATTTGTTTGTTTGTTTTATTTATTTATTTTTATTTTGGTATCATTAATCTACAATTACATGAAGAACATTATGTTTACTAGGCTCCCCCCTTTACCAAGTCCCCCCCACATCCCCATTCACAGTCACTGTCCATCTGTGTAGTAAGATGCTGTAAAATCACTACTTGTCTTCTCTGTGTTGCACAGCCCTCCCCGTGCCCCCCACGCACTATACATACTAATCATAATGCTCTCTTTCTTTTTCCACGCCCTTATCCCTCCCTTCCCACTCATCCTCCCCAGTCCCTTTCCCTTTGGTAACTGTTAGTCCATTCTTGGGTTCTGTGAGTCTGCTGCTGTTTTGTTCCTTCAGTTTTCCTTTGTTCTTATATTCCACAGATGAGTGAAATCATTTGGTACTTGTCTTTCTCCGCCTGGCTTACTTCACTGAGCATAATACCCTCTAGCTCCATCCATGTTGTTGCGAATGGTAGGATCTGTTTTTTTCTTATGGCTGAATAATATTCCATTGTGTATATGTACCACATCTCCTTTATCCATTCATCTACTGATGGACATTTAGGTTGCTTCCATAACTTGGTTATTGTAAATAGTGCAGCGATAAACATAGGGGTGCATCTGTCTTTTTCAAACTGGGCTGCTGCCTTCTTAGCATAAATTGCTAGAAGTGGAATTCCTGGGTCAAATGGTATTTCTATTTTGAGCATTCTGAGGAACCTCCATACTGCTTTCCATAATGGTTGAACTAATTTACATTCCCACCAGCAGTGTAGGAGGGTTCCCCTTTGTCCACACCCTTGCCAACATTTGTTGTTGTTTGTCTTTTCGATGATGGCAATCCTTACTGGTGTGAGGTGATATCTCATTGCGGTTTTCATTTGCATTTCTCTGATGATTAGTGATGTGGAGCATCTTTTCATGTGCCTGTTGGCCATCTGGATTTCTTCTTTAGAGAACTGTCTATTCAGCTCCTCTGCCCATTTTTTAATTGGATTATTTGCATTTTGTTTGTTGAGGTGTGTGAGCTCTTTATATATTTTGGATGTCAATTCTTTATCAGATCTGTCATTTATGAATATATTCTCCCATACTGTAGGATACCTTTTTGTTCTATTGATGGTGTCCTTTGCTGTGCACAAGCTTTTTAGCTTGATATAGTCCCACTTGTTCATTTTTGACAAGGGCATTCCTTTCATAGTCATTTTCCATTGCTCATCTACCTCACCATACAACCAGGCCATTGGCTACAGCCCTTAAATCCATAAAAATCCCAACATTATGGGCATTCGTCATTGTTCAATTCTTCCATGGCTGCAAGGAAAACAGCCTGCAGTTCAGCCCACTGAGCTGATTTGCTCCTCCATCATCCCAACCAGAGTGTTGCCATCTGCGGTCTCAATGCAGCAGCTTTCCAAATGGTATTGTCCATTCTGCCTGGAAATGCTACCTGCAAACCAAGCAGCTCTTTGTCGTTCAGCCGAGTGCTGTTCCTACAGCACAGCCCATGCAGCGGTGGGTTCCGGCAGCTCATCAGGGGGCTCCAGTGTCCATCTGAGAGGAAATGCAACTCATGGTATCATGGTAACGTGTGGGCCTCCTAGCATTCCCCAGGCAGCCTGCTCCTGCACAAACCATTTCTGTTTGGTTACAGAACTCTTCTGGGTGCTGCCTTCCCTATTAGCATGTTTCTCTGATGTCACCTATGACATTATGGGTTATCTCAGGCTTCAAAATTATTTCATGTCCTCAGTCACGGAGACAGCCTCAATTAAGGCCCACGAGCATGCTAATAATTGTCTGTCAAATGGTGTGTATCAGGCAGCAGCAACTGGGGATTTTCTGATCCAAAATCCCAACAGTCACACCTGGGAGGCACTCATGGGCTTTAGCCACAAGCTCCAGTGTGCACGGGTGTGAGGGGCAGACACTTCCCAAGGCTACGGTCATAAGGGCCCAAAGGTGTCAAGAGTGTGACTGCCATTTCTAATTCTGACATGGCCTGCTTTTGTTCAGGACCCACTCACATACAGCCTTCTTTCATGCAGTCCCATAGACGGGAGCTAGCAATAGTCCCAGAAGTGGAATATGAGTCCTCCGAAACCCAAAAACTAACCACATGCTGGGCTTCTTGTTTGGACTTAAGGGTGGGGAGGACAGTTTATTCTTAGTCACACTTGTGGAATATTCCAGGTGGCTCCTGCCCATGTTATTCCTCAGAATTTCACTGTTTGAGCAAGACCTTGGATCTTTGCTGGATTTATTAACCAGCCCCATTTGGACATGTATGTTGCTATTGCATTCAATTCAGTCCTAGCCTGCTCCTCTGTTTCTGTTATTATCATGATGTCATCACATAGTGTATTATTACACTCAAGCCCTGCACCAAGTCCAAATACTTCCTAACCAAGTGGTGACAATACCTGGTGAGTTCAGATAACCCTGTAGCAGCATGGCAGAAGGAAACAGATCCTTTCCACATGACGGCAAACTGTGGCCAACTCTTCAGAGACAGAGATGGAGAAGAAAGCATTTGCAAGGTCCATCACTGAGTACCAGCCTCCTTCAGCCTGCTGTACTTTCTGTATGGCTGAGACCATGTCTGGAACTGCAGAGGCTATGGGCAGTACAACTTTATTTAAACCTCCATAGTCTACTCTAGTCTCCACAAGCCATCCACCTTTTTCACAGGCCACCCAGGAGCACTGTACAGTGAATTCATGGGCACCAGCACCCAGCTTCCAGCATGTCACTCAAAGTGGTGATCTTTTTGTCCACCAGGTATCCTATACTGCTTCGAGTTAACCACCTGTGTGGCTTGGGCAGTTCTAGTGGTTCCCACTTAGCATGCCCAATTAAAACTGGCCAGAGGGTAGGCTCACATGCCCTCTGCTTTATTGTGCTAGGCAGGAGAAGCAATTCCCAGTCAGATACAATATCCACCCCAAATAATACATTCAGGTACAGGGGATACAACCACCGCACACAACATCTGCTCAAATACCCAATATTCATCCAAACTTCATCTCAATCCTATCAACCACTGCATTTCCATATCCTCCCAGTCTAAGCTTAGACCCCATAAGAGTTCACCAATAGGTTTTGGAATTGGTGCATGGGGCCCCTGCATCAAGAAATCCCAGGGAAGTTTCCCCTCCTCCCCTTGGCTATTTTACCCTCAGGTCCTGGGGGTGCAGCCAGAAGACCCTGGCCCATTTGTCAATCTTTAACTTGTTAACCTGCCTGACCACCATGCCAGCAATCCCTGGTCAGGTTTCTCACTGTAATCTTGGCCTTCAGGCTTTTCAAATTCCTCCAAACTGGGTACACAGAGCAGAGTTTTGGGGCTGCTGTAATGTTGGTGGAACAGGGGCTCCCACTGGCCCACCCAGTTTCTGGAAGTGTTACATTAACAACTTTGTTGCAACCCCACCGGTGTCTGCTGGATTCACCCAATTTTTCCATAACCATCTGAAAACCTCCACTCAATTAGGCTGAGTCCCCTGACTCTCTCTTTTGTCCCTCCCTATTTTCTTAACTATGGTAATGTTTTTGGTATCATAAGATCCAAAGGGAAGCTGAGAAAACAAATCTCATAAGGCTCCTCAAACTGTTGTTTGAATTTATAGCAGTAAAGTTACATGGGGTGACCACATAACAGGGGCCCCTTCATCAAGCATTCAACATAACCTGTGTGACAGGAATATTCAGTGGGGGAGAATCTCAGTCATCCTAATGCCAATCCCACATGGCTTGCATATGAAGCCTATCTGCTGTTTCTTCTGCGGTGTTCCTTCTGGCATTTACAGGGGCAGTTGGGCAGCCCCCTTCTCAGGATAAACAGACTCACAGGGGCTCTTATCTAGTCCACCAGGTTGGCTGTTCCCTCGGGAAGAACCTCCTGTGTGTCTGGATCATGCACAGCCCTCTGGGATTGGCCAAGAGTGAGTGGAGGGTCCTGCAGCAGCCCAGACACACTCCTCCACTTCAAAGCATTCAAAACAGGTCACAGCCCCAAACTGGTGGCTCTCACAACACACTTTACTAAAGGTCCTTCAGGAAGCTGGTGATGCTGATCTACACAATGACCAGTTCCTTTACACTGTGTCCCCTCATTCCACACATTTCCTGGTTTTCTCCTCCCCCTACATTAGCTATCTTCATGGGGACTAGAGGTCTTAGAGGTACTTGCTGTTGCTCTGACATAATTTCCCCTTTCTGGGCAGTTTTGAGGTTAAGGTTGAAGCTGAGATTGAACCAAATCTCAGCTTGATTCAGCATCAAGACCTGACCCACCTTTTTTTTTTTCTTCTTGGCTGTTCCAGATAAAAACAACCAGGGAATGGAATATTTAGCCTGCTTCTTACCAGTCTGCATTTCCTTACCTACCCAAGGAGCCAACTCCATAGGAGCTGGGGCCACTGCCATTTCTAAATTCCACTGGTAACTTGTACCTTTAGTGACCGATAGCAGTGCAGCTGCACCTTCATATGAAGCGCGAGTGCACAGCCATCCAGGCATCAAAGGCTCTTCATCGCTGCCTTTCATTCTTTCTCTTCAAAACCCACATATTTCTGAGAGCCTGGGCCATTCATTCTAACAAATCCCAGTACCTACCCTAACACCAAATATGTTTTCTCATACACGTCGTAGTACAAACTCCCTTTGAGTTTGCAGACATGATTCTGACATAGTGCGCACTTGTGTGTGTGTGTGTGTGTGTATGCGGGTTGCCTCACACACACCAAGCAATTCTTAAACACCAGCAGTGTGTCTGAGAACTCAACAACTTTGATGCTATCTGCCCAGAGACAGCACTAGACTCCCCAGGTTAAGGGCTCCATCCCACAAGACTCCCCACCACCCCCAACTTCAGAAGCCTGTCCAAGGCCCCAGGCAGTTCCCTGTGCTGCTGAAGGACCAGCTACAGATTTGAGGGTCCAATGAACTCCCGCTTAGATTCAATTAATTTGCTAGAGCAGGCCACAGAACTTATAACACATTTTCCACTTTAATAAAGGGTACTATAAAGGATATAAGTTAACAGACAAATAAAGAGGTACACAGGGCAAGCTCCCAAATAAAGCGGCTTCTACCCTTGTGGAGCTTGGAGCTTGGGGACTGGCTCTGTGGGAAATGGAATTTTTTGGTTTCACAGTGTGGAAGCTCTGACAGAGAAGCAGGATCCAAGAGAGAGAAATGTGCCCTTCTCGTGGGTTTTGCTGAGGGCTTCACTATCTGTATCATTGGCCATTGGCTGATTCAACTCTAGCCCCTATGACTGGGTCAGGTCCAAAAGTCTCTCATTAACATGACAAGACACCCATTTGACCTTTAAGGCTCTGCAGTGATTTCAGGAAGTGTGGACGAGGACCAAATATATCTGGGAAATATATATTTGGGTCACTGAATGAACAAGTACATATTTCATATAACTCATTGTATCACAATACTCAAAACAATGCTCATTACTTGCACTATGCTCACTGCAGTGCTAGGCCCTGGGGATAGAATCATGCAAGACCAGTCTTCAGCATGGAGAGACCACCAATGATAAGTAAGCAAACAGATAAGTAAACAAGACAGACTCTCACTGTATCCAGTTACAGTAAGTCACTAAATAAGGCACTGAGAGAGCAATTCATGAGGGGAGGGAGGACCAGGCTGAATGAAGCCATTTCCAGGTCACACACAGGCTGAGACCAGACGGGGGACTTCAACAACACAATAAAAGGGTCATGTGTCATGTCCAAGTGGGATTTACTCTGGGGATGCAAGGTTAGTTCAATATCCACAAATTAATCCATTTGACATGTCACATTAACAAAATGAAAGATAAAAATCATGAAATTCTCAACAGATGTCAGAAAAATTTACAAAATTCAACATCCGCTCATAAAAATTCTAAACAAAGTGTGTAGAGACAGAACACACCTAAACATAAAAACAGCCAATATGACACACCCACACATATCAGACTCCACAGTGTAAAGCTGAAAGCTTTTCCTCTAAGAATAGGAACAAGATGAGGATGCCCATTCTTGCCACTTTTGTTCAGCATTATACTCAAAGTCCCAGCGTTAGAAATTAGGAAAGGAAAATAAAAGATATCCAAACTGGAAAGGAAGTAGTATAAGTGTCACTATCTGCAGATGACTTGATACTATATACAGAAAAGTCTAAAGCCTTCACTACAAAACTAATAGAACTAGTAAGTGAATTCAGTTGAGGTGTAGGATACAAAATGCAATATTCAAGTCTGTTGCATTTTTACACACTAATAATGAATTACAAGAAAGAGAAATTATGAAATCATTCCTACTTACAATTGCATCAAAAAGAACAAAATACCTAGGAATCAACTGAACCACAGAAGTAAAAGGACTAAATACTCAAAACCATAAAATATAGATGAAAGAAATTGAAAACTACACAAGTAAATGGAAAGATAAACTATCCTTATGGACTGGAAGAATTAATAGTTATAATGTCATACTACAAAAAGCAATCTACAGATTCAATGCAATCTCTATCAAAGTGCTAACAGCAAACAAAGCTACAACAATGTTATAAGCTACATTACTTATGTAATAATTCCATCCCTTGGGCTTAATTACTTTATAATTTGATGTTTGTACCATGTTATCCCCTTTACCAATAAAAAAAAGAATATAAAAAAAGAATAAAGGTTAGAATCCTAAAAAAAACTACCAGATTTTTCACAGAACTAGAACAAATCATTCCCAAATTTGTGTGGAACTACAAAAGATCCCAAACAGCCAGAGCAATACTAAAAAACAAGTATTATAGAAGTATTAGGCTCCCAGATTTCGAGGTATACTACAAACTATAGTAATCAAAACAATATGGTATTGGAACAAAAACAGATCCTAACATCAATGGAACAAAATAGAGACCCCAGAATTAAACCCACACTTACATGGTCAGTTAAAAAGGGAAGTAAAAATACATAATGAGAAAAAGTCTCTTCAGTAAACTATGTTGGTTATACAGGATAGCTACATGCAAAACATGGACCACTTCCCTAAAGAATATATACAAACAAATTCAAAGTGAATTAAAGACTTAAATGTAGGATCTGAAACATAAAATTCCCAGAAGAAAACATAGGCAGGAAGCTCTTTGACTCTGGCCTGGGCAATATTTTTTTGACCTCTCTCCTCAGTCAAGGGCAACAAAGGCTAAAACAAACACATGGCACCTACATCAAACTAAAATGCTCTGTACAGTGAAGGAAACCATCATCCATACAGAAGAATAACTTACTGAATGGGAGATGTTCAAACATGACATATTCAATAAGGGGTTAACATCCAAAACATGTAAAGTACTCATAAAACTCACTATCAAAAAGATAATCCAATTTAAAAAATGCCCAGAAGACCTGAATAGGTATTTTTCCAAAAAAGGCATACAGATGGCCAATAGACACATGCAAAGATTCTCAGTGTCACTAACCATCAGGAAAATGCAAATCAAAACCACATGATATCTCAATTCAAATGTTAGAATGGCAAGTTCAAATTGAAGACAAAAAATAACAACTATTGGCAAGGATGTGGAGAGAAGGAAACACTCATACACTATTTTTGAGAGTGTGAATTTGTGTGTCCACTATGGAAAACAGTAAATGGGTTCCTCCAAATATCAAAAATAATATAATACCATATAATCCAGCAATTCTGCATTAGGAATTTACCCAAGGAAAATGAAAATTATTATCTGAAAAGACATATGTATCTCTATATTCACTGCAGCATTATTTACAATAGCCAAGATACAGAAGCAGCCTAAATACATGAATGGATAAAGATGTGTAACACACACACAGACACACACACACACACACACACGGCAGATTACTCAGCCATAAGAAAGAAAATAAATCCCTTTGGAGCATGTGCCATTGACAAGAGGTGCTGTGAACGGTACTTGCCGTCTGTGGCCTTCTTCCCCCGTAAAACACAACTCCAAGTAATCACAAGAGAAGCATCAGGTTAAATCTAACTGGAGAAAAATTCTACAACACTGATGCTGAAGAATCCTGAAAATGGAAAAGATCATCCAAAACAAAGAATGTCTCAGAAACTCTAACAAAGAGTGTCCTAGGGAGACGAGATCACTAAATGTAATGAGGTATCCTGAGTGGGATCTTAGGGGAGAAAGGGCACAACTAGGGAAATCTGAGAAAAAGAATGGATGGTGGATGGTTACAAGGCAGCAACACTGTTTCACTAGTTGTAACAAGGAACTATAATGATGTGGGATGGTAGTAAGAAGGGAAGTGGTCGGAGCAAACTGTGAAATCCTGCACTACCTTTGCAAATTTTCTGTAAACCCTAAACTGTCTTAAAAGAAAAATGTATTAAATAAGATTTTTCATATTTTAACACATAGCATTTCTAAACTACTAGAAATTACTGTTAATTTTGATTGTCACCTAGTTCTACTGTTTTGTTTCTTAAAGATAGTATTTATGACACAGAGAAGTAAATAACTCAGGAAGATACATAATTTCCAAACAACTATGTTACAGTTTTCATTTTCAGTGGGTAATGCATGTGCATATTTACTTATTATATATTATGTTACTTGGCAGGGTTTTTAAGTTGTTTCACTGGTATGGCTGTGTATGGGTCACCCTCAAAAAGTCATGTCATCATAAATGGATGTAGAGATTCAGATACTATGGTGTCTATTTCACCTCATGGTTGAACATTCAAAAGACTGCTGTAGAAACAAAAAATAAAATGCCTCAGTGTTACTGGCTCACATGTATCCCAAGAATACTTGTATATTTCAGCAGTAATGGAACAGAATAAAAATCTCTAACTCAAATATTCAGATTACAATTATGAGAACAGAAGGTATGACCATTAAGAGATTCAATGTTTTGTCTTGATATTTTCTGATCAGAAAATGTCCAACAAGTATTCAAACATGTCCCAGGTGAT
This sequence comes from Manis pentadactyla, assembly GCF_030020395.1. NCBI lineage: Eukaryota > Metazoa > Chordata > Mammalia > Pholidota > Manidae > Manis > Manis pentadactyla. The sequence continues at coordinate 21,930,971 of NC_080031.1, read as the reverse complement.
AGTGAGCAAACAGTGACAAAATCAAAGAATTAAAAGTGGTCGACTATACTGCAAGTGATGGTAGATGTTGCTATGTTGTGTGCCAGACATGATACTTAAGAGATCACACAGAATTATTCAAAGCTAAAATGCTGGTATGCTCCCCAATTTAGGGCAACTTACATGTTGATAGAATTCCTTATAGCTAATGATGTAGGTAAAGATAAAAATGGATCTGTTCCTCTCTGCTTATAATTTAAAAGGAATATATAATGCACCTAAGAAATCAGGTTAGATCCAAAATACAACTGAATTTTAAAAAGCTAATACTTTTCATACACTTCTGGTTGCACGAGAGACGTAGCCCAGCATGAATATATCAGAGGACAAGGTATGTTCATGTAAGAACACTGCCATCACCACAGATGCTGTATTGACTGCCCTGAAAGGAGAGAGAACAAGGACAGGGTGTACCTGCAGTAATTATTAGAAAATAGTAAAGGGATAATGCTGACAGAAAAACACTCAGGGTCATCATTATTACACACGAGCAACTATGGAGTTTGCACTAAAAGTCAGAAGCCATTACTCCTCTACTGTGTATGTCATCACATCCAATTTGTATCTTTTTCGGCTGATCATCTGGAGACACAAACTATGATAAGCTTAAAAACATTACACAACAAATAAACAGGTTTTGTGAATTGAATCACCAGATGGGATATTTTCAGCTTTGCCCTAGAAAGTACTTTAAGTATACTTACAAACACCCAATGGTCATCAAGATCAAATGCATCAGCCATTGCCCAGTGCAAAATATACATTGAACAGATACTAAAAGTGTACATGTATGTAAGCATATGTGAATCAAGAGCATGCATTTTTTAATTCAAATATTATAATTTGAAAATAATATGGAATCAAAAACCAAACTGGAAAATACACAATACCGACATCAGAAGCATCGTGGGGCACAGGGACAGCACCTTTTTGCTCAGTTATCATGATGGGGTGATACTGCGAACCAAGTGGAGGGTGTTAATGAGGCCCTCCAACAAAACATCCGGACTTTATGTAAGGATGCCTACCTTTAGGAGGCCTCCCACCTTGCTTACAACTCAAATGAGGAGGTAATTTTTATACTGGAGGAATGGAAAGCTTTTAACAGAACACAGGATATACTTAGATTTAGAAATAAACATGAAGTACAGAAGTGACAAATGAAAAACCTCCCACTAAACATATCAATTCTTAATAGAAAGTGGATCATAACCAACAGCAAGACTACAGATACCATCATGTTATCACTTGAATGGAAACATACAAAATTCAACTAAATGCCATCAGATTTGCATTTTTAATAGGCAAAAAAATGCATGTGCAACGAATGTATCTCATTGTCAAAAGCAGTCATGATCTTGGTTCTTCACTCTTCTGCATGTTTACGTTTTCAGGTATTCCATCCTGTGTGGTTTTCAGCAGTATGCAATGGTTGGTATTTTGAGAATAACCATTGGGTTTTCATCATCTCAATCTGAGGATATTATCTTTATTACACTAAAAAAAATTGGGTAGAGGCCTGGGTTCATCAGTTTTTAATAATACTAATCACACTGGAATCCAGGAAGAAATGTTCAATGAGCCAGTATTTTTCAGTATTTCATATTGTCACCGCATTATTAGAAACATAAGAAGCATATTTCAAAGACATTACAAATCACTTATCTTCTTTGAAAGCCAGGAAAGTGAAATTATAATGAATTCTGCATTTCAGAAACTTAGAATATTGAAGCTTAAGAGAATGTGTTTTACTACAACCCCTCTTGGTACATAGTTTTTCAAACACTTTTACATTATAGCAAATATCAACTATTAAAAATTAATCAAGCCGTGTACAGACTACTCAAATTTGCCTTTTCACTGGGGGTTCTGTATGTCCAGACCAGAGACGCCCCACGCTCCCACCCTAAACATCTGTAAGGTCCCAGTATCATGTGTGTCCACTACACGACTGTCCTTGTGTCTCCCTTCCTCTAAAGCTCTGCAGGGATTTCTCCCACAAAACCATCCTCAGTCCTGAATGAACACGACAGCACCCTGGGAGTCTGACCCACTGAGCCCTTCCCTACGGAACCTGCCAGGAAACAGAAAAACTTTCACCTGCAGTGAAAGTCTCCTTATCTGAAGACGTAGAGAGTCAGCCACGGGGGATGGCACAGAAGGGAAGGCTCTGGTCTGCAGCTGAAGGTCAAAGGCCTGGAGAAGCAGCGGCCCAGCCTCCTCCTCTGCATTCGGGGTACAAAGCGGGTGTGCTCCTCACGGGGACCCTGCCGCACGCTGTCCCGTCCTGGAGCCAAGGCCCTGCAGGCACCTCCGTACTGGGTCCTTCTGGAATGAAGAGTAAGCCCTGAAGGAAGGAGCATGCGCTCTACCTGCCTCACAAAGACTGGGTTTTCGCTACCCCTCCTGCAAATGGGGGAAACAGCAGGACTCCAGCCATCACTCTGGCGCGCCCTGCCGGCAGTCAAGGTCAGCGCAGGATTATAGAAAAAAACAGAACCACCTCTTTTAAAACACCCTTTCGGCAACTCGCAAAACTTGCAGTCAACACACAAAGGGTGAGTTCTATGAACCCTCATCAACATCCAGGCAGGAAGTTTTTTAGAATCCAAAACAGTGTATGTAATGAAAATACTGGTGCCTAAAAATGATGACAGTGCTGATCAAATATTACTACTGCTGCTAATGAAAACAACAAAGTGAGCAACGTGGGAGGTTAGAGTGCATACTCCCATATTCAGTCAGCACCTGTGCCCTGAGTACTCAGGTGCACCAGGGCAGGAAGAACCAACAAGGTCCCAGAGGGAGGTCACCGGGGAAGATGGACAAAAGCCACAAAAACACCACCATGTGGATGAGAAGAGCAAGTGCTCTGTTAGGGAAACAGCAGAGCACCACAATGAGTCCCCAGCTCCACTAGGTGGAGCTGAGTAGGCTGAGCTGAGGTGCCATCCTGATTTCAGCAGTGGGACAAGTAGAGGCAGCCCTGCACAAATCCCTGGGAGTTAGCCTGGCAGGAGGCACAACCTGCAGACACGTGGAGACAGAGGCAGTTTTGCCAGAGTGGAGGTTACAAGGAGGGGGCAGGCAGGAGAGCAGGGGTGGGAGGGGCAGGCTGGGGCCTGGGGTGGGACAACAGCAGGAGCGACCAACCACTGCTGCCGTGGGACTTTTCCCCAGACTCAGGGCTGAACCAACATTTACCCTCCCAGTTTCAGTGGACCAGGAATCTGGCAGATCTCAGCTGGGAGCTTCTGCCAGACTCTCAGGAGCTGGGGCTGCAGGCCAAACCCAGACAGGACCTGGTTCCCTCGGCACCTGAGCTCATGCGGGGGTGTAAGCAGGGGTGACACTTGTGTCCCTGCGTCTGTTTGGCTCCCTCACTGCTCGGCCACGTGGGCCTCTACATCACGGGTCCTGACATGGAGGCTTGGTCCCATGAGAGGGAAGGACAGAAAGCACGGGTCACAGTGAGCAGGTAGGACAGCACTGACATTGTATGACCAGATCTTTCAAGCAGCGCACGGTCACATGTATTTCAAGGCCCAAAGCTAGAACACAAGTACACGCCAGCTGCAGGCGAGAGCCAGAGCAGGCTCACGCCACAGCTCTCACCACCACAGCTCACGTGCCAAAACAAGTAACCCACCAGCCCTGCCTTCAGGGCCAGGGACCCTCCAAATCACCTCTCCTGCGACACACGAGGCTCAGAACAGGCACCTACGCAAAAACAGGCCCCTGGACTCAGACCCAGAGCAGGCTCAGTACACAGCTCCCAACGCAGGCTCCAGGGCCAGAATCCCGGCCCACAGCAGCTCAGCAGCAGCCCAGCCCCTGGGGCAGCAGGCGGTGCAGGCGCAGCACCAGGGCAGCCCCTTCCCTCCCTGGGCATGCAGCCTCCTCCTGTGTTCTCATCTGACAGCACAGGCTTACTCCATTTTGTCTTACAATGTGCACCTCAGATGACATTTAACTCTCAGATTCTGGTACACTGTCCCTTTCAGTGGCAGGAAGTACAGGCACAGTGTTGCCCCACCAACAGCACTAGCCAGTTTCAGAGCATCTTCATCAGGGGCAAATCCTGTCCTTATGAGTCAGGAACCCCTCATTCCCCCCCACACTGTCCCTGGCAACCACTGATCGTCCTCCTGTCTCTACTGATTTCACTCTTCTCGTAAAAGTGGAATTGTACAACATGTGGCCTTTGGTGTCTGGCTATAAAAGCTATGGGGAGAGTAAGTTAAAAATTCTTTCATTTTTAATACAAATAACAGAGTTCACTAAGAAAGATCCCTGATGAATCAAAGAAGATGGATAGACAATGAAGCCCCAATATTAAATTAAGTTTTTTTCATTAACTTGGGATAAGGACCGCTTTTCTATGTATGAAACGGGAGTCAGAAACCAAAAGGGAAATGTTTGGGTTAGTGAAACACCTTTAAAGGCTTTTATTTTATTTCCTGCATATACAATGTTTAATTTTCCTCATGTACATATTAAAATTAAAATTAGAAATGTTTCCACTGATTTCTAATATGTTATGCTTAGTAAGGCATATTGTTTTTTTACCTTTATACAGTTAATGTTAATTTAGTGAAATAATGATTTAAATAAGAAGAAAAGATACATTCTTTCTACCAAAGTCCTACCAGCAAATAACAAATGTCGTCGATCATTCCAGGGGTTTGCCTTTAAGTGCACTCATGCCTGATGAGTGTGTGTGTGTGATGGGGGGGAGGGAATGTGCTCTTCGACCCTGAGGCCCCACAGGCGACACATGCAGTCAGTCAGTCCTGTTCCACTCGCTCCTTCCCAGGGGGACACATCTCACTATTTACCCAGCAGTCCTGGCTGTCAACTCTTGAGCCATTTCCAATGTTTCAGTCATAATTACAGGGCAGGTACATCTGTGTCCATCCACCTCTGTACTTTTCACTCTGGTCGCTAAGAGAGGAACACTAGGAACACAACTTACACACATTTTTGAGGTGTTGACTCAGTTTCCAATATCTAGGGTCTCCCCTAAGTCTCAGCCTTGTCTGGGAACAGGGCCCACAGCCACACTGCCACTGAGACCCGAGGAGGGGAGGTGGCCACGCCAGGAGTGAGGCCATCAGGGCACCAGGCGGGACATGCGGAGCAGGGAAGAACCTGCCCAGTCCCCCTCCTGCAGGACCTCTCTCAGAGCATCCCCTGATCCATGTCTTGAAAACACCTCACTCAGGTCCCTTCCCATGACACAGCCCAGTCATGCCCCAGCCGTGGCCCAGGCCACCCCAGGCCCTTCTGCTCATACCTCAGCTTCTAAGCAAAGCAGCCAGGTCCTGCTTCCAGGCCAGGCCCCTGCTTGCTCCCCAGCACCCCGGCTTAGGCCCCCTTCTCTCAGGAAGGAACCTGGAAGGGCAGGTCAGTAACTATACATATGACCTTGAATGCGTTCATCCAGGTGATGGCTCTGAGTGGCAATGACAAGGACTCCTTGAGCTTGAGGGAGCAAAAGAGCCCTTTATAAAGCACATCAGGTGTTCACGGAACTGAACAGAGCATCAGCCAGAGGCTTGGCACAGGGCACAGCCTCTAAAGAGTCCGCAGGCTCTTCCAGCAGTGACCACTCTGCTGCACTTGTCAGCCTACAGTCACAGGAAATGCAAAAATAAAAAAGGAACATACGATGGAGAGAATGAACAACTGGCAAACAAACAGTGTCTACAAAGAGTAATTTTCAACTAGCCTCTGAGAATACCCTGCCAAGTGTTTCTATGCAATTTCAGATGGGTTTTGCCTGAAATGTGGTTTGGACTACTCTGAACCGTGAAGTTAATTAAGGCAATAAACCCAGACAGGGAAGCAAATAACTGCAAATGGTGTATCTCCTACACATCAGGCCAAGGTATAGGGGCTTTATTTACTACATCATTTCATCTCAACATGATTAATTGGACCTTACTCACCACCTTCATACATAAGTAAAAAGTTACTTCAGAATCACTCCACTAAACAGAAATGCAAAGATGTCACTATTCCTAGAATTCCTGCCACCATCACTCAACTCTTTTTTGTTCAGCACCTTTTTCATATGAATAGAAAGAAACAGCTCTAAAAGCTACTATGTTATTTCAAATAGACCCACTCACATCCAAATGCCGAAATGCACTGGAACTTCCCCTCCACCTTTACAGCAGAGAGGGGAGCAGTTTCCCAGCAACCTAGCTGGCTGCCACCTCAGCAAGCCCAGAGACCACTGGCTCACTCCAGCAACAGATGTCCCCGAAAGGTGACTCCCTTGCCTGTGACTACACATGCTCTCTGGAGACCCAGCAGGGCCACCAAGGCAACATGAGTGCACAGGCACAAACTGGGCCTGCACCTGCATCAGCTCCGGCATATCAGCCAGGGAGCTCCCTGTGTGGGGCCTCAGAACCCCCTGTACCACAGGCAGCCACCCCAGGAGAGCAGCCCCAGGGCAGAGCACCTGCAGGGCCCCAGCCTGCCATCCAAACCCACCAGGCACATACAGTCTACCCAGGAGACATTCCCTCCCAAGGCCACTCCTTCAAGACCTGGAGAGGCAGCTAATTCACAGAAACAGAGGAAATCAAGAAGGGGAGGAGACAAGAGGAATATGCTAATGACAGAACAAGACAAAACAGGAGAAAAAGCCTAGAAGAAATGGACTTCAGCCACCTATCTGATGCAGGGTCCAAGGTGACGGTGACAAAGATACTCAAGAAACCTGAAGGGAGAGTGGACGAGCTTGGTGAGAACTTCAACAAAGAGACAGGAAATAGGAAAAAGAACCAATCAAAGCTGAAGAGCAAAGTAACTGAGAAGGAAACTACATTAGAGGAAGTCAATGGCAGATTAGAGGGGGCAGAGTGGTGCAGCAGCCGGAGGACAGGGTGGAGGGGAGCATGCATGCTGGCCACAGGCAGGAAAGGCGATCGCATGGCATGAGGACAGCCTCAGTGATCTCAACCAGAACATCAAGTCCACCAACACTCACATGACAGAGGAGTCCTGGATGGAGAAAAGACAGAAACTCATTTGAAGAAAGAATAGCTGAAAACCTCCTGATCTGGGAAAGGAAACAGACGTGTAGGCCCAGGAATCACAGACAACCCCAAACAAGAGGAACCGAAGCAGGCCACAGCAAGACCCTGATAATGAAAAGGTGTGAAAGTTTCAAGATACAGTCATAAAGGCAGCAAGAGAAAAGATGCTGGTGACGCGGGAGGGGAACCCCGTCATGCTCTCCAATGTGAGCTCCAATCAAGGACCCTCTAGCCAGGAAGGCCACCCAGACCTGAAGAAGAGATCAAGAGTCTCCCAAAGAAACAAAACTTAAGTTCACCACCACTGAAATGAAACTTTAAATAAAGTTAAATGGACTTGTTTAAGCACAAAAGGAGAAGCGGTGTTGTAGTAGAACACTATCACAGGATACTAATTTCACTCTCCAGACCAATCATAGTGCAAAGGTAGTAAAACAATAACTTGAAAACTAGGATGAAGGTGAAAAGACAAAACTAGTAAGATGAAACATATTTTTAAAAATTTGTTAAGGGAATCATCATGAATACATGCTATATGCATGAAGCATGGAGAAGGGAGAGTAAAAACTTAATACCATCAGAATGCATCTGAAATTAATTTCATATAGGCTGCTGTACACTTACGATATTATAGGTGAACCTCAAGGTATCCACAAACTAAAAACCTAAAGCTGATACAGAGAGAAGAAAGAATCCAAGAAAAATATTTTTTAAAAAACTATACTCATCACCAAGAGAGTAACGAACAGAGAAAGACTACAAAAAAATAAAACAATTCACAAAGTGAAAATAAGGATGGAGCTATCAATAATCACTGTAAATATAAGAATCTAAATGCTCCAATCAAAAGACACAGAATGACTGATTGGATGAAAAAACAAGACCATCTGTATGCTCCCAGCAGGAGATGCATTTCATTTAAAGACACAAACGGACTAAAAGTGAAGGAATGGGAAAAGATATCCTATGCAAGTGAAACTTAAAAAAAAAAGAAGAAGATGGGAAGCAATACTACTGTCAGACATGGGAAGACTTTAAGATAAAGGGCACATAACAAACAGAGAAGGCATCACATAACAATAAAGCCATCAATGTAGCAAGAAGACACAGAAACTATAAATATCTATGCTCCCAACAGAGAAGTGCCTAAACATATAAAATAAATATGAACAAACATAAAGGGAGAAAAACAGAGTAATGCAATAATAGCAGGAATTTATAATACCCTACAGATGGGCATCAAATAATTGACCATCTATATAGAAAATTGAAAATGAAACAGGAGCTTTGAACAACTTATTAGACCAGATGGACTTAACCAACATATACACAAGAATCCATCCCAAAACAAATACATATTTTTAAATGTGCACTTTCCAAGAGATATCACCCATCAGGCAGAAACCAAATCTCAATAAACTTAAGAGTCAAATCCTATGAAGCATCTTTTCCAACCACAGTGGAAGATAAGCTAGTAATCAGTTACAGGAAAAAACTGGAAAAACACACAAATATATGAAGGCCAAACAGTGTGATACTAAACAATCAATGTTGCAACAAGTACATCTAAGAGGAAAACCAAAAATACCTGAAAACTGAATAAAGATAGAAAAAGAACAAATGAAAATCTTTAGGACACAGCAAAAGCCCTTCTGAGAGAGAAATTTCTAGCAATACAGGACTACCTCCTGAAACAAGAAAAATTTCAAATAGGCAGTCTAAAATTACCTCTAAAAGCATTAGAAAAAGAAGAACAAAGCACCAAGTGAGAAGGAAGAAAATAATAAAGGCAAAAGAATTAAATGATGTATAGTATTACAAAAATATTAAAAAGTTGCTTCTCCAGAGAGACAAAAATGATAAACTTCTAGTGAGACTCATCAGAAAAAGACAGAACACTCAAACACAATCAGTGCTGAAAGAGACGATGTTAAAATATAAACTATGTAAGTACAAAGGATTAAAAGGCATTACTAGGAAAAATTACACGCCAATAAATTGGGCAACCTAGAAGAAATGGATAGGTTCCTAGAAACGAACACTTTCCCAAGTCTGAAGTAGGACGAAATAGAAAATCTGAAGAGATTGATTATTCATAACAAAGATGAATTGATAATAATTAAAAAAAACTCCAAAGAAAAAAGCCCACGACCAAATGACTTCACAGCTCAATTCTATGAAACATGTACAGAAAAGGGCTGATATATATATACACTAAAATATGTGAGGAATAAAGCACTTCCAAATTCATTCTACAAGGCCAGCATTACACTGACATCAAAACCACGAAAAAAAGAAACACTAGAAAAATAGAAAATTACAGCCCAATAGCCATGATGAACATAGATGCAACAATATGCAACAGAACATGAGCAGATGGAATTCAAAAATGCATTGAAAAGGATCACTGACCACGACCAAGTGGGATGTTTTCCAAGGAAGCAATGATGGATCAGTTATCAACAAATTATTCAATGAGATACACCACATTACAAAAGGAAGGGTGAGAACTCTACAATCATCTCGAAACATGCAGAAAAAAGCATTTGGCAAAATTCAGCATCAACTCATGATAAATATTTCTAAAAACAAAGTGGGTTGAGAGGGAACATTACTCAAAATTTTAAGGAAATATAGGACTAACCCACAGCCAAAATCATAATGGTGAAAAGCAGAAAATGTTTCCTATAGGATCAGGAACAAGACAAGGATGTCCACTCTCAATACTTCTTCAACACAGTACCTCAAGTCCCAGACACAGCAATCAGAAAGAAAAAGAAGTCAGACAAGAAAAAGAAAAAAAGTTCCCCAAACTGGTAAGGAAGAAGTAAAACTGCCATTATTTGCAGATGGCATGACACTCTATCTAGAAAACACTAACAAATCCAACAAAAATGATTAAAACTAAGCAATGAATTCAGTAAAACTACAGGATACAAAATGAATATACAGAAATATATAAGAAAACAAATTTGCAGAAAGAGAATGTAAGAAAACAATCCCACTTGCAATTGTAGCAAAAGTAGTAAGAGATCTGGAGGATGTTTAACCAAGGAGGTGAAAGAGCTGTACTCTGAAGATGCTAAGATACTGAGGCAAGAAACTGAAGGTGACACAAGTTAATGCAAAACATCTCATGCTCATGGAATGCAAGAATTAAAATGGTTGATATTAACGTGAAAATAAAAATTAGTAGTATTGTTAAAACTACCTGCAGCTCTGGGAGGAAATTCAAGTTGGTGCAGCCACCATGGAAAGCAGGATGGAGGTTTCTCAGAGAACAGCTGTGCTCTCTGTAATGCTATGGGATGAGCACTGGGAAGGACACTGAACAGTGGCTTGCTAAGGATTCTAAAAGGAGTTACCTACCTGCCTCATGTGACCCTGGAGGTAGAGAGCAGCAGGTGTTTGCAGGAATGGATCAAGTAGAACTTTCATGAGTTGAGTTCAGAGAGATGAAGTTGTTCCCCGTAGAGACCTTGTAGGGAAAACAAAAATTAAGAGGTGAACCTGACCCACTGGGCTTCTCCACTAAGAAGGGACAGTCCACTAGCAGACAGCTTCTTTCGGAGGCAGGGAGGGTGGGTCACAGGGGAAGCCCTGATTTGCAAGCAACCTGCGTCGTGGAAGGGGGTGGGAAGGATGCTCTCACCTGTGACTATTCATGCTCCAGGGGCCTCCCTGCTGAGGAGGGGAGTTCAATCTCCCCAGCAGCCAGCCCCAAAGTCTCCCCACCTGACTTCTCTGCTAGGCGGTTGTGGCGAGCCAGCTGCCTTCCTCAAGTTCTCCTAGTGCACAGGCACCCAGAGACACACACTGTCCCAGGACGCACAGTGTTCTAACACACACACACCATCACACGTGCAAGAGCTACCACACACAGACACGTGGACGGCAGCTGACACCACAGCGACGCACTCACCAGGGGTCCAGGTCTCCACCACGCAGCCGCAGGGACCTTGACACACCCCTGAACTCCTACGCGCTGCCCCGTTTGGGAGCACAGAAGGCCCCTGGCCCCGGCACAGGCGTCCTCACAGCGCCCATGCCCACGTGCCCACTGACCAGACACCCTAACCATTACCTGCAGTCAGAGAAGCTGGAGGGCCTGGGAAGCTCCCAGATGAGACCTGGTCACCTTCCTGGCTGGGTAGGTGCCTGCGCTGCCCATGGCTTTCCAACGCCCACTCACAGTTTTCCACTTTCCTCCCAGGGCCCATGTAACACCCCCAAACTCCCTGATCAAAGAGCCAACGTGGCGGCGGCTACTTACTATGAGCTGAAGCTGCTGCAAGTTGGCGAGGCCTGCCGGGTCCCTGGCAAGTGGGCCTCTGTTGGCGGCGACAGGAGTCTGAGGGCGTCTGGCAGCGGAGAGCGCTGGGCGTCAGTGAAGGTCAGCGTCAGCGGGAAGAAGGCACTGGAGGGCGGGAGTGGCAGCAGGCGTCCGGGGCAGGTGTCAGCGGGAGGCACCGGCTGGCGGGGACAGGCGGGAGACGAGCTCCCGGGTCGGTGGCTGCGCTTTGGTGGAGGGAAGCGGCGTCGGAGGCCCTTGGCTTTGGCTGGCGGTGGCTGGGCGTCGATTGCGGGAGGACTCCGTCCCCTTACGACGTTGCCTTCCCTGCACCCCGGAACCGACACCGCCAGCCGCCGCCAACTGTCGCTCACCACCACCAGTTCCCACCCCAAACGACGCCATCACCAGCCCTGGACGCTGCCCGCCCACTGCCAAGGCCACCGCCGCTGCCGCCGCCGTCTCGCCCTCGCCTCTGGCTGCGCATTTGCCCACGGCAGCCTCAGAGACCCGCTCCGCGCACAGACACCCGCGCCTCCCGCAGCTGCAGATGCCAGGGCCCACGATGGAGCGCAGCCCGTCCACCCTGCCGCTCACTGCAGACACCGCTCCCCGCCGCCTCACCCTAGCCTCTGGCATTACCGATTTGCTCACCTGCAAGCAGTGTATGAGAGTCTGGTTACTCCACATGCTTCTCAACACTTGCTGTTATATTGTTATTATTGTTATTGTTATTATAATTATATAAACTTCAGCCATCCTGCAGTGTAGTGGAATAGGTAATACATTGTTCTAATTTGTATTTCTCTGATGATTAAGTTACTAAAGTGCCTTTTATATGTTACTGGCCATCTGGGTGCCCTTTTTTTGTGATGTGTCTGTTCAGGTTCTCTGCCCATCTTTTGCTAGTTTCAATGTCCTTTTCAAATAGATTTGTGGAGGCTCTTTATCTTTTGTTGGATTTACATATTGCAAATATGTTTTTCTAGCCTTTGGATTTATTTTTTTCCTCTCTTAATGGTTTATTTTGATAAATAGAATTTCTTAAGGTAAAAATAGACCAATTCACTGGACTTTTTATCATTATGGTTAGTGTTAAAATTAATTTCCATAAGCTGCACCTTAAAATAAAATATTTTGAAAACTACTTCTACAAAGTAACAAGTATTTGGACTTCAGACCTATTTTGGTCCCTGGATCTTATGTATGGCGTGATCTTAGGCAAAGTAATTAATTTCTCCTTGCTTCTATTTACTCTTTGTAAAATAGACACAAGAAAAAAATATATGTATTTCCTCTCCTGAATGCAAAATAAAATAGATGATGATTGTGAAATGTCTTTGTAAACTGCAAACACAACATAAGTAAAAGACAATGATAAAAAGAACTGTGTGATTTTTCCCATAGGGGCACAAGAGATCTATGTGCCCTAACTTACGCCATGACCTTCAGTCAGTGTTCAGCTTGCAGAAAATAATTAATAGATTAGCAAACCAGAGTACATTTCATCAATCTGTAGGTACCTCTAATATTTCCAATATTGCAAGACTAACAGCCTCCATCCAGGTAATAAACCTTTGTTCTATATAAATTAAGAATATATTTTTTTGCGACTCTGATGGCATTTTCTCGTGCCAACATTTTAAAAGGAAGATTCAGCCATTTTTCCCAGTCAACTCTCTTCCTCCTCAAGCTGCAGACCCACATTGCCAACTCTTCTTAAATTTGGGGGTACGCAAAAGAGAATATAGAGTCCCTCTTCTGTTATTTGCATGTGAAATTAAAGGAGACCTCACTTTTTCACTTGTGAATTTTGAATGAATGGAGAAGTAGTTTGAAACTGTATCATTCTTTAAAAATGATGTTATTAAGAAAACAATAGCAAATATTTTAGAGAAAACAGAGCAAATCTCATTTGGAAATACTGCTCAAGAAATTTAAAAAGATACTATGTACTTAATTTCTTATTGTTTTATATTCAAAAGTATTCGTGTTGAAGAGTATAGAAATTCAACATATATAAATAATTTTGAAAACATACAACTATTTATAAAATATATAGTCTTATAAGATCAATGAATAATAGTAACTAGTTGTTTAGTTTCTTTTTCCCTGTAAATAAATAAGGAATTCTGCCATGTTGGAAGGAATACAAATTATAAGGAGTAAAAAGAAGTCAGAAATATAATTCCATGATAATCAACAATAAGAGATTGATTCAACAAATAATTATTAAGCATATATTGTACTGAGAGTGCCAATTGTATCCTATATATTTATAAAGAAACCCTGAGGAAAAATCGTGTATTTGAATAAAACTAAGGTTCCCTTTCAGGACTTCAGACCAAGTGTTATCAAATCCTTTGCATCCTTCTATTATGCCCCTTGATTCATCCTCATTATTATCCACAGGTCTCCTCAGTCAGTATAGGTTCAGTTTACATGACTCTGGTATCTTTGGGTATGAATAAAGCACAGATTTATGAGACTACTAAATAAAATGTCATAGTGTGCATTGTACTGAGACAAGATATATAATCTTGAGGATATAAATAAAGGAAAAAGAATAAAAGTAAAGGAGTGGTTAGGAGTGATAAGTCATTGCCTGGTGCCCAAGAGGGTCTTAATGTTCCCCTCAGCTTTATTAAACTTCAAACACTTCTCTTCCTGACTATAGGCCCCTGATCTCCCTTCATTAGAACATTTACTTTAGAAAATCTGCTATTGTAAATTCTTTCCTTGACCCTTTGAGTTGTGTATCTTTTACAAGCCAGGAATGTATTTCTCAAGGACCTGGAAGCCATCCCTTTAAAAGGGAATCATCAGGAAAGATGGCTCCCCTGTCTCCCGTTCTCTCTGGGAGGTTACGTGCCTAACGTGGACAAGCACCAAAGAACAAACACAGATAGCCTGGTCCCATCTCCCCAACCTCTCCCTGTCATCCTCTAGCACTTTCCTACAGCTGGCAGAGCACCCAAGGGCTCTGCCTTTTGTTTCAGAGGAGTTGAGCTCAATCCTTCCCTTCTCTTGCAAGTCTTGAATAAAGTCTGTGTTGCCTGTTTAAGTGATCTGCTGTAGTTTTCTTTAATGTTGGGTGAAGATTGCTATAAAAACAACCACATCCTCTTCTGTCTCTCCGTCAATTAAAAAAAAAGTCAAAATCAGTTAAGTAAAACTGAGGAGATAGAGAAAATACAGGCAATATTATTGAATCTTACCAAATTGTTTTTATTTTCTTTATGAAGAGTGGTGGAGACTGGAAAGAGAGCCTATGTGAAGAGAGGAAAATATTCCTAACTGTCCTTGAAAGATAATACAGGTCTTGGCTAAGCGGTGAGGCCAAGAATGGGAATGGAATGAGCAGAACCATGGAAAACAATGTAGAGATGGTGAGGATTCCAGTTTGGTGTGGACTTCAGACAGAGACTGATGGCAGGTAAGGCTGAGAAAGTGGGCTGGAGCAGGGGGTGGCAGGCCAACTGTCTGGGTAGGAAGAAGAAATCTAAAATCCTCCTTCCAAATCTCCAATCCACTCCTCTTTCCAAGCTTCGATGTTGGCCTGCCTTCTTTTTCTTTTATCCCACAGTATGAGACACACTTGTCCAATTGATGCTTATAAATGCTAGAGTTGGCCCTGTATGTTCAAAGCCTTGGACGTTTGGGATGCTTGGGGCTGAGAAAGGCTTGTGAGAAGAGTCATGGGGCAGATACAGTAGGTGGTGCTCTCCAACCAAGGCAGGAATTGCCAGCAATACTTGGCCAGGTGAGGTCAGATTGCAGCTTTATCTTCCCTTAGCTTGGACTTGAGGAGCCTGGGTAGGTCTATCCCTTACTTTAATTTTAATTATTTAGCTCTTTTGATATTTTGAGGGGTAGGGCCTGGGAAATCTATTTCTTAAAGACATTATTAAAGATCATTTGGGCACATGGAATTGAGAGTTGCATTGACAGCCCTTGATATTCTGCCCAGATGTCAGGGAATAGTAGTCTTTTAAATAAAAACCACTTGCATGCCCACTGGAGGTCTACTTTCTTTCTTTTCTGGGGCTTAGTGTTTGCATGATGTTGCTAAATTTTATGGAAATAAATAAATATCAATAATTACAGTCCTTTCTCAGAAGTGTGGAGAAAAGTCTATTTCTGTTTGAGCTAAACCTTGGGAATATTTGGGTCAGAAGGCTCCATAGCAGTTGGGCGGGAGGTGTTTTCACTCTGGTAACGTGCACTACAGCCTGGTCCGTGGCAGGAGAGTCCTGGACTCAGGGATTATCACAGAGAAGGGACTCAGGAAATAGTGAATTGAATACCCATTCTCTCCATATTTTATGTTCAAGAAAGTAAGATATTTTATCTTTTCACTTTCCTTTATATTTTCTCCCCTGAAGACTGCAGCAAAACTACTGAGGGCTAAGTGGAAACATTAGGGACCCCCAGGGCAGGCTTGAGGCACATTGTTTTTCAGAACCAGTGATTCCCTTTCCTTTCCTGTGTTCCTGTTCCCTTATGAACCCTTTATGGCTCTCTGGCAATGCTGGACTCACACTTGTCCATTCTGCCTGGATCTGCAGACTTGTCATCCTCTTGTCCCTTAAAATGACCCTGTTCATGCATATGATAACACCATATCTCAGTCCTTCTAGTACTATTGTGATTTCAAAGTTTTTAAAGTTCATAATTACATTTTTAGTTGTGCAATCACTTGACCCAATTTTAGGTTTTTTAAATATCTTCAGTGTATTCAAGACTCCTTGCTAGTTAAGCTGTGTTTAACTAGAAGTGTTTAACTAAGTGTTTCAGTAGAAGCCCAGGGTTAAAAGTGTTCATCGTTCCTTTCTCCCAATTGCATGTTAACATTATGCTTGTTTTAACAAAGAATTTCAGGCACCTGTCAGGCTGATGAAAGAGATGATTTGAGGGTAGATGAGACATTTAGTTCTGTCAAATCACACACTCTTTGCAGAGTTATGCTTCACAACAAAATCTCTTCGGACCCTTCCTGTGCAGCGCTGCATCTTGCCAGCATGTAGTATGGCATAGCCAGATATGAATGGTGATGAAACAACATTCTGGAAGGATTGTGGCTAATATTTTTTTACTCTAATAACCAGCATCTCAGTTATGATTGTCCATAGGGCACATCTAGCTCAGGTAATTGTTCATCAAGATATCTGCTGGGGGAGCTTCACATTGGATATTACAATGAACACAAAAAGGATTAAATCACGATAATTTAGCTCATACTGAAGAATGTGCTAGGTTCAAGCTGATAGTTAACAAATACACATACACACATGTGCAACATGAAATTGCAAATAATATATGCTCAAGCAATCATGGGAATATCTGTCTCAGTTCATTGAAGAAGTGGTAACAGTTTTAGCCAGCAACTCCTAAGGTGAATGTCTATGCCTGACCCATCTGTAGGTCTCCACCCCCCTTCATCTTCTCATCTAATACTAGGATGTGACCTTATCATCTTCTGTGTGGCATGCTATTCATAGGTCAGTGTTGGAATGGCTATTTTTTGAATTAGAGCTCTTAAAAAACATGAGAATTCTTAGGTTCTCTGTCTGCAGCTGCTCAGAGTTCACATTTTAAGATGAGTTTCTATCAGCTGTGCTTCTGCAGCTCAAGGTATTCCTCTTCCCGAGTACTACTCCATGGATCTGTGTGGTGCCAGAACTTCTGGAAAGCTTCCTTGTTTTTCAATCAGCTCACCGCACTGGCCGCCGGGGAATGACTTAGCTCTCTGCTATGCCTCTCTCCACTTTTTTTCTGACCTCTCATTTTTGTGGAGGCAGTGTGAGTAGTTATATAAATAACTCTGGCCTTTAAATGAGGGGAGAACAACTTCTAAGTCAAGAACTACCGAAATGTCTTGGCCATTGTGAAAGTGTCATTCACTGTAGACTATTTCCTCCATCTTTTTGGTGTGCGTGGAGGTCTTCAACCATTTTTTGCCCATCCAGTTATGCAGACCTAGAAAGGGTCTTTCTTCATCCTTGGATGCTCATCCTCCCCCTTGTCTTGAGGCCAAGACGGCCAGCAGTGCAGCCTGTGGCACACTCTGCTCAGCTGGCCTTTTCTTCCAAAGGGAAACCAGCACAAAGAAAGCGGGCATGTCACTAATTGCAACAAGCTGTGGATGATGGAGGTAGGAAGAGAACAGATTTTGGGGACCCCAATCCCGCAGGAAGAATGCAAGTACTGAGAATGTCCCATCCCTTATAAACTATTCACTGCCTTCATGGCTGGTTGCTGGGCACCCTGCTAGGAGTACTAGGTAAGTTTCTAGACTAATCCCCTCCCCACCCACTAATCAAACTGCACCAATTTTCCTACTTCTCTTTCTGAATATTGTGGTTGAATTCAAGTGGTCAGTATTGTGTTGGGTTGGAGGTTGATTTCTGGACTGAACTGGGGATCACGGAGACTCAGAAGGACAGAGGACAGGTGACAGACAGTAAGTTCTTCTCGCACTGTAAATGCATTTATCATTTGAGCACCATTGTTTAGGAAATGCCAGGATTCAAGTTGATTGGAAAGTGTGTGTATATGTGCGTGTGTGCATGTGTGTGTGTGTGTGTATGTGTATGTGTGTATTCACATGGCTCCTTTCCCAGCTCTTAAAGTCTTATCATGACTCACTACTTTCTTTCCCCCAACAAATAATTATCATTATGAAATAGAATTAACTGGAAATGACAGAGAGAAAGGTTTTATTTTATTATTACTGTAAATCAGTAGTACCAGAAAGATTTTGGCTTGGTAGTTCTGGGATTTTTAGTCTTTGTGTTCCCTGAAAGTCAGGGGTTTATAAAAATCAGAAGGGCATTGATTCTGGGTCGAGTTGCTTTTCTGTTTGGGAGCAGGACAGATGAGGGATAATACTTTTAAAAGCCCTTTTATCAAAATATTTCTGCTCGTTACTGCCTGAGTAAGTGGGTAAAATATTTGGGCTCTTTTTATAGGGAAGTTTTTCTTTATTGAACTAAAGGAAGTTAAAATGCTTTGAGAACCAAGGCTGTTTTGGGCAGCACTTAACACAGTGGTATGAAGGTGCTCAGGATGCAGCTGCTGATTAAGTGATTGAAAAGTCAGCCCTAATCTGCTGCTCAACTCCTTTCCCTACTAATAAAAACAAATGTGATCCTGGCCCACAAACTGTAATCTGGAGATGGGTTTTAGAAATCCACTCTACTGAGTAAATGGGCCATTAGAGCCCATCATTATCAAGGTTAAGAAGGTACATTAGACTAGATGGAGGTGAGAGCTGAAGGGGAAGGGAGGGTATATTTGACTCTTTCAAGATATTGATAGAGAAAAAGATTTTAGCCTCTAAATTTTTATCTGCTTAATATTCTTACTGACAGCCTAAAATATCATAACATCTGAAAATTGTCAAGGACAATAAAAGGCTGAGATATTACCCTACTTGTAATCTAACACATTAGCCTGCTACAGTTTCACAGATACTGGCAGAAGACATAAGACTCATGGGTCAAAGAAAAGGACTTGATTAATCAGAGAAATAGCAGTAGACAGAGTATCAGAATTCTCTTGTGGCAGTTCCCTGAGCCTCAGTTCCCACAAGGTCTTGCTGCAAATAGGTCCAGGAGATACCTGCACCTGCCATGGTTTGCATGACAGAAGAGTAACCCTGAGCTTGGGAGACCCAAATCTTTTACAATGGACAGTAAGCATGCTTGTCCTTTGCTCTGGAGGGAATGCTTTATCCTCAGAGGCTGCTTTCTGTACAAACTTCCTTGAAAAGATAGTCCAAAATAAAGAAAGTGAGTGCCTATGCTTGTGAGCTGTGCAGAAATATGAGAGTGTCATGGAGAAACCGTGTTTGAAGAATGTGGTATTTCTGCCCAATGTTGTCTCTGCCTCTTTTCTGCTGCTGTCTCTAGGCCACTGTCTTAACTGGAATGTAATGGCTCTCACCCTGTCCAGTGCCTGCTCTCAAACTAGACTTGGCATTACCCTGAGTATCTTTGTTGTCCTTGAGTCTGAACATTTAACGATTCTCAGCGATCTTAGCAATCAGGAGAAATGACAAATCAACTAGGTCTCTGACAGGAAGAAGTAATTTTTTCTAGGATAGCTAGTGACAGTTGATGAACCTGGGCATGGGGAGGAGAGAATAAATGGAAGAGAAAAATACAGTGTGGGGGTAATGGGCAAATGAAGAACAAGAGAAAGAGAGAGGA
This sequence comes from Manis pentadactyla, assembly GCF_030020395.1. Taxonomy (NCBI): domain Eukaryota; kingdom Metazoa; phylum Chordata; class Mammalia; order Pholidota; family Manidae; genus Manis; species Manis pentadactyla. Next base: position 21,911,376 of record NC_080031.1, on the reverse strand, counting down.
CACCAAAGACCCTCTTCCCAAGAAAAGGGCTGCCTATTATGGGGAAGGAGAAATAAAGAGACCAGAATTATCTGCCAGAGGCTGACAGCTCCTGTTTATGGCAAGCAGCTTGATGACTTAAAAACAAGGGAGAAAGAGGAGAGAAAAACAGGAGAAGAGAGGAAATCTCTTGGGCAGTTCAAATCTAACTGCATTAGTTGAGATTTTTCCTTGAGTATTTTTATCTGCCATTTCCAGTAGAATTGGGGATAGCATTTAGCATCTATTTATGAAAAGCAAAGCAGTGAGTCATAGAATAATACTGGTAAGGCTAAGGCCCCAGAGGAAACTGTGTGGGTAGCAAAGAAATCAACCTTTCGTATATCAAACTAGCTGCAAAAGACAAAGATATTTTTTTTAATTCTATTTAGTCTATTTAGTATAGTGAACAATTGAAGAGGAACTTGAAGAAAAATCATCATGTAAGTAAAAGGTGAATGTTCGATAGCTACAATGTACAGAGAAACTTAAGCTAATGCAGAGTTTCTGTAGGTGGGGGTGGGAACGCCACTGGCGCCAGCAGACTGTGAAGAAGGCACCATCCTTACTGAACTTCTTAATCTTCTCAACAGCTACTCAAAGCTTTACTAAATCTCTTCAGCACCAGAGGCAACACTGGCACAAAAACCATCAATGCACGAAAACATGAACCAAGTCATCTCACTCCGAGGCCAGATTTTGACCAGCAATGTTAAACTGCAATGGGAAGTATGACATAATGTTAAAATGTAATAGGGTTGGAAAGTAAGGGAGAAAACATGTGATTTCCTCCTCTCCCTCTCTTTGCTCAGGCTTGACCCCCTTCTCTAAGATGGTGGTAGGCAATAGAGAGGTAGCTGTCTCCCCACTGACCCATGGAACCTCTCCATGCTGGGAACGGCAGCAAAGGCAGAGATGTGTGAGTGAAAATGTGCTGCTCAAAGGGGCAGAGGCAGGCAGCCCCCCTGGAGATCTTCCTTACAGATCTGGTTTGTAAAATGCCTCTTCCATACACTCACAGCTAATCAAGAAACTGTCCTTAGCAATAATATTTTGGGGTTTTGCATTGCGATATTTTTTTTTAAGTAGCTGAAATTCCTTATGAAATACTATAGTCTTTCTTATCATCATTCAAATGATTCACCCAGCTGTGCAGGAAATATGTTGAGTGGAGGCCCAGCTTTCCTATATAATAGACTGGAATGTGCAGAGTACATGGTCTTTTACAGGCCCTGGAATCCATGGAGACAATGAGATAATGGGTATCAAGTACTAAATTCTAGATAAAATAAAATAAGAATTATTATTATCCAAGTAGCATCCCACATGCATCTTCCCTTCCCAAGGAGATGATGACTTACATTCGCCCTGCCCAGAAAATAAATTTCAGGCAATTTTGTTTTTACCTTTAACCACAGCATCCCACTGCTGGTCTTACCCAGCAGAACACCCTCCCTTTTCCCTCATTTCCCCTCTTCTTCCCCATTTCCTCCTGTGGAGCAGCAACACTACTTTCAATATTTTGCAGATATTGCTCAATGGTTATCATTCTATTCTATGTGTTCTCTGAGTATTGATCCTATAAATAGTGACTGTCACAGGGTGGAAATCTCTTAGGGCATGGAATCTGTTATTGTGAATCATGTCTACAGAAGCAACAAACACAAATGGGTGTTGGATAGCACTTTGTGTTAACTTGAAGACAAGGTTGGTGATGATAACTGTGACAACCTTCTTCACAGTTTACTAAAAGTAAGGGAAGTGGCAACTTTATTCCCAAAAGCACTTGGAAACTGAGTCTTAGTTGCATTTAGAATTATGGAGAGAGAAGTAGTTGAAAAGAAAAGGAAGAATTCCCCAGTCTTGCCCTCTTAAGTGTACGGAGAATATTTCCATTTGTACATTCCATCATTATGCAAAATTGGAACATGCATGCCTTAAAACAAACTCCTTATTTTCCCCTCTCATAGCAGCCCTCCTGATTGGTATCCCTATTTCAGATTTATTATTAAGCTTCCTAAGCTTGAAATCCCTGAGTCATTTATTATTTATGCCTCTTCCATACACTTATATCCAATCAATAATCAAGTCCTGTTGTTTCTGTCTTCGAACTAATTTCCATATCTTTTGCTTTTGTTACCATGGGAACCATCGAATCTCCCTTTTGGTTTCATGCCTGGACAACTGCAGCCACTTCCTGAGTCTCTTGGCTCAGATCTGCACTGCATACAGCTGCTGTGGAATGGTTTCTTCTGTCACGTCATACCACTGCCCAAAAACCTCTAAGGTTGCTCACTCCTCTTCCTTCAAGTCCAAATTCTTTAAAGAAACTTTCATGATCTTTCATAATCTGATCATATTTAAAGGATTCCTGCTAATTTACCCCACACCTTTGTGCAAAATTGAGAAGGTGCCTCCCCTTGAGCACAGAGAGCATAGGGACGTAAGGCTTAGAGAGGGAAGCAAGGCTTTGTGTAGCTATCCAGGGCAGTTGCATCCCCGGGGTGTGTCCCCTCTGCTGGAGGGCGCACAGTGCCCTTGGAGAGCAGGGCACAGGCTGCTTCTCAGTCCCCAGCTATCAGACGCCCTGGCAGGGAACATCCTCCACAGCCACCGGCCGAGCCCTGCTGCCTACCTGTGCGACCTGGTTTCTCCTTACTTCTAAGCTCGGGCTTCCTTTCAGACAACTTTGCTTTTTTGAAAATGCTGTGCTTAATTTTACAAGTGTGGATTGACTCATGTTTTCATGTTTTCTGAAATGTACTTCTGCTTCCTTATAGTTGGGTAATTTCTGCTTGCCTTTCCAGATTTACTTTAAATATTCTTTCTCTGTGAAGCTTTTCTTTAATTCTATAGTCTGAAAGAAACTGACCTTCTTAGTTCCCAGAGCATTATGCAGACTCAGTCATATTACAGAGGGGCAAGTCTGATAACCCACAATGTAGATGGGCCAAAGTATGCATGTTTTAATTTTTTGTGAAGTGATTTCATCTTGCTCTGAAGTTCTCATTTCTGGCAATGTTGGGAAACCTTAAACTTGCCCATTTCAAGGTAGCTCTGTCTTCTTTGGATAACTAGGCACTGCAGTGTTCAAACACCCCTCTCAAGGGAATTGATGGCATCTGAGCAGGGGATATTTGCATGAACTAATGGTGTCCAGGAAGACGTGAAAAATGATTTCCATGTCACCTGCCTTTGCTTCTTTGGGCTCTCTAGTTAAGCCCATCTTACCTGGTCTCTGGGAATCAGACTCTATTCACATTAAAGCTATTATGGAGCATCTGGCTGTTGTCACTCAGGGTCTGTTCTTCTAGGATGGGTGGTGCATACTCCCCAAACATTCGGCCATCAATCACATCCTGTCAGTCAGGCCCCACACAGGCTCTTGCTGGTGCTGCAGATCCACACTGACTCCATTCCACCCACTACTTAGCCTTTCCTTGCCACTAGCAAGTGCACAGTCAGCACTCATAGTCCACATTCCATGAGACATCGAGGAGCTTGATTCCTTCCACATATATAAGCAGGAAGGGAGAGTCAGGTGTGCCCTGCCAGCCCATCTCTACAGACCCTCTGCCACTCTCTGTTGCTTTATTGCTCCCAGGCCGGCTTGGCACCTGGGCAAACAGGCACTAGCGTGGATGCTCTTTATTTCTGCTTCAGGATGCTTGGGTTTTCGTGGCAATCTCTATGGCCACAAAATCTCCCTGCCTCCACGCATACCTGGCCACTGCCCTGGGGAAATGCAGGGGCCGTGATTGGCTTCCCTGTCATCTTTTCTTCTTTAGCTCCCCCTATCTGACCACTGTTCCTCAAGTCAGAAGTTCTTTGCACTTCCTTCTTGCTGCCTAGGAGGTTGGCAGGTTCCCTTAAGTAGCCATCTTTAAATTTTTCTCTATTTAGAGCTGATAGTAAAATGTTATATTTCAAAGTTCTAAGCTTTGCACCTGATATGAAAAGGCAAGCTATTGAACTTTAGGGAAGCTTTGGAATTTTTACACTTTTATTCCTGGCACATAAAAATCTCACACCTTTCTTTAACGGGCAAGGGAAACAAAAGCAAAAATGAACAAGTGGGACTGTATCAAACTAAAAAGCTTCTGTACAGCAAAGAACACCATCAGTAGAAAAAAAAAGACATCCTACAATATGGGAGAATATATTCATAAATGACATATCCTATAAGGGGTTGACATCCAAATTATATAAAGAGCTCATGCACCTCAACAAACAAAAAGCAAATAAGCCAATTAAAAAATGGGCAGAGGAGCTGAACAGACACTTCTCCAAAGAAGAAATTGAGATTGTCAACAGGCACATGAAAAGATGCTCATCAGCACTAATCATCAGGGAAATGCAAATTAAAACCACAATGAGATATCACCTCACACCTCACACCAGTTAGGATGGCCACCACCCAAAAGACAAACAACAACAAATGTTGGCAAGGATGTGGAGAAAAGGGAACCCTCCTACACTGCTGGTGGGAATGTAAACTAGTTCAACCATTGTGAAAAGCAGTATGGAGGTTCCTCAAAAAGCTCAAAATAGAAATACCATTTCACCCAGGAATTCCACTTCTAGGAATTTACCCTAAGAATGCAGGAGCCCAGTTTGAAAAACACAGATGCACCCCTATGTTTATCACAGCACTATTTACAATAGCCAAGAATGGAAGCAACCTAAGTGTCCATCAGTAGATGAATGGATAAAGAAGATGTTGTATATAATGGAATATTATTCAGCCATAAGAAGAAAACAAATCCTACCATTTGCAACAAAATGGATGGAACTAGAGGGTATTATGCTCAGTGAAATAAGCCAGGCAGAGAAAGACAAGTATCAGATAATTTCACTCATCTGTGAAGTATAAGAACAAAGAAAAAAGTGAAGGAACTAAACACACAGCAGACTCACAGAACCCAAGAATGGACTAACAGTTACCAAAGGGAAAGGGACTGGGGAGGATGGGTGGGAAGGGAGGGATAAGGGGGAAAAAAGGGCATTATGATTAGCACACATAATGTAGCTGGGGGTGGGGGAGGACACAGGAAAGGCAGTATATACAGAGAAGACAAGTAGTGATTCTGTAGCATCTTACTACGCTGATAGACAGTGACTGTAATGGGGTATGTGGGGGGGACTTAATAATAGGGGGAGTCTAGTAACCATAATGTTGTTCAAGTAATTGTCCATTAACAATACCAAAAAGAAAATAATAATAATAATAATAATCCGAACTACATTGGCTGTGATATGTCTAACATCTGCCAAAAATAAATGTATCAGTGGCCATCTTAAGCTACATAAAGTTTGGTTTACATTTAGTGCAATAACCAAGATGGTTTATTTGAAACCCAGTTACTAAAAAAAATTAAAATTCACAATATTATAAAATTTCTAAGGTTCATTCAGAAATAAAGGGCTAATTCTACACAGTGTTTTACTCAGTACATTATCACTATATATTTAAGTAGAAGGCTTTATTCTGACGTCACCTTTGGCAACCCTAAAATATATAAATTATGAACTTCCACCAGGGAATTCTATACTTGAAAGTTGTAGCCTCAAATTACTGAAAGAGGAAAGGGAAAAGCACTTTTCAGAATATGTCAGGATGGAAGAAACATTTCTTATTTAAGATCATTTTCTTACAAACAAAATAACCACCACTCTACTCCCCAAAACTAGAAATAAATGAGCTTTAGAAGTGGGGGGCAATAAAATATCAGATTACACAAAGATCTGATGCATTTGCCATTCATTGTCTGTAACTTCTGAGTCCTAAAGCTAAAACAACATGTCAGACAAACACACACAAGTCAAAAACCAGAGTACACTTGCTGAACTTATCACATCGTAGATGTACGGTGGGACGTACCTGACCAGGAAAGAGGGACTCACCACCCCATGTGTCCTGCTGGTCTCTGCCAAGATAAAATGTCAACACCCTGAATCTTGGAGCAGTGCTTCAATTTGTCCTCTCAAGGAGTTGTGTTTGTGACAACAGCATCAAAGGCAGCAGGATTTATTTAAGGAATATCTGGCCTAGAGAAGATCCCATAGGTAAGGGTAGAGTAACCTTTGGTAGCCCTGGTGGAGTATGGCAGATGGTGCCCTGTATGTGGCTCTGTGGTCCTCAGGGACAGTCCCTGTGGTCCTTCATGCCACCCGCAAGAAACATTGATCTGCATTGCTCTCTTCCTTCTTCTCTGTGGATCAAAGCCCATCCCAAGTCCAGGCTGTCCACAGCTGACGTGACCCTTTAGCTCCTCTAGTATTTGGTGAAAAGGGGATTTCCCAAATCCCCTGTAGGACTGCAGGCTCTCAGTACAGATTACCCCCAGGACTATCACAGAATCCCTGGGTCTGAGGGGCAGGAAGATCCATTGGGATGATGTGATCTGCCCCTGACAGCATGTTGGCCATACATTTTGCAGAAATTGGATCATGACTCTTTTCCCTTTTATTTTGTTTGGTGGGTGTTTGATAAACATGGGATCACTGTGTCCACCTTGGATGACAATACAATTTTGCAGGGAGTCATTAGTTTTTCTGCGGCCACCCTGGATGGTGTTGGCACCTGCCTTCTCACACTTTCATCTCTGCAACACTGGTCTTTTGCTGGCTCAGCTCCTGGCCGAGGATGACCACACATGTACATGTCATGGGGCCACTGCAGGGCCACATGGGGCACCAGCAGGCAGGCCACTCCAGGGCATGGTGCAAGCAACAGGGGATTGACTATTATAACCTCCAGACACTTCAGTTTTTCTCAAAATGGGTAGTTGAAATCCAACTTAACAATTCACAACAATATTTGAGGTTGTTGAGAGAAAAGGATTATTGTTGGCCTATGTACCCTTTAGGATACAAGCACTGGGCTGGTATTTCTCTTTGTTATGAGGATAAAGGAGAAGTCTGGGGAGTTTATGTGTCACTTCTCCTTACGGTCTGTAAAGGACATGAGCCGCGTGGGGTGTGGTACTGCTCAAGTTAATGTTAAGTTTCGGACATTATCTGTATCTTGCCATCATAAAATGGGTTTTCTGGCCTACTTATGAAAGGAGGGGGGCAAGAAGCTCTTCTGTGCTACATTGTATTTGATTTTAAAGACTGATTTTTTTTTTCTTCTCTGGAGAGTAATCTTTAAATTCCTGAACTTGAAATTTCTTTTTACCTGGTTATCGTGGGAAAGTGTGTGTCCGTGGGGGTACTACATTTATTACCCAAGATTGTTTTGAGTGTGTTTATTATGAGAGGCTGAAATGGCTCATCTAAGTGGTACTGTGCCCATCAGCTCCACGATGATAATTATGCCCCGATCTGTGGCATCATTAATTGTTCTCTGTACTCTACCATTCTATAAATGAATGCTTCACTTGCTAGTCGTAAGGCAGTAAGTGCCACCCACAAGAACCATTGATCTACATGCTCTCTTCCTTCCTCTCTGTGATCAAAGCCCACTTTGATCTTTCTCCCACTAAGATCAATTACTTGATTTTTGCAGATTACTTTCTGAATGCAATGCACAGCTTGCTGATTTACCCACCACAGTAGGAAACACAACAAAACAAGAGGTAAGCAGAGTAAACAAATAGATTAAGCATTCTGGTAACTGCTATAAAGGAAACAAACAAACAAGTGAAAGAACATAGTGGAAAGGGCCACATTCTTTTTCAGATTTAGTGTGGTCAGAGAAGGCTACCTGGGGAGGGGACACGGGATGTTTTACTTAAAGGACGAAAAGGAATCAGTCACACATGTGGGGTGGGCGCAATCATTCCAACATCGGAATACCACATGCAAAGGCTCCAGGACAAGAGGGAACTTAGTAGTTTGAGGAGGTGGCCAAAGGCCTCGGGGGCTGGTGGGCAGTGAGTGTCAGTCCAACATCTCCTGGACTGTGCAGGCCTCACAGACTCCAGAAAGGAACTTTGGTTTTCTTTCCAGTGAAATGGGAAATCACTCTGTGGAATTACATGTTTTAAGAAAGTGGATTTCTGTTTTAAGACAGTGATTCTTACTGTAAATTAGAACAATGAGATATACCTACACCTGTTGGAATGGTTAGCGTCCAACAGACAAGAAGTAACAAGTGTTGGTGAGGATGTGGAGATAAGGGGCCCCTCACACACTGTTGCTGGGAATGTAAACTGGAGCAAACACTATGGAAAACAGCATGGAGGTTCTTCAGAAAATTAAATAGAGCCATTACATGATCCAGCAATTCTACCTCTGGGTATCTACCCAAAAAGAATGAAAGCACTACCTTAAAAAGGTATGTGTACCCCATGTTCATATCAGCATTATTTACAATAGCCAGGACATGGAAACAACCTAAGTGTCAATCAATGAAGGAATGTATAAAGAAGATGTGGTACATATAAACAGTGCCTTAAGAGAGAACGAAATCTTGCCATTTGGCAAACCTTGGGTGGGCCTAGACTGTATTATGTTAAGTGAAGCAAGTCATTCACTTAAATGTGGAATCTAAAAAATAAAACAAAAATCAAATTTTGTGGGTAGAACAGATTGGTGGTTGCCAGAAGTGGAGGTGGAGGGTGAAGTGGGTGAAGGCTGTCAAAAGGTACTAAAGTTCCAGTTAAAAAATAAATAAGTCAAGAGAATGGTAATAGACAGCATGGTGAAGGTGGATACTGTTTAATATTTTAAATCTGAAACAATATTGGAAGTTGCTAAGGAAGGTGGTAAGTCCTTATCATAAGAATAGAATTTACTTGATGGATATTATCTAGCCTTATTGTGGTGATTGTTTTGCAATACCTACAAACATCAAAGCATTATGTTGTACACCTGAAAGTAATATACAGTTACACATCAACTATTTCTCAATCAGAAAAAATAAATAAATCAATGTTCACTCAAAAAAGGAAGTATAGTAATTCTTGCTACTCTGTAGAGGAATGATGGGGAAAAGAATGAAATAGGAGCTAAGAATTAGGGGCCTATTGCAGGGATGGATGGGGGAATAAAGGAAGGCCTGGACAGATTCAAAATCAATTTAGGAGGGAGAATGGACACAGTTTGCTGTTGGGTTGTATGGTAACTATCTGTTGCTATGTAACATGTCTCCAAGCTTCGTGACTTAAATAACACATTATCCCAAAGTTTCTGTGGGTCAGGAATTCAGGCAGGGATGGGCTGGGTCCTGTGCCTCGGGGTCTCTCCTGAGGCTACAGTCAGGTTGTCAGGGCTGTGATTTGACTGCAGCAAGACCCACTCCTATGTTCCCTCTTTGGTTTTGGTAGGATTCCGTCCCTTGCTGGCTGCTGGCCAGATGTTACCCTCAGTTCTTTGCTAGGTGGCTCTCCCCACCAGAGCAAGCACCCAAGAGCCAGAAAGAGGATACAAAGAAGTGGAAATCACAGTCTGTTGTTTCCTAATAATAGAAGTGATGTCTGACTATCTTCTCTATGTTCTATTCTTTAAGAAGCAAGTCATGAGATCCAGGCCACATTCAAGGGGAGGGCATTATACAAGGTGTGAAACCAGGGGTTGGAGATCCTTAGGAACCATGCCACAGGCTGCCTACCACCAGTACCACTTAATAGCTCTGTGCCTCAGTTTTCTCATCTGTAAAATGAGGGTAGTAATAGTTCCTGCCTCATAAGATTGGTAAGAAATTTAAATGAATTAATTCATGTAAGGCACCTGGAATAGGGTTTGGTAAAGAAAAACACTCAATACTGTTAGCTATTATTATATTAATATATTCATTCAACAAATATTTATTGAGCAACTACTGTACTAGGAATGTGTGTGTGTGTGTATTTCTGCTCTCCTAGAGCTTATATTAGCAATGAAGGGAGACAATAAACAAAATGACTAAAATATGTGGCATGTCATGAAATAGTAACTTAGAGGATGATTTATTTATCTGTATAGCATGCCAACCTTCGTGTTTAATTTGAAGAAGTTCTCAAAATACCTAAAGCCTCCAAAGCAAATAATAATCCTCATTTTCTATGATTTTCTGATTCACAGTGAAAAGTCAAGCTAACCACCTCTTTTGTAGCCATGGCATCCTTTACTTTTTTTTTTCTCTGCCCTTTTTTTTTATTAAGGTATTATTGATGTACACTCTTATGAAGGTTTCATGTGAAAAAACAATGTGGTTACTACATTCACCCCTGTTATTGTGTCCCCTCCATACCCCATTGCACTCACTGCCCATCAGCATAGTAAGATGCCACAGAGTCACTATTTGCCTTAACTGTGCTACGCTGTCTTCCCCCTCATCCCCCCCACACCATCTGTGCCAATCATAATACACCTGAATCCCCTTTGCTCTCCCTCCCCACCTGCCTTCCCCCACCCCTCCCCCCTTTTAAAAAATATTTTAATTAAGGTATGATTGATATACACTCTTACGAAGGTTTCACATGAAAAAACAATGTGGTTACTACATTTACCCATATTATCAAGTCCCCACCCATACCCCAATGCAGTCACTGTCCATCAGTGTAGTAAGATGCCACAGATCCACTAAGTGCCATGGCATTCTTTTCTAGTGCTGTCTTGCACTTCATTTTGATCTTTCGCTGCTTTTATATGCCCTACTTCATGTACCATGGTATGGGGTGTTAAAAGATAAACTGAAGCTTTTAAAAAATGTTAAGAGTTTATCTGAACAAAAATCAGCTGGAATCATGCAGGACCAATCCATCAGACAGAAAGGAGCTCTGAGTTGCTGTACAAAATGAAAGACTTTTATAGGCAGAAGGGAGTGGAAATAAAGAAGTTATACTTGTAAAAAAAGTGGGTTTGTTTTTGCAAGGCTACGTTCCTTCTGGGGATGGCAGGGGCCTATCACATAGATTATCTAACTAGTAATTCAACAAGTGATTACTAACAGGTGATTCTTGATTGACCTATTTAAAATTCCATTTCTGGGAAAGCTGAAACTCTAATTAAGCTGAGCCTAGTTTGGTGAGGTGGGCTTAGTGCAAGCAACCCCATTTTTGGCCTGTTGTCTTGTTTTTCACAGGGGTCATGTAACTGATATATATGAGTTTCAAAGAACATGTAAATTTGAATGTCTTTCTCTCATTTCCTCATGGATTTGGTGTGATTTAAACGAGGATATGGGGAAAAGCACAGCCCTTGGTCCACCCTTGAAACAGTGGAAACTCCCTCATTTCATTTGTTCATCAAGCCTTTGAAACTGCTTGTTTCTTTTAGCATTAAGATTGAATTAAAATTTGGCAAGTTCTTGGGGAAGCTGATGAGAAACCTCTTTTGAATAATTTAATTCACAAAAATAAGCATCCTTTTAGTATTACTAAATAATAACACATGGATATCAAAATTTTCCTTTTCGCTGCAATAATATTTTGAGTGAATTCTGCATTTAAAAAACTCAGGTTGCAGAAGGAGGTGGGAGGAAAGGCAGACTTAAAATATACTTTCTTCTTCAAAAGGTTTGTAATTTGCTAAGGATATAGTATAAGACATTTAGCTATAATGCTAGGTCATGATTTATCCATGTTAGAAGAAGAAACCATTTTGGAATGGAGGGATTTGAAAAGAAAGGATTCATGAAGGAAATACAGGTTTGAGTTACATTTTCACAAATAGGGCGTCTGAAGTGATGGGAGAGAGGTCCCAGACATGGCAGCGTTGGAGGAGCTGCAGGGTGCATTTGGGGAGACTGTTTATTTTTCAGTGGTGATCTTGTGGTGGTCTTGGGACGCATGGGGGAGAAAGCCAAATAAAGTCAGAAAGCAAGTTGAGCTTGAATTTAGAGAGTTACAAGTGCCAGGTTAAGAAGTGTATATTTTACTTGATGAGCAAAATACACATTTTTGTTTGTTTTTGTTTTTATCAGGAGATATGTTAAGGGTAATATACTTGTAGGAGGATTTGAAGAATGAGTATGGGGAGAGGTAATAGATGAACACAATCAGAAGGAGGTCATGGTAGTCAAATGTATAGCAGTTTGGGTTAGAACCTGCCCAGAGGGGGAGAAGGTGGATGTGAGGCAGGAAAGAGGAAGGCTGGTGCTTGAGATGCCCTGCGATGGGGCTGCCTCTGTGGTTCATATGATCAGCAGTTCCTGCACAGAATGAAGGACCCCTGAATGTTACAGTATCTCTCTCATGTCTTCCACATACTTCAGGACATTTGGTGAAACTGTAACATTATTAAAAGGACATTTCTCACATATACTTCTAACTCTATTTTTAGAGAAAGTTTCCAAATTGAATCGACAGCTGGGCAAGGATGTAATGCTTACAGTAGAACACCAGAAAACTCAGCAATTTTCTGCCATTTTTCAGTTACAAGTCAAAATATCACACACACACACACACACACACCACAAACACACACATACAGAAAGTGCTCATCAGCAAACTTTTACTGAAGAACATCTGTGTGCCAGGAGCCATACTAGGTGCCCAGGTGCATAGCCAGTCAAAAGATAAACATTACCCTTCATGGGGCTCACTGTTCTAGAAGGGTAGAACACAAGCACACAACTCCAATACGTAACGACAAAAACAGGCAGACACACACAGAGGTTTGTCATCTACGACAAACACAATCACAACATGTTTTCAATAACCAAATAATGATGAGAGTTGAATTTTTCAAAATTCTCCAATTCCCAATTCTTTAAACTGCATCCTATTTAAGTCTGATTAAATTAGGAAAGAAATTCAAACTGCTTAAGTAATGAAGAAAACAGAAGGATTTTCAAGCCTTCCAATATTCTAATGAAGTTTTCCCTGTTTATCGTCTCTTTTGTAGATCTGCCGATTTTCTCTGTTCACCATCATGTATTTTGTTGATCTGCTGATTTAGAGGCATTTTGTTTTCCCTTTTACTAGTCAGGTAGTTACACCTTCATTTTAAGAGTGTTTGTAGTTCTCTCAGAGCACTTTGCTCTCAGTGAGCTTGCTGGTTTGCACAGTGCATGTGTTGCATGTGGCTGCCAGTTTGCAGATAGCTGCTGAATGGAATTGAATCCTGAGCACTTGCGCCATGGGTTAAAGGCCGTTCAGACCCCAGCTCTGCTGCCAGCCTGCTATGTGACTTTACACAAGCCACTGAAACTTGATGCCCTGTCTTCCTCATTGATAAAGGTTTTTCTGAGGCTGTGAGTGGTAAGAGAGAGTGAATGTTAAACACTTAGAATAGTGCCTGGCTTGCTAGCAATTAGTAATAGAAAAAGAAAACTTGATGAAAAAGGATCACTTTGGGACAAGACTTTTAGTATTCTTCTAGACAATTCCCATCCAACTCTTACCTCCATGGATAGGCATCTGCTAGGAGAGCAGCTGGCTTCACTGATGCTCCACAGGCGAGATGGTAATTCTTCCGTCTCTCTTGTACCGGTTAAGGGCCTGGCACTTTTCCATAATCAAACGTGTCCTGGAGCAGACTGAGACATTCCACCCCAACCTGATCATGCTGATTAACTTCAATTCAAAGGCAAAAACACTCTCATAGCTCATTTTACCTGTGGATTCTTGCCTAGGGCTTTGCATGATTTTCCATTTCCTTAACTGATGTGTATCTAGCAGATCTGGTATCAAATAAAGACACACTTGAGTGACACAAAGCCAGACATAGCAGCTGAGATGGGCTGCCTCCCACTGAAAATCTCATTTAGAGATTCCAGCGTCTAATTATTATCCTGCTGAAGGACAACACTCAAGTTGTCTGCTTCCCACCCCTTTGCTGGGAATTGCTGTGTGAAATGCAGCATGTCCTTATTTCTATCTGGATCTGTTGGAGGTGGGTATTAATTTACTTGAAGTTTGAATAAGGAGAAAACTTAAAACTAAGGATCTGAAGATTTCTGACTAGCAAGATTATGTCTGCCATCTGTGCCCTTTATCTGTCTATGTCCCAATTACGTATCATCACGGGTCAGATTAATTACTGGGAGAGTACTGTGTCCATTTTGTAGCTCAAACAGGCATTTTTCATTTCCTATAATAAAAACAACTTAAGTAAAGAAAAAGTTTTCTAAAATAAGCATAGCTTACAAGTAAAAGTGGCTAAACTTTCAGTTTTACATATTTTGCTGCACTTCATTAACTATCAATAAACTAAGTGTCTTAGTCTGCTCAGGCTGCTTTACCAAAATACTACAGACCGGGTGGCTTAAAAAAACAGGCACTCATTCCTCACAGCTGTGGAGGCTAGAAGATCAGGGAGTCCACATGGTCGCGTCTGATAGGGCCTCTCTTCCTGGCTTGCCTACACCTACCTGAGGATGTGTCCTCATATGGTCAAGGCCAAGCCCAGTTAACTGGTCTCTTCTTACGAGGATGCTCATCTCATCATGAGGGCTGCATCCTCATGACCTCGGCCAAATCCAATTGTCTCCCAAAGGGCCCACCTCCAAATGTACAAATGCACATTCTGGGTTAAGGCTTCAACATATGAATTGGGGGAGGACACCATTCAGCCCATAGCATCTGAGTTTTTGCATACTTTCATCTTTAAAATACCTTTTCCTCAACTATTCACATTTGTTCTTGTATCAGTGGAATATTAGTAGTTGACTATCTTTCCTTTTAATTTTTCTAACTCATATTTTTGGATTTCACAAGTTTCTTATTAAATATAGTTGTTATGCACATTTCTTTAAGGTTAGCCTAAGAAGACATCAAACCTTGTCATTTCTAATTCATACACTAATTCCTATAGGGCCATTCACAAATGCAACAGAGGATCCTGCTGTCTTCTGGAAGCCATTGTTATAACAGAGGAATTTAGGAAGAGAACTTGTGTTTAACATTAAAGCACTGGCAAGGGAAGTTTGTCCACTGAGGTTTGGGAACCCTTTGAAATTTTCTCCTGCTTTGGGAGGTTAACTCTCTGCTGTATCATCAGTTCGTCAGATGGGAACTGGAGGGAAAAACATACATTTTTTTACAAATAGTATCGGGATGTTGGTTCTCCAGTTCCAGTGCTGGTTTGTATCTGGGAAGTATGTGTGTTAGAAGTTTATTTTGCTACTACATTTGTTTGCTCAAGCTGCCATAAACAAAATATTAAAGACCAGGTGGCTTAAACGACAGAACTTTATTTTTTCACAAGTCTGGAAGTTGAAAGTCCAAGATCAAGGTGTGAGCAGGCTTGTGCTGAGATCTGGTTTCTCCTGAGGCAACTCTCCTTGGTGTATAAATGGTTGCCTCTTGCTGCATGGTCTTGTCTGTATCCCTGGTACTGCTTCTTACAAGGATGCCAGTCATATTGGATTAGGGCCCCACACTCATGATTTCATTTAGCTTTAATCACCAGTGTAAAGGCCCTAAGTCTAAATGCAGTCAGTGATGCAGTTGGGGCTCAAACATATGAATTTGGGGAAGGAAACAATCTAGTCCATAATAGAGGTTTGCTCCCTTAATCTCCACATAACCAGACGGCTCTGTCAGGTCAAAATCCTACTTTTCTTTTTACCTCTTGAGAAATTCTATGGGTTTCGTTGACATGGAAGTCTGGGTGGGAACTGCCAAATTCTTTCCAGGGTTCAGTTGCAGGGACTCTTGAATGCCACTGACAGACGGAACCCAAAGATGGCAAAAAGGCATGGGACCAGCCCTACTTAAAGTGAACTGATAACGCAATTTCTGAATCCTCCACTCTTGGTAAAAGTCCTTCATCCTACTCTACAGGAAATCCTGATGGCTGGAAATTGCTTGTTTTTTCCATAAGGCACATCAGCACTGAAGGGGACTGGACCCAGCTGTCAGATGAGCAGTTGTGATACTAAATGTTCACTGCGTGTGGAAGCCAACCTCACCACCCTTGTCTAAGGAAGATACAGAGATAGACGAGAATGATATAATTCTTCCTGGACTTTTTGCTTTTCTACAAATATTTATTTCACAAAAATTAACCACACACAAAGTTCTACCATCCAGAGTAAGCATTCTCAAAATATTGGTAAACACTATCCCACACATAGTTGTAGGAATATGTACTTAAGTAGTTACATGCATTCCATCTTACATAATTGGATTATTGTTCTATATTTTTTTAGTGCCTCATTTTCACAAGAATATGAGGTTGAGAAACTTTGTCAACAAATATAACAATCAATATAGATATACAATTTTTAAAACATTTATGTAATATTTTACATATATATGTGTATATATATATTCATAACCACAGCCATTTGGATCATCTCCAAATTTACAGTATGATAAGCAATATTTTGATTGTTATCCTTGGATATTGATGTCTTTTCACATTTGTATTATTAACATTTTAAAGTAAGTTCCTAGAAGGAAGATCAATAAAAATATGCATATGAGAATGACAGTTTACTCACATCCATAAAAAACTGTTATTTTAAAACATTTCCATGTAAGTGATAATTATTTCTAATTATTTCACTATTGGTGAGGCTAAACCTTCCTTCACATACTTTGAACACTTATATTTCTTGTTTCATGAATTTATTATTTCTAACTTTCATTTTTTTTCCATAGTATTTTTATGCTTTCACTTTCTGCTCATTAATCTTTGGTATATGTGAAACTTAAGATATTGTAAAGAATGAGGTAGGGATCAAGTCTTAGTAACATTTCTTGAATAGGCCATATTTCCATCCTATTTCTCACAAAGGAAAGAGTACAGTTTAATGTTTAAGAAGATGGACTTACTTTGTTGTTAGACACACCTGGGTCTGAGTTCCAGTTCGGGTCTTACAGGCTTTGTCTTAAGTAAGTTCTTTTCCTTTCTGTGTTTCAGCTTCTTCATGTAAAGGAGGGATAATATTAATAGCTACCTCATATAGTTGTTGTTAGGTTAAATGGAAATTTCATATCATGTGCTCTTTAAAATGTCCAGAAAGTGATCAATAAGTTTATTATCAATGGCTATTTTAACATTAATGTCTAAATTCCCAAGTATACTTAGATGTCTAGACACCAAACCACAGATCCAGGAAACTCAGAGAGCACCAACCATGATAAACGTCAGAAAACTACACCTTCAGCATATCATTTTCAGTTACAAAAACAAATCAAATAAAAAATCCTGAAAGAAGTCAGAGGGAGAAAATATGCCTTACTTATAATGGAACAAAAAGAGTAATTACACCTACTTCACAGAAGTCACTCAAACAGGAGAGTGGAGTGAAATATTTAAAGTGTTGAGAGAAAAAAACCCACCAACCTATAATTCTGTACACTGTGAAATTATCCTGCAAAAGTGAAGGAGAAATAGGTGAAGGAGGTAAAAAGGTACAAACTGCAAATTGAAAAATAAGTTAGTCATAGGAATGGAAGTACTGGATAGGGAATATAACCAATAATTTTGCAATATCTTGGTGTGGTAATAGGGTAACTACACTTAAAGTGGCAAGCATCTAGTAATGTATATAATCATTGAGTGGTTATGTTGTACATCTGGAACCAATATAATATTGTACATAAACTTTCTAATTTAAAAAAAGGAAAAAAGTGAAGGAGGAATAAACCTTTTCTCAGACAAAAATTGAGCGAACTTGTTGCCAGTAGATCTCCCTTTGCAAGAAATGCTAAAAGTATTTCTTTAGTGAGAGGGAAAATAACATAGGTCAGAAATTCAGGAAGAGCATCAAAGAAGGAATAAGTTAAGGTAAAATAAAAACAAGAAATAGACTATCTGAATAAGTCTATAGCTATTAAAGTAATTGGATCAATAATTAATAACCTTTCAAAACAGAAAACACCCATTCTGGATGGCTTCACTGGTGAGTTCTATCAAACATTTAAGGAAAAATTTTTACTAATTCTCTATAATTTCATCCAGGAGATAAAACCACAGGAAATACTTCCTAACTCAGTCTACGATTACCCTAACATTCTAACATTACCCTAGTACCAAAGCAAGATAGACATTACAAGATAAGAAAACCACTGACCAATATCTCTTGTGAACATAGATGCAAGAATACTCAAAAAAATTAGCAAGTTGAACCCATAAAAGTATTAAAAAGTTACATACCATGGCCAAAAAGGATTTATCCCAAGTATGTAATATTAGTTCATTTGAAATTAATTAATGTAGCTCATAACATCAATAAACTAAAAAAAGAATGATTATATGATTATATCAGTAGACACAGAAAGAGCATTAGATGAAATCCAGTACCCATTCATGATAAAAACTCTCAGTAAATTAGGAATAGAAGGGAAATTTTCCAAGTTGATAAACTCACTATCTACAAGAAACTTACAGCTAACATCATACCTAATAGTGTGAAATTTGTGCCAAAATCAGTTACAAGGGACGATGTACCCTCTTACCACCCCTTTCAACATTGTACTGGAAGTCCTTGCTAATGCAGTAAGGCAAGAAAAGGAAAAAAAGATACACATTGAGAAAGAAGACATAAACCTGTTTTTGCTCTCAGCATGATTATCTATGCAGAAAATTTGAAAGAATCAACAAAAAAGTTCCTGAAACTAATAAGTGATTATATCAAGGTTGCAGGATACAAAGTTAATATATAAAAGTCAAATGCTTTCCTATATTCTAGCAATTAATAAGGGGAAAAAATGAAATTAAAACACTATCATATACATTAGCACTCTAAGAAATGAAATACTTAGGTATAAATCTAATACAATATGTATAAGATCTACATGAGGCAAACTACAAAACTGTGATAAATGAATTCAAAGAACTAACCAAATGGAAAGATAATCTGTTCATGTATAGGAAGACTCAGTATTGTCAAGATGTTAGTTCTTCCCAAATTGATCTATAGATTCAATGCAATCCTAACCAAATCCAAGAAAGTTATTTGTGGATATCAACAAATTTAATTTTAAGGTTTATATGGAGAGGCAAAAGACTCAAAATAGCCAACTCAACATTGAAGGAGAAGAATAAAGTTGGAGGACTGATATTACTTGACTTCAAGACTTACTGTAAAATTATAGTAACCAAATCAGTATGATATTTGTGAAAGAAATCATGTTTGATAATTTGCTAGAACTGTTCACAGAACTCTCAGAAAGACTTGCTTAGGTTTACCAGTTTGTAGTAAAGGACACAATTCAGGAACAGCCAGATGGAAGAGATGCACAGGACAAGGTAGGGCAAGGTGCATGGAGATCCCTTGCCTTCTCTGGACACACTGCCCTCCCAGCTCCTCAACATGTTCAACAACCAGGAAGTTCCCTGAACCCCTTCAGTTTTATAGGTTTTTATGGAGGCTTCATTATGTAGGCATGATTGATTAGATCACTGGCCATTGGTAATTAACACAACCCCCAGCCCCTCTCCCCTCCCCAGAGGTCAGGTGGGTCCCTTGGCAATGAGCTCCTATCCTTAGGGGCTTTCCAAAAACCACCTCATTAACATAACTGGGAATGAAGAGCAAATATATATTTCTTATTAAGCCACAATATCATAAAATTGCAAATTCTATATCTAGCAAAGCATCTTTCAGGAAGAAAAATAGGATAGAAATGTTATATCAAATGAATAGGGCTCAAGTATTTGGCAAAATCCAACACTATTCATAATAAAACTTTCAGCAAATTTGAAAAAGAAGGAAGCTACTTCAGTTTAATAAAGAGCATCTACACAAACCTCTCATCTAACATCATATCTGAAGGTGAAAGACTCAATGTTTCCACCTAAGACTGTGGACAAGTTAAGAATGTCAGCTCTCACCAGTCATTTCGTATAGTACTAGAAATTCTAGCTGCCACAATAAGATAGGAAAAAAAAAAGATATCCAGACTGGAAAGAAAGAAAACTGTCTGTATTTGCAGATGACATGATTGCCTCTAAGTAAATCCCAAGGAATTATGTTCTCAATTCCTAAAACACACTCTAAGAATTAGTAAATGATTTAACACAGTCACAGAATACAAGATCAATACAAGAAATCCAGTTGTATTTCTATATGCTAATAATGAACATGATGAAACTGAACTTGAAAATACAATACCATTTAAAATCACTCAAAGGAAAATAAAACAACACTGAGGTATAAATCTGACAAAATATGCACAGGATCTGTATGGATAAAAATCATGAAATTATGATGAGAAAAGTGAAATAAGACCCAAATAAATGGAGAGACATAGCATATCCATGGATTTGAGGACTCGACACAGTAAAGATGTCAAATTTCCCCAGTGGGTCCTATGTAATTCTTATCAGACTTTCAGCATGGCTTTTTGTAGAAACAGACAAGCTTATTCTGCACTTTATATGGAAAGGCACAGGCCCTAGAACAGTTAAAAACATCTTTAAGAAGAGTAAAGTTTTGTGACTGTAAAAGCAAATTAATAAAAGAAGGTATATTCAGAGGAGTTAAATATTATGCTTCCATATAAGATGTACGAAATCACAAGAGTCCATTGCTTCCAACCTGAGAATGAGAAAAATATGAATCATCTACAAAATCCTCAGCAGCTGAGATTTCCAGGAGGAAAGTACACCTGTAATGAATGAGACAAGAGGAAATATCCACAATATTCTCTGAAAATTATAGTCCTCATTTCAACGTGAGACCACAGGCTTTGTTCAAGGGCAAGGGAAAAGCAAAGGTTTCCAAGAGAAACGGCCAGCTGAGTTCTCTTTCCACCACAGGGACATCAAACCCAACCTATCCAGCACTGGGTTCATCATTCTGCTCTCTTTATTCAAACCTCTATCATTACCTGTGTTTCTGATCTCAGTGAATATCACCACTATCTATACAAGTCACTTACTCCTGAATCATGGCGGTCACCCCAAACTCCTTTCTCTGTATCACCTGCCTCATCCAATCGATTACCAAAGTTTTCTTAAATCCACCCTGACTTCTGGCCTGGTATTACCACCATGAGAATTCCTGCAGCCCTCATCCTGGGGTCACCAGGTCTACCCGGACTACTGGTCTCCACCTGGTCCCAACTATCCTCCATCTTGCAGCCACCTAATCTCCATAAAACTAATAGCTGTCTCAGTTTCTGCTTGGAATCTCTGGAAAGAGACTAAGCATTTAGCACTGCCCTCTCAACCCTCCCTGATCTGCCCTTCCTAATTCTATGTCTCCAGCTTCCTCTCCTGCTACTATATAACCAAAAAATTCAAAACTGTAGTTTTATGCGGGTATTTTAACCCATTCCCACGGGTAGGAACAGTCCCACTTTGCTCTGATGATGTGCACTCACTTGTTGAGTCAGTTTGGAAAAACTGTACTCCTTCAGTGTAGCCCATGTTCCTGGCCTGCACACCCACCAGACCCGGTGGGATCTTCATTGTAATGTTTTACCCATCGTGTTGACCCTGCTGCATTGTGTGCACCCGTCAATTCACGCTGTCTAGAACCAAAGGGGCGCTCACCGTTTCTGAACCAACAGTTTAAATTCCCTGCTCTGGTTCATGCTAGGCTAAGCTGTCCGCCTCTGCTCTCACTGGTCTCCGCCTTTCCGTCCCAATTGGTTGGTGACACACAGTTTAGGCAAATCAAGGTCAGGGAGATCACCCAAAATCCCTCCGCCTTGCCTCACTGGCTCCAGGCATTTGCGCAGACCGGAGTTCGTCCCGTGTCGGGTGCACGGCTCTGCCGGGCCCTGCGCCGAGGCTTCTCCTGGCGTGGCCTAGGCTCTCCGCAGCGGGGGTGGGCTGCCAGCCCTGCCCCAGGTACTCCGCC
Source organism: Manis pentadactyla (assembly GCF_030020395.1). Taxonomy (NCBI): domain Eukaryota; kingdom Metazoa; phylum Chordata; class Mammalia; order Pholidota; family Manidae; genus Manis; species Manis pentadactyla. The sequence goes on along the minus strand of NC_080031.1, from coordinate 21,889,724 downwards.
CACCGCCCTGCTGGCGGGCGCGCCCGCCCCCCTCCTGCCCGTCCCGCGCCTGCGCTCCCGCGGGCCTCCTGGTGCTCCATCCGTCGTGCCAGCCTCTAGTCCACTGCCTTCGCCGCGGGGACCTTGCAGCATTACCAGCAGGCGCTGGGGTTGACCAGTATGGAGAACGCCCCTTGGAGCCCTCTCTCCTCCAGGCTGTCTTTGCCCCGCATCTCAGCGGCGCCCGCCCTGCTGCGGGGCGGGCCTGGCCTCAGATGGGACAACAGCAGGGCCTGGATGCTGACCAGGACTCCCGGGCCCAACGCTGCGCTCCTGAAGCCGGTGGATGAGGCGCCGCCGCCTCTGACTGAGCCCCGTGCCTGGTGTAGCCTCAGGGACTGAAAGCCTGCCTCCAGCTTGCTGTCCTAACTGAGGGGGACTGCGGGACAGCCCTGGTGGCGCAGAGGCCTGGCTGGACCCAGGTGAAGCCGCAGCTTTCCCGCGCCCGCTGCCAGGCCAGCCTGGGACACCGCCTGGGTCTGGGCCTCCTCGCCACTCTTGTGGCCAACCTGCCTCCAGAGCCGCTTTCTGGTCCTGATAGCTTGGCCAAGCTAGTGATTGTTGTCTCTTTCTTTTTTCAGCCCGTGTCTCTCCTGGAAGAGGCTGTACATCTTGATCCTGCCACTTATCTTATGTAAGATTTTGCTCCCAGGGTGAAATATGAAAAGTATTTTATATATGAAAATGTGCAGCAGCTGCCACTCCAGTACAAGTCTCCCTGAGTGGGTGGGAGGGTAGCTTTTTCTCCTTTCTTGGAAGACGTGCTGAGCACGTCTACTAGGCTTTGGTGGTCTCTCCCCTCCCCTCCCCCTCCTCCCCCTTTCCCCTCCCCCTCCTCCTCCCTTCCCCTCCCTCAACGGATTTAATTGGTCTTCTGACCCCTCTCTAGCTGAAGGACCGAACTGTGGGTCTTCGGACTGAAAGTCCAGACGGGAGGCGTCCATACTTCACACTGGAGGGTCACGAGTTCCTGATCTGGGGCTCCACTCTCTTTTTCCGGGTGCCCAGGGAGTACTGGAGGGACCATGGCTGAAGCTGAGGGCCTTGCGGCTTCAACACTGTCACCATGTGAGTGCAGCCCCAGCCTCTTCTCGGGGCTCAGGGCCTCTGGTTTACGGAGCCCCACCTGAGGATTCCCTTCCAAATAGGCATTTCCGGCAGGTGCCTTTTGTGCCTAAGTGTCACTTGCATCTCATGCTTGGATTGCTGTGGTCGAAGCCTTGTGGATAGGGGTTAACAGGAGAAAGAAAGAAGTGATTTCCTCTGTAATCTCCCTAATGGGAGAGTCTGGGGCTTCTGGGAGCCCTCAGTCTAATGATATCTGTGAAAGGATATTCACGATAAACACATTGTATTGTAAAAGCAATTCTTATTAATTGTTTAATACAGATGAAAGTGTAGAGGAATGTAATATAAAAATGAACATGTAAGGAAATACAGCATCAGTAAATGAAGTTTAATTGCATAAAGGAAATGAATATTGTAATTTAACAGTTGAGAGTGTAGGGGTTTAGAGTCAGTTCCAGCTCTGCCTCTAATCACCACTTACTGGGGGCCTGGGGTCCTCTTCTGTAAATGGGCAGACTAACAGTTGCCTCATAAGGCTGTACTGATGATTAAATAAGATAAAACCGTTATCTTATTTATGTGAAAAATGCCTATCTCTATGGCTGGTACACACACACACACACACACACACATATATATATATATATATATATATATATATATATATATATATATATATATATATATATATATATATACTTAATTATGAAAAGAAATACAGACCCAGTTGTCAAACAGAACAATTTAAATATAAATTTAACAAGTTTAGCATGATACATGTATGGTATGACTGAGCGTGATTACATGTATGGTGATAAAAGGTAACATGTATTTAGGGTATACTGATGGCTTGGCATTTTCTAAGCATTGTTGAGAAATCTCTTAATCCTCACAACTATCCCAGGAGATGGATAGTGTAATTCCCACTGTGAGAGAGAAGAAGAGAAAGCACAGGGGGCTTAACCAGCTTGCTCACGATGAGCGTCCCCACCCAGCATCTCTTCAGGGCACAGCCATGCAGTTGTGAATGAGGATGCCACAGCGTCACCCACAGCAAAGGTTCCTGCCTGTCCACAAATGAGCCGTCAAATAAGAACCATGCCAAGACAAAAATCGTATTTGAGTTAGGAACAGTGGAGGTCCTTTCATAACAGACCTATTGCCAGAAAAGTCTTGAAATTTAAAAAATTGGGAGCCAATAAACGTGGGTTGAAGGGTAAGCCCAAAGAAAAAAAATCTGTGAAAGGCTGTGTTGTGGGAACTGCCTGTAGAAGGATGAGGGGTTAACTTCTTTGGGATGCTGTTCCTGAAGGTTAGAGGAAAGGTGGGGAGGCCCACCTCGGTATAACAATCCTGGTGTTGCTAGAACACAGAGATGCTAATTTAAATATATCTGCCAGTGCTAAATAAGATAACCAGCTTTAGCTATTCAGTGAACATGCATACACCATTTACACACAGCCAGCCATGTTCTAAACCCTGGAAAATACTAATTCATTTCATCCCCATCGTAATGCTATTCAGTGAGCAGAGGGCTATCACTATCTTTTGTAGGTGAGAAAACTCCGATCAACAGAGGTTAAGGCCATTCCCAGAGGCACACAGTTAGTAATAAGGGAGCTCTGCTTTGAATTCAGTCAGTCTCCAGGGTCCAGATGCTAGGCAGTTTGGCCACCTTTCATTTTTGTGGAATCTGCTTAGCTAATGAGGGTGGCATTCACAGCACTTTGTAACTCTTACTATGAAGTCTTGTAGAGTCTAAGTACCTTTTGCAGGGTATTTTATCATTTTATGATGCAGATGTTTTTCTGTTTCTTGATGAGATGTTTGTCACCAGCAATTAGAAACTCCTGTTGTTTTCATGGTCAAGCTGTGGTATTTTATTAGTTAACATCAGGAAAAAGGAAAGGAAGTCCTGAAAAACTCACCTTTTAATACAGAAAGGGAAAGAGCAGAAAAGTGTTAGCAAAATGCTATGGCATGTAATGTTATGTTTTGCATCTGTAACTCTTATTGTTAGTTCCAAAATATTTAAGTTCCCTTGCCTTTCTGGGTTAATTCTACATTAGTTGTTATGGATCATACTTATAATGTATTGAGTTTTTAAAGAAGAACGAACCTCACACACCTACACTGCTGACCAGCCATATAGCAGGATCACAGAAATGCACAAACTGAACTGGAATCAGAAAAGCTCTTTTCCTTCTGGATGGCCCTCCAGCGCCCACTTGTGGCAAAACTAAATGCTGTACTCACTCTAAAGGAGAAAATGCCTCAAGAGCTGGTCCGATAGTGTAGCGCTGATACCAAAAGCGAATGTAAAGCTGAGACACTGTAAATTGAACATTGGCTCATCAAATATGCAAAGAATTTAATCACAAATAATTGCTGAGTTTTACTGAGGGACTTTTCTGCATCTTTTGAAAGGATTATATGGTTTTTCTCCACTCTTTTGTTAAAGAAGTAAATTACATTGACAGTTTTTCTAATATTTAACCAATCCACAGCTCTGGGTTTAATTTCGATCTGGTTACAAGATATGCACATGGGCATGTACACACATACACATACACACACACACAGATTGCTAGACTTGATTTGCTCAAGTTTCATCTCAGATATGTATATTTATGACAATAACTGAAATACATCTAAAACTTTATTTCTGTTAGTGTCCAATTTTGATATCAGTCTTATAATAAACTCATCAAATGACTGTATTTTCCTTTTCTGTTCACTGAAGATACTTTGCAAAAGAATTATCTTTACCTGGAATGGTCCTTAAAATTCACCCTTGAAACTGGACGTACTATCTTTTACGGATGTGAGGTGAAGATTTTGGGGATAATATACCCTTCTTGAATGGTTATTGTTTGACTCATGTTTTCTCTTTCTTCTAGAGAATATCCTATTTTTATTCTATAGATCTTTTTTCCTTTCCTTTCTTCTTTTGGATTGACTGTGGATTTAAAAAATCCTCCTTTCTATCTGGGAAGTTATACATCATATTGTGTATTGGGGCCTTTTTTCTTTTTTCCTACTCAATCTTGTCTAAATGCTTAGTTTTTTCAAAGAACTAGCTTGTAGGTTTATTAATCTTCTCTATATCTTTTTGTTTTCTGTTTCATAATTAGTGAGTTGTGTATAATTTCCTTTCTATGTTTGATTTAGTACTTTCTCCATCCTCCTGCTCTTTCTCTTCCTCCTTGTCTTCTCAGTTGAATATTTAGCTCATTTTCTCTCTAGGATTTTGTGTTTTCTAATATACTTATTCAGGGGTATGAGTGTACCTTTAAGTATTGCTTTGGTTACAGATCCCACAATATCACTATATCACACTTTGAAAGTCTTTTGGTTTCAAATATTTCAGCTATTTGGGAATATGCTTTCTCTTTTACTTTGTATTTTTCTTACTTTTTATTACTTTTAAAGTGTAATTTTCTAATTCAGTTACATTTGCTTTGGGATCGTGGACTATGTGATGTAGATTTTTAGGATTTGTTGAGATTCTGTATTTTACAAATATTCCATGTGTTTTTAAAGAATGTATATGATCCATTTGTGGGAAACTGAGTTCTCTATGTATTTATTGGATCCAGCCTCTTAATTATGTTGTTCAAATCTATATTCTTACAATTTTTTGCTGTTATTTTCTTTGTTTCTTAGAAAAGTATTCTAAGTCTTCCCACTCTGACTGTGGGTTTCACCCATTTCTTCTCTAATTCAGTAAACTTCTCCTTTACTTAAAGTTATGTTATGAATAGCACAGAATTATTTCTCCTTGATTATATCTTTTTTTATTACTATTTGATGTCTCCCTTAACATCAGCTTGTGAGGGTTTTTTGCCTCAAGATCCATTTTGCCTGCTATTTAAGATTGTTAGAATATTTTTTTCTCATCTGTATTTTTTCCATTTTTCTGTTTTCAGCTTTTTTCAGGAATTTTATTTAAAGTAAATCACTTGTAGTCATCATTTAGCAATTTTTTTCAGTCTGTTCTCTCAATGTATAGCTATAAACTTTACCATGCATATTTAGAGCCTTTAGCAAACCAGCTTTTCATTCCTCCTTACAACAAATGATGTTGAAATAAAGTCAGTTCTGCCATTATGCAACATACACATTCTTAACACTTATGCACTGAGCAAATTTGCATAATAAGAACTAAGGGGTTCTTGAGAAACATGAGGTTAGGGCCCCAGCACCCAAAAACTTTGTTGGTGAGACACAAAAAAGACAGTTACCTAATAAAGACTGCACCTAATGAAAATTGTATGCATGTCCCTTCAGCTCTACAGACTTATAGACTCACTCAAGGGGGTGGGGGTCCCTCTTGCTAAGAACTAAAGGTGGTATCTTCCTCTTTTTTATCTCCATCATCCTCATAAAGACTTCCCCTCTAAGTTTGATTAATTCTTATCAATCATTTACTGGGCATATGTAGACACTGCTGTTTTGTTTCCCTTTATATTTTTAATGGGCATTACAAAGAATGGGGTGGTGAGTGGGATAATTTATGTATAAATCCACTGAATCTACAATCATAGGATTATTGGCACCTTGGACCACAACTAGGTAGAAAGGAACTATTGAATATAACCATTGTTCGTGTGACACACGTTTAATTGCCATTGGAAACTTCAACTTTTTCCAAAATAGAGTTATTCCAGGATTTGGCATGGGTTGGGGGCTGACCTAGGAATTTAAAGGAAATAAATAAGACATTTACTGTACTTCTCTATTCCCGATTACAGCTATGTTCCGTGGAACCTCCATGAGCCAGAAAGAGGCACATTTGACTTCTCTGGGAACCTGGACCTGGAGTATGTGCTGTGGCTGCATCTGGACCTGCCTGGGGCGGGAGGCAGAGAGGTGACTCCCAGGGGTGACTTAGTGGCCATGGGGGCATCTTGGCTCTGCTTTGAGAACTGGAGAGAGGCAGGTCTGGATGGAGCTTGTTCTCAGAATGCTGTGAAGGGCTCTGCCCCCAGGATGCAGGGGCTCTCTGGCCATGAACCTGCTCCTCCCAGGGCTCTGGGCCTGCCTCCACCGAGCTCAGACCCTCCGCTGCAGCCCAAGGTGCCTCATCCCGTCGGATCCTCCTCTGTAGTGTGGTCCGTCCAGCCCCGGGGTCCGTCCAGGCCATGGGGGTCAGGTTCACTGTTAGGATCACCCGTGCCCTGACGCCCTTCCTCTTCATGTCCCCACTGTGGCTGCACAGATGGTCCTAGGCTGGGAGTGAGTGAGTGCCCAGCACCCAGGGCCTCTGGCCTGTGGCCTGGTGTAGGGGTTCCCTGCTCAGCTGGGGAAGGGGCTGTGGCCTTCCCTCCACTTGCCCAGTGTCTCTGGCTCAGGGAGAAGGGCAGGTGAGGAGAGGAGCCAGGCAGCCCCTGCCAACCCTCTGCTCTGATGTGTGAGTTGCCGACCTTGCCCTCCTCCCGACCCACCCAGGGCCTTTGTGCTGATGGCAGCAGAGATTGGGCTGTGGGTGATCCTGCGTCCAGGCCCCTACATCTGCAGTGAGATCGACCTCGGGGGCTTGCCCAGGTGAGCAGGGCTGAGTCTAGTGTTGTGGGTGCAGCATAGTAGTTTGCTTTGCTAAAAATAGAACTTCAATTTAATAATAATGAGCACATATTCTGTGTCTTCAACTTTGTGATGTGCTCTACACACATCATCTTAAATAATGTTTGCAGCAGTGTGGTGAGATGTAGGTACTGTTGTCATCCCGTTTTACAGAATAGGACCTATGGATGTTGGTCCCGATGGTCTGGATGTGTGGCTGTGTGTGGGTGGGGTGGGGATGCACCATATTCCTCTTTTTTTAATGCTGTGGTGCATACTGTGAAAGCACAAGTCTTAGTGACACAATACAGTGTATACATTATGACATGTGTATGCGCTCATGCAACCATCATCCAGATCAAGATATCAAACATTCTCACTAATTACCCCATCCCCTCTCTTTCCTGTCCCCCTACCCATTATGATCACCAGTCTGTTCTCTATATCTATGAGTCTGTATTTGCTTTGTTTTTTAGACTCTGCACATTTGAGATCATATGGTAATTGTCTTCTTTCCCCACAGGAGGGAGCTGCACTCACCTGTGGTCTGTGGTGGGAAGAAAGGGAAGGGGCGAGAAGGGAGGATTCTGAGGATTTCTGATTTTTCTCTTACTGCTAAGGGAAGATAGAGTTCTCTAGTGCGCTCAGGGCCCTCGGCTCCACCCTCTCTCCCATGTCCTTTGCCCTGTTCCCTCATTTGTGATGCTGGCCCTCCTTCCCACAGCTAAGCATGCTGCTCTCCTGGTATCTCCTCATGTGGTCCATGGCTCTGCTCTAGGTGAGCATCTTCAGTTGCCTTGGCCAGGTAAATAAAGGCTCTGCTCTTCTCCAAGATGAGCCTGTTCTCCCCTCCCAGCTCAGAAGCAGAAAAGCCTGACCTCGAGGGAGGTGGGTGCTATAGAGAAGCAGCACTCCCTGCCCACTTGAGCTGTAGGCCACCCAGTGCCTCACCAGAGACCTGGGGGCATGCTTCCTGCCGCTGAGCTCCCACTCTGTGCTTGAGCTGTTAGGTCTTAGAGGAGCTATGGCCCTGTGCCTCAGGTGCATATGCTTGCTCCAGAAAAATACTTTAGTGAGCTGAAAAAGAATGAGGAGAGCATTCGATGACAGGTCACCAGAGCTCACTGAAACAGGTGAAGCAGCCTGCACAGAGCAGGAAGCACCTCCCAGGCTGCAGTGTCACGTTGGTGGAGGTGGTATCTTTTCTGAGAAATCTCACAAGTTGGTAAGAATGGTTCAGAAAGCCTGCATGGTACACATCCTTTCAGGACCCTTGAGTGCTTCCTGGTCATGGACGAGAGATCAAAAGATGTTTCACTGTGCCGAAGGGGGTTGTGGGAAGAGGCTGGCTGTCACAGCTTGGCCCCTGCCCCTGACTCATCCTCACCATCTTCCTGTCTCATACACTGAGTTTGTCCCCTTTCACCCCCAGTTGGCTACTGCAGAACCCCAATCTGAAACTGAGAACAATCAACAAGGGCGTTGTTGAAGCAGTTGATAAATATTTTGACCACCTTATTTCCATAGTGGTTCCTCTCCAGGTAAAGCCAAATTACCTTTTCCTTTTTAAAAATATTTGGTTTAGGAAAATATTTTGTTCTGGCTTATTGACAGAATAGGCCATGTCCAGTGTCTTTGAGACTTGAAGCTATATTCTTACAATTGTGACTTCTAGACCCTCATCTTAAGTGCAACCTTTACTGAAGGGTTCTCGAAAGACACGCATTACCTGAGACAGGGACTGACAAAGGGTTCAAGTTTGTGGTTGGCCTCATTGTTCTGAATGTCTGTACTTGATATTCACTGAACTCACTCATGTTTGTGTGGCTTATTTCTGCTCTTAAATTATCTTTGTTGGTTTAGACAGTTAATATGAGCACTTGGTTAAAAAGCTGTAAAGAGAACAAAAGAGTTTATGGTGAAATGAAAACCATTCAGTTGCCTTTTCACAACACAACCAACACATTTTACTAGATTTTTGTGTGTCTTCCTAGGTATTTTCTATACACATGAAAGTAAATTATTTATACACATGCTTATACACACATGTGTATATATATACATTTTATCTAAAAATATACAATTCCCACTAGACATTTTTTTATTTTAGTATCGTTAATGTACAATTACTTGAACAACATTATAGTTACTAGACTTTGCCTATTATCAAGTACCCCCCACATACCCCATTACAGTCACTGTCCATCAGCATAGTAAGATGCTATAGAATCATTACATGTCTTCTCTGTATATACTGCCTTTCCCGTGTCCCTCCCCGCTACATTATGTGTGCTAATTGTAATCTCCTTTCTTCACCCTTATCCCTCCCTTCCCACCCATTCTCCCCAGTCCCTTTCTCTTTGGTAACTGTTAGTCCATTCTTGGGTTCTGTGAGTCTGCTGCTGTTTTGTTCCTTCACTTTTTTCTTTGCTCTTATACTCTACAGATCAGTAAAATCATTTGGTACTTGCCTTTCTCCTCCTGGCTTATTTCACTGAGCATAATACCCTCTAGTTCCATCCATGTTGTTGCAAATGGTAGGATTTGATTTCTTCTTATGGATGAATAATATTCCATTGTGTATATGTACCACATCTTCTTTATCCATTCATCTACTGATGGACACTTAGGTTGCTTCCATTTCTTGGCTATTGTAAATAGTGCTGTGATAAACATAGGAATGCATCTGTCTTTTTCAAACTGGGCTCCTGCATTCTTAGGGCAAATTCCTAGGAGTGGAATTCCTGGGTGAAATGGTATTTCTATTTTGAGTTTTTTGAGGAACCTCCATACTGCTTTTCACAATGGTTGAACTAGTTTACATTCCCACCAGCAGTGTAAGAGGGTTCCCCTTTCTCCACATCCTCACCAACATTTGTTGTTGTTTGTCTTTTGGATGGTGGCCATCCTAACTGGTGTGAGGTGTGAGGTGATATCTCATTGTGGTTTTAATTTGCATTTCCCTGATGATTAGTGCTGATGAGCATCTTTTCATGTGCCTGTTGACAATCTCAATTTCTTCTTTGGAGAAGTGTCTGTTCAGCTCCTCTGCCCATTTTTTAATTGGCTTATTTGCTTTTTGTTTGTTGAGGTGTGTGAGCTCTTTATATAATTTGGATGTCAACCCCTTATCGGATATGTCGTTTATGAGTATATTCTCCCATACTGTAGGATGTCTTTTTTTTCTACTGTTGGTGTTCTTTGCTGTACAGAAGCTTTTTAGTTTGATATAATCCCACTTGTTCATTTTTGCTTTTGTTTCCCTTGCCCAGGGAGATACGTTCATGAAGAAGTTGCTCATGTTTATGTCCAAGATATTTTTGCCTATATTTTTTTCTCAGAGTTTTATGGTTTCATGACTTACATTCAGGTCTTTGATCCATTTTGAGTTTACTTTTGTGTATGGGGTTAGACAATAATCCAGTTTCATTCTCTTAGATGTAGCTGTCCAGTTTTGCCAACACCAGCTATTGAAGAAGCTGTAGTATTTCCCCATTGTATGTCCATGGCTCCTTTATCATATATTAATTGACCAGATATGCTTGGGTTTATATCTGGGCTCTCTATTCTGTTCCACTGGTCTATGGGTCTGTTCATGTGCCAGTACCAAATTGTCTTGATGACTGTGCCTTTGTAGTAGAGCTTGAAATCGGGGAGCATAATTCCCCCAGCTTTAGTCTTCCTTCTCAGGATTGCTTCGGCTATTCAGGGTCTTTTGCTGTTCCACATGAATTTTAGAACTATTTGCTCTAGTTCATTGAAGAATGCTATAGGTATTTTGATAGGGATTGCATTGAATCTGTAGATTGCTTTAGGCAAGATGGCCATTTTGACAATATTAATTCTTCCTAGCCAAGGGCATGTGATGAATTTCCATTTATTAGTGTCCTCTTTAATTTCTCTTAAGAGTGTCTTATAGTTTTGAGGGTATAGATCTTTCACTTCCTTGGTTAGGTTTATTCCTAGGTATTTTATTCTTTGTGATGCAATTGTGAATGGAATTGTTTTCCTGATTTCTCTTTCTGCTAGTTCATCATTAGTGTATAGGAAAGCAACAGATTCTGTGTATTAATTTTGTATCCCACAATGTTGAATTCAGATATTAGATCTAGTAGTTTTGGAGTGGATTCTTTAGTGTTTTTTTTATGTACAATATCATGTCATCTGCAAACAGGAACAGTTTGACTTCTTCCTTACTAATCTGGATGCCTTTTATTTCTTTGTGTTGTCTGATTGCTGTGGCTAAGACCTCCAGAACTATGCTGAATAAAAGTGGGGAGAGTGAGCATTCTTGTCTTGTTCCTGATCTTAAAGGAAAAGCTTACAGCTTCTCGCTGTTAAGTATAATGTTGGCTGTGGGTTTGTCATATACCCAGTAGACATTTTTCTTTTGTCATGTGAAAATATATCTTTGATTGCTGCCATTCTTTATAGTGGCTGCATAATATTCCACAACAGAAATATCATGACTCATTCAACAGCCCTTGCCATGGGCATCTTTCAAGGTTTTACTATAATGAGTAACCTGATGCATGTCATTTTTGTGCCTGTGTGAGTATATTAGCTACTGTGTGGGAATAATATATGAATCAAGTATAGAAATAATGTATAATTATATAGAACTTGATTATTTTTCCTGTAATTCCTGATAAGTGATCAAGAACAGAACAAACAAGACCAAAACAGTTTCGGTGACCTAATTGCCCTTGCTATTGTTTCAATACCTTGTAAGACGTTGCTCCCCAGGAGACTGGAGACTCCGAGGATTAAGTTTAGAGTTAGTTAATGGTTGTCTATTAAGTCCCCCACACAGAATTCTGTTGTTGTTATCTTGAATTTGCTCAATAAATACAAAGGGTGCCCTCTCAGCACCACTCTTGTGCTGTTACGCCTTGAATCCCATGGCTGACCCTTTCAGATCTTCGATATCTCATCGCATCTCCTCCCATGTCTGCGGGTCAGAAGCAGGGAGGGGACCGACATACTGCTTACATTTCAGTTTGTTTTCTTGTATTAAATGCAAAGGGGACAGATGCCAGGTATTTTCTTTTCCCCATGGAACCCAGACTTTACACACTTGATGAGAACTGCCTTATTTCCACTGTCAGTCTACGGTCATAGACCAGTCTGTGATAAAAAAGAACATACTTTGCCATCTATAAGGCAGCATTGTTTGATCATTGTGTTTGATTTTTAAAATATAACACTCTTCCAAATAAGAGGGGGCACATTTATTACTTGAATAAAAATCTTATTTTAAGAACATACCTCTTGATAAAACTTGAGATGGGATAAAAATCAAGACTATTATGTAGTAGACTAGTAGCTTATATTCTTAGACTCTTTTTGGGAAAAATATAATGCAGATCTAGTCCTTCAAAACAAATTCTGAACTGTGAATTGTGAGTTACTCTTATCAGTATAATTATAACAGGAAGACATGGGAGATTAGAAATGGAAATAATGTCAAACACAGATTGGGAATATTTCTGCAATATGGCATTAGAAGACATGAACAACAATGAGGAAGGTAGAAGACCTTGTTTATGGCTTAAACTCTGGGTCTGTTTGGTGGAATTGAGGTACATCTTTTGTAGGTAGGGCTGAAGGCATGTTCCTGGCTGCTTTTCTGCCATCTAGGTGGGACTCAGTGGCAGGAGTAAAAACCTATGAGCATTAAAACTAGAAAGACTGAATGTCTGGATGGATGTTCAGGCACAAGTACGGATGCATTTGTATAGATGCAGCAAGCAAAGCAAATTTATAAACATCCGTTCAAATCAGGTAGGCAATCCTAGGAAATTTTTAAGAAGTAAGGAATTATAAGTGCAAATGAAAGGTATAGGGTTTGTTACTACTAAATTATTAGCATTTTAAGGTCTTTCTTTTGAGTGGTTATCTTCATTGTTTTAATTATATTTAAATACCTTTTAGAGTATATTTACTGTTCATTGGGATCTTTATTCTTAGAATCCTGTTTATTTCTTAAGGTCAACCATGCATTCTCCTATGGTGGGATTTCTAGAAACTTCACCCTTCAGTGTGAAATTAAGATACTACTTTTCAATAATACACAACTGTATGCAAATTTATCAGTTCAAAATAATTATTATGTTAATTCAACAAGTGATTATTGAGCACCTACTATGTGCCAAGCACTGTGTAGGAGCCAAGCTTCCAATGACATGTCCCTGTCCATGGAGCTTACAGTCCAACATGAGTGACAAGCAAGCACTTAGATAGGTGTGACGATTGCTCCAGTGGAGGAAGTGCAGGAACCCCCTGAAAAATGTGTAACAAGGAGAAAGGCAGGTGCGGAGCAAGTTTTCAGAGAAGGCAAATGGTAGGCAGGCATTAGTCAGGCCAGGACAGTGGTCAGGAGGCCCCAACACTGGTGATGACCAGAAGGCAAGAGATGGGAGGAGGAGCTTGAAAAACTAAAGGAAGGTCACCTCAAAAGGTGGGGCTGCGAGATGAGCCCGCCCAGCTCGCGCGCCCCCCTCTGCGCCCGGGAGCGGGAGTCTTCGCTCCGACACGGGCGTTCGCTGTGCGGCAGGGGCCAGCTGGCGGGGAGCGCGGATCACACGCCCTGCCTTCCCGGGGTGGGGGTGGGAGGTGGGGGGGAGATCCCGAAGGGCCGGCGCCCTGCGAGGAAGGCCCGGGGCGGTTAACGGGAGCCAGCAGAACCGGGTCCCTGATGAGGGCTTGGGGCCGCCGTGGCAGCGAAGTTTCCCGCGGTGGTTTGTGGAGTGCGTAACTGAGAACGTGCGTGGAAACAACCGGCCACTCTTCCCAGAGGCCGGGCTCGCAGAGCCGGCGCACAGAGCCCTGAGGGCGGGTGTTGGAACGTAGGGTTTCGGAGCAAGTTCCCAAGACGTGGACGTGGCTCAGTTTGGAAGGAAAGGATGCAGGAGGAGGGAGAGGGAACTGGTCTCTGGAGAGGGGCCGTAGGGGCTCCGCAGGAGGGTGGCAGGGCCCTGAAACAGGAGAACAGTGTGGGGGAAAGTGGATGGGGGTGGGGTGGAAGCAGGTGAGTTTGTGGGCGTCAGATCCCTTACTTAAGCAGGTAATTAGTATGAGAAATAGAGGGGAGCCTGGGGGTTGCTTACATACAGACTAGGGACCGCCAGGCTCCTTGCAGTAGATGGGGCGCCCAGAGTGACTGGCCAGAAGCCCTGGAGAGGAGTGAGGGTGCGGTGGCGGGTCTCAGTGCGGAGCGGAGGGTGCCTGCAGGTGTGCTGTCCTGAACCACAAGCCACAGACCCAGCCCCACCGCCCCTCGTCTGCTTGTCTCTCAGTACCTGAGGGGAGGCCCCATCACTGCAGTGCAGGTGGAAAACGAGTATGGCTCATTTAACAAGGATAAAGACTACATGCCTTCTGTTCAGCAGGTACGAAACGCTTGGTGTGTCTCCGTGTTTACGGGCTTCCTGTCTCATGGGATGTGGCACTCGGGCATGTGGGTGATGAGAAAATAGGAGCTCAGTTTCTCTGTGAATCTGCGATATGGTCAGGGCAGTCTAGGGATTTCAGTAACTTTATTATGAGATAAAACATGACAGAGGATTATTCCTTTCTATGTGCTCTATGACCCACAATTCTCATTAACACTGGGGGTTGGTGAATCCATACCTACAGTAAGTAAATAAAGCTTCGTGAGCTCAATGATGAGGTCTGTCATCTTGCACCTTTCTGAGCTGTAGTACGAACATCCTTTCTTCTGTTGCCTTTGCCCCTCCATGGGGGAATGTCTCAGGCCAGGAATAACTGCTGTCCTAACCGGTGTTCCTTCTGGTGGGTCAGGCCCTTCCCCATCCCTGTGGCCCACATCAGGAAGCTGACGAGTTCTAGCATCAACTGGACCCCTCCCTGGGGTGCTAAGAAGGACGCAGAGGCCCCTTCTAGCACTGTCCACATAGAAACTTCTGAGCAGAATGGCCTGGGGAGCAGTGGGAACAAGTTGCCAGGTAGGCAAAGAAGAAAGAGGGAAGGGACAGGCGTGATCTCCACAGGTGTCCAGGCTCCTGCCCTACAGCTGTGGCTTCTGCAGCTGGACAAAGTCTGTGAGCAATGTTTCTCCCTAACTTTTCTCAAGGGGATCACATCAGGCCCCTTAGCTCCATCTCATCCAGCTAGTATTATTTTTTCTTGGTTTTTAAATTTTACCCCTGGACTCCACTCCCTGGCCCAGTTATGGCTCCAGGAACATAAAAGGCCCACAGATGGGGTCCTCTCGGCCCCTGTTTGTGTGTCTTCTTCCTATGCCCTTGGTAAATTCGATTTGAAAATTAGGTCCCCTTCCCCAAAGCCATGGCAGGCTTCCTCGCTTCCTTTGGGTGTCCAGGTAGGACGCACGTTTTGTATAGGTTGGCTTGGATATCTCTTCAATTACAGCCTTCCCCCTTTAGGCTCAAAATGCTTCAAGTCTTCTTCCTCTCCTTGTCTTAGATTTAGATGAGCCCTTGGGGTGTTTCTTCATGAACTCAGCCTTGTGCTTTTCCCCTTGAAGCTATGACCATGGGGTGTCAGAGCTTATACTCAGCTGGTTTTGTGGCCACCCCTGGGAAAAACACCAGGTGAGACAGAGGCCATGATTCCCTAGCTCACCAAGCTGCAGATGGCCAAGACTTTCAATGCACACCTTTCTCCTTAGCTCACACACTGCCCACCTGTGCCCACATCCATTTCCTAATTTCCTTATGTTTTCTTCTTCCCATGGGAGCAAGGAAAGTGATTTCATTTTGTTTTCTCAACAGGCTCTGCTGAAAAGAATTGTGGAGCTGCTCTTGACCTCGGGTAGCATGAAAGTTGTTTCAAGGGGCTGCATAGAAGGAGGTAAACACTAAAGAAGAATGGATGCTCTTGAACGCCATCTTGGACCTTGAGTGAGCCTCAGAAATTATGTCCCTCCTTCCATGTACATTGGCACAGACCCCAGAGTTGTATCACTATGGACAAGAACCCATGGTCAAAAGGATGAGTTCACTTCTTGCTCCTGCTGTCTTTAAATGAGCTGCTTTTGAGCTTTTCCATCCGCAGGACACTTTTACAACTTTCATAATTTTTCTGTGTCTGAGAATCTGGATTGGTGCACCACCAACATGGAGAAGCAGAACAGAAGTGTCATGTGTCAGAAAGCCCACACAGGCAAAGTCTCCCCTGGGGTCCTGCAGCCAAGGTTTACTGGGCTGTGAGGAAGTCCTAGAGAGTCATGTGGCAGAACTGTTCAGACAGGATCATGGGATGCTTTTTGTGAGGGAAATGGCCATGGCACAAGCAGCCAGATGGGACTGGACTGTCCATAAGGTAGTCCTTAGCTCAGGGCTGGGGCTGGTATGCACTGCTTTCTCCTTTTCATGGCTCTTCCCTACATTACTACTGTACAGTGGAAAGCATGTACTATGTGGGGTCAGGAAACCTGCATTCAATTGTTGGTCTGATCGAGTTGTATGACCTTGGCCTGTTCCAGTTCTCTGCACAAAATATGACTAATTGCACCTGCCCTTCTTACCTCACATTATCCCTGCTGTCCAATGTGAGGACATACATGGCAGCCCTTGTGCACTGCAAATCAGGGTACTAGTAGTACTGGCCACCCTTCCTTCAAGGTGTGGGTGTGGTCCTCCACCCCCTGGTGGCACTGCTACCAGGCACACACAGCCCCTCTCTTTCTCTCCACAGTGCTGGCCACTGTCAACATGAAAATGTTTCAGAAGAACGCTTTTAAGCAGCTTTATGAGGTGCAGGTAAGGACATGGTAGGGATGAAGGTCTTGATGCTTCTTGGCCCTGGCCTTCCTGGCATGTGAGCTGGTGTCCATGAGGTTGGGAGGCTGGGCAACAAACCCACTGCTTCCCCTGGGGCCTCGGCTGGGTTCCAGAGAAACTGTGCAAGTTCATGCCTGTGTCCTGGGGAATGAGAAGTAATCTGGCCTCTGCCACCCTGTTAGTGGAGTGCCTTCTGGAGACAACCAGGGAAGGGTGAGGGTACCATGTCAGAGTGACAGATGTCCTTCTCCTGCAAGGACAGAGCTCAGAAATGGGCTGCATGCTGCTGACAGACTCATCTTGGTTTTGACAGGCTCAGCCCTTTTAGCCAGGCCGTGTAAATGCTGTGGTGAGTCCATTGAACAGACATGACTGGGTAGCACCCTATCCTTTCAGTGGGTGACTCCTGTGATAGATATGAAGATGGACAAACCATGTCCCCACAGAGCCATGGACTGAGCTCTCACCGACGCACATGGTTACTGCTTCCTCTGCTTAACCTGCTTTCCTGGTTTTCCTCTGTGCTGAGAATAATACTCCAACCTGTGCTTCGGGCCGCAAGGCCTGGTGACCCCACCTACCCTTCGTTCTGAGGAGACACAATTCAACCCATAACAGAATATTACTGAGGATTCTCCACAGTCTCCCCCTCAGGACATTTGTTTGGATTTGTGGAGATAAAACCTGCATAAAGGTGTAATGCCCACCACATCTGGGCCCCCAGGGTCTTCAAGCTCTCATTCTAGCCCAAAATATTTTCCTATGTGTCCTTTGGAAGCATCTTTAAAATGCAATGAGAAATGTGTGAAGATAAGAGAATAACATTCAGGATGATATTATCGTTATATCTGCTTAGGAGTCACTCGTTTAAGGGTGTTCAGTAGATTCTTTGCCTTTTTTCTCTAAAGGTTTATTGTTATTTTTTGATGGTGGTTTTTTTCTTTATGTTTTTTTAAATTGAGGGATAATTGACAAATTACATTATATTAGTTCCAGTTGTACAACATCATAACTCAAAATTTGTATATATTGTGAAATGATCACCACAGTTAAGTCTAGTTAACATCCATTACCACAGAAGTTACAATTTTTTCTTCATATGTTGAGAACTTTTAAAATCTGTCCTTATAGTAACTTCCAAATATGCAGTATATTACTGACTATAGTCACCCTGCTAACATTACATCTCTGTGACTTACTTGTTCTATAGCTGGAAGTTCATGCCTTTTGACTCCCTTCACCCATTTTGCCCATCCCCATTCCCTGCCTCTGGTAACCACCAAATGTTCTCTGGGTTTTGCTGCTGTTGTTTATAGATTCCATGTATAATTGAGATCATATGGTATTTGTCTTTCTCTGTCTGATTTATTTCATTTAGCATAATGCCCTCAAGGTCCATCCATGTTGTTGCAAATGGCAAAGTTGCATTCTTTTTATGGCTGAATAATATCCCACTGTGTGTGTGTGTGTGTGTGTGTGTGTATGTGTACATGCATGTGTGTGTGACAGAGAGAAAGAGACATCTTTATCCATTCATCCATCAATGGACAATTAGGTTATTTTCATATCTTGGCTGTCATAAATAATGTTGCAGTGAACATGGAGTTGAATATATCTTCTCAAGCTAGTATTTTCATTTCTTCACATAAATACCCAGAAGTGGAATTGCTGGATCATATGGTAGTTCTATTTTTAAATTTTTGAGGAAACTTCAAACTATTTTTAGTAGTGGCTCCACCAATTTACATTTCTGCCAACAGTGCACAAGTGTTCCCTTTCTTCCACATCCTCATCAATACTTGTTATTTCATGTCTTTTTGGTAAAAGTCATTCTAACAGCTATGAGGTGATGTCTCACTCTGGTTTTGATTTGTACGTTCCCTGAGGATTAGTGATGTTGAGCATTTTTTCAAGTGTTTGTTGGCCATCTATATGTTGGCCATCTCATTTATTCAGAAAAAAAGTCTGTTCAGTTCTTCTGCCCATTTAAAAATTGTATTGCTAGTTTTTTGCTAGTGAGTTGAATGAATTATTTGTATATTTTTGGATATTAACCTATTGTCAGATAATTGATTTTCAAATATTTTCTCCCATTCAGTAGGTTGCCTTTTGATTTTGTTGATGGTTTTCTCTTTTTTTCTAGGACCCTTTTATTTTTTTCCAATGTTGATGTTTTGTTTGCCATGAAGAAACTTTTTACTTTGATATAGTCCCACTTACTTATTTTTTTCTTTTGTTTCCTCTGCTTTTGACATCAGGTTAAAAAATCATTGACCAAAGACTGGTATCAAGGAGCTTATAACTTGCATTTTCTTCTAGGAGTTTTATGCTTTCAGGTCTTAGATTCAAGTATTTTACTTTAAGTATTTACTCTAAGTATAAATATTTTGCTATAATATAATATAATACTATTTTTTACTTTAATCCATTTTGAGTTCATTTTTGTGTAAGTTATAAGGTAGTGGCCCAGTTTCATTTTTTGCATGTTGCTGTCCAGTTTTCCCAGCACTATTTATTGAAAAGATTATCCTTTCCACATTTTATATTCTTCATTCCTTTGTTGTAAATTAATTGACCATATAGGTGTGGAATTATTTCTGGGTTCCATATTCTGTTCCATTAATCTGTGTATCTCTTTTTATGCCAATGTGATACTGTTTTAATTACTATTGCTTTGTAATTCAGTTTGAAATCAGGAAGCATTATGTTTCCAGCTTTGTACTTATTTCTCAAGATTGCTTTGGCTATTCAGAATCTTTTGTAGTTACATACAAATTTTAGGGCTGTTTTATCTATTTCTGCAAAAAATGTCATTGGAATTTTGATAGGGATTGTGTCAAATCTCTAGTTTGCTCTCAGTAGTATACTCTATAGAGGAGGCTCCGGGAGCATGTTCTGGCATCACTGGGTTCTTGGCCTGTAATCTATCGGGCACCAGGGATTCTCCTCTCTATTTTCCTTGCTCCTGTGATGTTCCCAATACCCACAGCAGACTGCCATGGCCGTACATAGGGCTTGCTGGGACCTGGAGCCCTGCGTCCCTAATCATGTACACTGACCACTTGCCGTGAACCTTCTAAGAGAGACAGAATACAAGTGGTGATTGCCATGCAGGCCCTGATGGCGCAATGGGGCATGTAGATGGAGGAAAGAAGGGAGTGTCCATTAGAAAGTGAAACGGAGGAACAAGGCCTTCATGGTAGCCTCAGGTCCCCAGGCAGGCTGTGGGGCCTGCTGCTAGACTGGCATTATGTCCCCACATTCCAGCCTGGGACCCACCGTCCCGGAAGAGGGTAGAGGTGCTTCTGTCACCCTCTGGTGACCCTGGCCCATCTCATGCCAGAAGTGCTGCACCAGGCCTGCTGTGCAGGGTGGCCTGGCTAGTGACAGAGCCCTGGTGTCTTGCAGACAAGGACGTCTGGCAGACAATGATGCCATGCCGATGGAGGCCAGGGACTATGTAGAAAAATATTTCAAGCTTCAAAAGCTCTTTGAATCCATCTTAGGTTCTCAGAAACCATTTTACTCTGAAGGAAGGCCCTCCTTATGAAGTGGAAGGGTGGGAATGAGAAGGTTTCCTCTATGGGCAGAAGCTAAGTGGAGTGTAAGCACCAGGGCAACCTTACACCCAAATTCTTGTTTTCTCACCTGTGAGCTGTATGGTTTTGCATGAGTGTCTTTAAGCCCTTTAAATCTCAGTTCCTTCACTGAAGCATGAAGACGATGATACTAGTCTTAATGATTGCACAGGTTCAGTAAATTACTGCATGTAAAGCTCTAGTATGATGTATGACATGATACTCATGTATGCAATAGCAAAAGTCATTCCGTTTACTTTCATTTATTTAAATAAAGTCAGCTAACCATCTTCTGTGTGCTGGAAAGTAGGCAATCTGGCATTGCCAAAAGGCATGAAACAGAGTCCCTGCTTCCTAAGGGCCCTCAGCCTGTGTGCCTGACGTGACCCCTGAGGGTCTGTGTGTCTCCATATCTGTGCATATGAAATGACTCCAGCTTAGTTGTTGCTGGATTTTCATCACTCTTGCAGAAGTATACCCATGTGCTGGGATAGAACCCAGTTCTCCAGGTGGATACAAGATTCCTGAAGGATGCAGAGGCTTGGGGAAGGCAGTAGTTATTTCAGGCACTTCTTGCCCCATTGCCCACTTTCATTGCAGCAGCTCTCCTGCCTCCCTTACCTGAGCCTACTGCCAAGGCTGTGTATCCTGCTGCGAGACCGTCCCTTTTCTTGAACTGTGGGATGTCCTACACTACTTAAATGAGGTGGGTATGGCCTGGGCACTGTAATAGGGATTGGCTATTGGAAACATGAGGGAGAAGGCCTGAGGCTATAGAGAGGGGATTCCTTCAGGGGCTTTTTATGGGGAAGTGTGAAAATAATCCCCAATATTCTGCCCAAATTTAGAATTAAGGGGCAAGGACCACAAGCTCCTTTGGTGGACTGTATACCGTTAGAACTTGAAGAGTGACTGGGGGTGGGAAGCTGCAGGATATCAGAGGCTCCTGTGTCCCAGCTGAGATGAACCCACCTGGTAGATGCTCTCATGTGGGGTTCACGACCCATATGGGCAGGCTGCCGAGCTAGGACCTCATCACCTGAGTTTCTGAGTCCTCTTTACATGTCAGTGAGGCCAAAGGACTGAACTTGTATGGGTCCCGGCTCTCCGTTTAAAATTAGACTACCTGTTTTATTTTGAAGAAAAGGGGAGAATTATTGAATTCATATTGAAGTCTTGAATTCATATTGGTTTCACCTCCACTATCAATTGTTTTAAATAAAAACTGTGACCAGCAAATTGTAGGTGCTACATGAAAGTCTGCCCCGTGCATACTCCCTTACGTGACTTCAGCTATGTTAGAACCATATTTACTCTGCTGATTCTCATCTTCACAGCCACTGTTCCCTCCACCAGGCCCCACATCCCTGAGTTTCCTGCTCAGTAGATATTTAAGCACAAGAGAATGATCACACAGCATCTGATTCATCCAAAGAAGTCTTGGGGACCATTAGGAGGCACAACGAAAGATGACAAGGGCCTTAGGAAGAAGGTTTCCAGGTTTCCAGAGCCCTGGCTCCTGTTTGCGTCCCTCACAGCCAGTCATATCCAGCACACCGGTCCACACGGAGAACCTTCCCATAAGCAATGGCGATGGTCAGTCCTGCGGACTCGTGCTGTATGAGACGTCCATCTGCTCTGGGGGTCGGCTCCGGGCTGATGCTCAAGACATGGCACAGGTAGGGCTCAGCAGGCTGTCTGCAGAGGTAAGCAGAACATTTAGCCTAATCTGCTGTTAGGGAGGTAATCAGTCACTGGTCAAACTTTGCTATTGGATGGTGTTTTTAAACACCTACTATGTGTGAGGTATTGGGGATATAAAGTCAAACCAAATAGACCTGCTTATGCCTCTTGGGACCTCCCAGGCAGCATCTAGCCATCTGTGACTATGAAGGCTGTTCCTTCCTTCATAATGATCTCCCCAAACCTGAGCCTCTCATCTCCCTCCCTTCAGGTGGGTATATCAGTCTGACACTGGCTTTTCTTTTGCAGGTGTTTTTGAATGAGACAAGTATAGGAATTCTGGGTGACAATACTCCTGACTTGAGCATTCCTAAAATCAAGGTATATCATTCAAGAGTGTTGCCCTAGACCTCCAGCTCCGTGCAAACAGCCTGGTCCTGAGACAGACCACTTCCTCTGGCCTCCATTACTGTTAGGTGCTGCTCATCACGGTGGGTCCCAGCAGGAAGTGCTGAGGTCTTTCAGAGAAATCACATCTCCCTGGCCCAGGCTATTAGCAGCAGCAGCAGGCAGTTATCAGCCCCTAGTCAGGTCTGACCAGTCTCTGGGATTTCCCTGAGTCTCTGTGTCCCCTAAGGCAGAGCAGTCCTCAGGGTATGAGGACATCCATCTGCTCCGGGGGTCAGCTCCAGGCTGATGTTCAAGACACAGCACAGGTAGGGGTCAGCAGCTGTCTGTGGAGGTCCTCAGCAACCATTTCACTCTGAGGGATGGCCCTGCTCATGGAAGTGGAAGGGTGGGAATGGGAAGGTTTCCTCTATGGGCAGAAGCTAAATGGAGTCTAAGAGCCAGGGCAACCTTACACCCAAATTCTTGTTTTCTCACCTGCGAGCAGTATGGTTGAGTGAGAATGGGACAGGAACACACAGAGTCCTCTGAGAAAGGACTGCTGGGCCCTGGAGCCACCCCTTCTCCCATTGCATGAACACATTCTGGAATAGATTATATAGTAAAATGCCTGGCCATGCGGTCTCTGTGACCTGGTCTATCCCAAGCAGGAATGTCAACTTCTAAGGATCCTGGTGGAGAATCAAGGAAGAGTCAGTTTTTCTTGAAAAATTCAACATGAGCAGAAAGGTGGGGTCTAGGCCTTAGAAACGGGCTATAATCTGGTTATTTGGCTATTCAGTGGTTATTTGGGCCTTCGTATCAGGGCTGTGTTGGGAGTTGTGAGGAAAAAATGAGCCCTCCAGGCAGCGGGATCCCTAGTTCCTAGGAATGAAGATGCAAACTGCTTCCTACGGTTCCCAAGGGCAGGAACATGGAGCAGTTATGCAGTGCCTGGCTTGTCCCGAAGCAGGCCCAGTCTCCTTGTGGGGATTGCAGGGAAAGTTCAGATATTCAGTGGGGGACTTTCTTGGTAGCATGGGAACGTGCATCAGGAAACCTTCAGTCATAGCGGGGCGGATGGGTTTGCCTTCCGGCTGAGCACCCGGCATAAGGTGTATAGCCCTGCATTTTTGTCTCCCACTCTGGAGCCTACCCAGTCCCGCCACATTCTCTTTGCTCCCATCTGCAGGAGTAACTGGCTCTGTTACCATCAACAACGTTCCCCTGGTGGGCTTCACTATCTATTCTCTGGAAATGAAGCCAGACTTCTTCAAGAGGTATGCTCCATCTTCCACCCAATACAGACTTTGAGGAATCAGGGAACTCAGAGATTTCAAACTCTTCACTTTGAGACAAAGAGCCAAGATTCAGAGCACCGAGGTGATTTACTCTAGATTGCAGAGTGCTTCAGAATCAGGGATAGAGCCCTAGAGCCAGTCTCTTGATGCCAGTTGTAATGCCCCTAGTTGCTTACGTCTCACTGAGACAGCATCCTGTCCCTTCATGGGGAAATCTAGAGTCAACACTGGGGCTGCAGGTGGGAAGGGCTTCCCCTCCCTCAAGGCATGTCCCTCCTTGCAGGCTCCGTTCTGCCACCTGGAAGCCTGCACCAAATAGCTATGTGGGCCCTGCCTTCTACCTTGGTACCTTGAATGCTGGCTCTTCTCCCAAGGATACCTTCCTGAATCTAGCGGTGAGTGAGCCGCCCTCTTCTGCGGTGCTTTATGTCCCAGCCACCTGCTCTTTTTTTAAAAGCCTTGAAGCAAATCCATGGCTGTCCTGGCAGGAACACTTCCCTTTCTTGCTTTCTTGCTCTTCCTCTCTTCCAACCAAGCTTTTCAACAATTCTGAATCTGCCTGATTTATCATTTTTAAAAAGAATGTGTCAAAGGAAAAATCAAAACAAGACATGGAGAGCAAAGACTGAACATTCTCCTTCAAATCCACCCCATCCCATTCCCCTCTTCTTCCCAGAACCAAGCATGACCAACAGTTTGTATGATTTCATACATAACTTTGCCTAAACACATACAAAATTACTTTTTACACTAATGGGATCATTCCGTAAACTGTATTCTGCCACTTGCTTTTCTGAAGGGTCATTATTACCTAGTATATCTTTCTATGTGTAAACACACATAGAGATAATATAAATACTTATAAAATATGGATTATAGATCAGTAAATTATCACAAAATGAATACCATACAATTACCACTGAGATAAAGTATTGTCAGCACCCCTCTTAATTACTACCCCCCCTTCTCCCTAAGATGCAACTCTACCTTGACTTCTAACATTCTAACTCATTGCTTCCTTTTTTTGGCTTCATGTAAATTCAGTTACATGATATACGGCTTCTTTTGTTCAACATTGTGAGATTCAACCATTATGTGATATTGTGGTAATTTGTTCATTTTCATTGTTGTATAGATTCCATTTTGTGAATATACTATCGTTTATTTAACCATCCTTACTGTCGACAGATATTTGTATTATTTCCAGTGTTTGGCTATTGTAAATAAGACTTCTTTTGTATTTACGTTCATGATTAAGGTATCTTGGTCAGGTTTTGATGCCAACAGTTAAGGCCCTCATAAATGACTTGGGAAGTTGAGTTTATACTAGTCTGATATTACTTCTTAAATATTTGGTAGCTTTCATAGTGGAACCATCCAGGGACAGCATTTTCTACGTGGGAAAGTTTGTAAGTATGGATTAAATTCCTTCACAATTAAAGTACTGATATTTTGTTTCTTTAGAAGTTAGTTTTGATCAAATATATTTTTCTGGGGATTTTTCCATTTCCTTTACATTTACAAAGGCATCATTTAAGTTGCTTATTTTTAATATCTAGTTCCTCTATAGTAACATCTCTTTTTTCTTGGTGAATCTCCTAGAACATTACCAACTTATTAATCTTTCAAAGAATGAATGTTTAGTTGTGACTGTTACTATATTATGTATTTCTTTTCTGTTTAATTTCTGCCATTATATTATTTTGTTTATGCTTTTTATCTTAGGAGTTATTGGCTTTTTTTAATAATCTCTTGAGGCAGGTGTTTAGGTAACTGATTTTTAATCTCCATTATTTTTTATTATATAAATGTAGGCTATTATTTTGCATTTTAGCATGAATTTGGTTGCATTCCATAAGTTAAAAAACTTTATTTAAGTGAAATAGACATATCATACAATTAACCATTTTAAAGTGAACGATTCGGTGGCATTCAGTACACTCACAATGTGCGCAACTATATCTTCTATCTAGTGCCAAGTAATTTATTTATATCACTCTAAAAGGAAACCCTATATGCATTAAGCAATTACATCTCCATCCTTCCCTCCCTTCAGGTAAGCAATAATCTTCTCTCAGTGTCTATGGATTTGCCTGTTTTGGATATGTATTCTGTATGTTTCTAAATGTTTTATTTTTATCACCAACGAATTCAAATATATTTTAACTTCCTTTATAATTTTTCATTTGCCTATGGGTTATTCAGAAGTGTATTTCTTAATTTCCAAATATTTAAATATTTTATAGTAATCTTTTTGCTACCAATCTCTTGTTTAATTGCACTGTGGTCTGAGAACTTAAAAATATGTTAACACTTGTATAGCCCAACATAGGGTCAAATTTGTAAAGCTTCTGATGTATATTTGAAAGAAAATATGTATTCTGCATGTGTTAGATAACGTTCTATACATCTTAATTCAATTTTGTTAATCATGTTTCAAATGTTTTCATGTCTTTATTGATTCCGATTGGCCTTATCTATTAGCTATTGAAACACTGTATGAAAATTTTCCACTATGGCTGTTAATTTTTTTTTTGCCTGTTATTCTGTCAATTTTGCTTATATATTTGAGCCTATACTTTTAGCTTCTCTATACATTCAGGGTAAATGAAGAATTTTATTATCAGTAAATGTTCCTCCCTATCACTACTAATGCTTCTTGCTATAATGTCAAATTGTTCTGATATTAATAGAGCTGTAGCAACTTTTATTATATATTTTCCCATTGTATTGTTTTTCTTTTATTTTTCAATGCTTTTATATTTTAAATAATTTTCTTATAAATATCCTATATCTGCTTTGTTTACAACTCAGTCCCATACTCTTTGTCTTTTAACTGGAGTATTTCAGAGACTCCAATTTTATGTTACCCATTTTGCTATATCCCTTTGTGTCTTCTGGCTTGTGTGTTCCTCATTCTTGTTTCCTCTAAACTGAATTTTGGAAAATTTCTTCTTTACTATTACTTAGTTTACTAAGTCTCTATTTAGCTATATTCTCTAATCTGCTATGAAAAAATATCTGTTAAATTCTTGATTTTAATTATTATAACTTTTAGTTCTAGAATTTTCATTCTGTAAGTTAGCCATTTTTATAGTTCCAGTTCTCTGTTAAAATTCTAAGTCTTGTTATTTATATCTTTGAATATACTAATTTATTAGGCATAGTTATCTTAAAGCTTGTGAGTGACATATATCCATTATCTGTATCACCTGTGCGTCTATTTTTATTGCCTTTAGTTTTTTTGGCTTTTAATTGTATTGTCTTTTTCTCACCATCTGCTTGATTATTTTTGATGAGTGTCATACATTACATGTGAAAATACTAGAAATAATTCAAGGCCTAAGATGTCAGAGGATTTACACCCACCTCTTTAGGTGATTAGGGACACTAGTAATCACCTTACCAGTTACAAGCACTGAAATGCTTTGAATTAAGGCTTCCATCCAATGACTGAACTCTTTCTAGCTCACTCTGCTTCTAGGGTGTGGCCCCTTATGGTACCAACCCAGAGTGTAGATTATTTAATAAGGTTCCCTGGTATCCAACTTTTGTTCTCCTAAACTTATGAGGTGACAGATATTCTGCCCAGCTTCCCAGCCTCCTCTTCCCAAGTAAGAGATGCCCCTAGTGGACAGACTACCTCAATGTCTTTTTGTTTCTTAGTTTTCTTCTCCTAGATCTTGGTCCTATAATTCTTCATTGCATTGCAAGCATATTTTTAAAACTTGTGCAGCCTTTAAAGCTGTTGTCTGCAGCAGTGTTCCTCTCTATTACCTAGAACTTATTTCTGGAAGCAGAAGAACTGCTTTTTAAAAAACCATAGCATTTTACATCACAGGGCAGGAATAATAGTAGCATTAGCACTAAAGGTTGACTTATAATTCTTTTGTCAGCACAGCTGGGCAGAACCTCTTGAGCATACCGGGTTCTGAATTCTCTCCCTCTTTCAGTGCCATAAAGCCTCTCAGTCTTCCTCTCTCTCTGCCAAGTGCCTTAGGTTTTACTTTGCCAGTATGAATCTGTTCTCATGTTTCAAGCCTCTTCCATCCCTTCCAGAATTGCAATTATGGATTTGTGTTCATCAAGGGATGTAATCTTGGGTTCTATTGGAATATTGGACCTCAGGAAACACTTTACCTCCTGGCACCTGGCTTCACCCAGAAGATAATGAGGCAAGTCACCACCACTCGTGCTTTACATCTCTCATGAACATTCAGATCTGCCTTCATCCCCAGAATGTCTTTCTCATTCTGTACTGAAGAGGCTTACCCTTTCTTTACTGTCAAGCCCTGTTTTCTTCCTCGATCATCCTGTTTGAGAAAAAGAAGAGTGATTCATACATTGAAACTGCAAGTGAGCCCAAGCTGTGAGACTGTGTTACAACATATTTCTTGGATTATTGGAGTTCATCTAAAAGTAGGAGGAAGATTTATGTCAAGAAATTCAAACATAGTGTTGTCTACAACAGTGAAAATGTGAAAATTGCCTAAAAAATTAACAGGGAAATTGTTATGTTTATTATAGTATATCCATATGGTGCCTATTTTTAGGCTTTAAAGTCTTCAAAATCTTTAATGCCTGATTTATGTAGTTAAATGTTTCATTCTTAGCTGGTCCTTATTCTTTAGCCAAATGTGCTTTTAAGCAAATATGAATAAAATAAAAACAATTTTATCTCTGTCTTTCCATGCTTAGTTGGGGGTAAAAGGAGGTCCTGGCATAAGAGAAAGAATGCCAGAGAGGGCACTGTCCATGGCAAACTCCTGGTATGTGTGTGTGTGTGTGTGTGTGTAGTAAGTGAGATCCATTCGGGCATTTCCCAGCAGTCTGTCTCAAGGTGGCCTGGTGAGTCACATGCAATCAGAGAAGGAAGAGCAATGTGGTTGTTTGGTTGTGACGTGACTGACAGCAAAGCCTGGCATAGAACACTCTGTTTTATTACTCCTGAGCTATCTGGGTGTAGTCAAAGCTCTTGCTGATGGTGGGCAGATGTTAGTGAGGTAAGTAAGCCACACAGCATGGGTAACCCAACCAATTTTCTCAAATGACACCATTGGAAACTAATCACATTATTATAATCAAAATAGAACACTTTGCCCCTAAATGCAGACCTTGCACTATAACAAAATATTACCACTTTGTTGTATATAGTGTCTAAGGGCTTCCAAGAATTTAGCAAATAATCTGATTTCTAAAGGGAGGAAGGAACCTTCCTGTTTGGGATGATGACAAAGGGGTCATATCATCTTCTCTCTACTGTATCTTTCCTCTAATCTGTATAGATGGTCACTGAAAGAGAACTCTATCATGTACCTACTATACATAGGACTTTATTATAATATGTATGCAATACCTACATAAAGCTTTATTCTCTGGGGCTTTCTACTCTAACCCCTGAAATTTATGGATAAACTATAGTCTAAGGGAGAAAAACAGAAATAATAATCATGAAGATTATGAGTATGTATTACATTTCAGGTACAATATATATACATATATAAAACATCACTTCTAACCTTAACCATTAACACTTAGCCACTTCTAACCATTAACAAGTATGTGACACATCCATTTTCTAATGGAAAAATCAAGGTTCAAAGAAATGTTTGAATATGTGTGCTTCTGCTTCACACCTCTTTTGTAGTTATGCTTCAGCTCCACACCTGTGTCAGTCTTTTCCATACGTGAACGCAACAATACTATAAAGAAGATGTAATAACTTTCAGTGTGCTTGGAGAAAAATGCTCACAGCTTAGAATTCTTCACCCAGCAAAACTGTCTTTAAGGAAAAATGAAACAAAACAAACTACAGACCTTCCAGACAAAGGCCAAGAAATTTTATCATCAGAAGATCCATGCGTTCAGGGGAATTCTGGAGAAACCTTTCTCAGCTGAAGTTCCACGAGAGAATTAAACCCTAGAGGAAATGTTTTCAGTGATTAGTTTATTTCTGTATCATTTTAGATGCATACTAGGAAAAAGTTAATGCAATACAGACCATGGATGTCTTAGGGCATGGAAGCTTGTCTCTCAGGGAACCCCTGTTGAGAACAGATGTCCTAAAAAGGTACTGTCCAGCAGAAAGGAAATGACCCCAGAGGGAAGGTCTGAGAGTCAAGATCGGGGATGTGGAGCAAAGAAAGGATGCTGACAAATATGTCAATACACGTGAGCAAACATTAATTCAACAAAAATATACTACTGTCTCATTTGAGGGGAAAATCAGTATAAAATTGTAAGGCTAGGAGAAAATGTTGTGTAAGGTGAGAAGCTGTGATGGCCAAAAAGGTCCTCTAAGGTTTCTGTAATGCTCAGATGTTAGCTTTAGACATTGGTGAATGTGCATGTTAATAAACCTAGCTTAACTCTTAAAAGAAGGAAGCATGTAGTTTTCAAAAAAAAAAAATCTACAGGGGATAAACAGAACAAGCAACAACTAGAAACTCTAACCAACCAAAGGTAAGAAGGAATAGAACATAAAGAAGAAGAAAAATAAGTACAAGTAGAAAGCACATATTAAGACAGTAAATAAGTGCAAATATATTGGCAACCACAGTAAATTTTGTAAATGGACTAAACCCCCTCATCAGAAGGCAAAAGTTGTCAAACAACTTTAAAGAACTCTAAATATATGACTTTTACAGAGACACACCTTTAACATAAGGACACAAAATAATAGAAAGTTGTCACAATTCATCAAGCTATACACTAAGATTTGTGCATTTTATTATATGTACCTCAATATAAAAATTTTTTGAAAATTAAAAAAAATGACCCCCAAAAAAATGCAAAATCTTACAAAGAAAGCTGAAGTAACTATATCAATATCAGGCAAAAAGTAGACTTCATGACAAAAGGTGCTTCTAGATATAGAGGGTTACTAATAGTGATAAAAAGTCCAACTCATGAGAAAGAAGAGTTCTAGAGTTGTATGTTCTAAAAAATTTACCCTCTAAGTACATTAAGCAAATCTTTCTGGTTCTCTATTTAGAAGAAGACAGAGTGCTTTACACTTGAGAAAAGTTTTTGAAATTAAAATATTAATATAAAATCTCTCTTTTAAATGTACAATTCAGTAGTTTTTAATATAGTATATTTACAAGGTTTGTAACAATTACCACTATGTAAACCCAGGAAATCTTTGTCACTCCCCAAAGAAACCCAGTACCCCTTAACAGGTACTCCCAAAGCCCTTCCCCCACCAGCCCCTGGCAATCACTGATCTACTTTCACTGTATAGATTCACCTGTTCTGAATACTTCATGTACATGGAATCATACAATATGTGGCCTTTGTGTCTATGTATTTTATTTTTTTTAAGTTATCTATTTTATATACATTTGTTGGCTCAAGATATATTCTTCCTTTGAACTTAAAAATATAATGTAGTCACTTAATTAGCTATCAATCTATTTCCCTATGTGCCTAATTATTTTAAAGTTCTTAGTAATTGTTTTTGTACATATTAATACTTTTCATAATAATCATTAATCATTGCTCATTTTACTCTAACTTGTCAATAAAAACGCAATATTTCACTTCATGTCACATCTCAAATGCATACCAACATCATACTAACAATAAATTCAAATGGAAAGCCTAGTTCTCATTTCAAATAGTGTTAACACTGTTTATATTTGAAATTAACCTAAGTGATCATTTTATCACCAAGAATACCTTGAAGCCGGAAATGGCCCTCTGTGCTCTCACCTGGTCACTAGACTCCATCCACTTCACTACTCAAGGATATTGCTCCAGAAATTCTCCACAGTCTCTCTTATTTCACTGTTTCACTTTTAGCATTTAAGCATGCTGTATTCCTCCCATCTAAAATAGAAAAGAAAATAGAACATTACTCTTGACTCAGAATCAAGAGTCACCAGCTACCATCCATTTATTTATCCCCCTTTCTCTCAAAGATCCTTGAATGATTACTGTCTTCACTTGCAGATTCCTTGGCACCCTTTTTAAACCCATTTCCCCCTCCAAACCCCTGATGCCTGCAGCATATTCAACAGAAACCTCCATATCCCACATCCTCTGGGAGATTCTTGGTCTTGCCTTGACCTGACCTGTCAGCTGCACTATGTAAACCTGTTCTGAATACTTCATGTACATGGAATCATACAATATGTGGCCCTTTGTGTCTATGTATTTTATTTTTTTTAAGTTATCTATTTTATATATATTTGTTGGCTCAAGATATATTCTTCCTTTGAACTTAAAAATCTAATGTAGTCACTTAATTAGCTATCAATCTATTTCCCTATGTGCCTAATTATTTTAAAGTTCTTAGTAATTGTTTTTGTACATATTAATACTTTAGTATGTATTCA
This sequence comes from Manis pentadactyla, assembly GCF_030020395.1. Lineage (NCBI taxonomy): Eukaryota > Metazoa > Chordata > Mammalia > Pholidota > Manidae > Manis > Manis pentadactyla. Next base: position 21,857,997 of record NC_080031.1, on the reverse strand, counting down.
CCACTCCTCCTCTGGAATCTGTCTCTGCTGGTGTTCAGGACATCTCCTTTCTGAGTTTTCTTTCTGCCTCTTCTGCTCCCTCTACTCCCCCTTTCTCTGTGTCAGGTGTCCCAGGGCTCATGCTCAGTCTGTCTTCCCTTTCACTAATGATCTCATCCATATCCAACTCCTATATCTCTGTCTCTATCCCAGACCTCTCTCCTGAACTGCAGGCTCGTGCATTCAACAGCTTACATGACAATCCCCACTCTTCCACCGAGCACGTCCCATTGATGCTCACACTCTGAGAGCCCAGGCTGGGCTTCTGATGTTCCCCTAAAACGCAATCCACTCACAGTCTCTCTCCACAGGCAAGCTAACAATTCTAGTTTCTCAGGCCACCATGTTGGAGTCATTCCTGAGTTCTTTTTATTTCTCTCATCCAAACAATCTTGGAATCACAGCAATCCCCATGTGACTGCTTTCAAAATATTTCCAGAAATCCTGCACTTCTCAGCACCTGCACCACACCCACCAGTGTGCACCAACACTATCCCTCACTCACATTACTGCAATAGCCTTCAAATGTGGTCTCCTTTCTTGCTATGCCTGGCAGTTCTCAACAAAGCAGCCCAAGTAATCTTTTAAAGCATAACTGACATCATGTCCAAAGCTTGCAGTGGACCCCAATTCCATTTCAAATCAAAGCCTGGCTCTGGAAGGCCCTCCCTGATCAGGCCCCTGAGTTCCTCTGACCTCTTCTCCCACGGTCCTCGCCTTCCCTCCCTCTCCACACTTGGACCTCCTTGCAGCTCCTGGAACACCCTGTCATGCCCCTGCCTGAGGGCCTGTGTTCCAGGGGTTCTCCCTGCCCTGATAGCCCTTCCACCTTCTGCGCAGCTATGTGGACACATACATTCTCAAGGAACCTCACCCTCTGGGTCTGCTGGAGCTCTGATTTAAGAGCGGTGGGTTGAGGATATCAATAGGACTCCATTTTTTAAAGAAACATTTCTTATATTTTCTGAATCCAGAATCCTTGATACCAGAAAGGTGGCCTGTGATCATGACTCCTGTGTATTTGGGATTTGTTACCATCCCAAGGATCTTGCCAGACCACTTTGTTTACATCCTTATTAGGGCAGTACATTTAACTGCAGCCTCTGTTCCCAGGGATTTGAGTATTTCATTGTCTGCTTTGGGTTAATATCATCAAACATTCTGGAAAGGAGTATCTTCTAATATTTAAAAAATGGAAAATCTTGGTCCCTCAGCAAAACATATCTCAAATTAGTGCTGTAACTCTGGGAGGAAAATCCTGGGGCAAAATATCTTTGAAATGGAAATCAGTCCAAGGGAGAAGTAAAGTGGGAGACACCCGCCTATTTCTTACAAGCAGTCCACTTATGCTCTCCCGTGTCTCTCAAGACCCGGCTGCAGAAGAAGAGACCCCACCCAACCTCTCTGGCCCAGATAAGCCTTTGGCTCCCCCTTGTAATTACCTATTGATATGGAGCTGGACTACCTCTCTTCACCCCTTGGAAACACCTATTGATATGGAGATGTACTAAGGCCAGAAGAGATTCTGGAAATACTGCAGTTTTACCCATAAGTGCTATCTTTGTAGCACCTTGGTGGTATCTTTAAGCCCAGATAAAGTAAAATTGTTCTTAAGCTGTGAAGAGGGTGTGCCTACAGTTCTGCACTTGCCAGAAGGTTAGGAGATAATGATTTTTTTTTTTTAGCATTGAGTTACTCACATTTTTCCCCCATACATAAAAACAAGGGACACAGGGGTAGTAGGCTAGTGATTTCAGGGTTTCTATAGCGTGTTAACAATAAATAATGGAGAAAATAATGGAGATGCTGGTATTGTTTAAGTAACTTAAGGATACTCTAATGTGGAACAGATGGCTCTACTGCTTGGCATTATCACCAGTAGTGAGAGGCAAATGTGGGGTGTCGTCTGGGATGGCCTTGATAGGTAAGAAGGGGGCTAACGTCGGACACTTCCTATGTATCATGGGCTAGCTATTATGCCAATCATACCAAACTACTTCCATCATAGTACTACTATCAAGCTATTATGTGTTTAAAATGGAGAAAAGTTACTGATTTTGGAGAGTGCAGGGGTGCTTCTGCTCCCTTCATGTCTTCGGGAATGTTGCTGGCCCTGGTATCTTTACTGTGTTGCGGCAGAGTTTGTTTGTTTGTTTTAATACCTCTTATTTGTTTGTTTTTGCCTATCCTTGGTTTAATTTTTGCTACTTGACTATTTGCTTAATGCTCAAAAAAAAAAGGAACCTTCACACAACTCTGCATGTCCTTGTTCCAAGAAATAAAATCTCATTTTGTTCCTATCAGTATTACAAGTTTAAAGCTATGTACAAATGTAAAAAATGGTTTTAAAACATGCAGTGGAGGATATTTTCTAGAAACTCTTATTCTGAAAAAAACACTAGCCTCCTTAGAAAATGTTTTAGATTTTTTCTTTCAGTAAAAATCTGCATTTTGTTCTGGGGAAGTTTCGGGTTTGTGATTGTTAGAAAGCCTAAGTTTTTCCCAAATAATACACAATGTCCTTTGTGACATGATTCTGGGCCAGAAAGAATAAGAACTTATTCCTTTCCTAAAAATGTGAGGTTTGTATCTTTTGAAATAAAAAAATTTAAAGGGCTGGTGAGACAGGGACCGTGGGTGTAGTCAGAGCAGGGTGAGGTCCTCCAGAAAAAGCAAGGCAGGATATTTGCAGTCAGAGCAATGTAGCTACATGCAAGGAAACCCCCTACTAAAACTCTGTGTTAAACATTCAGCGCTAGAGTCATTCTTCAGTGAGATCAGTTGGTGTACCCCAGATAAAGAAGAGTAGTACATGTTTATTTTATGCTAATCATTTATAATCATGTGTAAGATTCACTTTAACATGCTAAAAGGCCCAGGCCTATGTGCTGTCTTCCCTCCTTCAGATCTGATGAAGTGATTTTGCAAACTGGGCAAACTAATTTAGCATGCAGACCCAGCCATAAACAACACAGTAAAAGGCACGAAGGATTCCACCTTAAAGATGATTGCACTTAATTTACTCTTTAGCAAACATTGCCTCATCCCACCTTGGGGGCTGAACAGGTGGCCTTGTTTCCTATGCCCCCAGACCAAGATGCTGGTATATCAGGAAGAAATCAACAGAGGTGACTGGTATCAAGTTAATTATAAGTATCTTAGGACCACTTAATAAGTCCACACGCCCAAGCTTTTTTTCATGTTCTCGAAAAATCTTCAACTGCCTATAAAACCCCTAGGCAACGCACCACCCTGGACTCTCTCACGCCAGGAGCTCTGTCCTTCCCCTTTATCTCTAAATAAAAGCCTGTACCTTGCTCTTCTACCTTGAAGTGTTTGTGAAGCTCATTCTTCGGCTTTGTGAACAAGAACCCCGGCATCACTGGGAGTAGGGATCAGAATGAAACGTGTGGAAACCAAAGTCAGACAATGTTTCTGTGCTACCCCCAGCCTTCACCCTGCTATTCAAGCCTGAATCACACACACTAAGCCTTCAAAAGTGAAGACAATTCTGCTTTCCGTTTCGCATGGTAAGTCACTACTTCAATAACTTTTCTCTTCAAAATTGGAATTGTTTTAAAAGATCGTGTTGTGCGTTGCAACGCCTTTAATATATGCGTGCTGATTACACACGGTTGGGGGTGACTATCCCTGCGCTCAGCGGTGTGGAAGGGCAGGGTAGCACGCGCTCGGCAGTTCTGCACCTGCTTGCGCGTCACGTGCAGAGAAACAGCTTAGGCAACCTGGAGCGCCTCGGTGAAGCCCGGGAGGCAGGCGGGAGCCAGGGGGAGCGAGGAGACGGCGGAGCGGCCGTGGAGAGACAAGCGTAGGATGGCCCCGTGGAGATGGTGGGGGTATTGCGCGAAGGGAACCACCCACCGGCCCGCCGGTCCCTTGGAGGCCCCGCCCCGCTGCTAGTTCTTGCTGGGCCCAGCGCACGAGGGAGGGCCGGGCCACAGCCAATGAGCGACCTCGGGCCGGGCGGGCCGCGGCCCAGTTGCCCAGGCGACCCGCGCGCGGCCCCGCCCCCGCGCTGAGACCCAGCTCAGCAGAGTGAGGGCTGCAGTGGGAGCAAGTTCGGACGCGCTCCTGCGCGATGACCATGTGGAGCGTCCGGCGCAGGCCGGGCCGCACGCTGGGACTCCTGCTGCTGGTAATCTTGAGTTTCCTGGTGCTCCGCAGGTGAGAGCACCCCGCCCCGCTCCTACCTGACCCAGAGGCCCCAGTCCTCTACACCTTCAGCCCTCGCCTCCCACTCACCTGAGGGACAGCCCCAGCAGGTCGAGTTACAGGCACTCGTGAACCCCGAGTTCGCACGGATCAGTCTTCTATCCTCATCTTTCTTGGAGCTCCCTAGCACTGTGCCCCTGGGTACTCTGCTCCCGCCTGGAGACACAGGCCTCTCTGAGAGACACTAGGCGCTGCCCTCTCAGTCCCCAGGCGTCTGTGCCCTAGAGCTTCCCCATGCCTACTCCACGCTGGTGATGCGGGCTCCGCTTTCCTCCTGGATAATCCCAGCCTCTGGGAAAGCCAGCAGCACTAGCTTGCAGATCTCTCCTGGGCACAGCCCCATCGCTGCCCCGCTTCTAGACCGCCTTGGGGAGCCCCTTCGGCTCCACTCGTTTCCCAGGTCCCCGTAATTCCTACCGCTCCTGCTGGGAGCCTTCTCTATCCAGCAGAGCGCCGGTGCTCCCAGCTATGGTCAGTGCAGCCTGCCCAACTCAGCCATGACAATGCTGGCCCGTGGGCCTTCCACTTCCTCCGCCTTGAATTTATTTGCCCGGATCTAGAATGTCTTCCTTCTCTACTTGCTCACCATTCACCAGACACCAGCTCACCCCTTCTAACCCCTGCTTACCAAATGTTGTCTGTGGCAAGTGGTTGTGTTCAGTGATACAATGATTTACCCACAGGCTGTGTGAGTGCCCTGGCCCATACTTTTTAAAAACTGTATCTATTTATAGGCTTCTACAGCCCTGACCAGATCTTTCAGGTCGATGCCTGGCATTTTTCATATTCAAAACTCCCAGTGTTGCTGGGAAAGCAGACCAGCACTATGAAATGCTTTGGCACTGAAAGTTAATGTTGAAGAAGTTGAAGTCTGAGCCATCAGAACTGGGGACAGGCATGCCATGCCTCCACCTTATCTTTTGCTGCTTCTTTATCCCCCTTCTTAGTTTCTCTGAACTTCTCTGGAGATAGAGATGTTTTAGATGGAGATAAGTATCTGAAAGTTTTTTGCTACCACAGGAACACATGTAGAAACTTTGTATTTTCACCTTTTTGAGACTTTAGGTGTCTTTTTTGTTTCATTTCGTCTTTGTTTTGGAGTTAGTGAGGATGCCGTCATACTGTTTGGGAGAAGGAATGGTTCTCTTCTCACTCTGGGCCCAGAGAACTAAGAAGCATTTTATTTCTCTAAGTGTTCTTGAGACTCTTTTCCATCTCATTTGTGATCTCTAACCCAGTCCTCTTTAAAAACTGGTCCTGGCTCTTGAGGGATACTCAGCCTTCCTCCCAAAGCAAGGCTGATGCAAACCCTGGAAGAATTACTCAGAGAAGAGGCAGCGGGAACCTCTGGCACACAACAGGGTATCAAGGAACCTGCATCCCAGAGACAAAGGCTACAGGTGCGCAGAGAGCATATGGTTTGCTCATTGCTGCAGGTCAAGGGTGCAGCAGTCTACATGGGGGTTTCAGATGGGTCATTATGAGGGGCAGGCAGCACTGCAGGGCTGGGGATGGGCCAGGTTGTACACCTTAATAGTCCACAGGAAAAGGTGTGGGAGGGAGGCTGGGTGTTTGTGTGACAGGACAGAAGATGAGGTGTCAGGCAGCTGACTGGCTGTGAAGAAGCCTGAGCTTCTATGAGTGAGTTAATGTTGTCCCTACCTGGTGCAGTGGCCACGGTAGGAGTCAGTGGGGGGCTTATGGAGTTTCCTGGGATCAGCAACAGAGAATGAATAGCTGTGACTCAAGCCCATGGGAATAGTTTGAAATGGTTGGGAAGGCCACTGTTATTCCTACTATTCTGTCTTTCTCAGCAGGTAAGACAGAGGCCGGAGGAGCTCTGAACCAAGTTCAGGATCATCTTTTAGGGTCCTGTACAATATGTGTTTTTTAAGCATCTTTTTTATCGTATCACCCTGATGATATTGGGCTCTCTACCCAATTCCTTCTGTGTAGCTTGGGCTGGCCATCAAGGATCACCACTGGAGGCCAGAGAGGGACATGCCCTTTGTTGTCCCTCTTCCTGCCTTACTCTAATGTTGACTGAGTTATTAAATGAGTGGGAGGTGGGGGCCTCTCCCAGTTGACGTTGGGAATGTGGATGTGGCCGGTGGAATATAGGTCATGTCGGAACTGGCTATGCAGCTGCCGCTTTGTGGAGCTGAGCTGTCAGAGTCAGCCCCTTTCCTGAGCCTCGGGAGGCAGTTATTTCACAGGAGGCAGGGGTGTGTGGCTGGCTGCAGTCTTTTTTTTTCCACGAACTTTACCTTGAGCTGGTTCATGGTCAGTTGTAGCTGTTGGATTACTTCATGTTCAAGAAATAGGAGGACCACGGTGACTTTTGAAGAAGGTTTCAACCTTCGGTTTTTTAGCTTGAACCTGGTCTTTTTAAAAAATTACCTTCAATGAACTATAATTGTCATGCAATAAACTGCACATGTTTAACATGTACAATTTGGTAAGTTTTGACATATACATCCACTGCCACAATTAAGGTAGTGAAAGTCCCCATGAGCCCCAGAAATTTCCTTGTGCCCCTTGGCATCTTGCTGTCCCCCTCCCCAAACACACTGAACTGTTGCTTTCTGCCACTGTTCATTAGTTTGCACTTCTTGAGTTTTATAGACATGTAATCCTACAGTATGTACAGGCTTCTTTAACTCAGCATATTGTTTTGAAGCCTGTAATGCTTGTATCAAGGTGAACCGTGTCTTTGAGCCACTTGCCTCTCCTCTTCCCAGTCCATGAACAAAAGAATGCCTGCTTGATATCATCAAGGCATTGTTCCCACTCATGACTTTTTTCCTTAATATAAATGCATCACTGAGCAATAATTCAATTAACCCATACCTGAGATTTTAGTTAGTTGGCAAAAGCCAGGAGAAAGGAAAGCTGCCAGGTGGGCAATGTGCATCCTGCTTCCTTACAGGGAAGTTCATCTCTTTGCTCAGCTCTAAGTCTCACTGCACTGCACTGGCGTTTTCTGGATTGCAGACCCCAAGCTCTTGCAGGAAGGAAGAGAACCTATCCACTTCCCCATAGTGAAGGTGGACAGCTTCGCAGTGTGACTGGGTCACTTTCTTTGATCCCAATTAGGCCCGTCCTCTCTTCCAAGGCTTTGTGGACAAATTGTACCTCTCTTCTTGGGCTTCTGTGAGGTCACTGATTTTATGAGCTTTGCCTGTTCTAACTCTGCTTGAGGCCTGAGTCATATTTCCTGGAATGTTCAAACTCTTTGAACATAGTACCTTTCATCTTCTAGAAGTGAAGTTTTCGGCATCTGGGAAGTGTCTCCTTCAGTAGATGCAGCCTCTCTGACACAAGTGGGGACGTATGGCCTCCTGGGCAGTGCTCAGTCAGGAGAAGGGTGGCTGAGTTCGCCTGTTCTGGGAAGATAGATTTGGCTGGGATTCTGTCAGTGCCATGCTGGCCACCCACTGAGGGGGCCCAGGGTGTCTCGGAGCAAGAGCATGGACATTACTGGTGTATTTGTGATTAAAGGGACTAGGACTAGGGGACTGTTTAAATAAATTATGTGCCTAATGGACAAATGGGGAAATATGTATATAGCTGTCTTCTTGTATTTATGGACAGAATACCCCTGAGAGAGAGACCATTATTGGTAATCGCCTTTGGTTGGGGGCCTCAGCCAGGAAACTGGGGCAAAAGCTACATAACATTGGCAACAGAAGATCAGAAAGTTGCCCAAAGTGTTTCCTTTTTTTTTTTTTTTTTTGTAGATAATTATTTTTTTATTGAAGTGTAGTTGACACACAGTATTACATTACATTAGTTTCAGGTGTACAACATAGTGATCAACATTTATATACATGACAATTCTAGGTACCAGCTATCACCATACCAAGCTGTTACAATATCTTGACTATATTCATTACATCCTGGTTACTTATTATTTTACCATTGGAAGTGTATACTTTTTTTTTTTTTTGAGGGCATCTCTCATATTTATTGATCAAATGGTTGTTAACAACAATAAAATTCTGTATAGGGGAGTCAATGCTCAATGCACAATCATTAATCCACCCCAAGCCTAATTTTCGTCAGTCTCCAATCTTCTGAGGCATAACAAACAAGTTCTTACATGGAGAACAAATTCTTACATAGTGAATAAGTTACATGGTGAACAGTACAAGGGCAGTCATCACAGAAACCTTCGGTTTTGCTCATGCATTATGAACTATAAACAGTCAGTTCAAATATGAATACTCATTTGATTTTTATACTTGATTTATATGTGGATACCACATTTCTCTCTTTATTATTATTATTTTTAATAAAATGCTGAAGTGGTAGGTAGATACAAGATAAAGGTAGAAAACATAGTTTAGTGTTATAAGAGAACAAATGTAGATGATCAAGTGTGTGCCTGTAGACTATGTGTTAATCCAGGCTAGACAAGGGCAATAAAACATCCACGTATGCAGAAGATTTCTATCAGAACGGGGGGGTGAGGTTCTAAGCCTCACCTCTGTTGATCCCCAATTTCTCACCTGATGACCCCCCTGCGACTGTGCCTGTCTTAGGTTGTTCCTCCCTTGAGGAATCTGACCCGTCTCTGGCTAACCAGTCATCTTCCGGGGCCATAGAGGGAAATGTAAAGTTGGTAAGTGAGAGAGAAGACTTATTGTTTGAAATGGTTAGCTTTTTATTTCTTTGCATATTTATGCCCTGTAGCTTCTATGCCCAGCATTTGTCTTGAAGTATCTTTACCACTTGGAAGAATTATGATACTCGGTAAATTTGATATGAGGCACGAATTCTATTTAAGGGTTGTAATTAGGAAGGAAGAAGAAAAGCTATAGAAGTAGCAGGCGCAAGAAAACATGGGAAGATTGATTTTTTCTTTGACATATCTTCTTGTAGAGTAACTTCACGTATAGGTTTTAAGCTACTACTTAAATTGCGCGCACACATTTACATAATAGGAGTACAGTTACATAACCAAAGCATACCTGTAACTACCAGCCATCTCCAGTGAAACCAAGAAAACCAGTTAGGCAACTTAGGCATTTGTGAAAACTTATCTATGATATGGTGGATATTGTCCAACTGAACTTGAACAGTCTGAGAGAAATCAGACAAATTAAAACAACCCATTCCTGAGGAATGTTCACATCCCTTATGTTCTTTTAATAGTAAATAGTCTGTAGTTGTAAGATTTTGGATCGCTACAATTTGCACTTCTCCTAATTCTTGGTTGAGTTCCAACAGTATAGATCTAGTCAAATTTGTTGTTTTACTGTATGCACAGGCCAGCTTAGATATCTCCTTCCTCATTCCCATGGCAAGTCCAGGAACTGGTGGGATGAGTGCATCTACAGCTTTAGCAGTGCGTGGATCTTTGTTGGGATTTTTTGATGATCATCTTCTGGCATGAGTCTTCCAGAGAGTGCTGATGTTGGAAGTTCTTTTTCATATAGTATCTTAGTTCATTTTCAGAGTAGCCCAGTTAGGCTTTGATCCTCTGTATAAACACAAACAGACCCTTTGCCTACACTTTTATATGCCCTTTATACCCTTGTGTAGAACTCGTTGGAGGTTACCACACAGGAACTGCCCTTTTTTTTTTTTCTTTGTTCTTGGTATCACTAATCTACACTTACATGACGAATGTTATGTTTACTAGGCTCTCCCCTATACCAGGTCTCCCCTATAAACCCCTTTACAGTCACTGTCTATCAGCATAGCAAAATGTTCTGGAATCACTACTTGCCTTCTCTGTGTTGTACAGCCCTCCCTTTTCTCCTACCCCCCCATGCATGTTAATCTTAATACCCCCCTACGTCTCCCCCCCTTATCCCTCCCTACCCACCCATCCTCCCCAGTCCCTTTCCCTTTGGTACCTGTTAGTCCATTCTTGAGTTCTGTGATTCTGCTGCTGTTTTGTTCCTTCAGTTTTTCCTTAGTTCTTATATTCCACAGATAAGTGAAATCATTTGGTATTTCTCTTTCTCCACTTGGCTTGTTTCACTGAGCATAATACCCTCCAGCTCCATCCATGTTGCTGCAAATGGTTGGATTTGCCCTTTTTTTTATGGCTGAGTAGTATTCCATTGTGTATATGTAAAACATCTTCTTTATCCATTCATCTATCGATGGACATTTAGGTTGCTTCCAATTCTTGGCTATTGTAAATAGTGCTGCGATAAACATAGGGGTGCACTGATCTTTCTCATACTTGATTGCTGCATTCTTAGGGTAAATTCCTAGGAGTGCAATTCCTGGGTCAAATGGTAGGTCTGTTTTGTGCATTTTGATGTACCTCCATACTGCTTTCCACAATGGTTGAACTAACTTACATTCCCACCAACAGTGTAGGAGGGTTCCCCTTTCTCCACAGCCTCGCCAACATTTGTTGTTCTCTGTCTTTTGGATGGCAGCCATCCTTACTCATGTGAGGTGATACCTCATTGTAGTTTTAATTTGCATTTCTCTGATAATTAGCAATGTGGAGCATCTTTTCATGTGTCTGTTGGCCATCTGTATTTCTTTTTTGGAGAACTGTCTGTTCAGTTCCTCTGCCCATTTTTTAATTGGGTTATTTGTTTTTTGTTTGTTGAGGCGTGTGAGCTCTTTATATATTCTGGACGTCAAGCCTTTATCGGATGTGTCATTTTCAAATATATTCTCCCATACTGTAGGGTTCCTTTTTGTTCTATTGATGGTGTCTTTTGCTGTACAGAAGCTTTTCAGCTTAATATAGTCCCACTTACTCATTTTTGCTGTTGTTTTCCTTGCCCGGGGAGATATGTTCAAGAAGAGGTCACTCATGTTTATGTCTAAGAGGTTTTTGCCTATGTTTTCTTCCAAGAGTTTAATGGTTTCATGACTTACATTCAGGTCTTTGATCCATTTTGAGTTTACTTTTGTATATGGGGTTAGACAATGGTCCAGTTTCATTCTCCTACATGTAGCTGTCCAGTTTTGCCAGCACCATCTGTTGAAGAGACTGTCATTTCGCCATTGTATGTCCATGGCTCCTTTATCAAATATTAATTGACCATATATGTCTGGGTTGATGTCTGGATTCTCTAGTCTGTTCCATTGGTCTGTGGCTCTGCTCTTGTGCCAGTACCAAATTGTCTTGATTACTATGGCTTTATAGTAGAGCTTGAAGTTGGGGAGTGAGATCCCCGCTACTTTATTCTTCTTTCTCAGGATTGCTTTGCCAAAGTGTTTTCTTTACCTTAGGTCAAGGAAGTAGCAAGTGAAATAAAAGCACTTTGATGAAACAACTCAGAGTTCCAGTATAGTGCCTTGAATGCTCTTCTGGTGAAGATTCAGGAGGTTGCTAGAGTTTCAAGAAATCTTTTCAGAACATTTAGTGCCTGAGAAGGACTCTAGCATCCAGGGCTCCCTCCTCATCCACCGTCATCCTGCAGAGTTATTTTTGGTGTAGGAATATTTGCTGCTTCCTCTCCACTCAGTTTTATCTTTTTTTTAAGTTTATTACTCTGGCCATACTGAAAAAGAGTTCCCACTGTGTAACTTCTCCTGGGATAGAAGGTGGGATATAAAATAAAATAAAATAAGAATAAAAAGAGACTCATGGTAAGGAAGCAAATGTTTCTAGATGAGGGTCTGCCCTGTAGAGACTCCTAGTTGACACTTCCTGCTTATATCCTCCCTCACTCAGCAGGACAGTTGATGGGTTATTCCTTTCAATAATATATTGTGTTTTTCCTGAAAAATTTTGTTAGTAGGTAACATAGAAAGGAGGAAATATTCGAATAATATAAAGGGGAGTATAAAGCCCCCATCCTGGCCCCTAGTATCCCTCTACCCCCAACCAAAGGTGATTACCAATAATGGTCTCTCTCAGGGGTATTCTGTCCATAAATACAAGAAGACAGCTATATACATATTTCCCCGTTTGTCCATTAGGCACATAATTTATTTAAACAGCCCCCTATTGATGGACATTGATTGTTTACAATCTTTTAGCTACTGCAAAAATAATTGCAGTATCTGTTAGATGTATGTACATGGATTCACTGACCATATGAGATAGACATTTAAAATAAGTAAGTAAAACAGCACATTCTATTTTCTGTGAAGAAGGTTCTGAGCTCTACAGCCTGAGAGAGAAATTCTGTTTAATCTATGTATTTGTATAGATTCTTTGTATCTTGGAAGAACTAGCTCATCTCTTATATCTGTGTAGATAAGTCCTATGCAGTGAATTAAAAAAATATGTAACATATTTATATTGTCCTCTGTTTCCTGAAATCATTTCTTTCTGATTCCACAATCATCTCCAAGATCAGTCTTGTTGTCAATAGAGCTCTTTGGGTTATCTAGAGATTTTTCACCTCTCCCAAGTTGAGATATAATACTTTTTCTATCTATGATGCTGTCAGTGGAAATTTTTCCCATAGTGAAAGTATACTGTCCCATAACATCAGGACACCCTTTGTTGATGTTATGGGGCTAATTATGAATGAAGATTTTTGTTATTTCATGATTGGGTTTCAAGGTTTTGTTCTAGTAAAAACTTACTCACATACCAACTTTCTACAATAATTAGAAAATGTTGCCACCTGAAGCACCAGCATATCCCCGGGCCTCATAGGAGCCACTGGGCCTGATGTGCGGAGCCTGGGTGCTGAACCAGATGCTGGCTTCCCTAGTAGCCTTTTCAGAGGAAGGGACAAAGGTGCTAAGATTGCAGTAGTGCCATGGACCTTCAGATGCTGCAAGATCGCTTTGCATCTCTGCAAATGAGTGTGCTTGCTCATTTTGGAATGGGTGGTCCAAGCACTCTGGCAATATTTAATGCCTCTCCCAGCAAAGCAGGAGCCCAGAGCTTTGGGCCCAGGCCAAGGAGAACATCCAGGTACCTGGGCCAGATGCAGACACAGAGTTCTACTTCCCTGGGTCTGAGGTTATTGGGGTTCAAGGATTGATCTAGGAAACATGATTCTGGAGTAAAGGCATTAAGGTACCGACCTGGGCCAAAGTGCGGATAGTTCCTTCCCTATCCAGACTCCCCTGCTGAGGGAGGGATGCACAGGGTGAAGACTGGTAAGACTGAAATGCCCCCAAGTAAATAGTTCAGGAGAATGGGATGTCCAAGGATGTTAGACCTTATGGGAGCCTATAACCACATCTGAATCTTAAGGATAAGAAATAGAAATCTGCATTTTAGATCAAGTGAAGTCATTGTATGTGTGATGATGTCTTTGGGCAGTTTAATATATTTACCATCTTAATGATGGCCTCTGGCATGCCCACTTGGATGAATGAACACATGAGTGTTTCCTGGTCAGCAACTTTACTATAATGTCCTGCACCCAGACTCAGTTGCAACTTTGCTTGGGGTAGCTCTAGGAGGGTCACAGTGCACCTGGAAATTTGATTTGTAAATCATCACCTTAGATCAGCAGGTAGGCATTATGTGTAATGTCAAAATAACCAACCTTTGGGACCTGCAAGGACTTACATTCTGGGAATTGAAGGATTATTCCTGCAGTTTTCCCCCTCATGTACCAGGGTCAACACCCTTGGCCAGCTTAACATGGTGTGAGCATTGCCTGGTCTCTGCTGCAGGCCAACTGCTGGCTGGGTCTTCTGCCACCCAGCTGCCCTGTATGACCCTCTCTGCAGGCCAAGAACCAATTCCCAGGCCCGTTCCACACAAAAGAGGCTCTAAGCCTGTCACTTGCTCATCTACCCTTTCCCATTCTAAAACACCCACACGGCACTTTGCCTGTGTCCAGTGACTTCCAGCCTGAATGGCGCCTGCCCTGCTCTCTCTGTCGTGTGAACCCCTGCACTGATAAGTGTAGTTGATGCTTGAAAAACACGGATTAGAGCTATGTGTGTCCACATACATACAGATTTTTTCAATAAATATATTGGAAATTTTTTGGAGATTTGCAACAATTTGAAAAACATTTTCTTTTCTCTAGTTTACTTTATTGTAAGAATGTACTATTTAATACATAACATACAATATCTGTGTTATCAATTAAGGCTTCTTCTGGTCAACAGTTGGCTATTAGTAGTTCAGTTTTGGGGGGAATCAAAAGTTGTATGTCAGTGGCCCTAATCCCAATTGTCCAAGGGTCAGCTGTATAGAGTACAATCTGCTTGGTTCTTCTAGCTCTTCTCCCTCACCAGTCCCCAACCCATGAGAGCCGCTCCCTGTAGGGCTCTTGGGCCCAGGTCCTCCACTCAGTGTTTCCATTAGAACCTGTTGTGATGTCTATAGCTTGCATAGCCTATAACACCAGTGAGAAGAGATGGCAGCAGTAGGAACGCAGAGGTCTTGTGGCATGAGGCCCCATCAGGGATCCTGACACGGATGCAGGAACCTTGCCACAGAGAAGAGACAGGTCCTGTTTCTTCCCGGAATGAGGGTGCTGACCATAACAGGTCTGAAACGTTTCCAGCCATGCCAGAGGGCATTCCCATGTCATCTTAAGCCCTGCAAATACTGAACAGAGCCAGGCTCTGAGCAGAGCCACCCCAGGGTCAGGTAGGGCAGGGACCAAGTCCTGCTCTTCAGTTGATTTTTGGACTGAACATTTACTTATTCTACAATGAAGCAAAGATACAAGACAACAGAAACTCCAGAGGAAGGGGTTAATATAAGCTCCAGCTAGAAAGAGGCAGATGCCCTCAGTATCATCAGAAAAACATGTTTCATCATGAATGAACTGATGTAGGAAAAGCAACAGAAACAAGGGCCTCCTCAGGATTTGATTAGCTCCTTGGTAACAAGCTTAATTGGAAGGGAAGTCTCTCTGACCTGATGTTACCATACAGTTTATGTTTCCCTTATCTTACTGTTACTGAGTTAGTTATTCAGGACATTGTGGAGGTTATGATCAGTGTCATGGTCACTGGCTCTAAAGATTATTTCAGTATTAATAACCATTTCCTTGGGGCTTCCTCACTTATGAAGTTCTAACATGTATCATCTCATTTTCCCAGAGTGAATTCCCTGGTGAAACCCAACATTTATCATCCTCACTTTATCAGTGAATTCATCCTTTTTATTAATGTATTAAAAGCGCATCTAGTAGTCTGCCAGAAAATTTTCAGTTGAATTCTCCAGAATTTGGAATTTGGTAAGAGCTAGCTTTTGCTGTTTGCAGTGTTAATCTCATGCCTCTTAATAAGCATTGAGAGGAAATTTAAAAAGAATCGAGAAATGATAGGCTTTAAAGATACTAGCAAAGTAAAGCTCTATCCAGGAAGAGACTATATACACATATATGAGAGGAGAAGGTACAGATTCATGCTTCTCAAACTTTCACCTTGTGTTCTGGCTAAAGTGTTGATTCTGATTCAGTAGGTCTCAGAGAGAGCCTGAGGTTCCGCATTTCTAACAATCTCCAGATAAGATACTGTGCAGGTGCAGACCACATCTGGAGACGGAAACCCGGAAGGAGGTTTCCTAATGATTAGTCATCAACTTGGGGACAGATTCAGAAGTGTGTGTTACTAGCAGGAACCAAGTTAGAATAAGGCGGTCACAGAGAGTGACCTTCAATATCTCTGCACTTTGTGGGGGTAGCAGGGGAGGCTCTCACAACATTTGGGAGCCAGAGTCATAAACAAAAGTTAGGATTGGTGGAATGTGAGCTTGGTGACAAACTGTAGATTGTTCTATGGAAGTTTGCCTAATGAATAAGGATTGCTACCTGGCGGAGTGATTGCTAAGTTGTATTCTTGCCATCTTTCAAAACAGATTGTGTGTGTGTGTGTGTGTGTGTGTGTGTGTGTGTGTGTTTTCACCACTGGACTGTCAATATGCCCCTGTTATTAAGAAAAAGATCTGTCCATCCATTTGTTCCTCATTCTAGCCTGGTGAGAGCCCAGAGGGAAGGGTGTCTTCTGGGAGAGCCTGGAGGCCGTGAGCCTGGAGACTGGAGCATGAAGGCAGAGTGTGTTCTTTGGAGCAGATATGGTCAAAAGCTAGAGGCCAAACTCCTGTGCCTTCAGATATAGCCAGGGGAGTCAGGAGCTTGTAGCCAAAGGAAAGGGCCAGCAGGAAGAGCCAGAGGAAGGGGCTGGCTAGGGAGGCCCAGACAGTGGCCTCGGGGGCCTCCTTTTAGTATCCAGGGCCTCATCCTCTAGGGCGGAGTCTGCAAAGTTTCCTTTAAAGGGCCATATAGTAAATGTTTTCAGCTTTGCAGACCATAGAACATTTACTGCAGCAAATGAATGGTGTCCAGGGCAACCACAGATAATACATAAATGAATGGGCATGGCAGGGTGCCAATAAAACTATTTATAGACATTTAAATGTGAGGGTCCCAAATTATTGTGCCCCAAATTACTGTTTTTTAAATTTTTTTCAACCACTTAAAAATGTGAAAACCATTCTTGCAGGCTGCACAAAGGCAGGACGCAGGGTGGATTTGGCCTGCAGCTGGGATTTGCAGACCCCTGGCCAAGAGTCTGGGTTGGTCTGGCAGGATTTCAGTGGACAGATCTTTCATTGTAAAATTTTAGAGGTTGTAAGAAGATGGCTTGGCACAAAGTCTAGCACGTAAAATATAATTAGACACTAAATTAAATGGGAAAGAATGGGATCATTCCATAATAGGGACATTACAAAAAATCCCATGGAGCCTATTCTCTCTAATATGCAAAGAGTGCTAAAATAAACTTATTTTGGATAGCAACACAATTCCTGTACAGCACATCACAGAGTGTTTCATTTATATCTGATCTTCACAGCAGCCTTTCTGAGCAGTTAGGACAGAAGTTAGCCCTGTGTCACAGAGACAGACTGTGGTGCACAGAGCTAGTGCCGCCATGCCAAGGCGACTGCGCTGCTGACGGGGCCCGGCCTCCTCCTGCAGATGCTGTTTTTGTCTCCACCTCCCCATCTGGGTGGTCCTTGGGAAGAGTTGTACTCTAAAATACCATTCATAAGTCACTCAGCATCTGCAACTTTACTCTTTAGAGAAGAAAATAATGGTTGGATTCCTGGGTTATCTGCAAATGATTGTTTCAGCGATAATGTTGCAGAATTGCCATCCTGCAGTGTGGTAGCATACATTTTGGGTCCTGGGGACTGTGAGAAGTAGGAAAGAGCAGGTAATGATAATTTCCTGTGCCCCTGAGTGGCCTAGACAAAGTCCCAGGGGTCAGTGATGGCTGTGGCACCTTCTGCCTCCTTGGCACCCGACTTTCCTGTCTCTCTCCATCCAGGGCCCCCAGCCTGGCCCCGCTTCCTCTTATGAAACTCATCCTTGGCTGGCAGCTCTCAGCTTTACCTGTCAGGATCTTTGGAGGAGCTTTAGAAACTACCAATGCCTGTGCCTCCCCTCCAGAGACAGTCCACTGGGCCAGGGGTGGGCCTCAGCACTGGTTAGTTCTGCAAGTGTCCCAGGTGACCCGCTGCAGCCCAGGCTCCGGCAGGCGGCAGCTGTGGCTCCGCCCTGCCCTGGGCCCTCCCCCTCTTGTGTCTCTGGCCGCATCAGGGCCTTTGTCTGGTAAATGGCGCTGGCCCTGTGCTTGTCCCCACCTCTGTGATCACAGCTGTCTGAGGCTAGATCCCTGCTTCTCGTCTAGAGCAATACTTCTCATTCTGTCTGCGGGGAAGAATCATTTTCATTTACTTCTTTTCATAGAACTTTCCAATCTGTTACCTTATAAAATACAAGGAAAACACATTATTAGGAAAAGGAAATGAAGAGAAAAAATATGCAAAATACATGCCCAGCCTTTTATAATTGGTGTTAGCAGGCACAGAATTACTCCAATTGCTATAAAAGTACCTCAGTTTGTGCACTGATCTCAGGAAGACGAGTAGCGGTTGCGGTGAGTGCCAGCCCCAGGCCAACACTGCTGAGGGCTCCGGTCTGCGGCAGCCGTGGTGCAGCCTTCCAACCCGTGTGTTGGCCACTCCCTGAGTACAAAGGCTTTCACTTTTTTATGCTTTGACCCAAATTTCCTCTGCTTTCTGAAATGCCCTGTCTTCAAGATGCAGGGGAATGTCATCTTCTGTATGAAGCCTTCTCTGACTCCACCTGAATAATTCAGATATATTCATTCAGCAATTACCTACATATTTCTGCTACTGTCCTCTGCTATCACTAGGCCTGGCTGCCTAATTTGTGGGGCCCTTGTTTATAAAGTATTAAGAATTTCAGAATGGAGATGACAGAGTATCTGAAATGTGTGGGGTCTTTAAAAAATTATTTTTTAAGGTGTACAAGGTGTTCCTTTTAATCGTCTATGTATTACAATAGTGCATTATAGTAATATCACATGACTATAGTACAGTATTATTGTCTATATGCATTGTACTGCATATTAGATCTCTATGGCTTATTTACTGCTCATTGCAAGAGGGCCTTCTGAGTGCACGGCCCTGTGTGGCTGTACAGCTTACTCGCCCACAAGCTGCCTCTGCCCATATTTTCGTGTGCCCTGTAGGAGCACTCATGCCACTGAACTGTAATTATCTGAGTGCAATGAGGTGGAGAAGACTGTATGTATCAGCATTCCTTATAGGGGCCGTAAAGTGTGTGGTCTGGATGGAGTGAGCTTCCCGAGGAGCACAGGCAGGTTGCAGTGGACTTTCACGAAATGCCGTTAGAATGGCAGCCCTAGTAATAGCAGGGTTCTGGCTGCTTTATGGTGTAGGTGTGCCGGTGCTGTGGCAGAGATGGAGAGAGAGCAGGTGGGAGGGGCATCCCCTGAGCACACGGGAAAAGCACCTATGGGCCGTGTGACATGCGTGTGCCCTATGCTCACGATGTACACTGTGGGTCCACGTGGCTGGCTGAAGCTGTGTGAAGGAGCCCCCCTTTGAAGATGCAGAGAATTGCTGAATCCACAGTCAAGACTGCTGCTCCCAGTCCTCTTTTGGTTCACACATGTGTGTTTCTTCTAAGAGAAGACAGTCCCCAGCCAGTGTGCTTCAGTGTTGATTGAGTGGCTGAGTTGGGCCTTAGCCAGAACACATCTCCCAGGGGTGCCGGGTTGGCCAGTGCTACAAGATAAGCAGAAGATCAGAGGCCATTCGGGGAGTTTTTCTGTGCATAGGAGCCCTGCTGACAGCATGCCCAACAATGTCAGGAATGGTAAGAAAAAGTGGGTGTGGAGAAGGCCCCAACTAAAATGAGCTTTTGCCCCAGACTCATGCTGGTGTCTTCTGTCTCCCACTTTCCTAAGTTCCTGACTGGAAACTTTCCTGGTCCCCACAGCATCTCTTGCTGGTGTTCTCTTGTGGCCTTTAGGAGACAGGGTGGGAAAGGAGGGGATGGAATCCCGGGGGCACTGAGTCACCGGATCATTTTGAGGGGCTCCCCTTGCCCAACCCAGGAAACACCAAGAGGTGCTTTTTCAGGAACTGAAAGTTTCCAACAGCCCTCCCTGGTGGGGCTCTCTGTCAGGCTGGATTAACTCTTGGTTAACATTTAATCTTTAGTTTAGAATTAAAACTTGGAAATTTGGCCGACAAATAGGTGCTGTTTCTAACCTCATTCCAGGTATCTGCATCTCGAGCCGGGCACCAGTGACCATGAGGCGGCTCAGAGGCACTCTCTCAAGTAGTTGCCTTGTGATGTGTAGTGGCCGGCAGAGCTGGCCGTGGTAGGAACCGGGAGGCCACGGGAGTCGCGCCGCACCTTTCCTTGAGGCCCCCACCCCTCCACCACCCAGTCCCCGGCTGCAGGAGGCCGTTCTCAGTGCACTGGGAACACCTTCCCGTGTGGGGCCTGCTCCGTTCCCTCCGTCCTGTTACTACATAGTCTCCATGCTGAATGTGTGTTTGTCTTGTTCTGACCGCAGCCCCAGCGTGCTCTTCTCAGCAGCGGGGCCACGTGTGTGAGCGGGGCTGTAGAAGGACTCTTTCCAAAGTTTGGCCGAGCTGGAGGGTGAATGCCTTGGAAGAAGGCCCTCTTTGGAAAGGAATGCTGGGGGTCTGTCGGGGAGGGGAAGCCTATCTCTAATCTCTCTTAAGACTCTGCTCCTGCTCGCTGCTGAAGCTCCAAGCTTCCCCACTGCCCTCCCTCTGCAGGCTGGACTGGCGGAATCTGATCCTCCCGTGGCTAAGGCACCGGCAGACAGGGCTGCAGGCCAAAGGCCAAAACTTTGTGCTGGAGGATTCCCCCTTTTGGATCTTCGGGGGCTCTGTGCACTATTTCCGTGTGCCCAAGGAATACTGGAGGGACCGCTTACTGAAGATGAAAGCCTGTGGCTTAAACACCCTTACCACGTGAGTGCGGCCGGCCCCTGCCCCCTGCCTCGTCACCCTGTGGGGCTCCTTGCACCTGTGTCCAGGGCTGCCCCTGGCAGGAAGATCCCAAACCTGAGCAGCCCCTAAAGGGAATCTTTGGGCCGAGCTTTGTGAGGAAAATATAGGAGGAACAAGTAGCCTGTCCCCTCTGCTACGGTGTCCTGGCTTAGACCTTACCCAGTAAGTCTCCCCTCTCCCTAATCCCTGCAGCTTCCCATTCGTAGGGATGGAAAGATGGGAAATGGGTAAGGTCTAGAGGAGCAGAAAGAGCAACATATACAAAAGGAGGTGATTAAGTTATCATGAACTATTTTGTTGACAAGCATTCCACCCCCCAATTTATATAGCAAATAAGTGTAGTCTTCTTCCAAACAGCTGCCTTGAGAAGCTGTCAGCAGTGGTCCGTGCTCCTTGTTAGCATTACCTTCAGAATGTCACGGCTTTCACCCTAGTCCCTAGCACAGGGACTTGCATGTGGCTGACACTCAGGAATAAGTTGAACATATAAATCAAAAAATGTGCTCAGTTACGAAAAATCCCAATCTCTTCCTGGATTTATTTTTCAAAATTACCAACAGATATTTGGGTCTAAGTCTCTGAAACAAAGTGTGTTACCAGGCTGGGTTATTCTGTTCCCAGGCAAAAATATGTGATTACAAATCAAGGACATGCATTTTCTTGGGTGGTTATGAGCTGACTTTGAAGACAAAAGGGTTACAGGAATGGTCTGAGCTATGACTCCATTGTAGAACAAATGTGTATAACTTTGAGAAAGATTATAAAATGATCCACTTATTTGCATAGGTAAGTTCTGATCATGCAGGTACCTTCACACATTAGGATTCTTGAAGCTTGTAGGAATACTGCAGGGTAAACATTCTGCCCTATAAAAAAGGATATATTTGCTTAAACTTGGGACTCTTTAAGTTGAATTGAAAGCAAGCAAGCCTGGCCTCCTTTTCCGTGCACATAGTCTTTGCAGTGGGAGAGGGCTCGGCCAGAAGCCAGGCTCAGTGGAGTTTCACAGAGGAGCAGCCGTCATCACCATCATGAGACGTTGCTGCACACCTCTGCCCCTTAGAGAACTTGCTTC
Organism: Manis pentadactyla; assembly: GCF_030020395.1. Classification (NCBI taxonomy): domain Eukaryota; kingdom Metazoa; phylum Chordata; class Mammalia; order Pholidota; family Manidae; genus Manis; species Manis pentadactyla. Next base: position 21,836,407 of record NC_080031.1, on the reverse strand, counting down.
ATTTCCTTTTCTTCTCTTTAGAGTTAGACCCTCCATTCTGTTACAGGTTTTGGAATTCTATGTGCTTCACTAGCGATAGGACAGATATTTGAGGCTTTCTTTTACTTTGCATTCAACTGTTTTTCCTGTCCAGTTACTTCTTTCCTCTGACGAAGAGAGAGAAGGAGGGGCAGGGAGGGAGGGAGGTGGGGGGAGCGCATGCTCAAGCTGACCTGTGGTCATATCTTATGTGTCACTCAAATTTTGTCAGCCTCTCTCCCTTCTAAGAAGACAAGGTCCTAGTCCCCCAGAGACTGGCCCTGGATTCTCTAGGGTCCCTCAATCTCTTCAATTAGTTTGTGGTTCCTGCCTGAGACCATTAAGACAGTGTACCTAAGGAAATGCAGCCTCCACCACCATAATGGGTTTTAGGGATAAAGAAGGTAATCTGTGAGATAATATGTAATAAATTAAAAGCTCATGCCTTCTCTCCCCGATTACAGCTATGTTCCGTGGAACCTCCATGAGCCAGAAAGAGGCAAATTTGACTTCTCTGGGAACCTGGACCTGGAGTATGTGCTGTGGCTGCATCTGGACCTGCCTGGGGCGGGAGGCAGAGAGGTGGCTCCTGGGGGCAACTTAGTGGCCATGGGGGCATCTTGGCTCTGCTTTGAGAACTGGAGAGAGGCAGGTCTGGATGGAGCTTGTTCTCAGAATGCTGTGAAGGGCTCTGCCCCCAGGATGCAGGGGCTCTCTGGCCATGAACCTGCTCCTCCCAGGGCTCTGGGCCTGCCTCCACCGAGCTCAGTCCCTCCGCTGCAGCCCAAGGTGCCTCATCCCGTCGGATCCTCCTCTGTAGTGTGGTCCGTCCAGCTCCGGGAGGGGACGGGGTACCCCTCTAGGGCAGCAAGGCCATGGGGGTCAGGTTCACTGTTAGGATCACCCGTGCCCTGATGCCCTTCCTCTTCATGCCCCCACTGTGGCTGCACAGATGGTCCTAGGCTGGGAGGGAGTGAGCGCCCAGCACCCAGGGCCTCTGGCCTGTGGCCTGGTGTAGGGGTTCCCTGCTCAGCTGGGGAAGGGGCTGTGGCCTTCCCTCCACTTGCCCAGTGTCTCTGGCTCAGGGAGGAGGGCAGGTGAGGAGAGGAGCTAGGCAGCCCCTGCCAATCCTCTGCTCTGATGTGTGAGTTGCTGACCTTGCCCTCCTCCCGACCCACCCAGGGCCTTTGTGCTGATGGCAGCAGAGATTGGGCTGTGGGTGATCCTGCGTCCAGGCCCCTACATCTGCAGTGAGATCGACCTCGGGGGCTTGCCCAGGTGAGCAGGGCTGTGAGAGGCTCTGGCTGTGGCTTGAATTGTATTGTAAAGTTGTGCAAAACACTAATCAGAAACATAGGTGTAATTTGCTATTCAAATATAGTTTTCATTCTGTAATGAAGTTCCTTTTCAAAATAAGTGGTACCCAGAGGTAACATGTCATCACAATGGGCTCTGTCGAATTCCATGTGGCTTGTATGTGGTGGGCCGCAGGAGCAGGGCTGGCCCTCCTCAGGCACATCACCTCACTGGGCTCTGCTATGGGGTTGGGACCTCTGTCAGGTTGTCTGTCTGCTCTGGACCTTTCTACAAAATGGGAAAAGTCAAATCTGCCCTGTCTGTCGCTTAGGGATGTTACCAAGCATTTTTTGTTTAAAGCCCAAATATTTTGATAACATGTAGGAGAAACAAATTATTGTTTTTGTTTTCTTTTATCTTGAAATCTTAGGCCCTCCTCAATTATGTTAGGAGGTATAGCTTCCATGGAGGTCAAGAGAGTGCTCTGTGGTTGGAGCAGAAATCTGGACAGAAGGCACCTGGCACCACACTCATTCTTCCTTCTGGCTATTGCCAGTATTTCCTGTTAGCAGGCATAATCTTTCCCAACCTCACAGTGTTCCTGAGGTCGGACCCGCCCTCCCCCACCCCGTGCTGCCCCAGGAGGGAAGAACCATCCTGTTTGCCGTGCCAGCTCCTCTGGGAATGGCCTCCTGCAGCGCAGCCACCAGCCTGGGCATTGTTTTCTCTCTCGTCTCGGGTACAACCCAGCCCTTCTCTAGGGAGCACGGGCTCATCTCTACCTCCTCCAGCCCAGGATCACTGCTGGCACTGTGCTGTCCAGCTTAGCAGGAGTGCCCTCACGGAGGCCAAGCACACAGCCAGGGTGGCATCCCACCCACCTGGGGATCAGAAATCTGTGTGTCAGCAATCTCCTCAAGCTCAGCCGCCACGGCCCAGGAGGACAGGGTTAAGTCTTAGCTCAGAGGCAGGGAGGCTCTGTGCTCAGACCAACCCCTGGCCGTGCCTGTCCATCAAGGTCCTAGTCACATACAGGATGGACACCTGGGCACCCAGGGGAGGCTGAGCCGGATGCCTGGGAACAAGTAGAATCCCATGGGCATGAGAAACTAGGCCTGTTTTATGGAGGTGGCATGTGGGGGTATCTATCCGGAGAGAACTGCTCTCTCCTTGTCCACTTTTACCTGATGTCAGTGGGAGATTTCTGACCCTGTTCAGGGCTTCCAAATCAGGATGACAGATGTGCCAGAACTTCCCATTAGATAGTGTGTTCTCAGGGTTTCAGGTGAGAAGGGAAGATGCCTTGACTGCAGCCCTGGAACTAACGCTGTGTGTTCCTGAGGAAGGAGAGCAGAGCCGCGGTGGGGGGCGAGCCACTCCTCTTGCTCAGCAGCTCCTGCCCCGGCTGTGCTGAGCACTGTGGCCCCAGGGGCCAGGTGGTCCGCAGACGCTGGGCCAGCATGAGGAGAGGCCGGCCACTCGCACTGTGGCTGGGGGACTCTGGAAGCTTACTTCTGTGCCCTTCTCCAGCCCCAGAGACTCCTAGCCCCTTTGGCTTCACCCCTTTGTCATGAGACTGTAGGTGGCTGCTTGAAAATGTTTTTCTCTGAGCGGGAGCCTGACATAGAGCCATGAAGTTGGACTAAACTTCCTATCCCTGCTGCTGTCCTTTGGCGAGGTGCAGTGCCAAGTGCAGGGCTTGAGCTGGGGCTGCACTCACTCCCAGGTCGGGTGGCACTGTCTCCTGCCTGGCTGGTGGGGGTAGCGGCGTAGGGATGCCCAGCACGCTCCTGAGCACCCTGACACTGCTTCCTTTTCACTCCACTATCATCCTGCCCCGAGCAAACCCACAGACTGTGAAACTAACTCTCCTCCCCTTTTGTTCAAGCTGGTTACTCCAAGACTCTGGCATGAGGCTGAGAACAACTTACAAGGGCTTCACCGAGGCAGTGGACCTTTATTTTGATCACCTGATGTCCAGGGTGGTACCTCTCCAGGTAAAAGCAAGCAGAAACAGTCCTGGGTGAACTCTCAGACCAAGGGTTGAGGGGCTCCTTCCTGCACAGACTGTACACATTCTTCCCTACTGCCTAAGATCTACAGTGGGAGGGGTTTACAGTGGTTGTCTTTTTAAAAAATCCCTCTATTTCAGTATTTCAGTGTTGTCTGAGGCAGTGCAGTGCTGAAATGGCAGAAGGGTGAAAGGGCCTACATTACCCACATGGTGCTGCAGCTGCAAGCAAGATGGGATTAGCAGAATGGTTTAGCAAGTTGTAGTAGGTGGTGGAGGGAGAGGATGGAGTGGTAAAGAAGACCATGCCAGGAATGTGGGTCAGAAGCATTCTTAAACTTGGAAAAGGCATACCAAACCTATTTCTTTTTAAAATTTTCTGGCCATAATTACTTTATTATTTTTTATTGTGGTAAGATATACACAACATCAAATTATTTTTAACTGTTTTTAAGTATACAGCTCAGTGACATTAAATATATTCACATTGTTGGGTAACTGTCACCACCATCATCACCAGAACTCTAATCTTCCCAAACTGAAACTCTGTCCCCACTAATCACAAACTCCCTATCTCCCATATTTCACTGAATGGCCTCAGTGCCCTTGCAGAAAATCATTTGACCATACATGTGAGAGTTTATTTCTGGTCTCATGCTATTCCATCAGTCTATATCTGGCTTTATGCCAGTGCCACACTGTTTTAATTACCACAGCTATATTGTAAGTTTTGAAATCAGGAAATGTGAGACCTCTAACTTTGTACTTTTGTTTTTATAACATTATTTTGTCTATTTGGAGTCCCTCGAGATTCCATATTGGTTTTAGGATAGGTTTCTCTTTTGGCAAAAACACTAGAATTTTAATAGGAATTGCATTGAATCTGTAGGTCACTTTGGCAAGTATTGATCTCTTAACATATTAAGTCTTCCAATCACTGGACTGTCTTTTTTATTGCTGTCTGCTTTAATTTATTTCATCAGTGCTTTGCAGTTTTCAGTGTACAACTATTTTCCTTCCTTGATTAAATTTATTCCAAGTTTTTTAATCTTTTTAATGCTATTGTAAATAGAATTCTTCATTGGTAGTGTATAGAAACAGAACTGAATTTTTTTGCATTGATTTTGTATCCTGCAATTTCACTGAATTTGTTTATTGCCACTTAGAGTTTTTGTGTAATCTTTATGATTTTTCTACATGTAAGAGCATATTGTCTGCAAATAGAGATTATTTTACATTTTCCTTTCTAATTTGGATGCCTCTTATTTCTTTGGTCTAATTGCTCTGGCTGAATTTTCAATACTGTGTTGAGTGGAAGTGGTGAAAGCAGTAATCCTTGTCTTGTTCTTAATCCTAGAGGAAAAGCTTTCAGTCTGTCACCATTCAGTATGAAATTGGCCATGGACTTTCATATATAGCCTTTATTAGGTTGAGATTATTTTCTTATATTCCTAATTTGTTGAGTGTTTTTGTTGTGAAAACATGTTGAATTTTGTGAAATGCTTTTTCTGCACCAGTTGAGATGATCATGTGGTTTTTCCCTTGATTTAATTAATGTGTCATGTTACATTGATTTCCATTGAGCCATCCTTGCATTCAGGAATAAATCCAACTTGTTCATGGAGTATAATCTTATTAATATGCTGTTGAATTTGGATTGCTAGTATTTTGTTGAAGATTTTTGCATCAATATTCATCAGAGATACTGTTCTGTAGTTTCCTTGTAGTTTTTTTTTGACTTTGGTAATACCAGCCTCATAGGGAGGCATTGCTGCCTTCCCTTGTATTAAGTAATTTTTTATTGTAACAAGTTTGATTCCCTTTTCATTTCTTTTTGCATATATTCTATAGAAATTTTCATTGTTATCATGGGGATTACATATACTGTCCTAAAGTTAGGACATTCTATTTTATATTGATACCAACTTAACTTCAAATACATGTAAAAACTACTCCTTTATAGCTCTGCTCCCTACTCTGTTTGATGTCACAAATTTCATCTTTATATTGTGTACCCATTTATGTAGATTCATAATTATTTTTTATCATTCATCTTTTAAATCCTATAAAAATAAGAAGTGGATTTATTAACTTAAATTACAATAATAGTAGGTTTTATTTTTTTTACATACTGGTTTTCACATTTTTTTCTTGAGCTTTGTATTTTCATATGGCTTTGAGGTGTTGTCTAGCATCCTTTCATTTCAACTTCAGGAACTCCATGTAGCACTTATTGTAAGGCAAGTCTAGTGGTAATGAATCCCCTAGTTTTAATTTGTCTGGGAATGCCTTAATTTTTCCCTCATTTCTGAAGGATAACTTTATTGGATATAGAATTCTTAGTTGATAGGTAGTTTTTCCTTCATTACTTTGAATACTTCATTCTACTGCCTCTGTCCTGCAGGACTTCTGATGAGATAGCCACTGATAGTCTTATCGGGGATCCTTTGTACATATCAAGTTGCTTTTCTCTTGCTTATTTCAAACTCTCCATCTTTGGCTTTTGACAGCTTGAGCATAATGTGTCCCATTACGGGACTTTGTGTTATGCTATTTGGAGTTCATTGAAGCTTTTTGGATTTGTATCTCCAGGTATCCTAAAATTTAAGAGGTTTTCAGTCATGATTTCTTCAGATAATATATCTGCACTATCTGTTCTTTCTTCCCTTTTTTGTGTTTCCATAATGAGTATATTTGTCTGCTTAAGATGTTGCCTGAGTTCGTCAGGGTCTGTTCACTTTTCTTCATTATTTTTTCTCTTGTTCCTCAGACTCAATATTTAAAATGTATTCAAGATGCCCATTCTTCCTTCTGCCTGCTTGAATCTGCTATTGAACTCCTATGATGAATTTTCTATTTAGAGACTGTATTTTTCGGCTTTGGAATTTCTGTTTAGTTATCTTTATAATTTCTGTCTCTTTATTGATATTCTCATTTTGTTCATATTTCCTTTTCTTGATTTCTTTGTATATGTTTTTATTTAGCTGTTTGAACATATTCATAACACTTGCTTTAAAATCTGTCTAATAAGTCCAGTGCATGTGTTTACAGGCTATTTCTAGGGATTTATTTTGTTCCTTTGAATGAACCATGTTTTCCTGCTTCTGTGTATGCCTTGTATTTTTGCTGTTGTTGTTGAAAATTGAGCATTTGAAAAAAATCACCTCTCCCTGTCTTTGCAGATGGGTGGGAAACACTACTATTTAGCAGGCTCCTGAGCCTTGAAGTCAGACTGAGATGAAGGCCTGAGATCTCAGATACTTTCTGGGCAGGCCTCCTGTCTAGTCTGTGTGTGTACTTTTTTTTACTCCCTGATTTCTCCTGCTTTTACATGTCTTATTTTTTCCAAAGAGTCTCTTCCTGTGGCTTTAGATGTTCTACTGTATTCCTTGCATGTAAAAACCTTGCCCCAGGCATCCATAGTTCTGTAGTCCACCTGAAGTGTTCTCACGTTGTAATTCACCCTACCTTCTGCAGCTTCTAGCCTGAGGCCCAAACTCTGCTAACATTTCCTATCTGAGCTCCAAGTCACATGAGACAGAAACTAGTCCACTGGGCAGGCCATAGACAGCCCAGAGCATTGTAAACAAGTTTCATTTTGCTACTTTCATCCTGGGGGAATTGGAGTGCTCCCTTCTGACTCCTGGCAAAGCTATGCCAGGAAGGAGCTGGGGCAAGACTGAGCAAAACACCATGAATTTCCCACCATCTGAACAGCTCTTTTTCTTCATTGTATGTTCACTTGTTTGTTAAACATTTGACTGTTTTCCTGGGCCCCTATAAAGTTATTTTTGTCAGTCTGTAGTTGTTTACTTGATCTTTCCATAGGGGAACAGGGTCAGGAGCTTCCTATTCTGTGTCCTACTGACATCACTCTCAATTAGATACAAAACCTTTTGAGACTTTGGCTTTCAACTGAGATGTTTTGCTAGTAATTGGCCATAAGTATGGTGAAATTAGATAATACAGTTACCAGTACAAACTCAGCTTCTCATTTTTTAATCTCGTTTCCCCAGTACAAGCACGGAGGACCCATCATTGCTGTGCAGGTGGAGAACGAATACGGCTCCTATAACAAAGACCCTGCCTATATGCCTTACATCAGGAACGTAAGAGTCAGCTCACTCCATTTCTTCATATTCCTTCCTCGGGGTGTATTATGGGCTATGGTGTGACAAGGCAGTCTAATATTCTCTCACGTCAATACCACATCTCCCAGTTCCATTCACTAGTGAATCCTTTCTCCATATTTTTATTTCAACCGGGTTGTCACTTATTTACCCTTTATCAATTGAGTTTAATTGGGCTTGATGTATACGCATGGTGTTGGTATTGCAGGGGCCAAGAATAAAGGAATTGACTTAGTTGAGTTGTGATGATTTGAAAAGTCTTCCTGGAGAGGCTGCGCCTTTCCAGCATCTCAGGCAGTGGTCCTGTCTTTGGCTGTATGTTGGTTTCATCTGGCGAATCTTTAACAATCCCTATAGGCCATATACCATGACAATTACATAAGAATCTCTGGGTGGTGCTCAGACATCTGATGCCAAAGTGTAGGAGAGCTTGAGAACCACTTAATACGTGGCAGGGGAAGTTAGGGGTAGAGTAACACTTAAAAGAACAGGCTAATACTCAGATCTGCTGTGTGCCAGTTAGTAGCAGAGACTTTGAACAAATGCCTTACTTTCCTCCTCTATGAAGTGGGACTAATGAGAGTGTTTGTCTCTCTGAATTTGTGTATACGTGAGATCACAGGGCTCAGTACTATTCTAGGCATAGGATAAGAAGTCAATAAATAAGGCTTTGATAGAATCATGAGCATTGGCTGTGGAGTATTTAGAAGGGTTGGCCATGGTATGAATTGGGAAAATATTACATGGACTCAGTGAATCCACGTAAGTAAAGATGCTTTGCTTGGTCCCTTGATGTCCTGGGCAGCATCTCTTTTGCTGTCTAGGCAGATTCATTTTCCATCTGGAAATTACTTCATCCCTGCAGACAGGTGGACTGAGGCCCCAGCTTGTAGATTCTTATCCACTCTTTCCCCTTCTTCTCACATGCAGAAAGCCCACTGTGTAGGGGCGCAAGGCTGTCTGCAAGGAGAGTGGTATTCCTAAATCTGGAAAGGGAAAGTTCAGTCCTGATAGTCAAGGCCTCTACCACATCCTGGGTCAGGTCACACCTCCAACTGCCTCTCTGTCTTTGAATTAGCTAGAAAGGTCCCCACCAAGAAGCAGAGACTTTGAAGGTGGATGGACTATAGGTTAGTTCCACGCTTGTTCATTAGTAGCTCTTTGTTCAACCCCTGGGAAGCTCTCTGTCTATACAGTTAAGATATTAGTCATGCAGATTGAGCAGGGCAGTCCATGTAAACTGCTTAGCAGAAGGCCTGGCCTGCTTAGAAATGTTAGAATATTCAGAGTGGTGAGATCATTACTGTTCTTCAGCACTTTGTGGGTTCCTGCCACTTCCTCTTCTGATTTACAACCTTCAGGGAGCACTTCCTGTTCTCCTCGGTGCCAGCAGTGAATGGACATATGACTGTTGACTAGAGCCCACCCTGGTCCAGCGTGGGGAAGGGATGGGCTGCTTACTCCAGGGGTGGGTAAAGCAGAGGGTAGGTTGTCCTGGAGCCACTGATCTACTCCTGGAGCCCTGCAGTCAGTTTCTGGGTGACAGCGTGGTGGTTAGTCTTGCTGAGCTGGCCTCTGAGTAGGCCGGTCTAGGAGCAGCATGCCAGCCAGACCCGGCACCCTGGCAGATAGGAGCATGCCAGCCAGATGTGGCACCCTGGCAGATTGGAGCAGCTGAGGGCTGCCACAGCCTGACAGCACTGCCCCTGCCTTTGCTGGACTTTCAGCTGATGGGAGCTTTGTCAAATGTGGTGGGCACAGACAAGGTGGGGTTCTCCTTTTTTTGCATAGAAATGAATGTTCTGTTTTGAATGTTGCCCTCTTTCTCTTCTGGCTGCCACATTCCCAGCTGTGTGACATGGCAGGAATTTTGAGGAATGACAGCCTTTGACTTTCCTATTTCCCCCCACAGGCCTTGGAGGATCGAGGTATCGTGGAGCTGCTCTTGACTTCAGACAACAAGGATGGCCTTCCAAAGGGAGTCGTCGATGGAGGTGCCTGCCTGAAGCCTTGTGGGTGTGGGGGGCAGCGCCCTGGCCTGTTTATGCTCCGCCAGATGGCATGTGTCACAAGGGAATTCCTTTGGTGCCTGTTCTTCTCCATTTGCATGTCCCTAGGCCCTGAAGCCCCAGGCCTCAGAGTGCTGGGGACGGGCTTGCCATAGCCCGCTCTCCCATTTCTGCTGAACACTAGGGGCGCTCCCAGGGGTCTGCAGACTGCAGTGGGGAACAGCGGACTGGGCTCTGAGGAGGTCCGCGAATGGCAGCAGAGCAGACTGAGCCAATATAGTATTAGGCGCACTCAAATCCCGCCAAAGTCATAGGGACAGCTGGCCACTTCCAAGGGTCCGTGTGGTCCCTACTGTGCCAGACAGTAGCTGTACAGTGAGTGTGGCAGCGGACCACGGTAGCCACCTGCCCCCAGACTCTGCCCTTCTTGCCATGGCAGGGACACTGGCCCCACCCCAGTTAGGCCAGCCACTCCTCACGTGCCCAAGTTCCCCCAACACCTGCTCAGGGCCATGCTCCCACAATACCTTCCCACCCCATGTCGTCAACCCCTCTTTATTGGACTATTCCCATCTGTATACAAACATGTTGTTTTCCCTTCTAAAAAACATCCCAGCGGCTGTTCCATTTCTCTGCCCCCTCCTCGTATCCTGCACCTGTCCTTGACAGCTCCCCGCGTCCCTTGCCGCTCAGTCCTCTTAAACATGGTGATCGCATTGCCCCACCATCCCCTGGCCTTGCTCTTTTCAAGGTTGCTGGTGACCTCCTCTTAAAAATTTAAGCTGATAGTCCTTGTCGCCTCTGACCTCTGATTGTATATGTCAGCAAACTTCAATCTCTTTTCCCTGACAGCTTTTCCTCACTTGGCATCTGTGACACAATTTCCTGTTTTTTCTCTGCCCTCACAGGCAGCTTCTTGGTGTCTCCCTCCCTGAAACCTAGTGCTCAGATTCCTTATGACTCACTCCTTGGAGTGCACTCTGCTCTTCTCTCTGAACACTGACCACCCTGTGGTGTCTCCAGATGGCTTTAAAAACCATTACGTGTTGATGAGTCTGAGTTGTGTGTCTCTACCAGGGGCCTTTCCTGAGCTCCTGCCTCACAGGTGCATCTGCCCACTGGGCATGCCCTGCCCAGGAAGGCTGCCAGTCTTCATGGAACCAGCAGGGACTGGACTTGTCTGGGTCCCACTTTCAGTCTCCTTTGTCTAGTACATTGCAGGCCGTGTAGTTACTCGCAGTTCCTATCCTTCCGTGTGCCTGACACAGCCATGAGCAAATCCTTTTCATCTTTGTCTTCAGGACTTACCCAGGATCCAGTAAGCTTGGCCACCCCTGCAGTTGCCATCACTTCTTATCTGTGCTCTTGTGACAACATTGGGGTCAGTGTCCTTGTCACTGCTGGTTCCCCCACAGCTTTGCCAACCTTAGCAGCCTCTGGGAATGCCCTCAGGTTCCCTCGCCCCATCTCACTCAGAGTGAAGCACAAGTTCTGAGGATGACTTTGGGGCTCCCCGCTGGCCTCTATGACCTGTCCCCCACCACCCTGCTCCACCCTCCTGATTTCCTTGCTCTTCCTTGAAGGCTCTGGATGGACACCTCACCTTCTAGATGTCTATAGGGCTGTTCCATTTCCTCCTGCCTTTTCTCCCAGGTCATCTCGAAGTAAGGCTCCCTCCAAGCATGCATTTGAAATTGCAGCTCCTCCCTCTCCCAGACTTTAGGCCCTGCTTTATTTTTTGCCTTCTAACATTCTGGGTGTTCCTTTGTTTCATTTTCCTGTCTCATGGCTGCAGTAAACTCTGCAGGGGTCTAGGTTCTGTCTGTCTTGATCGGTCTTGCTCCTGTGCCCAGAGGGGGCTGGTGCACTGAGTGGGTGAAATGCCCACCTGCCAGCTTCTCTCAGTGACCCCTCTGCACCCTCCCCCCGGCACACTGCACTTTATTGTTCAGCGCAGGCCTCCACTAGGCTGACCAGCTTGAAGAGAGGGCCTTTCACGTCTGCATCCTGGCGTCAGGGGGACTGTGGGATGAGTGGGCAGGTGGAGGCTCTCGTCCCCAGGGTAGCTGTCAAGGCCCAGACCTTTCCTCGTGCTGAGGCCCCAGGTGATCCCCGTCGTTTCCACGCGGTGGCGCTGTCTCCCCGCGGCTGCCTGCAAGGCAGTGGCTGGGCCCTGAGCACCCATGGGGCTGGGGTGCAGCTGTGGCGGTGCTGGGAAGGCAACTTTGGGGGCTGCTGTGAGCTTTGCTTAGTCTGTCAGCCTCTGCTGAGGAAGGCCAGGTGCTGGAGTCCCCGGGGGCCCCTGCTGCTCCATATGCCCCTCCACTGCAGGTTGGCCTCAGGACTGCAGCCTGCTCCCTGAAATAATGTTTTCCACTTCGTCGAAATTGTCATTAAAGTAACACACTCACATGGTATAAAAGGAAAATCATAGAAATGTTTAGAAAGAAATACAATGTGGCCTGCCTCCTCCAATGACCCAGAAATGACCAATTTGAACTCTTTTTCTTCTGGTATTTCCCTTCTTAATTCGAAATAACATGCCTATGGAACTCTGTATTTATTGGTTAAAATTCTGCATGCTGACTTCTCCCTCCTTGCTTTACCTGGACTCGCCTCTGTGTCTTCCACTGAGTCCCATTCCCTGGACCATTGAAGGCATTTCCCCAGCATTTTCTAGCAGCCACTGTTGCCGCTGAAGTGCAAGGACGTTCTGGTTCCTGATTACTTTACATACCCTGATTTTTTTTTTCTCTTTCCTATTACTAGAACATATTATAATTTTCCTTTTGTCCTTGGTTCTCTGGCATTTCACATTCTGTCTTCGGCATAAGACTTCTTCCCTTTCGTGGCACTTCCGTGGCTCATGTGAATTGCACCAGTTATGGCATGAACGGGGCGGGGGGACACCTGTGTTTCTTGGACATGCTTCCCTTCTTTTTTCTGACCTTCTGGTCCTTCCCAGTATTTGTGGATAGGATGCTCATACCCATTCTCTATGTCACTCACCTTTTTGATTCTTAAATCTTTGCCCTTTAGTTCTGCTTTCTGGGTGACTTCCTCAACTTCTGCCTTCCAATTCTTTTGGGATTTCCTGAACCATGTTTTTTCTTGACTCTATTTCTTTTCTTATGTCATACTTTTTAAATGAAATCTTATTTCTCTCTTTCTTATCTCTCTTATTTTTCTTGTCCCTGAGTATATTTCACTTTTTAAAAAATAAACATTTACCTGTTTGCTCCATCTTCCATGTAAGGGGATTATATCAAATGTCTGGCTTTGGACTGAGTGGTCTGAGGAGGGGTCAGTGAGTGGCCAATTGGGGCTGAGGGCGAGGCAGGCTGCCAGCAGGTGTGCTTCTCTGTGGGGCAACTGGGGAGGAGAGAAGTCTAATGCTGGTGTTTGGTATGGTGTCACTAGCTCCTCCAGGGATGAGTCCTTTGGGCAGTGGCTACAGGCCAGAGGGGCAGACACAAGCCCCCTGCTCAGATTGCTCAAATCTTTCTCTCCACCCTCTGCTGTACTTTGGCCTCTCCACCTGCAGACCTGGGGCTCAGTTGTCCCAGTGTATGGTCCCCCTGCGGTGGTGGGCACCAGCGGGGATGGAGGTATCCTCCCCCCAGACAGTGCCGCGGACATCGGGTGAGACCTTGGGCTGGAGGCAGGGAGCCGGTCATAATTTCTTCCCCTTCTAGGCCACTTACCTACTTCCCACCCTTATGCAGTCTCCCAGGACTTTCTTGAAACCTCATCTCTGCTGTCTACTCTCTGGCTTTTGTTCCTTATGGCCGTCCACCTTTCATTTCTTTATTGTATTAAGCAGAGTGTCAGGAAGGGTGAGAATAGCTGTGTGCAGTTAGCCATGCTGACCTTGACTCTGGGACACCTTCCTGGTCAGTTTCAGATAGGCCTCTTGTCTTTGAGGGGTTCCTCCTTTAGGTAAGTAGGGGTCTGAATGTGGGGTCTGGAGGATGGTGACATCACAGGAAGTGGGTCAGCGTCAGACGGGCCTGGGCTCTGGCCAGCTCTGCTGCTTCACCAGCTGTATAACCTTGAGGACAGATATTCAACCTCCTGGAGGCTCAACTACTTTTTGGTTTTAACTACTAGTAACCAGGGCTTATATCTGACAGAGAGCATCGGGGCGGCCAGCTTGCCAGGATCAGCCTTCATCATGTGTTCGTGCCCAGGCCCCATTGGCTTAGGCTGAGGCCCATGCACGTGAGGTCCAGGCAGACAGCGAGCAGGCAGGGAGCCTCAGCCAGGCTCTGCCGCTGGGGCGAGCCAAGGGATCGTGGCTAAGGGCCAAACGGAACACATCTTTCTCGGGCATACCATTCCCTGATGGAAAATCACTTAAAATATTTTAAATTAAAAAATGAATACATTATGCAGTAGATTAGAAAATTAGCCTTCACCTAAGGCATGAAAGGGGAGCCCTCATGTAGATTGGTACCCAGTACTAGACACTTGAGGTGCAGGGGAAAGATCAAACTCTGGGCTCCACAAAAGAATAATTAACTGAAATGCACACTCTGGTTGTAAAACTTACATTAATCAAGAACAGATGCTTCATGAATACTGCTCTGTAAGCTCCATGCTGAGTGGTGGGATTTCCAAGATGAACAAGATAAATTTCCTGACATCAGAAGAAATAAACTTAGTGAGAAGTGGGAAACAATGTCAAGATTAGTTCATTTATTTTGCTGGGGAACTAAGCAAGGTCTGGGGGTAATTCAGAAAATCTTCTTGGCTTGAAGACAATATTTTGCTTCTCTTCTCTCCTTTCTGTTCACAGTGCTGGCCACGATCAACTTACAGTCACAACATGAACTGCAGTTACTGTCCACCTTTCTCTTAAGTGTCCAGGTAAGTCTGGCCCTGTGCAGCATCAATTTGGAATTCCGACAATTAAGCCTCTTTGTCACAAAATCTGTGGCTCTTTGGAGTGCCCTCGGCTGTGCTCAGGGCTCCCAGACCTGGAGGGAACTCTGGGTCCCCAGCCTTCCAGCTCCCAGCCCTGCCTTCATACTGCAGGTCCCAGCCCCAGTGCACCCGTGTGGCTGCACTGCCGGCAAGGGAGGCAGTGTGGAAATTGCTCTGAGGTGTTCTGTGGGCTGATGCCAGGCTGTGACTTCCTGCCTCATGAGAAAGGGACCCTTTGTGGATTAGACTTTGTTGCTGTGTATGCAGGCATCCTCTAAATGTGAGGCCATGACTATCAGAGAGGTACTTGATGGACGAGGTGGGCTCCTGGTGTGGAACCTGAAATAACTAGCATCTTTGTCCTAGCGCCTCCCTTGGGCTCTGGTGCTTCTGCAGACATAGGCCCGGAGTGACTGCTACATCCTCAGGGCAAGCCTGTGAGAGAGTCAGTATTCTTAAGTTATGTTACTTACTGAACATCCCAGCCAAGGGACAAAGCCAAACATCGTGCTGCAGGGCCTGCACTGAGAATAGCTGTGTTATAGAATGCCCTGATTCTCTGGTCCAGTTTGGCAAAGTTTTGTTTGAACCAACTAGACCTCAAATAGGGTCCCACTCTGCATCCCTCTGACTCCTCAGCTAAAGAGTGGCAGCAGCTGAGGGGTCTGTGCCCCCAGTGTGCCTCTCAGAAATAAAGTTCTCCTGACAGGACGTGGTTCTTCCCTGGAAGAGCATAGGCAAAGCTTGGCTTGATCCAGAAAACTGAGCAGTGTGGGAAAAGATTCCCAAGCAGATGATGAGTTCCAGCAGAGACTGACTGTGCACGTCCCATGTTTTCTAGCTAACACTCACTGTAAGGCAACAGGGTCTCCTGCACCAGCTCTGCCAGCTCTTTCCCCTTCCAGCCGCAGTGTGCAGGCCACATGTGGGGGATGAGCTGGTGCAGGGGCATCGCGTCCTCACCTGCGCTCTGCGTCCAGTGGCCTCTAAGGCAAGGGGTTTGCAGCCAGGGAAGGGTTGGGAGGACAGAAGGGCTGGGATTCCCCTCCATCAGGGGCTCCCCTCTGCCTCTTGTGGTCAGCTAACTTTTCCTTTTGTGGTAACCAGGGGGTTCAGCCCAAGATGGTGATGGAGTATTGGACGGGGTGGTTTGATTCGTGGGGTGGCCCACACAACATCCTGGATTCTTCCGGTGAGTGCTTTATGATAACTACATCCTACCTGTGTGTGTGGACCTCAGAAATAAGACCAAGTTCCAAATAACGTGCTAATTGATGTAAATTAGCTGTAGGGTGCAAGGCTCCTGGGATTATTTGTGTGTAATAGTCAGCTCTTGATATTCCAGAGTCATTTACCTTGATATTTGAAGTGAATGGTAGGACTTTTAACACTGCTTTATTTTATTTTGTAATTAGATAAGTAATGCATACCTATCGCCAGCATCCAGCACATATAGAAAATGTATGAAGAAGAAATAAAAATCCCAGAACCCAGAGAAAATATTTTGATACATACAGGCCAGGCAGTTCTTACTTCTGTCTGAGCCCTGTATGCACATACAGATAAAATGTGCACAAATGCGGTTAGATCTGGTCTGTTGCCTGCTTGTTCCAGTGAATGACACCAAAGGACATCTTTCTGTACTATTAGATGTAGATTTCAGCACTGTCTTAAAGAATGCAAAGAACCCCATTGTACTGGTGACTCACCCACAATTTATTTATCCAATCTCTTGTTCATGAACACTTAGGTTGCTTCTGGCAGTTTTTGTTAATTTCAGGGAGCATTCTTGAACATCCAGTTTTTCAAACTTGGCATGTTATTACCCTAAGTTCCTAGCATTAGAATTGCTACATTAATGCAATTTTGAAATAAATTTACTATGCTCTCCTAAAAGATTGTAGCAATTCTTACTCACCATTATTAAATAATACCCATTTCCCACAGATTCACCAACACTGAGTAATAAAATAATTTTTTTTTTATTTGCCAACCTGATAGGTCATTGTTCAGTTCCCATTTCTTCGACCAATACGGAGGTTTAAAAACTACATATAGTAACCAATTATATTTCTCCCTTTGTATTAGCTTTTCATGTTATTGGTTTATGCTGGAATGAAGGTGGGGCTGGGAGGTGGTCAGAATTACATCTCTCATTAGGCATCCTACCTTCTTGCATCTGAGAGGACCAGTTGACAGTCATGCTGTGCGGGGCTGCAAGGCTGCCCCATGCTGCGGTCCATCCAGATGGCAGTCAGTGGAGAACTGATTTAAAAAACAAGAACCCTTTCTCCCCTTCTTCCCCAGTCTCTGCAGTCAGGATTTCAGGGAAAGCTGAAGGACAGGATGACACTGAGTTTGAGGAGGGCTGGGGAGGTGAGAGGCCAGAGGCACCTGTGGCTTGTCTCTCACTCTAACTTGCTCCCCACCCCCACCCACTCCCCTGCAGAGGTTTTAAAAACTGTGTCTGCCATCATCGATGCTGGCTCCTCCATCAACCTCTACATGTTCCACGGAGGCACCAACTTTGGCTTCATAAATGGAGCCATGCATTTTCATGAATATAAGTCTGATGTCACCAGCTATGGCAAGTACTCCCCATCACTGACCCTCCCTGGACGCCTGGGTTCTTTAGGGACAGTCCTTTAGGGACAGCTTCTGGAATTGGTAATGCATTTGGCTTCGAGTGCCTGGGGACGGTGGAGGTTTTGTGTGCATTGTCACTTTTGAACAGCTAGATTGGAGCCAGCTGACATGCCCGTGCACCTTTGGAGGTCAGCTGGTAGAAGGGAGAAGCACAGCCTTAGATGAGGGTGGCCTCCTGTCCCTGTCAGGCCCTGGGAATTATGCGACCCCTGCCCTCACTTTAGACTGAGATTCCCCAGAAGGTAGAAAAGGCACCTGCACACTTAGGGTCATACTATGGCCATGGGCAGTTGGGATGATTTTATAGTACTTGGTATTCATAATATTTTGGCTGACAGCTCATATTCTAAATGTTTTGCCTCCCAAATTGCTGGGATGAGGACCCTGTGCCCCACCCCACTGCCTCCCTCTCCTTTTGGTGTCACAGACACTGTCCTGGATGTGGGTGACAGTGACAGGGTGCTGGTATCTTGCAGACTATGACGCGGTGCTGACGGAGGCTGGGGACTACACAGCCAAGTACATCAAGCTCCGGGAATTCTTTGGCTCCATCTCAGGTGCGTGGCAAGCAGCAGACTCAAGCACCAACTGGGGCCCTTGCTTCGGCCCTCAAACCCCTTCACGAGTTGCCTCCATGCTGCCCACCTCAGCTGTGGCTGATGTGTGTGCAAGAACATCTAGGCAAGGACAGGCAGGTTTGGGAGACTAACTGTTCTCATCCTAGTGTGTGTTTTGCCAGCTTTATTTTTTTATAGCTGCCAAGACACCTGTGGATATGAGGAAGCCCCTGAACTCCTGGGACATTGCTTGTCTTCCTCTCAGGGTCTAGGCACATCCAAGGGTGGTCCTTTCTCCCCTGGGCCCTAGGAGAGAGGAACACACAGGAGTGGAGTGGTGTCAGGAGGCTGGGCGGGCAGTGACTGGTCCTTTCGGGCTGGCCCTGTGCTCTGTGTTGCAGGTGCCCCTCTGCCACCCCTGCCTGACCTTCATCCCAAGACTGCTTATGAAGCAGTGAAGCCAACTTTCTACTTGTCACTGTGGGATGCCCTGATGTACCTGGAGGAGGTGAGTGCTGCTAGACGGAGCGGGCCAGGAAGCCCTGCTGGGCTGTCACGGAGGAGGGCAGAAGCACGTCTTGGCAGCCTGGAGGTTCACTCTGCCCTTTAGGACCCTGAGCAAACTCTGCTAGAGCATGAAGTGGGAAGGAACAAAGAGCCCGTGGGATCCTGGTAACTCAGCAGGAGTCCCTTTGCCCTGCCTCGGTGGGCGAGGAGCCTGAAGAGGCAGGAGAGTGGGCACAGCTGTGGACTGAGAGCTGCCCTCTGCGGCTGACCTGATGGGGGTGGGAATGCCGCAGTGGGGGGTGGCCAGGCCGAGGCCCACTGTGATGCAGGGCAAGATACTGTGTCGCCACATTTCCCCTCTCACCCTGGAAAGCCACGGAGCCAATGTGACGAGAGGTCAAGGAGGAAAGCATGTCAGAGGCCCTACCCCGCCTCAGGGTGCTGACCCCTAGTGGGTCTGTCTGCTACCCCGCACCCACCACATGGCTTCAGTGAGGTTGCTGCCCTTTCCCTCCTCTGCCTAATCCCTGAGTGCCCCCCAACCCAAGCCCCCCACCATCTCTCTATATAGCCAGTCAATTCTGAAAGGCCAGTCAATATGGAGAACCTGCCTGTGAACAATGGGAACGGACAGTCCTTTGGGTACATTCTGTATGAGACCACCATCGCCTCATCCGGTGTCCTCAGCGGTCTTGTGCGTGACCGAGGACAGGTATTCCTGGGCCTTGGGGTTATCAAGCCCTGTAGTATACCTCTGACTGTCTGTCCTCGGCGTCGGGTGGGTGGCCGTTACCAGTATGTGGAGGGGGCCTATCGCCATCGGCTGCGCAGTCCTTCCCAGCTGCAGTCATGGGCATTCGTTTTCCCACTGTGCCTGGCTAAACCCCTCAGCACACACAGCGATGCTTCTTGCTCTGCTCAGCAGAGGCCCCTCGTCCACCTCCCTCCTGTCTGTTCTGTTCATTTGGCAGGTATTTGTGAACACAGTATCTGTAGGATTCTTGGACTATAAAAGGAAGCAGATCGTTATCCCCCTGATCCAGGTTTGTCACCCTGGGGAGCTGGGTGATGATGGCTAGTGCCAGCTGCTCCCTGAGCAGGTTTGGTGGGAGTCAAAGAGGAAGACCTGGAAGACAGGAGCTCCTACCACAGAGCTGCCGATGGAGGGAAGGCAGAGCATTGCTTTCTGAGCAGCGTACTCTTTCACTCCCATCCTCAGAGTTTAGGGGAGAACTGGGGTTCCACAGTGAAACCCCGAGGTGCAGTTGTGACCTTATGGCTTGGTGATTAGGTGGTCACCATTGCCACTGTGTTCCTGGCAGGGTTACTCCATGCTGAGGATCTTGGTGGAGAATCGCGGGCGAGTCAACTATGGAGATAATATCGATGACCAGCGCAAAGGTGGGTCACAGCAATGCTGAGAGAAGGGCTGCATGCTCAGCATGCCTGGCTATCCCTTCTCCACCCAGCAGGCCACACAGACTGACCGCAGCGTGCAGGGCACGGGCTAAGGAGGCCCAGTGGGGGGAGGTGGGGTCATGGAGGCCCAGTGGAGGGAGACAGGGCATGAAGCCTCAGTAGAGGGTGGTCGAAGTGGGCCTGAGAGGCCCGGCTGGGTCTCTCTCTTCCCAGGTAGGACTCCTATGCGTGCTGTCAACTTGCCCGTGGTGAATACACGGCTGACATTGAGTCGACCTCCTCAGGTCTGCCTGGGCTTCTGTTTGCTTCAGCACAGGGGCTTTCAGCACAGGGCTGGGGGTGAGGGTGGGGTGTTGGGGGTAAGGGGCAAGGTAGGGGGTTCCCAGGAATCTAAAAGAGGCATTGGACCCCTGGCTTTCTGGGTCTCCACACTGATTTTTTTTTCCTGATGCACCTTGGAAGCCCCTTGAAGATCCCCTTTGTGTTGGGGAGGAGGAGGCAGACACACAGTGAACAAAATGCTCTCATGCTGTGCCCCTCTAGGAACAGTACACCAACTCACTGAATTTTTCCTGGCCATCTCAGTCTTTTCTGCTTAAATTTGCCTCTTCCTTATCTGTTAAAATGTGGATGATTTCATGTAAGTTATGAAATACAAACTCAGAAAAAATAAATCCTACTGTGGTAGGAAACACCAGAAGACCTTTGAACTCTCATGGGTGTCCCCACTTTGTGATGAAGACACCTCTGCGTCGCCTCCCTGCCTACCAGGGAAGTGATACGGCCCAGACCCTGGGAGCTACCTGGATCCCGTGACTCGGTTCTCCAGAAGTGCTCAGCCTAGCTTCTAGCACTCTCCAACTCACCCTCCTGTCTGCCTAAGCAGTCCCTGCTGGGTTCCTCTCTGGGCCTCCGCTTCTTACCCTGAAGAGCTCCCTCTCCGGGCCCATCTTCACTTCCTCTGTTCTGCGGGTGGGTAGGGACAGCCAGCCAGACCCTGTTCCCAGTCTTGACCTGCCAGGCCCCTGACCATCGTGTGTCCTCTTCAGACTCTCACTGTGGAGTGTCCGTGGAATAGTTCTGTCTGTAAAGCCACAGACCCCCTCTCCAGAAATGGGTGTGCCCCCCACACCTGAACCTGCCACATGAGGCAGTTGGTAGGCCCTGTGAAGTCTGTTTGCTTTCCTCAGCCTACCCACATTCCCACCCTGGCAACTCAGCAGCCCTCAGTGGGAGGGCCCTGGGAGCTGCCATGGGACCATCACTGCTGGCCCCTTCTCCATAACTCTGACTACTTGCTATTCAAGTGTGCACAGTACCTCCAACTTGGACACACATGTCATGTTGCCATCTGTTCACAATTTAAATACTTAAAAAAAAGTCTTTAATCCTATATCATATAAAGATTTCTGTCTGAATATTAGGCCTGTTTAGACTAGGACCTCCCCAAACCAACCTCAAAGCTAGACTGCAACTGCTGTGGCCTGCAATCATCTGTCGCTTTGGTCTCATTTTAATTTGTTGGAATTCTCAGCCCCCCAAGGGAGCTCCCCACTCAGAGAGAGGCCATAGGCTGTTCCTCTGTGACATGCCCACTCTTTCATTCCCTCAAATGTATTCTTCCATGTAGTCCCTAGGGCCTGGCACATACTGGTAGTACTCATTCTCATCCCTTTTGGGGTGTCTAGGGAAGGTTTCTTGCTGCAAGAACAGCTGCTCAGGGAGTACATACTTCAGGAGAAACCCTTACTTGAACTTTCTGAAAACTTTTCATGTATGTGCCCAGCCCTAGCCAGGTCAGTTGCCCCCTGCCTTTGGCCAGGCTCATGCTTCCTGGCCTCTGTCCCACAGGTTTAATAGGAAATATCTATCTGAATGATTCCCCCCTGAAAAAATTCAGAATCTACAGCTTGGATTTGAAAAAGAGCTTCTTTCAGAGGTGGGTCCATGCCCTGCACAGCATGTAAGCTTAGGTATGACCACAGAAGACCGGGGAGGGCCTGGGGCCTGCTCTGCCTGCCCCTCCTAGTTCAGGCGGCACCTGGGCCCAGCAGGCCCTGGTCAGGCAGAGGCTCTGCAGCACTCGTGCGTTGGGGACTCTGGATCTGCCCTGCTGCCTTCCCTGTGTCCCAGTCCCAACCGGGACTTAGGGTGCCTTTGCAGGCAGATGCAGGATGGGCCCAGGCCCTCCCTTGTCTTCCATCCTGCCTGCAGGTTCAGTGCTGACAAATGGAGCCTTATCCCTGAAGTACCCACGTTCCCTGCTTTCTTCCTGGGCGCCTTGTCTGTTGACCTCTCCCCTTCTGACACCTTCATGAAGCTGGAGGTTTGGAACCCATCCCTGCCTGTTGCCCCCTCTACCACCTGCATCTGGGGGTTCTCTGGGTTTACATTGCCTTCTCCAAAAGGGCCCCTGGGGCCTCCCTGGGGTAGACGTTGGCTGAAAGCAGAACACCTAGTGGTATTTCTCAAGGTCCAGTCTGAGTTGAATGCCCTGCTGGGAGGCTCAGAGCTAGTGGGAATGGGAGGGAACACCCACCCATAAGCCTCATGGCCTTTAAGACATTGGTTTGTGTGGGTCTCTTGGAAGCTGAGAGAACACATGGCTTATGTCTGTGTCTCTGCCTGCCTATGAGACCTTATATTCAGTGGTGGGTGTGGTTGATTAACACCTTCCCTACTCTCCTCAAAGGGCTGGGAAAAAGGGGTTGTATTCATCAATGGGCAAAACCTTGGACGCTACTGGAACGTTGGACCCCAGGAGACCCTCTACCTCCCAGGTGCCTGGTTGGACAAAGGCAGTAACCAGGTGGGAGTACCTGCAGCCCTGGGACCCCTTCTGAACCCATTTCTCCCAGGTATCGCAGTATTTCCCCGGGGGGCCCGTGGTCACAGACTAGTAAGGCTGGTTAGGGCAGGAGGGGGAAGCTAAGTCCAGCCCCTTCTGCTGTCCTCCCTGGTGCTGCCGGAGGGGTCCCTGCTCCTTCCAGCCTGGCTCCAGCCCCTCCCTTCAGGCCCCCTCATCTGGCTTCCGTCAAACGCCAGCCCTTCTGACCCCTAGGTCATTGTTTTCGAGGAGACGATGGCAGGCCCTGACATACAGTTCACTGAAACACCCCACCTAGGCAGGAGCCAGTACGTTAACTGAGAAGCACCGCCCAGCGCCGCCAGGGCCGAAGCAGGCCCGCGGTCCTGCGACCCGCTGACCTGCCTTCGCTCCTGCACATGCGCGAGGTTCCCAAATCAGTGACTCCGGGAGCCGAGGAGCTGCTGCTTTGCAAGTGCCTCGTAGAACCGAAGAAGGTGGGCTCTCTGCCTGCCTAATGACTCCTTGACGGGCTTTGTGGCTGCGCCTTTGCCACTTCCCCGCTGTCTGGGCAGGGACAGCGGGAGACACCCGCGGGTGGGAAGGTCAGGTCGACCTCCGCCTGCTGATACCTGGGTCCTCAGGGAGGTCCGGCTGCTGGGCATGCCTGCTGCTCTGTGTGACCTCCTCTGGGCTGGGTGCACCCCTCAGGGTCCGTTTTCCTCTCTGGATGGTGGGTTCGTCACCGTTTGTAGAGGATAGGCGGTGTAGGGGTCTCCCCTGAGTCCACTTTGTCCTTCACCACCCTCCCTGAGCTTTCTCTGAAATTCTGGAAGAAACTGAGAGATGCACGTTTTCTCCTTTTCATTCCCACTCTAATTGCATCTGACAGATTGACAAACCCAGTTTAAGAAACAGAAATACTCAGCCCCTTATTTTCCTTAATTAGTGAGTATTTCCAGTTTTACTCAATGAGAAGCACCAGCTGAGGAAGAAATGTAGATCCTAGCGAAACCACGTCCCTGTCTGAGGGTCCAGGGAAGCAAAGGGCAGAAGACCAGCCCCATTGTGTGGGTGGGTAGCCACCCCCGGGTCCCTGGCCTGGCTCTGTTTCTCTCCCTCGACCTCCTGGACTTAGCAGAGGGAGAACAGGTCGCCTTCCTTTGCAGTTGTCTGCATAAATTTGAGGCGCTAGTTCTGGGAATTCAGTCCAGTGGTTTGGTTCAGGTTTGCCATCCTGAATTGCAATAAAGCAACAGAGTTGAATCAAACTCTCTATGGTGATATTTTTCCAATCCCATCTGTGTGATTCACCAGAGGCAAAGGCACCAGCTGGCACGCATGTCCTGACACCGCCATTACCCACTTAGTGGGTGATCCAGCTCCTGGCCCCTTACCTCCGTTCTCCCCGAAATATCACTGTGGACTGGAAGTGCCCTTGGAGAGGAGAAGTCAGGTCCATTCTGGTGCTGGCAGGCAGAGGGTGAGAATCTGCTGGACAGCTCTACATGTGAGTTAGCTACAGTGGCTAAGTTTTCTTCGCAAATGACATGTGGATTCCACTGCCACAAACTGATTACCTTCAGTAATAGTCAAAGTCAAATAGATGTCTCCCCAGGGAGCCCATAAAGAAGGGGGAGCAGAATAGCAGGCATAAGGTCCTCAGGAAACCCACAGGCTTGCATTGGTCAAGGACCGGACTGTGCAGGGGCACTTGTGTGCAGCCACTGGGTGGGCCCAAGAGCTGAGGCCTTGTATGGTTATGCACATTCACGGGCTGAGCCCCGGGTTCCCTAGGGCAGAGGAATGGGACTTATTAAAATGAACATCATGGACAATATTTGGGGGCTCGTTCCCCAATCTTGCCCAAACTCACCAGCTATTCCTAAACTGCTTTGGAATGGAAAGCACAGAGCTAAGACATGGTTGAGACCAGGGTTCCTTGGGCATGGCCCATGCTCACTTTACACCAAAGCATGCTTCTACAAAGCTGCATGTATGTTGTCTTCTGTTGCAAAATGTGACAATGAGTTGGCAATAAAGGAATTGTGCAGCAAATAAAGTGAAGAATCCCCTTGAATCAGCCTTTTAGCAAATCTGCACAGGGATACATGGGCCTTTCTTAAGGTAAGGGCCTCCTGCACAACCTTGCTATTCATGACCTCTGCCAAACCACCCTGCAGCTTTGCTGCCAGAGCCCCTGGCGGAGCTCCTCCTCCAGTGTTCACTCACGGTTTGCCCAGATGCTCCCCGCTGATCCTCCTCATAACCCCATCTCTAAATGTGGGATGTCTCCAGGCCACTCCTCAGACTCTTTGCTCTGCCCACATTGGCTGTGGGTGGCCTCATCGACTTGGGGATCCTATACAGCCCTGGGTCCTCTTTCCTGACCCTCACCCTCTGAGATCCAGGTGCCCTGTCCCTGTCATCTACCCTCTTGCCACGTGTGTAATAGGCAAGGGGTACCAAACTGATTACTCACACGTTTCCATCTGCGCTCTGCCCCTCATCAGGAAGTGGCAATTCTGTTCTGTGTCTCGATTTTTTTTGGCTCCGCTCTCGTATCTCACATCCAATCCATCTGAATTCTCCTGGCTGTACCTAGTACACACATCCAGAACCCAGCCACTCTATGCTCACGGCTTGCCCCCTCGTCCAGCTTGCCATCACCCTGTGGGTTATTACAAGTGCTGCCTCTGCTAGCCGCCCTGTCCTCTCTGTTTATTGTCAGCCCAGAAAGGGGAGTGATTCTTCTCAAGGGCCAAGTAGATCACCAGTCCTCTGCTTCCAACCCTCCAAAGGCTTTCTTTTCCCAATAGATGCCAAAGCATCACCCCTACATTCCCAGCACCGACATAATCTATGCCTCTCCCACGCCCACCACTAGCTCCCTCCCCCTTTCCCAGCCAGTCACAGTGGCCTTTTGCTGATCTCCAAATATGCTAAGCACTCTCCCAAGTGGGAGAGAGCTCTTTTCTGGAATGTTCTGACCCACATAAGTGCAAATGTGCTTGCTGCTGCTCTTGCCCAGGTGTTACCTTATCAGAGATGCCTTTCTGACCAAACTATAGATAGAAGTGTCACTCCTATCCACAGATGCACTCAGCCTCCTGCTTCTCCTTAGAACTGATCCCATCTGAAATATTATCGATTCACTTATTGCCCATCTCCCTCCTCTCAGAAGACCAGTGTTTTGGTTTTCCCCCACTCTGTGCCAGTCCTAGAATAATGCCTGCTCCCAGGAGGCACCTGACGAATAAGTGTCTGTTGGATGTGACAATGCATGGGAATAAAGTATGGCAGGGCTGGGGAGGATTAGGGCTGTTAAAAAACATATTTGACTTTTAATTTCAAAAACAAATTAAATACAGTTAAATTAAGACAGACCAGATGGTGCAGTTGTGTGGCTCCACCCTCACCCCCACCTATGCTGGGAACCCCAGCCCCCACCTCACCCCTTTATGGTAGAGAGGAGGGAACAGACCAGGTTGGGAAAGTGAATTGTAGTCATAGACTCAATTCTGCTTTATAACAAACTCATTCCCAACTAAGATGAAAGCTGCAGTCCACCAGGGTCATAATTATAAATAAATACACATGCAGCTAAGAGGATATTAAGTAAAAACAACTCAACTAGCATCTGCCAAAAAAAAAAAAAACACAGTAAGAGAGGATATCCCACTTTGTTGTTCATTATCAATTTCCTGAAAATGAGCCCTGCATTTTTAGCCAAGAAGGCGGCCTAAGACCAGCCGAGCTGCCCTGAGCATTCAGGGCTAGTGTCAGGGAGGGAGGCAGTGGAGTGCCTGGGTGTAAACTCACTCATGTGACTGGTGCCCTCTGGCCAGCTGCTCCCATTTTCCCCTGCTCTCCCACTTGATGCCAGCGGGTTGATTCCCAAAGCAACCATCCAAAGTGTGCAAGGCTGGGGGACGTCCTGCAAGGTGGCCCAGGGTTCTCAGGGATGGGATCCCATCTATGATTTCATGAATACTGTGGGAAGTTAAATCCATTTCAAAGTAGGCAGCCAATGCTATTTTTTTGAATGTTGGATCACTGGACTGAGTCTTAGCACCCACTCACCCACAGAAGAGTGGGTTCTCCATGGCCCTCAGGCTGGTCCTGGGAGTTTAAATGGGATGGGGTTGTTAGCAGTTAAAAAATAAACACCTCTTCAGTAGGCTCAGGCCTTTCCTTTTCCTTCACTTGGGAGGAAAATTGTGCTTCCAACTTGCAGGAGCATGAGTGAGATGACCCCCAGTCAGAAAACCAGGGGTTGGCAGAGAACAGGAACCACTTTTCCTCCTGGTGGTGGAGCAGCAAGTGCACACGGTTCTTTCTCTGGGGTGGGAAGGGGGCAGCAGGACAGGAGGTGGGCTTGCTCTGCAGGCCCCCAGCTTAGGAAGAAGAGGGTTCCTTCCTGTTTGTGTTTACAATGCAATGGTTTCCAAAGTTGCATGTACCCACCTCTCCTTTCCTCTCAGTGCCCAATGATCTCTGCCCCTTTTCCACAAATCCCTCTGCTAATCCAAAGTCCCCACCCCCAAACCAGGGGCAGGAAGATGTCATGGAATTGCCCCGCCTCCCTCCTCCCCCTCCTCTTCATCCACCCCTGGCTGGTGGGAGCCCCTGAGGTTTTTGGTTCTCAAGTGCTCCCGGGAAAGACTTCTGCCCATCCGACCCCAGCCCCAGTTCCAGTCAGGGGCCCTGAAGCCCAGCGGGCAGTGGTAGACAGTGTGTGGACAGGGGGCCACACGGTCTTAGTCTAGGCCAGTCCATGACCTGTGCTGGCTCAAGGGCCCAGTGCCTTTCCTGCGCTGGAAGAAGCAGGCGTGAGGGGTGCAGGGCTGGAGGAAGGGGCTCTAATCCCACCATAGCCTGAGGTACCAAGGGAGCCTGCTGGCAGGCCCAGCTCCCCTCCTGCAGGGCTGGTCACCTGTTGTGATTCAGGACAGCCTTATGCTCTGGAAACGGGCCAGAGGAAAGCGAGAGAGGTATGTCTACTTGGGAGCATCCGGCTGAGGAGGGGAGGAGGTGGGGCTGCTCTCTGGTCTCCAGAATTCCTTGGCCAGATGTCCTGTGTGGTCATGCTAGGCCCTCAGAGCAGGGAATGGGGGAGGCTACATTCCACTTGACCGCAGGGCTTTTGCCTTCCCTCAGCCTGGAGTCTCCAGGGCTTGTGCTCCACAGGCCCTGTCAGTGCTGGACACTCTGGGGGCATGTGGGGGCAGCAGCTCCCTGGATGGAGTAGCCAGGCTAGCATCTGGGCCCCTGCCCACGCTGGATGGAAGAGAACAACAGGTCTGGGATTTCTGTGCTTTACGTTCTCCGTCCTTTGTCCAGGCACTGGCCTGGGCTCTCTGAAGCCCCCAGAATAGGAGGGTGAGGTGATTCCTGAGGAGTTTGCCTTGGTGGGATCATCAGCGGCGGGGAGAGGATGGAAGGCCAGGAACAGGGTCTGAGAAGGAGACTCCTGTGGAGGGAAAGCAGGTGAAGGAGAGGGGGCACCCTGTCCAGCCTAGCTGCCCAATCCTGAGCCCCCAGCCAGGGGTTGCCTGGGAGCTCTGCAGAGCCAGCCCCCAGGGTCCTCCCTGGACCCCTTACTGGGGGTGGGGGTGGGCACTGCCAGCGCCCTGGTGAGGTAGGAGGCAGGAAAGGAGGCTCTGTACTGTCATATTCTCAGTGGCACTGGCTAGGTTGATTTTTTAAGTTGGGGGACAAAACACAGCCTGACACCCTGTGGTCCCCAGTAGGCAGGCAGTACAAATAGGACAGAAGCTAATGCTTAACTGCACGGCCAGAGGGCAAGTGTGCATCCCACTGAGCTCCGACCTCTGTGATGAGGTCATACAAAAGCCCATCGAAAATTCCTGGCTTTGCCAATCACCTGGCACAATTCTCTTAATTTAGCTTTCCTGAGCATCATTTCTCTAAAATGTAGGTAGAGCCTGTGGCCTACTTCATTAGAAGGTTTTTAAAGAATCAAATAAAAATAGGAACACTTATATGGAGCATATGTGCCAGGGACTACTCTTCATGTCCCCAGCAATGCATTCTGCAGATGAAGAAACTGAGGCCTAGAGAAAGACAGTAAGTTCAAACCATGAAAAGTGGTAGGCCTGGGAGCTGAACCAGGCTCTGGGGTCTGTGTGTCCACCCCTGTGCTACACTGTCACTACTACAGCAGAGGGATACGTGGGCATGCTTGGTGAGGTGGGAGTGGTGAGCTTGGGGTTCTTTTCATGGCAGCATGACTGTAAAGGAATCCACACAGAAAGGCAGAGCCCAGGAGAGGGTCTACATAGCAGGGTCTTGCAGTGGGGCAGGGATTGTGGCCAGAATAGTACTAGTATGGACAGGACATTGTCATGAGTAGGTGTCTGAATGTGAGGCTTTCTGAGGAGTTGGGGGCAGAAGGACCCAGCTGTGTGGGGAGCTGGCTCTTGAACTCCAGATGATGCAGTGGGAAGGGGTCCTCAACTGTCTTCTTCAACTCCTCTGGAATTTGCCCTGTCCTCCCACAATTAAAGCCCAAGAGGGAAAGCCTGGGTGTGCTCCTGGTGTACCTGGATCCTGGGCTCAGATCTCCACAGTGGGGTCAGTGAAGCCTTTTTTCCCCTCATTCACCAGCACTGGCTTCTCTGTCCGTGTGTGCCAGACCAGGATCTGCGTCCGGAAACATGAAACAAAGCGGGGCATCACCTTGTCACCTCCCAGCTCCCACCCACACTCGGGGCGTATTTCCCTGTCTCTCCTGCTCTGACCCTGTTGCATCCAGGCTTCCTCCATTGTTCTTTATTTCTAGTTATCCCCTCATTTTTGCTGTTTGACCATAGGATGCATTCAGATTATCTGTTGGAAACAAATTCTACAGCTACAGAAAATAGACAAATAAGTCCTGAGATTTTCTCTTACTTCTCAGCTTCTGCTGCATTTCTTAAGGGGTTTCTAGACAGGGAAGAAGTTCTTCAGGACCCTTCAGCTCAGCCAAGTGAGAGCCCAGGCTCTAGCTGGAGAAGTTGAAACTAGAAGCAGTGTGTGTGTGTTTTGTGTACCTATGCATGCACATATGTCTACTGTGTACACTTGTGCATGTGTGAGCTTGTGCATGTATGTGCACGCGTGTACTTGTGTTTGGCAGGGAGCTCACAGAGCCCAGGTGTTTGGCAGTGAGAGAGGGGACGCAGTCTTTGGCTTTGCCTCACTGATGGCCTCCCTCTACATTTCCCTGCTTGACTTGCCATGACTGCCTGACAGGTGATAAACTACCCTCCAAGGGGGTGTTGTACGAAAGCATAGCTCTAGGCTAGTTCTTTGCAAGCCTGTTCTGAAGTCTTTGCTTCTCCCTTGTCTGTAGGTAGGGCTTGGTTGAAAAGCTTGCATCACAGCTGGCAGTTCTGCTTGGGAGTCTTACCTTGGTGCAGTTGGCTGCCTTGGGTTCCAGATCATTGAGGGTCACAAGTTCTCGGAGGAGGCTGCTTTCCTGGTAGCCTCCCTTCACACCGCGCAGCTTGAAGTAGGCCTGGCTCCGCTGTAGGATGAGCCGCAGGTTGACTGCAAATCCGGCCATGTCTATTGCAAACGGGCGGTGTGGGTCGAACACTGTCTTCCAGCCGACTACCTTCCCTGCCCCATTGACCCGTGGAGCTTCATACCGCAGGCCGCCAACAAAAGCAACTGGCCACACGGATACCCTCCTGGTGCTGCGCATCTGCAAAGGAGGATCCAGAATCAGGACACCGTGGACTCCTGATGGGATGGGGTGCCAGTCCCCCCAAAGGTGATATCATCAATTAACTATAGCCAAGCCAGGATTCCAGCCCAGATGCATCTGCCTGTGCTGGGCTTCTGTGGAGGAAGCTGCCCTCCGGGGTGGTCAAGGCCTAACCCCTCCAACCAGCTGATACTCCTCTTCTGCACGTGGCCTGCTGGCCCACTTTCCCCTGCTGCAAAATCTCTCTCAGTCCCACTGTGGAGTCTGAAACGATGCCTCCCCTTCTGCAGACGACATTGACTCACAAGCCCAAACCATGGCAGAGTGGCTCCCCTAAACGCCCTAATTCAGACAGTATCTCTGAATTAGCGTCCAGGAGCTTTGACACCAACTTCCTCCCCTTAAACCCATGCAGGCTGTTGATCCCCTTTTCCACCGCTCCCCTAGTTCCCTGCAGGCTGCACTGCCTGGGGCCTAACCCCTGGCTCATGGTTTCCCTGCATGGCCACAGCCACAGGTGCATCTCCATCCCCTCGCTGGAGGGCCCCTCTCTCTCTGTCTGCACCCCGCACCTCCTCAAAGAGCTCCAGGCTGTAGGTGTTATCATCATCTGCGAAGTACACCACGCCGGGCTGACTAGAGTTCCGAGGGAAGGTCTCACGCAGCCAGCGCAGGGCCAAGTTGCGCTGCATGGTGCCACGCGGGATGCGTGGGTCGCGGGTGTCACCGCGCAGCTTGTAGTTGCGGGGCGTCTCCACGTGCAGGTGCGTGTAGTTGAGGCCGGTGTCGCGCAGTAGGCGCGCGGTGAGTGGGGTGCGGCGTGGCGCATCCTCCACCACCAGCCAGTGCAGATTGGGTACGTGCAGCAGCGTGTTGGCCATGCGCGTAAGCTCGGCCTTCTGCACTGGGCGGCTATAGGTGGGCGTCACCACATGGATGGTGGGCAGCGTATCGGACCATGGCGGGGGTCGCGTGTACACGTACTCTGTGCGCACCACCTCCACGATGTCGCGGTCCGACATGCAGTACTCCCTGGGGTCGGCGCCAGGTGACGCGTCGCGCCGGGGATCACTGCCATCCTCTGTGGGGGCGGGAGACAGGGTGTGGGGACGCCGGCCTGGCTGTGGCCTCAGTCCTGGGCAGGATGCCACCCACCCTGCCAAACAAGTTCCCCACCTTGGCCACGTTGTATCCCTGCCTGTTGGAGCTGATGTGAAGACTGCACCCCTGGGAGGCGCTCCGGAGTTCTCTAGCTTGGACTCCAGAGAGGATATGGAGCCTCTGCCTGCTTCTCTCATCTGAGGGCTGTGAAGCTATTTGAGTGTAGGTGGCCAAATCCCAAGATTGCATTCTCTGTTCCTGACTGTGTGGGGATTTCTGTGACAGTGTCCCCACCCTTACCACCCTAGTGCCCTCTGCATGTGACTGCTCTGCGCCCTGCACAGGGTGGGGGCTGCAGAGCACGGGGTGCTGCGATGATGCTCTGTAGTGTACATGCTGCAACAGTTGGTATTGTCTGGCTGCAGTCCACCTTGGCCTCGGGAGAGTCTGAAGTCAGCTAGCCCAGATTTTCCATAAACCTCTGGTCAAGTGGGGCATCTCCTCTTCTGGCCTCATATAATTGATCCTTTGAATCTTGGTGCATATTTAATACTTAACTATTGCATTTTATTCCAGGATTTTTGCCCACAGTTACCAAGATAATTTGGAATCCTGAACCTGCTGTTTGTGATTTAGATATTCCTACATTTTAGCATACACAAAAGTGTTTCAGTTCTTCTGCTGGCATAATGTCAGTCTCCTAATCTGTACTTTCTGGACACATTCATTTGACCATCTGGGACACTAACTGTCCTAGTATCCAGCTAGTTCCCCCCACATCTCCCCAAGGACACCATGAAAGATGTTGTGTGAAGCTTTTTGGAGGCTGGCCTCTGGCAAAGCACCCACAGGCAAAAGGAACCCATTCCTTCCTGAAGGCAGTCTGCTCCAAATGGGGCATCTCTAATTATCAAGTTTTCTCTTACATCCTGGGTATTTTCCTCATTAGTGAAGCTATCAAGAGAGAAATCAGGGCCATTGGTATTCTTGTTCTTAATGAGTCCCAAGTTATGTCTTTATGTTTGAATGACTGTGTGGCTCTCATGAGCGCACACCATTGTATCAGGAAGTGCTGATGGTCAGAGGACAGACCCAGGAACCCAAGGCCTGGACTCAGATCCTGCCCACTTCTGTCACTAATTGTATGCCCTTGAGCTGCTTGCTTACCTTCTGGTGTCTCAATTTTAGCATCTGAGAAATGAAGTTAATAGTAGCATCTACTTTATTGAGTTACTATGTGGGCTAGTGAGTCAATACATGTAAAGTGTCCAAACAGTGCTAGGCAGTTATCTCCTCGAGTGCAGAAGGAGGACAGTAGCCAGCCCTACTTCCTCCTGGTTTCCGGCAACCACGGAGAGGCTGAAGTGAACAATCACATGGAAGAGCTGAAGCCTGGGCCTAGGGAGGATGTGGGGAATCCGCCACCTGTCACCTCTGCCCTTCCCACCACATCGTTAGCATGCAGGATGTGTGGGGTGCTTGTGTGAGGGCAGATGCTGGGCTTGGGGAGGAGATGCAGTAGGACCCAGAAGACCTGCTCTAGCTCTTCAGGGACTTAAACAGACTGAGGCCCAACAAGACACACAGCAATAGCTAGGAGCCTGCTCCTGGGCCATGGATGTAGTGCCTGTGGTGTGTGAATGCAGGGGCAGAAAGACTAGCACGGACATGGTTGATCAAAGGTGAACTTTTGGAGGAGTTTTAGGTCAAACTGGAAAGAGAATGAGGTTGAGGAAAAGATACATGGGGATTGGGATTCTGACCAGGATGTGTATACAAATTAATTTACCCTGCAGTTGGGAAAGTTTTGAACACAGAGGCCCCTTTAGATTTAGAGCCATTTTCTTTATCCTTCTGCCACTCAAATAATCCCAAACAGATCTGTGCCCTGGGAAAGTTCATGAATTATGACTCAGCCACAGCCTGCACTCAGCTATTCTTGCTGGCTTTAGGGTGTCTGCAACCTCTGAATCATAAAGACCTCCCTGTGACCCTGACTGTATTTCAGGGCAGCTTTGGTTCAGTCCTTCTTGGCATGCTTGAGGGAACCAGAGCCAATTCCCCATCCTCAGGGAGTAACATCAGTTCTTAGCAAAACAGCCTGATATCCCTGACCCCACAGCCCTGCCAAGAACGGGCTCCACGTGATACATGTCATCTTATATATGGTGGTTTCAACCCCTCTGGGATGATGTAGTTGCAGGATAACAACAGCTCTAAAAGGGTAAGTTGGGAGTGGAAAGGAGAGGATATGTGGCAGGAGGAGAGGCTCACTGTGCCCAGCACGGGGCAATGGGGCACTGCATCTCAGCTTGTTCCTTCCTCATGGAAGCTTCAGGAACCACTGGGCCAAGCAAGACATGTAACTGTGTGGAGCAGCCCAGTTCCAGACCGATGATGCTTGGCTACATACAGCCTGTGTCCAGATCACCTGGGGTTATGGGCTGCATGAGAATTTCCAGGCCCACCACAACCCTGTGGGCACTATTGCTGGGATGGGCCTGGGTGCCCTCCCACTGTAACATGCTGCCTGTGTGCTCTTTATTATGCATGACTCAGTGGGAGAATTGCTGTCCTAGGGTAGTCCGTGCCATGCATGGAGTGGGGAGAGGGGAGGGACGTGAGACTGAGGACCAATGAATGAGGGGCACATAAAAAGTTTGGGACGTAGGGATCCCTGGTGTGCAAGGGAAATGTAAGCTGGTGGATGGGAAAGCTCTGGACTCAGAGCCAGGAGAAGCTGCTTGTAAACCCAGTTCTTCCACAAATGCTTCATGGGATTCTTCCTCTGTCCAGGCCTCTTTTCGCTAGGTAGGACTACATCAGGGTTACCTCAGCAGGAAAAGAGGAGCAAGCAATAGACCTCCTGAAAGGTTTCAAGATGCAAGGCAGGCCATGAATCCCATCCATACTCCCTCCCCGGCCATTCTTGCATGTCCTGGGATGGGATGCAGAATTGTTCCTACATGCACATGTGTGCCAGCCTTCGACAGGCTCCCACAGGGGCCACGATCCCCAGAAGGGTAAGGGCACTGGCCTGCATCAGCCTATGGCTCCTCTCAGCTGCCTAGTAAATGAAAATAAGAATCTGGCTGTGGTCACTCTTATTTTACCCAAGCCTGGTCAGGCCAGCTGGGGCAGGGGGCTCACCCTTGTGCGCAGCGAGCAGAGGCGCAATGGTGCTCTGGTGCCACACGGTGACGAGCAGCGTCCAGGGAAGCACGATGAGAACTATGGCAAGGATGTCCCGTCTCTTCGGCATCTCCAAGGCTGGCTGGGCCCACAGCTCCTCGTTACCTGAACGGCAGCAAGGTCAGGAGAGGGGTGGCCCCAGGGATGGTGGTGGCAGACAGCGGAAGCACAGGGGAGAAAAAACAGGAATGGGCTGGGCAGGCCAGGCACCGGGAGCACAGAGAAGCCGAATGCTGGCTAGCAGGTCTTACCAAGGCTCACAACCCACCCATTGCGGAAGCAGGTTTGCAGAGTCCAGCCCGACTGGAGTCTGGGAAGGGGTGGCTGTCTGGGGCACTGTCAGGAGCCTAGGAGGTGGACACCTACAAGACAGAGCAGAAGAGGATGGCCAGAGACCTGGGTAGGGCACAGATGCCCAGAAGGGCAGCCCAGATCCAGGACGCACTACGGAGCCTGAGGGCCCCCTCCTCGTAGCCTATGTCCACCCGCCTGCCTGGTGAAGGGGCCCAGTGCCTGGCATCGTGGAGACAGGCCACTGCCCACTCATGGGAGTTAGCAGGGCATAGATGTTAAGGGCACAGCCTTCTCACTCACCCCAACTTTGCCACCAGCCAGTCCCATGCCCTTGGCCAAGTTATTCGGGCCTCAGTGTCTCCTCCATGGAATGGGGTATCGTCAGCACCTACTTCACAGACCCTGAGGTTAAACAGGTTAACTGAGAAAGCCCCGGGGACAGTGCCTGATGTACAGTACATACAGTGAGCGCTCAAGACACGTCCGCTACTGCCACGTCCATGTGTTTGTGCCCAGACGGTCTCTTTCATAGCCTGGAGATGGGGGTGAGCACTGGGTGAGTCCTTTGAGGACTTACAGAAGCTTTGGGGAGATTCTGGGAGGAAACCCTTTGTTGATGTCTGTAGGATATTCTTGTGAAGCACCAGCTCTGCGCAGCTGAGTGTCAGCAAGGAGGCAGAAGGTGGTCCTGGTGGGGCCAGCACATCCTGGGGAAGCTGAATTCCAGCAGGGGCCCCAGGAGAGGTACCCAGTGTGAGGAGGACTCAGATTCCCTCAGTTCTGCAGAGGGTCCACCAGCAGCATCCTCCTCCTCGGGGCCTTGTTCACTCATGTGATAAGAAGAGCAGGCATAGAGTTCTGGTGACCACCATGGAGGCTGTCACAGCCTGTATTCACCTTCCTTTCCACTTTTGTGCTGAGTACCCTGCAAGATGCAGATGGGGTCTGCAGAGGAGGAAGGTGGGGGTATAGGCCAGGGCACCCCAGGCTGGGCTGGTGTGTTCACCACCTCCAGTGCTGGCTGCCCAGGCCCCTCACAGGGGGCGAGAATGCGCCCCCATTTCTGGCAGGGTTGACAGCCGTGGCCGAGGAGGAGTTTTGGTTCCCAAGTATCGGAGACTGTTTTCCTCCCCCTGTCTGCTCCTCTCTCCAGATGTTTTTGTCACCTCGTGAAGAACCAGGTATCTTCCAGGAAAGACACCGTGGTTCCTGGGGTCAGCCAGCATGTCTCCACCTGAGCCCTGCCACCAAAGTCCCTCTTTGCCTCCAATATCCTTGTAAATAGTTGGTGGGCAGGCTGATCCTCATTTCTGGAAGGCTCAGCAGGTTAATGTCATGGGCAGCGACAAAGAACATGGGCTCAGAGCAGGGAGAACAGTTCTGGAGTGTACGCTGCATCTCTCACAGATCCTCTTCCAGGGCACCAGCAGGCAAGAGCCCCATGCCTCCCCCTAGATGCCTATTTTGGTCTCTGGTGCTGAGTGTGATGAAGTGCTGTGACCTTCTGCCATGCTCCCCCAGGCCCCATCCTCCCACACCAAAAGGGCTGCTCAGATTCTGTTTGGCTGGGCAATCTCAGGCCGCGTTTGATGGAGGACTGAGGAGCTCCCGAAGGCCTGGCTGGGGGAGTTCCCCTGGGCTCTCAGTGACTGGCAAAACTTTTCCAATGTCCTTGGTCTTGGGGAGGGTTCTAACTTCAGGATGCAGAAAGCCACAGAAAGAGGCGGAGCTTCGTGCCAGTCTGATGGGTGCAGCCTGTGTGAGTGTGGTCCTGCACTTACCCCTTCTTATGGGCACCTCCCTAAACCAAGACCCACCCTTGGGCACCTGCTCAACCTCCCACTTTTCTGCTTGGGCTGTCCTTAGTTATATAGGCTGCCATGGGGCCCAATGGGGACACTCAGCACCTCACAGGAAGCCATCACAACCACTTTCACTGTAGGTGCTGCTGTTAATACCATTTCCCATGGAATGCACTGAGGCCACTGAGGGTAAATGATGTGCCCAAGGTCACCATCAGGACATGATGCAGCCAGATGTGAACCCAGCCCCTCTGGCTCTGTGCTGTCATCAGGAGCATGCGCAGAGTTCCAGGCCCAGGGCCTCTGACCCTGGGTCAGGTGGGGCGAGCACAGGAACACACACAGGCCCTGACCTAGAGCCACTTCAGAGCCACCCCTGTCCACGAAACCTGTCCCTGTCGTGGGATCCCAGAGGCTCCCTGGAGATGGAAGCAGAGGGAGACAGGATTGGGGAGGGGGAGAGACAGAGGAGAGGTGCAAGGGGCTGTGAGGAGGCAGTTCTGATCCCAGCCATTTGGGCGAAAACATTCAGGGGAGGAAAGGGAGGGGAATGAAGAGGAAAAGCTCTAAAAATAAACTTAGCAATAAACCCAGTTGTGCATTAATTACTCTGGAAGCCATTATGGCTTGAAAACCCCATAACTTTAATGGAGGCTATTATAAGCATAGTAGCAAAATCGTGGAGCTAATTACCAGGCAGTTATTAAGCACAACGGAGATCCCCCAGCCTTGGAGAACGCCAGCTGGCCAGCAGGTGGCAGGCTTGTGGGAAGTGGGGCTGGGCGTAAGGCTGCACTATCCCCACCCCAGATCTGAGGCCCATGTCTGAGAGGGTCTGCCAGGGTGACCCCCCCACTGCAGCCTACTGCTCTGCCTGGGCCTTGGAGGGAGGGCCTCTGCTTGCCTGTGGTCACAGGCTGAATCTGCCATAGACCCTGGATTTGCTCTGGGTCCTGGTTTGGTGCTGGTAGAAGAATTAACACGTGGATGGGGGGTTGGCTGGCCACAGCCAGGAGCCAGAAGAGGGAGGGGCAAGGGAGGGGAGAATGGGTGTTTGAGGAAGAGTCAGGTGGAGCAGGAGGTGGCTGATGGGAAACTACAGGTGTGCATGGGTGTGGGGCCCAGGGTCCACTGTGGGTAGGATTCCCCACATCTGCATGTGTCACTCAAGTCTGTGACCAGCCTCAACCCTCATTGTCCACATGCCACATGGCATGGCCCTGTCACCCTCCTGGGTGTTCTCTGCCTCCTCCACTGGACACAGGCTACTCCGCGGGGGATGGCCAGCTGCTGACAGGAGCAGGGTCCCGGGAGCAGTGGCAGGGAGGTGGCACAGTGGCTGGGGCAGCACCTGGGACAGGGGGTACTGTTCCCCTCTTCTGGGGACCAGGGCCCCACTGCCTGCCCTTCTAGGCCTCCACCTTCATCTTAAAATATGGAGGCTGATTGGGAGAGTTCTAATTTTAGCAGCTTGAGGTTAAGGCAGTTGGGGCTCTGTGAAGTTGAAGAAATGTCCTATGTGAGAAAAGTGGGGGTCAGACGGGCATTCAAGGCCAAAATCAAGGCAAGAGGCCAACCCAACAGCTTTCCATGGAACTTGATCATCAGTTAAGGGCTAGCTGGCCATGGAGATCGGCCATGTCTGGGAAGACCTATTTACAGGAATTTGTCTATGGGTTTTAGGGTGCACAGGCTGTGCTTAAGAACTAAAGGGTGTCTGGGACTCATGGGCAGGCAACGATGTGTCCAAGGTGGGGGTGGAGCCAGCTGGGGGTGGAGCCAGTTGGGATGGATAGAGAGGCTGGGCCTGGAAAGGCTGGGCTGGCTGCAAGGCTGGCTGCAAGTCTAGACAATTCCAAATGCATGGAAAGTCTTTCTTCCGAGCCTGCAGGTGTTCACATGAACACACCCCACCAGTTCTCAGTCCCGAAAGAGGAGGCTTATTTAATTCCATTTGGCAAATTTTAATCCAGCACGTAGTGGGCAGGCACTGTGTTGGAGTCCACGGGTGACACAGCGGTGTGGGAGAGGGAGCAGGCACGCATGTGAGTGGTAGAGGTCAGCCACAAATGGACTCAGGTGTTTCTGGGGGTGATAACAGCAGGTCACAGTGGGGAACGACTTCAAAACGAGGCATACATGGGACCACATGTTTCAACTTAAGACAAATCACTTTTACAGCCAAGTTTTCAATAAATATTTCCCCATTCTCACACAATATGTGATCATTTTCCCCAAATCCAAACCACTCATCACTAGCCAGCTTGCAGCACTGCCACCTTTTGGATGCAGGGCCTAGGCCTTTCTGGGGCCAGTGGGGGGCTGATGGGGGGTCTGTGCTGCCTTCCAGCATCATCCAGGCTTTGCGCACTGCCTGTGACCCCCAGTGTCAATTTCTTTAGTGACCCAGGGCCTGGAGGACACTCGGTGAGCAATTCAAATTCAGTATCCACTAGTTTTTAGTGTTTATGGCTTTTTCCATATCAGTCTTCACCTAATTTAGCCAACTTCTTTTCCACACTTACCTATGGAGTCTTTTGAGAGCATTCAACTTAGTTTTCATAAAAACGACACATTTATTTCTTCCCAGCTTGTGTTTCATGGTTTATATAATATTTCATGATAATAATAAACATAACTGCCACGAGCAGGTAGGGAGCAGACCACCAGCTCTCACCCGCACGCGGTCAGTTGCTGTGGGAGGGAGGAGCCCGGGCATTGCGTGCGCTCGGGCATCCACCCATGTGCTGTAGGGATGGAGTGGAGAGCTTGCGTCAGTGTGCTAGGTCCACCAAGGAAAGGCTGGTGGAGAGAGATTTTGTTGCCGTGGGAAGGAAACAAGCCATCATCTGTCACCAGGGAGCCTGAACCCCCGCAGTTGATGAGGCAGGTACCGAAGCCTCCAGATGCAGAAACATAAGCAGCTCCTTGGGTTGGGGCCCAGGAAGAGGTGGGGGAAACTGGGCAGCCAGGGCTGGGGAAAGGCATCAGCCCTTTGGGCATGGAAGCAGGGATGTGGCAGCAGGAGGCAGAAGAGGGGGTGCTTTAAATAGATGACAGTGTCAGCGATGCTGGTCAAAGCCCCCACTTTTTCCTCTGGCCCCAGACAGTGCCCTGGAAGGGCGGGACGGACTTTGCCCAGAGATGCACAGGGGCCTCTAATGGGATCAAGGGATTAGCGTTGATTCTGTCGCCACTGCTCAGGAAAAGCCCAGGGCCAGAGCTCATCAGCTCGGGCCCAGTCAATCTATACTTCATTAACCCAGCCCAGTCTGCCTATTGCCCCTGGCTACCCCAAGCCTGGCCCTGGCCTCCCCCAACTCACCGTACCCTGGAACACCCAGGGGGTGTCCATGGAGGTCTGCACAGCCTCCACGCCTCTACCTCTTCCCCTGACCCCATCTCCAGAGGGAGGGGAGGGGATAGGGGTCCCATAGCTCATTCTACCTGGAAGTGAACGTGGGATGCCTGTTTGGAATCACAAGCCTTCCCAGTAAAAGCGTTATGCTGGGCTTGTAGGGTTCAGTTTTTCCTAAATCTGGGTCCATTGATCTTTGCAAGAGCTCTGTGAGGCAGGCAGAGAGATCCCATTCCCATGTTACATATGAGGAAACTGAGGCTTAGAAGGGCTGTGTGAGCAGCCCACAGCCTCAGAATTAGCTTTTGGCAGAGCTGCACACTCAAGCCTTT
Source organism: Manis pentadactyla (assembly GCF_030020395.1). Taxonomy (NCBI): domain Eukaryota; kingdom Metazoa; phylum Chordata; class Mammalia; order Pholidota; family Manidae; genus Manis; species Manis pentadactyla. The sequence goes on along the minus strand of NC_080031.1, from coordinate 21,796,289 downwards.
GGCCTCTGAGTCAGTGACGCCTGTCCATACTTCCACCCTCCTCACAGACCCAGAACTTTCTTCTGGCTTTCCCATCTAGCACTTCTGCCCAGGGACAGAGCTCCCTGAACTTGTCTGCCCCTCCCTGCCCCCCAGTGGCCAGGCTGAGTGCCCAAAAGGGGCACCCCACCCTGCTTTCCTGGAGCAGAATGAGGCGAGGAAGGCCAGGCCCTGGGAGGCCCACGTCCTGCCCCCGGCCTGGCGGCTGCTGGCTCTCACTCATGGCTATTTCAGATGGGAAATGTCGCATGAACTCCAGACCTGCACCGTCTTGTTCCTTTTTAATTGGGAAAACCAAGCCAAGGGCTTGGGCAGAAGGAAGTGTCATCAGCACAGGCCTGGCATAAAGCGCATTTTTATGCTCTGGTTTTCCTCCAGCCCAACAGTGTCAGGAAATGCATTCATGGTTTATATGGTTGTAGTTCCTTTGTTTCCCATTTTGGGTTTTCAGAAATAGCCCTTGGATTCAATTTGGATTACAATACAGTAAAAAATGAAAATTGGTATTTGGATTTGTGTGGTATGCTGCAAGGGAAAGTCCATTCCAGTTCATTGCAGGAATTTGAATGGAACAAGGTACCGGCCCCAGCTGGCCTCACTGAAGTTCCTTCAAGCACAGAGGCATCCTCTCACCCCTGAGGCTCCAGGCAGGAGGCCTTCAAAGCAAATATCAAGTGCTTCGTTTGTGGGACAGTGGAGAGTCCCAGTTAGGTAGACAGAGCAGCACACGGCCACTTGGTCCCTGCCTGCATGATGGGGGAAAGCAGTGAGGTATGTATCGGCTTTGGAGTCTGTGGGACTTAGGGAGCAGCTCCTGCAAAGAAGCCGGCAGCCAAGTTCTGCACAGGGCCTAGGCCTGGGGGTGGGGGTGGGGAGGTGGGGGGTGCGTGGTCTTGGAAAGTGCTGCCTCCCTCGCCTCCTTTGCCCTCCTTCCTTTCTATCTTTCCATCCTTGGAATGTCAAGCAGCCATGCCAGCTTTTGTAAGGAATGTCACTGCTCCCAAGACAAGTGCATTCGTTTTCTACTGTTGTCAATAAGTTATCACATACTTAGCAGCTTAAAATGACACACATCTATTATCTTCAGTTTCTGTGGGTCAGGAGCCTAGGCAAAGCTCAGCAGGGCCCTCTGCTCAGGGCCTCACAAGGCTGCAAAGTATTGACTGGGCTGCGCTTTCCTCCAGAGGCCTGACTGGGAAAGAACCGGCTGCCAAGCTCAGGTTGTTGGCTGAGTGAACTGCCTCGCTGTCACAGGACTGGGAGCTGTGCTTCCTGCTGGCTGTTGTCTCGGGGCTGAGGAGCTTGTAAAGGCTGCTCATAGCTCCTTGCCACCTGGGTGTCTCCAACAGGACCAGCAAGGAGAGAATCCAGAGCATGTCTACTAGTAAAATGCCACATAAATGACATAAGGTAATCAGGGAGTGACAGCCCATAACTTCTACCACGTTTTAATGGTCAGAGGCTAGTCACAGGTGCTATCCACACCAAAGGAGTGGGTCGGAAGCTGGGGATGTGGGGTGGCTTGGTAGGGAGTTACACAAAGGCAGGAACAGCAGGAATCAGGGATCATGGGGATACCTTAGAGTCTGTCCACAGCAAGGAGGCCACGTCACCTCCTGACCCTCAGTTCTGTCTGGTCTCCAGAGCACCTATGGTGACGGCAAGGTCTGATCTGTCACGGCCTTCTGGTGCCCACCCTCCAATCTCCCTTCTCTCCCCTCTGCCCAGGATAGTGGTACATGGACGGACAGCGAAGTACCGGAGGGCACCCTGGGGCCACAATAGAGCCCTTCCTCCTCTGCTGAGCAACTGCTTCACTAAACTGAGACTTGGTTTTCCCATGTGTAAAATGGGAAGAAAAGCAGTGCTTTCCCCACTAGGGTTGTTAGGATGATTAGAAAAAAATCAGTATAAACTACCTGGCACGTGGTTGTTGCCAATAAACAGAAGCTACTGTAATGTGATGCCAACCTTGTAGCCCAGAAAGGGCTGCAGTGGGTCTGCCTGGCCCTGACCCTTTCTAACTCCCTCCAGCTGACATTCCAGCTGCAGGAGGGCAGGGTGGAAGCCAGAGACCCTGAAAGCTGTGTATCACTCCTGAAAGAAGAGGCAGTAAGCTAGAGTGCTGGGAGGATCAGGACGGGCCCCTGTCTCAGGGACGAACACTGCCCTCCAGCTGTGCAAGACCACTGACAAGTCCCTTGGATCTGTCTCAGCCTCAGTTTCCCAATCTCTGGCATGGTGCTCTTATGCCTTTTATTGTCTGGCAGATTCCACTGTGAACTTAAGTGCACCATGACTAAGATCCGAGTAGCTTCTTTCTTCCTAGAGCACTCCCATCCAGGCTTCCCTCTCTCTGTCGTCTGTCCTGCCAACCAACATGAAAACACCACGACTGTCCTTGGTTCCTCCTCTTCTTTGCATCAGCTGGGCCTCAGCTACTCTGGCCTAGCTGTCCCCAAGCCTTGGGCTGCATTCTTCCAGTACTGGAGGTCCATAGCCTCCTGCTGCGCTTTTCCCAGAATCTGCCACACTGCCTGGCCAACCTTACTTGCTCATGCCCAAAACCCATATTTCCCAAACAACCAACTTATTATGGCACTCAAGGCTCTTTGTCCTGTGGCCGCACCCCAGTGCATCCTCTCGTTTGCTTTCCACCTCCGGACAGCCTCTAGCCCAGAGTCCAGTGAGGTGCCTTCTCCTCCCTGCAGTGCATGTGAGTGCTCAGAAGATGTTAGCAGACAGACTTCCTGGGCCATTCAGATGGCAATTCCCATTCCCACCCAGTGCCAGGGTCAGGGCTAGCCCCAGGGGCAGAGGTCTCAATTTAGAGTCAAGATGCCAGGCCTAGCCCTCACAACCTAACATGATTTCCTTCCAGCTGCAATCTTGCCTCTTCACCTTGGCTTCTGAGCCCACTGCCCCTCTTTGCAGACCTCTGCCATCACCCAGTGCGAGCTTGGGCATCTGGCCTGTCAGCTGGACCAGACCATGGAAGCCTGAGTGTGTGTTTGGTGTTTGTGCCCCTCTTGCCTCTCGCCACTACCCTCTCAGGACCAACTGATTTGGGAAGAAGTCAGTCAGGTAAAAATAATAGGGCACTTTGCTCCCCATCCTCCTGAATGGGGGGCTGTGATTGCACTCAGCAGAATGTCCAGGGCTCAGCCTTCCATTCTGACAATTCATCAAGGCTGTCCCAACCAACCACATGGCCCTTGCTGTGTGGTTTCACAGGGCAGCGGCTTACTTCTTCACATGCACGTACACGCACCTGGGTGCTCATTGCCAGTCCCTGTCTGAATGAGTGCACATATGTTCACAGACACATGTATGCATTCCCTTGGCTGGGTTTGGCTGTTGCTTCTGAGCCCTGCTGGAGAATCCCATGATTGGCTCTCTGTTCAAATAAAAAATTACCTCCTGTGCCCTTGGTAGCCAAGGGCCTCAGATCCTAGAATGCAGATGTGGACAGGCCACTCCTTTTCACCACAGTGCCAGGGGTTGGGAGCAGCCTTCCCTCAAAGTTACTGATAACACAACTCATGTACAATAGTGATTTGTAACTTCCCAACTGATTTGATATTGGTCATCTCATTCAATCACTACACCCTTGTAATTCCAAAGCTTTATTATTGCTTTACAAATGAAGAAAATAAGGCACAAGGGGTTGAGTGTCCCAGGCATGCTGGATGCTGTCAGACAGCCGCCTGGCCTCACCCCTACCCAAGGCCTCCCCTGGCTTTATCGGTCGCAGTGCCTTTGCAGGGGCCCTGACTGCACAGCTGACAGTCTCTCCTGGCCCATGCTCGCTGCTGCTGACTCCGTTTCAGGCCACTGCTCTGCCTTTATGCTGGGCTCAGTGGAAACTCAAGTACCTCCTCCTGGCCTGGGTGGCTGTGCTGAGTGTCCCTGCTGAAGTCGCTTCCCCTGGCCCCGTTCATGAGAGCAGGGTGACCGTATACTTCATTATCCATTATAGGGGCTCTCTGAGGGTGTGCCGAGGGGGCCAAACAATAGGGGTCAATGCATGAGCAATAGGCCTGGTCAGACACTGGTCCGCTACCCTGGGCACGGTCCCCCACCAGGGCCTGCTGCCACCCAGTGTATGGCACCTGGCTGTAGGAGCCAGTGCAAAGTGCAGGCCTGGTGCTCCCCCACCCACTCCCAGATGGGGTCTTCACTCCTGCATGAAGGCTGCATGGGGGCACAGATCAACATAATTGTGCTGTGAGCAAACCAGGGCTCCTCTGTCCCCCGCATTATGAATCCTAGAAGCAAAGCAGTTCTCACCTACTGCTGCTAGGAATACCTCCCCACGTCCTCTGCCTGCCTGGCCTCACCTAACCACCTTGGAGCCAGGCAGGCAGGACTGGCAGTGTGGGCCATGCCAGGATACCACTCTGTCCTGGATTATGCTTGTGGCTACAGCACGATGCCTTTAGCACACCAAGCCTTCCTGGCCAGCCTGCTGCAATGCTCCATGGCCCTGTGAAAGGTGGAGCTTCTCAGGACATCCGCGGTGCAGTTCTACCTCCAAGTGGCACATACCGTGGGGTTGGGCTACCACTGGGGCCTGCCTGAGTGGGGGATGAGGAGGCAGGTACAGAGGAGGGCTCACAGATTCTGATACAAGACAGACATCGGGGACTGGATATGCAAGTTAACAGCTGCTAGTGAGCAGCAGCATCCAGAGCCCTGCAGGGGCCCAGGCGACCCTCTCCTCCTGCTAGGCTGCCCAGCATGAGCACTGGGGGGTGGCATGCTCCCTGCTGCGGTGGAGGTTGGACAACCATTCGCAACCTTGAAAGACTCAGTCCCTTGCATCCTAGGCTCTGGAGCTGGCAGAGGCAGCCCTAGCCTCATGGAGGCGAGTAGGACCCTGGAGGCTGAGATGGCCCACCTGAGCCGGGTAACTGGCACTGCCTACAACATAGTCCACTGCAAGCAGCCAGGCACTAGACTCCTGCAGTGCAGCGGGCAGGGTGTGTGGACTGGAATCAAGCAGGCCAGGTAACTCAGTGGGTCTGGCCCTGGGACAGAGGGTCTGTGGTGTGGGTGGGCTGGGACAGCTGTGCAGACCCTCTCAGGCTGTGGGTTCCTCTGGGGTCACCAGGCCTAACTTGGCATAAGGCCCAGGGCTCCACACAAAACAGAAGCTGCACCCATATCTCTGTGACTCAGTTTATCTGTGACTCTCACTAGGCTATTTTGGGAATCAAATGATGGAAAATATCTAGCATGAAACCTGCATACAATTAGTACTAAAAATGTTAGATAATATAAAATATAATAGAAATGATAACCACTCCACCACCCTGTTTTACAATTCATCTGAACCAAGTGCAGAACAGAAGGGGAAGGGGGTGGGGTACCTCAGCTCCTTTCTTCCAGGTCAGCGCCACCACCCGGCGCTGTTTTCCTAGCACCTCCCTCCATCTCAGGACCTGGCTGAGCTGCGGTGGACAACACAGAGAGCAGGCTCCTTGGCATGAGCAGTGTGATGGAGCGGGTGTGTGCAGCAGCTGGAGCACCTGGAGAATGCCGGATTGCCACAGGTGGGGAGGCAGTCCCCTGGGGCCTGGCACTCTGGCCCTGGCTTCTCAGGCTGCCCTGATGTCCCAACTCCCTCTGCAGCACTTCGTAGTTCCAAGACACTCACTGCGGCTGCCTCGGCACAGCAGCCTGAGGTACACACTGCTTTGTTGTCCCCCCTACAGATTTGTAAACGGAGCTTGGAACTGAAAGGCCTTGCTACAGGCAGATAGCTGGACCTGCTATCAAACTGGTGTTGGGACACCTCCCTGTGCTGCCCCACCCCACACATCTGTCCTGTGCCTCTGCCCAGCCCCCCAAGACATACATGCAAGAAGGACTAGGGATTTCAGAAGGTCTCAGCACTGAGGCTCCCCAGGCCTTAGTGCTGAGAGTTGGCTTTCAGCAGGGATCTAGGACCATCCACCCCAGCCCTAGCATCCCTGCCCTTTCTCTCCTGGAAGCAGGCCCTGGTTCCTGGAAAATGTCACCTCCCACCTCAGAGGCTCCACCTACCTCCTCTGTCACTCTTGCCCTCTCCCTTAGTCAGGTAACCCAATTGCCTGGGTGCTAAATAGTTAATTATAGGTGTTGAAGAGGGTGGATGTGGGAAGCCAAGCCTCAGAAGGCCTGCAAGCTGGAGTGGGCAGTGTACACTCCCCCACTCAAGCAAGCAGGCATGTACATGATGAATAGAGGGTCCCTAAATCTCAGTCCCACAGATAGTGGATTATGCTGACACTATCTGTAGCTTTTATAGGTCATGTATTTTATTATACAGCCAGCAGCAGGGCAGCCATGGGTTGCCAAGAAAGAGCCTCAACACTGCAAAGGCCTATCAGGCAGGCTTGCCATGTACAAGGGGGCTCTCCAGGGTTGCCCAGGGCTCCTGCCCCCAGGGAAGTGTTCTGGAGGAAGGGGGAGATTTCTCTCTCAGGATCCCCAGAAGGTGGCAGGATAGAGTGGGCTTGGGATAGGAGGTTGGCATTCCTTCCCAGGCAGATACCTCTGGCTGGCATGTTCTCCCCTCACTGTCCTGCAACTTGCTGAAGTCCTGCTTGGTCTTCAATGACAAGGCCAGGTGCCCTCATCCTGGGACTGTCCCTGGGGTTGGATACTGAAAATGTTCAAATGGCACTGGACAGTGAAGGGAGTGGCCAGAGGCCCAAACCAGACCCTGTTCTCAAATAACTCCTGTGCTCATGACGCTTGGCACTTAGTGAAACTCTGAGCAGAGAGAGCTATCTGTGGGCACTTATACTGAGACACCCCTGTGTGGGAATCACAAGTGGGGAGCACCACCACTATAAGCACATTTTGTGCCCTGGCCTGGCATCAGAAAACCTCTCAGCTGGATGAATAGATGAACAAAATGTGGTCTGTCCACCCAAAGGAATGCCACTCAGCCTTGAAAAGGAAGGAGATCCTGACACCTGCTACAGCACCAAGCATGAAGCTTGGTGACATTGGGCTGGGTGGACAACAGTCACAGAAGGACACATGCTGCAGGATCCCACTGACACGAGGCCCCAGGACAGTCAGACTCCTATTACAGGTCGCCAGGCTTTCCTATTGGCAAGACTGGAACTTTCTGGCAAAACTTTCTGGAGAGGGGTGGTTGCATGACAATACGAATGTACTTAATAGCATCGAACACTTATAAATGGTTAAGATGGTAAGTTTTATGTTATGTATTTTTTTACTACAATAAAAAAAGAACCTATTATCCAGAAGGTCTAGTTAAAGCCATTAATAATGACACATCCCATAGGGCCTGGACATGGGGTGGAGGGTGCAGGTGTCAGAGGGCTGTTCCTGCAGCAGGGCTGGGGTGGACACCTGTGTGTAGTCCTGGGTGTGGCTGCTGGGTGCATCTTCCTGTCGGCTGTCACTTGACAGTGTCACCATGAGGAAACACACGCAGAGCATGCCTGGGGAAGCACTCCCCCAGAGGTTCCAGAAGTGCCACCCATAGCAAGCACACACATGCACACATGTGCACACATACGTGCACACACACAGCAGCCTTCTGTGTCTCCCAGTTGGGGTCTGGGGAGGGATGGAGACTGAGAGCAATTGAGATACTTGTTCTGGATGAGAAAGATTTACAGGTGAGAGAAGAAGTTAACAGCAGCAAGTGATGAGTGAGGTGGATAATGCTTCAGTTTAAGATGGGAAACTCTCTGATGCAGAAAGGAAATAACATGTCCCGAGGCTGTATGCCAACCTAAGGCTGGTGGCGTCAGTGACCTGCCACACGGCGTCAACCCTGGTGTGAGTGCTGGCTAGTCTCTCCCATGGAACAGGAGCTGTCCTCCTGCTCTGTGCTCTGTGTATGAAGTGGGCACGGGCGAGAAGAGCATGGGGCTGAGTGGGGGAAGTAAACGTCTGCACAGGATGGACACAGGAAGGAGGCACCTGGTGTGGCCTGAGTGCACTGGGATACAGTGCGAACACCCCTGGGAGTCAGCACTTAGCTCGGTGGGCGCCAAGATGTGGTGATGGGGGAACTAGACCAAGGATGATTCCCTCAAGTTTGGGATGACCCCAGTTAACTCATGGGGTCCCCAAGGCCTTGAGGTCTGGGCTAAGCAGGGCCAGGCAACCCGAGACCTAATGCTCAATCCACTGAGGGCGCCAGTGGCTCATCCAGCTGAGGATTTCCAGGCTGACCTTATTCCTTAGGTCAGAGTGTGCATGCTCATACTACAGCAAGCTGGTGATTCATTGATTTAATTAAAGTTCTGTATGTATTTTTAATGCATTGCCTGTGGCCTGAACTTCCCTGAGGCCCTGTCAGAGTAGTTTAGGCTGGTCCTCCTGGGCCAGTTGTTGGAGCAGGACAGAGAGGCCTTTCCTGACCTGGGTGAAAGGGACGCTAGGATCTCAATGTCAGCCTCTCACCTCAAGTCTGGAAAGGCTGCCCCTGCTGCCCGCTGCACATCTCTGTCCTGCCAAGAAGACGGACAGCCTCACGGAGAGAGGAGGAGGGAGTCAGGGGACTTAGGTCATAGTTTGGGACAAAGCACTACGTGATGTGGTCTTCAGACAAGACTGGAGCCTCTCTGGGCATCAGTCTCCTTGTCTGTAAGAAGAAGGCAGCAACTTAGGGTCACAGAATCCTCATTTTGGGAAAAGCATCCGGGCTGCGAGTCTACGCACCCAGTGGAGAGCCTCCGGCTGTGCGCTGCCAACTCTCGCTTTGCTGGTCAGAGCACCTCCTGTCGTCTGCGCCTCCTGGCAGCTGGCTGGTGGGCCCCCTTCTCTCTCCCGCCTCCTGCTCCGTGCATTCTGTGGACAGCTTGCCAAGGTAAGTGTTATGATTTGGGTGGGGACATGTTTGTGAGTTTTATGCTCCTCCTTCTGAAACGAGGAGGTTGAATCTGCAAGAGTCTGTCACAGGGGACTGCCCACACAGCTGTGACCAGGCCCTGCGTCAGCCAGCGGATCTCTAAATCCTGTCAGGCCAAGGGCCCTTCTCCCTCCTGGTGCTTCCTTCCTCTGAGCTGGGGGTGGCCTCCTGGCTTTCTTTCCTCAGGACCAGGGAGCAGGCGAACCCAGGCAAGAGCCCCTCATTTCCTCTGCCCCACCCGACCCAGCAAGATGTGGGGCAGCTGGGGCCTCATTTGCTCCTTTTATTTTGAATGTATAGGGGTTTAGGCAATGATTTTTGGTGAGAGCGGTTCAATAAAACATCATTTCAGTTGTATCCACTTCTAAAAATGTTAGCCCCTGTTGGTCTGGCAACGTTCGTTCACAAAGGAGGACATGCTCCCCATCTGATTTTCTCTTACCGGGAGTGAGCTGTGCAGGGGTGCTTATCTGGCCACACTCCAATCACAGGAGAGGAAACTGAGGTGCAGAAGGATCAGAGGTGTAAGCAACAGCCCATGCTGGACACTGACAGCCCCAGCACCTGGCAGCATGCCTGGCATAAAGTCGGCTATTCATTAAGTGTTTGTTAAGTGAATTGTTAAATAAATGAATAATAAAAATTGCTAAGCAAAGCAGTTACTATTTTATTTCTGAGTGATTAACATGATTAACTGTAACAGTTCATTCTCTCCTGATAAACATCCTATTATCCCTATTTTAGAGATGATGAATCTGAAGCACAGAGAGGTCAAGTAGTGTCCCATGGTCACCCAGCAAGTAGGAGAGCTGGGATCTAAGGCCAGCCAGTTGGGTTCCACAGTCCGTGCTCTGAGCCACCTTGCTATACCATCTATGTAATGGCCAGGACAGACTTTTCCAGTAGAACATTCTGTGATACTGGGAATGCTATATATCTGTGGTGTCTACTATGGTAGCCACCAGCCACATGTGGCTACTGAGCTCTTGCAGTGTGGCTGGTATAACTGGAGGACTGCCTAGCATGGGATGGCAAGCAGCCTTTCCACACCTGCAAGGGCTCTAAAGATTTCTGAATGAAGGCCAAAGGAACAGCCCAGAGCTGAGCCTCAAGAGACTCAGAGGCCAGCATCTTAAGAAAGGAAGAGAAAGGGGGAAACAGGATGGGGACAGGCAGAGGAGACGGGTGAAGGGACACGTGCAGCCACACCCAGCAAGTTGGTGAGGACCAGTACAAGCAGGTCCCCAACCTCTGGTCTGCCATTCCTAACCTCCAAGGACAAGCCTTCTCATCTATTCTTTCTCTGTTCCTTCCCTCCCTCTCCAGCATGAAGCAATAACAACAGCTTGTATTTCCCACATGTGAGAGAAGAGAGACCGTGCCTACTACTGAGCCATGGGACTGGTGGTCCTGTGGGCGAGACTTACCCCTGAATTCAGTCAACTCCTGGTGATCCACACTGACATTCTCTACTTTGGGGCTTATTGGTCACAAAGCCCTAATCCTGCCAGGCACTTGCTTGGGAGGTTGCCTGCCTGCTGTCAGCTGGTGCGCGTAGGGAGCACAGACTCATTTTAATATTGGCTGGAGCTAAACCTCATTAGAAAAGTAAATTTGCTGTAGCTGCAAAAAAAAAAAAAAAAAAACCCACATAACCCTTCCAAAGCTAAATAGAAAGCCCTGATTTAGGATTACTTGATGTGCATGTTCCCAACACTGGCCCAGAGCCTGAAACACAGTAGGTGCTTAGTCAATGTCTATGGGAGGGAATGGAATGCTGAGCGACCTGGGTCCACTTGGCCAGCATGGATCTGGAGTTCTTGTAAGTCTCATGAATTTCTAGAGACAATCATTGGCTGATAAATTGGAATGACTGTACTGACCACTAATTAGACATGGAAATGTTGGGGTGTTGCTTGGCAAGGGGACACCCAGAGTGGCCCAGAGTCTGGAGGTGCGGTGGGTCAGCTCTGGTGGGGGGCGTGGGACGTGGGAGAGGCTGCAGTGATTCCAGTCCCAGTGTGATTAGCTCTAGGGTTGGCTGGAGAATTGTTGCTCCGATTTCTAGGGCCATCCAGATCCTGGAAGAAGTGGGGGAGGTATATAAAGGAAGTACTTTAAGTTGATACTCATCTAGCACTTTACCTAGAAACAGCCTAGAGAGACAATGGTCCCTCAGTCTGCACACCTTTGGGAAACTAGGGTTCAGAGTGCCCAGTTTTTCCCGAAGTCCACTCAGCTGGGCAGGTGGGCCTGAGGTGGGCCTCCGGGCCTGGCCAAGGACAGTGCTCTGCCCTGTGCCACAGGCAGGGCATGTTCATCAGCAGGGTCCCTGCTGGGCTGCAGGGAGAAGGTCTTCCTTTTTCCTTTTCTTTTTCCCCAGGGTCCACACCCTCCCCGTCCCCAGTGTCCTGGGACCAGGATGGGTAGTGAGGTGGGGGCCAGGAGGTGGGAGTGTGCCCTACTGAGGAAGATTTCCCAAAGGTCCCTGGCCTTACAGCCTGCCCCCCGCCTACCTCGGGGCCTCCCTCTGAACCACTCCTGCTTTCACTGGAATCACGGGAAGAGTCTCCTCAGGAGATTGTCCACCTGCTTTCCTGAGGATCCTGGGGAGGAGGGCCCAGGGCTGGCCCCAGCCACACCACGGGGCAGGCCGACTTCTGCCTCTGGCCTCCCTCCTCCTTCTGCGAGCACCTCTGTGCCCTTGTCTGTCGTCTCATGCAGGCTCCTCTGCCTGCCTTAGATTCTCTGATTCTTTCTCTTCCCGAGCTCTGCCTTGCTGCACCTCCAGTCCTCAGCAGAGAGGAGCTCTCAGGCCTCTCTGTGCCAGCTCATCCCTCTTTTCCAGCTAAACTAACCGACATGCACCCGGAACCAGCACCTGGCTCTCCATCAGCTCACCCTGCTGCCTTTCTCACACTTACAAAGCTCCTGCCTTCCCTCCTCACCCAGTGCTCCACAATTGGAAGTATGGCAGGCTTGGTCCCCTCCCCCATCAGAAACTACTGTGGAAAAATCTAGGTCTCTCAGAAGGCCTGAGGCAGGGAACGGCCCCACCTGCCCTTTCCTCTGGAGCCCTGGGTCTGGCTGTGGGCTCCAGTCGTGTCACTATTGCTGTCTGGTCACAGTGAGCTACCTACCCTATGCTAGGTGGACCAGTTAGCATCTGCTCACCCAGAAACCAGTATGCACTGATTCAAGCCAGCACACACGAGCTTCCAACACACCTGGAAACAGAGCGATTCCCAAGCATCTATTGATTAGGTACAGAAATGGGCACAGCAAGCCACTTGGACTCCTGTACTGAATGGGGCATAAGCCATCAACCCTCCCTGCTCCTTCAGCTCTGGCAAGCCCTCCTGCTACCACCAAAAGGGGCAGAGGAAGATGGCAGGTAGCTCCATGTGCCAGGCATGGATTGGGCAGAGTGGACAGTATCTTTGAGGGTCTCATGGGGAAGTGTCTTCATCTCATACGAAGGAAGGGGGACTTGATGTTCAGTCTAATAAGGTCAATAATGGTCACCAGCTAAGCAGGTTCTGGGAGGAAATGCCTCAATCTCTGTCGTGGCTACCAGCAGAGGTAGGGAGACAGGAGGCATGGAAGACGAATCTTAGAACCCTAGAGCAGCCGCCTCCCCGCCCCCCACGCCACCGCAACCAGAGTCACTTATGAAGCTGTGTGCCTCCCAGACCCACATAAAAACATACAACTTCACAGTGCTATGCACCCAGGACATCCCCACCCAATCCTTTTCAACAGTGCAGGCCCCACAACCCAAGCTCAGGGTCCCAAGGACTCTCCACCCAGGCTGGTACCTATGTAGGTAGAGCTGCGCCACCAAAACAGGGCTAGCAATTATCAGCAAGGGCTGCTTTCAGAGTCCTGTGAACTAGACATCCCCGAGTCCCTCAGCTCCAGCTTCTGCAAGAATCCATCCAAGTAGTGCACAGCTGAGAGTAGGCCTGGAAGGGTGGAGGAAGGATAAGGGGGCGCTAATCAAGGCCTTGTTCATTTATCTGTTAGTGTGTGTTGGGGAGGGGGGTGTCTCTTGACCTTAGCAGCTTGGTGTCAGGCTGTCACCTCCTTTCACTGGCACCGTGAGACCCTGTGGCCTCCTCCTTCCTTCTTTCTTCTGGCTCCTCTCAGCTGCTTTTGGGAAGGTACATATTCTGACTTTGGAGGGATCAGGACCTCAGGCCTATGCCCAGGGGCAGAATGGTGGGTTGGCCCATTGCTCTTGGCTACAATGAAGGTCCCAAGTTCCCTTTGCCACCTCTCAGCACCTCAGCCTCCCCTGCAGAGGTGCAGAGCTGGGGTCCCCTGAAGAGCATTAACTTGTCAGTGCCTGGGTGGGGATGACTGCTGGGATGCTGGGTGCGGCCAGGGTACTGGCCCCCCCCCCCCCCCCCCCGAGCCCTCTGGGCCACCAGGAACCACCTGCTGAGGTGGAAAGGGACTCTGGAGCCCAGAGCCTGGGCCAGTTGTTAGAGGCTGCTGAGAACCAGCTCTCCCCTTTACTGCCGGCGGAGGAGAGCAGGCATCCCCCAGGTTTTGTCTCACAGCCCCTCAGAGGCAGCGCATCCCATCCCCGGCCCTGTTCCCGATCCCCTTTCCATCTGCCCCCACTGCACGCTTAACCAAGACCGCGCGCGCGCGCGCACACACACACACACACACACACACACACAAGCTCTCACCAGGAGGACATGGCGTGGGTACTGATGGGGACGCATAAAGGGGCTCTGTGCGCGGCGGCAGCGCCTGCGGGGGGCGCGGGGCTCGGGGGCACTGACCTGCGGCGGCGAGTCCGGATCGTTCCTGGCATCCATCGCGGGCGGTGGCCCCTACGCCCCGGCCCCGGTGCCCCCAGGTTGCTGTCCCGGGCCGCGTGCGCCTCCCTCCCTGGGGGCAATCGGGCTCCGGGCCCCTGGGGGCCACTTCATGGCCGCGGGTCCGCGCGCCCGCCTGGCCCGGCCCGGCTCCTCCCGGTTCAGCGGAACTGCGGCCGCAGGCGGAGGGCGAGCGGGAGGCGGCAGGGAGGGGCGGGCGCGCGGCCGGAGCTGAGCAGACCCAGCCGGCACGGAGTCCCCTCGGCGGCGGTGCGCCGGTGCCGCCGCGGCTGACAGCGCCTCCGCCCCGCCCCCGCCCCCACGCGGCCCCGCCCCGGAGCGGAGCTGCCGGCGGGACCGTGCAGCTACTGGTCGGTACCAACCTCGGCAGCTGCGGCGGGGGCGCGAGGAGGAGGCCGCCAACCCCCGGGATTGGAATCACCCCCTCGCACACTTGCCACCGTCCCTTTCCGGCGGGGGCGGCCCGGCTCCGGCGCCGCGGCGGGGGCTGCTGGCCGGGCTGGCACCCCCGGTCTCGGCTCTCGAGGGTTAAAGCTCTGCCGGCCAGCAGCCTGCACCCCCATCCTACCCCGCCTCCATCCTGGCTGTTCCTGGCGCCCAGCTTGGCAGCCTTTCTCAAAGGGTGATTGTTTCCGGGCCGGGCAGTTGGGGGACGGTTCTCCCGACCGCTAGGCAGAGCCGGGGAGCGGGGAGGGTGCGGCTCCCTCCTTAGCTTCAGGCACCCAGAGTGGGGGGTGGCTGTTGGGGGCAGATGGTACCTACCTGCCTCGGTGGGATGGAGATGGGGGTCCTCAGGCACGGGCCAATAGAGCAGTCTCACCTGCGGGCCTACTGCCTCCTGGAAGTGTACGTCGAGCTGCTGAGTGTCAGCACCGCTCACAGTGCCCCTGACGGTCCAAAGGAAAGGCCAGAGGCGATTCTTGGGGTGGAGCAGGAGTTAGAATAGGACAAGGGTTGGAGCACAGGAGCCAGCAGGCTATCCAGGAGTTTCCCAGGGCTGCCTGGGCAAAGAAGCCACTTCTCCGTCCTGGGCTGGGTGTGTGGGGTGGGCTGGGGGATGTGTGACCAGTGAGTCCGTGCCTATGCACGTGTGTGTGCACGCATGTATGGGGTGCAGACCTAGCCATGACAGGTAGTCATCTATGGAGATACTTCCAAATGTTTTTGTGTCAACTTCCCAGACTTAGAAGCTGTCCTTATATACGCTTTAAAGGTTTGTATCCCAGGCTATTCCTCTTCCTGGACACCTGTAGTCAGGGCCATCTGTGCCTTCTCCATAGCGCCAGATGAAGACCAGCACCTGTCACTGGGGTTCTGGCCCCAGCAGGGCCAGAGTGTGTCAGAGATTTTAAGTAGCAGAATCTTCCACAAGGTCTGACACCTTCTTCCCTTTCCTGGTAACCAGCTCTAGACCCACTGTCAGGCACTGCTGACTCAGAATTGTACCTGCCTGGTACGCTTCCACACACTGTGGACTGATGCTGAGCAGCACAGCCTGCCACCTTCTCTGTCCTGGTCAGTACTGAGCCAGGACCTGCTTCTCCCCTGAGTATGTACAGGGGCTGGAGGGTGGGGTAGCAGTAGGGCAGGGGCTTCAGAATCAGCCACACTGGTCAAGACCTTAAGGTGAGGAAGGGACTCTACCGTCCACATCATCTCACAGACACTTGAAAAAATAAATAATTGCTGCCTCTAGGGGCAGCTGTCCCTCCCTCTCACTCCCTCTTCTGTTCCTGTGTTTAACAGCCCTCATTGCCAGCAAGGAAATTCTTTCAGATCTAACCTGAGTACCTCCTGCTGCACTGCAGGATCATTTCCTTAGTCTCTTAATAAGGCATAAGTTATAGTGAACTCTAGTCTGCATTTTCCTTCCCCAACTGGAATAACCTTGCTCCTTCAGACTGTCAGCTAAGAGAACCTGTTCTGAGACCATGTTCTCCTTGCCTGCACATGACCATGTTCTTCTTCCCCCTTCGCACCATCTAGAGGGAGGGAAGGGCAGCACAGGAGAGTACAAGGAGGGGCCTGGCCATCAGTTTGCATGGCATATAAACTGCCTCTTTCCCCAGCTGAGCCAGCCAGTCCCAGTCACAAGATCACCAAATGGCAAGGCAAAAATGACCTTAGAGAGTTTCAAGCTCTAACCCCTCATTTTATAAACAGGGAAACTGAGACCACAGAGGGGATCAGCAGCAGCATGTAGGGAATGTGCGTGAGACCTTGGTGGGGATCACGACTATTTCTCCCTTAATTCCTCTGGGACAGGCACAGTCTCTGTGGTGGGACTCAGACAGTAAGGAGGCCTGGGTTCAGACTAATTTGGGAGACTGCCTTCCCTCATAGCCAGTCTCCGCAGTAATGAAACCAGGGGTTGGACTAACTGGTCTGAGTCCAGCTGGTCCCGACAGGCTGTGGTCAGTTGGACCCCCTCTGCAGGTGTCCTGGGGGCTCTCCCTTTTGCTAATGGGAGCTAATCAGTGGGAACACGGAGGGTGACAAGCTTTACCTTCACCATTCTTATAAGAACAATAGTGATATTAAAACCCTTCCTAGGGACCTGTCTTGCAATTTAGCCCCAGGCTCAGTTTACAGAATTTTTTAATATTAATTTTTAGAGCCAACTTAAAACAATAATGTAGGATTAAAATTAGCACGATAAGGCTCAGTGAAGAGAGAACAACCTGCCATTAGTTTCCGTGGGAAGTTTTGGCAACACCCCAAGTGCATGAACACATACAAATATACAAACAGCTATGTAGACACACAACAGGCACACAGAGACAGACACACACGCAGCACACTAAACTCTCTTATACCTCAAGTGCACACGTGTGCATGCACATGTGCATACCTGCATCCACCACTACATAAAGACATGCATGTGCATACACACACAAGCGCATTTATTTACACTAGTCCCACAGGGTGTTGAGGTCATAACTACCACCATCCTACCCTTTTTCTTTCTTCCTGCTTGGCCTCTACAGGTAAGTGGAGATCCTTCCCTTCCACATCTAGTTTTAGTGCATCTCCATCACTTAGCCCTTGCTGGAAACATCTGCGTGGCCCCTGGCTCTCCCTGAATGACTTCATCTTCTCCTCCTCCTCCTTACCCTACCAGGAGGAAGCCCCTCTTCTCAGAGGCCCCCCAAACCTAGCACCAAAATATTTAGTATGCAAAGCCCGAGTCTGTCCTGTGGGACAAGCTGTTACGTGTTTATTGTGTAGTTAAGCAGGACAGGAGCCCTGCCTCCGCTGTGGTCCTGGCCCAGCTCCTACAGTCTGACTCCCAGCAGTGTCCCATAAAACCATCATCTGCAATGCAAAACCGGCAGAACATCTGGGAGGGTCTGTAGGTTTTCTCCAAATCACCTGTGCCCTAATTTAATATGAATAACAATTAGCTTACTCTTATCAGTTAATTGTTCCTCTTGCCGGTCCCCTCTGCCTCTGCTGGCCTCTCTTTCAGCAGGAGCTTTGGTCAGCTCCTAATTTGTAATAATGCTTCCTTTTCTGACCAGCCCTTCCTTCTCGGCTACCACCCCAGAGAGGGGCTGGGGAAGCAGCTGGGCTGCTCCCTGCCCACCTGGGACCCAGTGCTGGGCGAGCTGTCTACGTTTCTAGGCAGCCATCCCCCTGGAGCCTGCCACAGGGGTTTGGGCTGATGTGAGTGTCAGGGTGCAAGAATCCCTCACTGTCCCCTGTGTGTGCCCGCCCGTCACTGCAGCCCTTTCCTCCCCAGGGAGTGACAGAGCCAGAGGCAGCGGCCCCACTCCGCCTGGGGCCATGGTGAATCCCCCAGGGCCCAGGAAGGCCTGCAGTAACTGGCAGACACGCATAAAATGCCCCCACAATGCCTGGTTCTGGATGCGCCTGCTGGATGTGTGTGCCTGTGTTGTTTTGGACAGTTGAGCTCATGGCTCAGAGCGAGAAAGCAGGGTGGCCTTTTAAGTCTCCTTAGGCAGGAGGTTGCTGAATCTGGACTGTTCTTGCTCCCATGACAAATTGGAAAAGACCCTTTGGTTACCAGGACTTTCAGCCGCCCTGTCTTCTCCCTTCCTTTCCGCAGGGTGAGTGTTCTTCCTAAGCTGCAGCAGCAAGGCTGCCCCTGCCTGTCTCAGATCTCTGCATCTGTATGAAGGGAGCAGTGGCATGGCCTCAGGCTGTCAAAATGGCTTAATTTTTGTTTTGCTTTGTTTTTCCTGTGGCTGAATAAGGCATGAGAGGCCATGAACAGAGCCCTGTGACTCAGGGAAGCATGTCTCTGAGGCACACTTGGGCCCATTCCCTGTTCTCTGGGGGAAGTGAAAACAGCCGCCATTGCAGCTTGACCTCCCCAATTACTCCCAGAACCCACTCCTTCCAAGTCCCTTGCAACCTGGTTCAGCCACAGAGCAAGTGCAAGGGCTCTTTCAGTTCCTCCAAGACTCTACTCTGGCCCACTGCCCTCTTCCTGCCATCCCTCTGATTCAGGTGCATCAGGAGGTACCAGCCTTCCTGTCAATCCCATGGAATTTTCTTTGCACTTCTCTGGAGGGTCTTGTTCATGCATGCATACTTTCACTCGTTCAGCTAACATTATATGCCTGTTATATGTGCCAGGCACTGTACTGGGCACCAGGATAATAAGAATCACAGTAAAAACAGATACAGCAATAAACAATAGCAATTTAAAAAGTTATATTTGATTAGGCACTTTATATAGACCAGATCATGTTCTAAGTCTCCATGTATGTTAACTAATTTCATGATGTTTATTTATGAGATACTGTTTATGATAAAATTCTATTATAAATTCTGTTGCACAGGTCAGGAATTTGGGCACAGTATTTAGGAATTTAATCAAGGTCACATGTTTAGTAAGTGACAAAGTTAGCATTTGAACTCATGCTGTTCATCATCTGAGTACACCTTAGGAGTTTATATGCTAGTGAATGTAATAGGCAAGCAAATAAACAGAATAATCAAAGATGTTGAATGAGACACAGGAAAGAAATCAACCTCAGGAACAGCTGAGAGAATCACTGGAGGAGCTAAGTACAGGGGAAGACCGAGGAAAACCTCTGTCAGGAGGTCACAGTTGAGCTGTGCCCTGCAGGATGAGAAGGTCCAGCTGCATGCAGAGCTGGAGAACAGATGCCCAGGCCAAGGGACAACCATAGTCCAAGCCTGGAGGTAGGAAAAGGTGTGTTTGGGAAACAAAACCAGGCAGGGATCCTGGAGCATGGAGGGCAAGGACAGAGCAGTATGAAGTGAGAACATTCCCTTTCAGAGTTTGGGGATTTGAGTGCATGACTAACCTCCTGTACAAGTGTCTCCTAGAAGGAGCTGTTCAATAAATATGATGGATGTAGTCACTTATTTCTTCCTTCGACTGGCCTCTACAGCCAGGGTGGAGGGCAGACTTCTCAGGCCTTTGGGTGTTAACAGAGCTTCTGCAGAAGTGACTCCCTCCCCCTGATCTACTCTCACCTTCTCTTTTTGGTATTTGGAAGACAAAGAAGGAACTAGAAGTCTTCCCTTGTGGGTAGTCTGATTTCATCCATTCATTCAGTCCAATTTCTGGGAGCCTACTCTCTGCCAGGAGCTGAAAATAGATACATGGAAGATCCAGCTTATATTCCCAGTCTGGTGGTCATCTCAAGCCTGAGGCGTCTGCATTTCACATTCTGCATGGCACCTACCACTGGATTATTCTGAACGAAGGAAGCAGTGGCAGGCGCTGGGCTGTCTAGGGCAGACTGAGCCCTGGGCAAGGGCTGCTGCAGATGGCAAACCCCGGAGGGGTGGGGCCACAGTGGGCAATGGCCCCCAGATTCTCTGTGTTATCACCTGAGATGCTGGATATAGTGGCTTTTTTGGGTGGAAGGGAAGAGGATACTGTAACAGTTGTAGGTAAACTTCAGACTTAGAGTCGTGAGTTCTGATCAGGCACATTCTGGAAGAAATGTTTTGTGTTAAAAGTTTGGAGAAATATCGTGCTCAGTGTGTCAGGAGCAGACCTCTCTCTTCCCTTTCAAGACTCCTCAGGCCTGTGAATATATTTCTTTTTCTTCTTTCCTGGAGCCAAGAGAATTGCAGAAGTTGGGGTGGGAGATACCCATAATTAGCGGATTCTGCTGCTCTTTTCCCATCCCACAGGTGGCCTCATCCGTGTGCTATGGCAGACAGGAAAAGAGAGAATTCACACTAAGTGCTCCCTGACAGCCTCATGGGGAGCTGAAGGGGCTGAGGAATGTTTTCTGTCTGACTTTAAAAAACAAGCAAGAATATGTCAGGATTTCTGGGCAGCAAGGAGGAGTATGGACATATGAATGAAAGGGGTGCTGAATGCTGAGGATCAAGCTTTTCCTCAGGCTTTGGAAAGAATTCACGATGGCAAGGGTAGAAAGCCTGGACACTGCTCAGCAGCAGGCCCTTTGGTGAGATCCCAAAGGTGGCAGTTCTGAGCCTGCTGCCCTTCTCCAGGCCACTGTTGCTGCTCACCAGATGCCACACCCTGGAGATGACTGCACTCAGGCCTGAAACTGGGAAAACTGCCCTTCATCTGATGGCTACTTGCTGGGCACATGTACTCAGGGTTTCTAGGGGAGCTGGTGATCTGTCCTCATATAGCCTAGTGATGGATAAAGGGTTCAAGGATTTAGGGAGAGCTCTTGCAGGGCCCTGTGGGTTAGAGCATTCATCTGATAGTTCTAATTCTCCAGCTCTGTTCTCTGCAAATGGATGGTCATTTTGGGCTTTCTGGTCTCTAATCCCTCATTCAGCAAAGCAAACATCCTAAATCCTCAATAATGTAGGTTTTACAGTCTCACATATACATATCTATGTTTCAGCACCGAGGCCAGCGCCACTCATGAGAGGCATATGTTTTCGCATCTGGACATAAGTAATATCAGGACTCTGAAAATTTGGGCTTGGCAGGAAGGCGTCACATTGTAGAAGCCAGGCTGACATCCACACAGAGCCCTGTTTCCAGGCCTTGAAGCTGTGTTTCTTTGAAAACGGCAGGAGCTTCTTTAAAGTGACAGCCAGATAAGACATACGAGTAGAAACAAGATATTCAGGGGAGGACTGGAGAAGTTTAAGAGGTCTCATATTCCAAATGAGGGGCTGAACTAGATCAGGGATGGCCAATAAACTTTATTGTGCATGCTGGTCTCAGTAAATTAGTTGTGGATGAGTGAAGTGCTGTGTAAAGTGTTCTGAAACTACATCTGTGGCAAGCAGGACAGAGCACCATGAGGTTTGCCTTGATGGGTAGTAGGGTAGTGATGGCCATTCATGCTAAGTGATATCTAAGATTCTTTCAACTTTTGGGATTATATGTCCCTAAAAATCAGTGATTCTATGTGTTCTCCTTCTGTTCTTTCTTTAAAAGAAAAAATCTGTTGGTTCACCCTTCAACTAACTTCTACTGGTGTCTGTTAGGTACGTGTTGTTGGGCAGTACATTTTATTTCCTGCAATGAGCTTGCAGCCTAAAGGGAAAAGGGATGAAAAAATAGACACAAATACAGCATTCTATGGAATTGATGACATGTTCTTGGTACTACAAATATGATGAGTTCCTGGCACAATGGGTCTCCCAAATCAAATTACAATCCTCTCTGCATGTCAGTGGCCCAACTGGCAGAACTTGAAAGTAAGCTATCCATGACATAGCTCTGAGGTTCCAACTCTGAGTCATCAGTTTGCTGGTCCACCGACCTTGTTTTTCTTTTTTCTCATTCTTAAAAATTATTATTTTTTATTGAAGTATATACAATAGATATTGTATTGAATAGAAGTATATACAAAGGATATGCAATATTAAATTGGTTTCAAGTATACAACATAGTGATTCAACATTATGTACATTATTAGATGCTCACCCCAACTAGTGTAGTTACTATCCGTCCATAAAGAAGTATGTTACAGAACTACTATTTTCTCTATGCTGTACTTTCATCCCCGTAATTTATACTATGATTTCAGTTTTGTGTCTCTTTATCCCCTTCACCTATTTCAACCCCAACCCCTCCCCATAGTGACCAGCAGTCACTTCTCAGTGTCTATGAGCCTACTGTGTGTTCATTTTGTTTTGTTTTTAGATTAAATACACCTTGCTGAATGACATTAGCCTGCTGATAAAGCTAGGGCAATCATAGAACCTCCTCTAGACTTAGCCTAGCTAAGTGGTCACCCAAACACCATCTAGCAGAACTCCATGGTTGCTAGACAGGAAGGCCCAGCACACTCACAATTGGAAACCATCCTTAAAGCTCCTAATATTTTTGGGGGGTGTTGCTGAAATGTCCTTGTTTTAGGTTTGGGATTAAGGGATAGGCTGGGAGTGTGTTTGCAATGAGACAACTTGGGAAGACAACTAGAGCTACTAGGACAGGCCATTCCCACTGTCCTTGCTTCTTCTCTCCCTATCATCTTCATGAATTTCAGCAGATTCATTTGTGATAAACCAGGCTTAAGAAATTTTAAGCAATGGAAAAGTAGACATTTTAATTTTTCAATTTGGCTCACACTGAGGCCAGAGAGGAAAGAAAGCTGCCCGGGCCACATCACATGGCTGCCAGTTCTCCTGCATGTTTGGACCCCCAGTGGGCCTGGAGAGCCCGGACATTTCCAGTGGGCAGAGGCCCTGCTGAGGCTGAGGTCTATAAAACCCAATCCATTCATCTCAGTGGTGAATGGTGACTCTCTTTGCTTCTCTTGAAGATCCCACAATTAAACAGGGAGAGAAATGTATTTCATAAAATATGTATATTGTTTGCTTTGTACAAAAGCATTTTAATCTCTCTTAGCTCAGAGCCAAGATGAGCAGGGGAGGAAAAATCTTTCGCTGCACATTAGAATCAAGCCCTGGCCAAGAGTACCTTCTGGGGAAAAGCTTCATCATCATCATGTCATCATCGTAATCACCATCGCCACCACCTCTATGCTCATCACCATCATCTCCACTATTTATTTGGTCTGTATATAATTATACATGAGTTCCACAGGAGTTCAGACTATGTCTTGTTCATTAAATCAGTTCTTTCACTGAGCGCAATGCTTCTTACATGCTAGATGCCAGATGATTATCAGATGTTATAAGTGTCTATTAAAAATGAAAGAAGTTTCACATAAATTATGTTGTTTGTTCCTGAGTATAACCCCATGATATGGGCAAGGTGGGTCCCATTACCCCCAAATTATATATAAGAAAGCTGAGCACAGATGGGTGACTTGTCTTATTCTGCCCCTGTCTTGGGGTCTGACCTCACAGAGGTCATTGTCCTACTGTGGTCAGGTGTTCCTTCTTTGGTAGAATCTGATCACTAGTTTCCCTGCCCCTGCCTCCCTTCTGGCCCTGGCAGGAGCCTTTGCTTGGGGCCGAAGGTAGCCCTTAACCTATTTGGCTCCTGTGCTGTCAGACTTACCTCATTCCCCTTGATAACGGCACTCTGGCAGCACCAGAGCCTGAGGAGCAAATTCTTCATTATTGGATGGAGCTGACATGCAATTGCAATTGGACTAAATTGATTGTACTTTCCAAATCATTGGCCAGTTTCTAATTCTATCTATGAGATGGACTAATTTGAACAAGAATTAACTTCTAAATTGAGAATCCAAGCCATTGAACAGGAAAGGAAAGAGGGGCTCTGTGCAGTCCAGGCAGGGAAGAGATTTATGGGTCTGTTACAGGCCAAGGGGTTCTTCCAGAAAGGGTCTCTGGGCAAGAGGGAAATGGTGCACCATTGGGAGGGGCACCTGTCACTCTCCTCTGTGCTGCTCTGCTGTCTTCCACCATTACATCTGCAGCGGGCAGTAGTTTCTCAAAACCAGCTGAGTAGAGTAGTGGGCTTACATTCTGGCTCCAGCGGCCCCTTGGATAGAACCAAGGAAATGGGCAGAGGTAGATTTAAAAACCCTCCACCGCAGAGCTAGAAGGAACCGGAGGTAATTCCCCCAGACCCCTGCAGGACATGCTATTCTGTACCACACCCTCAGAGGTGCCTGTCTTAGATCTATTTAACCCGATGCCAGAGGCCCCGTTGCCTTCGAAGACATCCCTTCCCTTGATGGTCTGCCTTTTAAATCAGTAAGTTCTTTCTATGAAAACTGAAATCTGCCTCCCTTTAACTCTTTGGGTCATGTGCTCTAGCACCTCTCAAAATTTAAAGTACTTAGGAATCTACTGATTCTGATTAGAATCTGATTAAAATGTAGATTCTGATTCAGAAGGCCTTATATCCTGAATTTCTAAAAAGTTCTAAGGTGATGCTGATACCATGAGTCCAACAAGCTCTCCTTGAGTAGCCAAGCTCATGGGCACAAGACAGGGTAAGAGTTTGGAGGCAGCAGGAATGTCCATCTTTTCATTTCTTTTCATTTCCTATGTTCCATTATGTTCATAGTTAACACGTTTTATAAAATCACAGGATGTCAAGTCTAGAAGAGACCTTCTTCTCCAAAATAGATCTTGTGTAATTTTTTTCATTTTACAAATGAGGACACTGTAGCCCAAGAGGTCCAGAGATTTCCCTAAAATTATAAGGCTGGCAGAGCTGAGAACAGCTAGAATTAAGGTTTGCCAAGCCAGGATATTTTTCTCTTCAATGGTGCTGCCTTCAGATACTGAAAGTAAGGGGAGCAGATAAGAGAAGGTAATAAGATGTGGTTCCCAAGCTGCTGTGGGAGGCGGACTCACAGGGGGGGCAGCTCCTTCCAGCGATGCTCTATAGGATTAAGACTAGAAGGGCTCAGGAGCGCCTGCTGGGGAAAGAGGATGGAGCAGGAGAGATGCGTGAGAGAAATAAGGCATCAGACAGGTGGGGAAAACATTCACGGAGAGTGGGACAGGCAGAATGCAAAATATTCGGGACTTCTGTTAAATAGGAAGAGATATTGGGAGGTAGAGAGAAGAAAGAAGGGACTGAATCAGAGAAATGGTGTCAGAGAAAACGGGCGCCCATCTCTCCCGTTCCTTTTCCCTGTAGTCCTCTGCCCTTTGTGCAGTATTTCCTGCTTGTAGACGCATTTCCCCAGCTGTACATAATAAGCATCTCGAGGGTGAGGACCAGGACTGGTCGACCAGTACATTCCGAGCACATAACCTAGGGCCTAGTGTACAGTAGGTACTTAACACACATGTTTGAATGCACGAACGCCTTACTAAATAATCAGAAGTGGGAAGGCAAAACTTAGGACTACACTGCCTGATAAGGAAAGTCTGATTACTGTAGTTATAAAAAAAAATTTCTTGATAGGAAAATGTGCTAATGAGACCTAGGATACCAAGAAGATTTGATGGATTTTGGATGTGCATGATGAGGGACACTGAGGAATTAAGAGGTAACTTCTAGGTTTGTGGATCAAAGAAGGGGAATAGCGGAAAGAGAATCAGATTTTTTAGGACAAACCAAGAATTCTGTTTTGGCCTTAAAGTTTGAGATGGATATTGAGTTCTGAATAGAGAGTATAAATATGAATTCTGAATAGACAGTTGGAAATGACTGGTCTCCCCAGATTAAGGAAAACTGCTGGAAGCTGCAGGGCTGGCCTGTGTCCCTCTCCACCCCTGAGGCTGAGAGAATCTTACTCTAGCTGCATGGAATAGACAGAGAGCCTTCCTGCTGGAGCCTGGGCACAAGACAGGGTGAGAGTTTGGGGCAGCAGGAATGTCCATCTTTTCATTTCTTTGGACTGAGAGTTTATCACCAGGACTCACAGCAATCCTGCTTGGCCACTGCTCAGGGAAACTCAGGAGCTTGAAGGCACCATGAAATAAAGATGGGGCAGCAAAGGAAAATTGAAGCACAATGAAAAGGACCCTTCAGCACGAGGGAGAGAACAATCAGAACACACAGGGTAGGTGCCTCTGCTAGAGGCCCCAGAGGGAAACAACAAGAGCAACTACAGAACCCAAACACCTAGGGAGATGACATCACAGCATTGTGGGAACTTTCTAGGCCTGGAAGTCATGTTTCCCAAGTGAAAACTTCAGTAGCTGGATTAAAGAAAATGGCAACTCCTAAGAAGCAAATTAGTGTCTTAGAAGATCAAGTGGAAGAAATATCTCAAATACAGGGCAAAAAATAGTTGGGAATTATGAGGAAGTAAAAAGGAGGAAAGTGGAGGACAGATTCTGGAGACTTCACATGTAAGTAGCAGGAGCTGCAGAAGGAAAAGAAAGAGAAAAAGGAGCAACATGGACATTTTTCTTGGTTTGTCAAAAATCTTGAATCTGAAGATTGAAAAAGCTCATTGAGCTCTAGGTAAGACTGACAAAAATCTCCTGCCCAGGCTTATACTGGAAAAAGTACAAAACATACATCTTCATCTTCACTACCTTTCCCTCAGTTCTAGAGAGATGAGCACCCAGTCAACACTGACCCTGAGAGGAGCTTTGGGAGAGGTGCAGGGCGGGTGGGGAGGATGTGGCTTTAGACCACGTTTCTTCTGTGAGTGGCAGGACTTGCCTGATGTTCCTGGATCCAAGAACGCAGAAGGAGCCCAGTACCAGAAGAATGTTAAAGGAGTCGGCTAGGGACCAGTGTCTGGCTTCAAGCCTAGGCTCAGTGGTCTAAGGGAAATGGGCATATTCCAGGCACCTGGGGCTCCCCTCCACTAGACCGCATGCTCACTTGCAGGTGCCCAGTGTCCCTGAGTGGCCTAGGAACAGAGCACAGGGCTGTGGGGAGGCGTGATGAAACCTGGAGCCATGATTCCATGCTGCTGGCCCAGCTCATGAGTGTGTGGGGCAGACGTACCCCAGCACCAATCTGCATCTTCTCTGAGGTTGAGGGACCAGGCAGAGCTCTTCCTAACAAGCACATGGGGACCACACCAATTCACCAAACAGAACAGGCTTTTACCAAAAGTGCTGGAGCTCTGGTCACCCCAGAGTGACATACCTGCTGACCAGCCAGGATCCATCCATTCCTGGAGGCCAAAATGATGAAGGGTATTGAGGAGCAGGGGCGTCAGGTTGGGGTCATGTCCACCTTGAAAGGTTCTGGATCTTTTCGCATGGCTGGGGCATTTAGAAATTTCAATGCACCCTCTCCAGCAGGAAGGCTTGGGTCAGCCAAAGGCGCTCCTTCTGTGTTCCCTAGTGCGCTGAGAGCACGGCAGCAGGAGGGGTGAGCAGGCAAGCAAGCACAGGCAACACCAGATAAGTCAGCCTCCGATGTGGGTTTGGAAGACCTGTCAGGTCATCTGGTTAGCACTCTCCACTATTCTGGACTCATGCTTAGGAATAATAGTCATCTTAGCTAATGTACATATCATCTCATGCCATTTACAAACCACTGTCCTACACACTATCTCCTTATTATGACTATGTTATATCCTTGCATTGCTTCCATGAGAGATGTAGGGACAGAGATTACTATGTACCCATTTTACAGATAGGATAAGAGAACTGAGGCTTTTTTGTAGATGAAGAAAATAAGGAACTGTGAGGCTCAGTTGGTCCCAATTCTTCACCACTCCCTGAATGTACACCCCTGTCATAGTCTTGCTACAGGCAGTATGGTTTTCTATTCTTTGACTCGAGGCCTGTCTATGTAACTTACCTGGGACATTGGACTGGGGTGGAAGTGACATCAAGCCATGCTGAAGCCAGGTCTTAAGAGGCTCTGTAGACCTTTGCCGTTTTCCACCTGTGCCATAGCTGTGAGAAGAGTTATTGCCCCTTGGCCTGGCCCCAGAACCTGTGGACAGACCCCAGCATTTGCAGGCCTACAGCCTGGAGCTGAGTTGCCCTGTTGGGCTGCAGATCTGTGCTGACAAATGCCGTTGTTTTAAGCCACTGAGGTTTTGTTCATTTGTTTCCATTACGCAGAATTTCTATAGCAATCGCCAGCTGAAGCTCTGAGACACAGTGTCACCAAGTACTTCTACTTTTGTCTGCAAAAGGATCACTGAGATTCCTGTGGAAACACAGGCTCACTGGACCCCAGGAGATTCAGATTTACTAATATGGGGAAGGGCCCCAGGAACCTTCATCCTGACTTGATGCCTTGAAGCTCTGTGACAGAGGTTTGCCTACACACTGAACGGGAAAAGCCGCACTGCTTGCCTCAGTGGCCCATGGCTGGTGGGAAGGAGTGTTGGAATACATTTTTCAAGATCAGGGCTGTTGGCCTCAGGGTGCAAATATTTCTCCCTATGGTCCAGCCAAGACAGTGTGTGTGTGTGTGTGTGTGTGTGTGTGTGTGTGTGTTGGTGGCATGTATGGGGTGCAGCTCATTATTATTGTGACCTGGGGCCCTAGTCTGTATGCTGTGAACTGTGGAGTTCTAATCTAGCAAATTGTTCCAGGAATGTGGCTAATGCCGTGCTCTGAACTGCTTGCAGCTGCAGCTTCTTGAAGAGAGCTGCCCCTCCCAACACAGGCAGACACACACACACACACACACACACACACACACACACACACACACACACATACACGGCACTTTTCTTTCTGCAAAAATCAAATTGGCCTCCTTGTTGCAGGCTCAAAGCAGCTGTTTATTTGTTGTTTTTGTGTTTTCAACTGTTGTGATGAGGTTTGCTTCCTTCTCCTTTAACTGAATTACATGTCATTTAGCTCTTCAGTGCAAGCTGCAGAGTAAGCCAGATTCTTCTGTCATGTGGGCTTCAAATTCCTTCTCTCTCCTACAATCCAGTTAGACCAGCACAGCCACACTGGGGTCCTAAGGCTCCTCAAGGAGAAAAGACCAGAAATACGAGGTATTCTTTTGGCCCAGTCTGATGCTCTCCCCCATCTTCCCTCCCTGGGAGGACAGCTCTGGACTGAGGTATGAAGAGAGGAGCATATTCTTTCTCCCAAACGTGTCCTCTGCCCATGTTCTGTGAGTTTTCTGGAATGCAGGGCCTCAGATCTGTTCCACCTTTGCATATGGGTCTGTTGGCCACATTGCCTTGGCCTATGGTATCTGATGAATACAAGAGAAAGAGAATGGAAATAAATTTGCTGGGACTGTGAGCATACAGGACCAAATGCTTTCAGAAACTTTTTTTAATTCTTCAGATCCACACTAACCTGAAGGGGCCAGAGAAGCTCACCATTAGTCAAATGCTCCTTCCATTTTCCTGCTGCTGAGCTCTGGTGTCCACTCCTGCCTCTTAGTCCTGTTCCTGTCTCCAGGCAGGACCATCCCTAGACCATCCCTATCACCCACTGTGTCTGGAGGAATTGCTATTCCCATTGTAAGTGATTGACTTGCTATGTGACCACCAGCAATCACTTCCCCTTTCTGAGTTAGAGCTTTTTACATTGAAATGGAGTAGATGGGCTCAGTGAGTTGTGTATAAGACTTTTAATTCTAGATGTCTTTGATTAGCATGTATGACTATGTCTAAACCTAGTTACTTCTTACTAATTCTGTGGAATTCTGTGGGGGAATTTGTTTAGCATTGTCTGCTTTGCATTATGGTGATAAAGAACCTTGATCTTCAGGCAGATTGGGGGTGGTATAGGCTTGATAGCATTCAAGGGCCACTATCAAGGGAGATGATGGAAGCAAGGTCTCTTAGATCTGAGGTTTTCTTGACAGCAAAATATCAAGATTATGAGTTAAGAGACCGGACAGCTCAGGACAGTCCACAGAGCAGGTTTTAGCAGCAGGGAAGCCAGTCAGCTGGATCCCAGAGGCCATGGAATAGGGAGGTAAGCTAAAAGGTTGGCAGGTGGGTGAGCTTGGCACAGAGGTGCCTGGAGAAGGTCAGGCTGGCAGGAGGCTGATGCAGAAAGCTCTGGCGGATGCAGCAGGGGACCGACTGTATGAACTAAAGTTTCCCAGTTCCTGGAAGGGGGTAAGCAGTGGGTGTGCCAGCCCTAGAGGCCTAGAACAGACGGACTCGCCTAGGAGGGGGAGGATTAGCAGTAGCTGAGCATAGTATCTGGGGCCCACAGGCAGGCACTGACATACCCCTGCCTAAGCCAGATCATGGGGTGCGAGCATCTGCAGCTTCGGGGACCTCACACACTCTCAGCTCACCTTCCCTTTCCCAGATGTTTGTCAGGCTGCAGTCCTGCTGCGTGAGATGGGGCTGGTGCTCCCCAGGATGCTGGGTGGGGTTAGAGGGGCAGGGGACCCCTCCTTTCTGCCCTCTTCTGCACTTGCACATCAGCAGGGCCAGTGGGAGGCCTGGCTTAGAGGCCTGGAGGGCTTATAAACTGATGATGACTCTGTTCTGGAGGTGCAATTTGCTATTCCCTAGCCCCCACCCCCACGTAAATTGCTGCTCTTCACAGCAGGATTAAAGGATGCTTTTAATAATAATGCAAGAAGGTTATACATTTTTCCTCAGTCAAGCCTCTTATGAAAAAATAAACCAAAAACAGAACTCTGGATACAGGAATGCTATTTTTAGAAGCAGCAAACCAGTGTTCTCTCCTTACAGTGGGAAAGGAAGGACCTGCACTCAGAGAGGCCCTCCCAGGGGTCCCACACTTCCCTGTGTGAGTACCTTTCAGGGGAGTGTTTTCCTCTTAGTTAGCAGGCAGGGAAACGGCAAGTCAGAGAAGCTGAAACAGCTGCTGGAGGGTGCACAGCTGTAGCGGGAGGGCAGCGTGCCCCAAGTGTTTCTGGTCCCAGCTGAGAGGGGAGACGTTACCTCCATCCTGACCCTTTCATTCCACCAGCCCCTGCCTTCTGGGAGGATGTCCACTCGTGGGGCTGCCTGGGAAACCGTCTGGAG
This sequence comes from Manis pentadactyla, assembly GCF_030020395.1. NCBI lineage: Eukaryota > Metazoa > Chordata > Mammalia > Pholidota > Manidae > Manis > Manis pentadactyla. Next base: position 21,765,819 of record NC_080031.1, on the reverse strand, counting down.
CCAGGCTCTGCTCTGCTGTCCAGTTCCACTGAAGAGACGCGCAGGGATAAAAGCCAGGAAGATTCTTAGACGATATCCCGTCCAGTGGTTTACATACTTGATTTTCCCAAACAATAATAAGCTCCAGGTTTACAACAGATAAAAGAATTGCTGTTCCTGCTTCAGGGGGGTTAAGCCCTAGGGTTGGGGGTGAGGCAGGCTGCGGTGGGGGCAGTGGTGGGTCACCTCTTCCTGGCTTCCCAAGTACCTCAGGGAGCTCCCGGGAGCCTCAGAAAAACCATGGACTGTCCCATACACCCTTTTTATGGGTATGGAGACTAAGGCTTCAGGGGATTTGCCCAAGATCACACAGCATCCAAGAGCTTGGAGCAGGGCCCAGGTCTCCTGGTTCATTCTCTGTCCCTTAGTGGCTCAAAATAGTATGCCTGGCCAAGATGGGCTCTGAGGAAACATCTGCTCTCTGCAGAGACCCGAGGCACTGGGTAGGTGAGTCTACAGCCCTTCCTGCCCCACCCCACTGCCCCAGGTTGCCCAGGACGCAGAACTAGCTGCGGCACAGTAACCTGCAATGTGCTTCTGGAGCTTGGCTTGGGGGGCTTCCTCACAGCCCAGCCGGGAGCACGGATGCCTCCACCAAGAAGCCGGACCTCTGCTGTTGATTTCTCATGATTGTGTTCATTTCAGTAAATGGAGTCGAGTCATTGAATGGGCTAACATGTGTGATTTAGTTCTTTTCCTCATTTTTCAGTTAGTTCTTAACCTCATTTTGGTTCGAAAATATGGTTGCTGTAGGTAGAAGACCTCAAAATTGAGGAGTCTCCTGGCAAAAACGGGGCCTCTGCCCCCACTGTGGGATGCCGTTCCCGAATCAGGGGTGGCCCTCTGCCGAAGTCCCCCGTTTCCTGACAGTTCTCTTCCCCTGCCCTTCTCAGTGTGCCAAGCCCCAGCCCCACACTGCCCTGCTCGCCCCCGGCTGCTCTGGGCCCTCAGCACGTGACCTTGGGGGGAGGCGCGTCTAGGTCTGTCCTGTATCGAGTGCCCGTTATGGGCAGGCGCTGGAGACACACACAGCGAGGAGGTGCGGTCCGCTTGGTCATGCTCCTGGGGGAGGGGACATGTAAGCAGTGTGGTGTGGGGAGTTCTGGGGGCGTTCTTGGCACCTCAAACTTCATCCTGAAGAAGGCCCTCAGGAGAGGGAGTGAGAGAAGGTATCCTACAGGGAGGACCGCAGAGCCCAGAGCCCAAGGGACATATCAGCCCCACTTAACCTTTCTCAGCGTCAGGGAGTGTATCTGAGCCCTCTGATCCTATTTTCTTGAAAACTAACATTGCAGTGAAGGAAAACCACTGTTGGAGAGTCCCCGGGACTCCTGCACAGAGGCCGTGCCCCGCTGAGAGAGGCATAGCCGAGCCACAAAGTAGCTCATCGCTAGCTGCCCAGCGATGGAGGACACCCCCGGGGAAGGTTATCATGTCATCATTAGCTCCTGCAGCAGGGGGCGCCCTCCCTCCCGGACCCAGGCCTCCTGCGGGACTGGCTCTAAGGACAGGAACTGGGTGCTCATTAGGATGAAGCCACCCCTCAAGCAGCCACATGGCGTCTGCACGCACCGCTGGATCTGTAGAGAAGCGCCCTCCTCCATTTTTTAAAATCTGGGTTCTTATCTTGCCTTTTCATGGCACTTTTCAATGGATAAACAATGTTCACATCTGTCTACTGCTCTCTTGTCTGCTGTGAGCATTATCATTCCCCTTCACTGCTGAGAAGGGGGAGATTCAAGAGAAGATCCGATTTACACTGTTAATAGGTGGGGAGCCAGGATTTGAATTGTTTTTTTTGACACTATCTCTTTTTAGTTTATCGCTCTTCTCCTGGGTTGGGAAGAGGAAGGGAAGAAAATAATATTTATTGATTGCCTCTAATATGGAGACACTTTATCTATATGAAACCATTTTATTAATAATTCCTACTTTATAGGTGAAGACTGAGGTCCAGAGAGGTTAAACAATGTGCCCTATGTTGCTCAGCTGCTGAGTGGTGAGCTGGAATTTAGCTTCAGGCTTCATTTCATTGTATCTTTCTTCTTTCCATGATATTCCCGATACTTCTGGCTCTGGGATAGGCTGGGTCTCTTCCCAATCTCTCCTCTGTGGGTTCAGGCACAATGTAGCTCCCTTAAGTCTGCATGATGGAGCTTTGCTCAGCTATTTCCTTTATTTTACCCGGAGCCACAGTTGGGGCCCCCCTGCAAAGCCTTATTTGTTTGGGTTAGTGGGTGTTTCAGAATTAGAACTAATTTCTGCAACAACAAGAACCTGGACAATGACCCCTTCTAGGTATCACCAGAAGTCACCACACAGCTGACCGCAGTCCATGCACCAGTAAGGGGAATTACCCTGAGACTGGCAGCCTGACTGCAGGGTCCGCAGCACTGGGCATTTTCAGCCTACTGCACCCTTCAGTGATATGCCGTCCCTGTGCCTGCCCTTCCCAGACCCCCCTGAGTCCTGTGACTTTGGCTGTGTCTCCCATGCTGGTTCCATTTGACTGGTCATTGAGGGAAAGAGGCTGGCTGGACCATTGTCATCAGCCTTGATCCCAAAGACCAGGGGGCAGTGTGGGGGCCCTCTGACTCCTGGCTTCAGCATTGGGACAGGGGTCCTAGGAATATGCTCCAGTGTCCTGTAGGTGTCTTAGACTTGACCCTAAAGGTCATTGACAGGAATGCTGAAGATAAATTACATGTCATATAATTAGAGTTAGGGGTCAATGAGTGAGATCTTCCAATTTTTGCTAATCAGTAAGCAAATGTAGGCACAATAGCTGTAGATTTGGTTGGTAGAAACTCAGAGAACTAAAGGAATTACAGGACTATCTAATACAACCTATTCACGATGCAAATAGGGCAGCCAGAGAGGAGATGTGGTATCCCTGATCACACAGCTGGGAAGCGGCAGAGCTGAGATCAGGGTTCATGCTTACAGGTGCTTTTCTTTTTTTGTAATTATGCCATGATGTTGCTACTTTATATATTCTATTTCTTATCTTTATTTTGGCCCAAGGTACCGAATTATTTCAGATCAAAATGTTCATTTGGGCTCTAGATTAGCTGCATGATTGCTGTATGGATCTTCTGCTGGCAGCTCTTTGCTGGCAGGGGCCAGGCCCTGCCCTGTGACCTCTACTTCTGGGGGAGACCTGCCGGAAAGGCTGAGTGCTCACTGGATCCTGCACAGCCCACTGCCTGCCCACGTGCCCCACCCACACCAAATACAGAGCTAAGAAAATAGCTAAGAATGAGAACAGATGAGTTGAATTATGATAGGGAGGTGTGTTTTACCATATGTTAGAACATATCAAAAATCATTACTAACCAAGGCAGTATAGTAGCCAAGGAGGAGAGGGATTTATATACCGCAGAGTAACCCAGATAAGGGTCCTGATAGATTGTAGGAGGTCTGGCATCTCAGCAGGGGGAAAGCAATCAGACACTATGGGGAAAAATGACTTGTTCTTTGGGAAAAATAAGCTTTTTAGAACTTCACTTTATACCATATGTCAAAAGGGGTATATGTTAATGGGAAATTGAAACTAGAAGAAAATGGAAGTCTGTGCATACTTTGAAATAAAAAGCATATTTTAGACAAAAGTAATAAAAGAAATAACAAGAATTTGATTATTTTTGAAAATTCTGTACATCAGAAGTGTCCTATAGAAAAAAGAAAAATGTAATGAAAAAAGTTACAGCTATCAAAAACAGAGAATAAATTATCTGAAGAGCTCAGGTCTATATGGGGAAGAAAAGTATTAAAACCCCATAAAAAATAAAGATCATAAGTGGGCAGGTTGAAATATCAAGGTCTAAGAAACATATTGAAAAGGTTAATTCTTCCTAGAAATCAAATAAGTGCAAATTAGTGAAAATGAATTCCTATTTTCACCTACTAAATCAACAAAGATTTGAAAGATACACTTTTGATGTGCTTCAAGAACTGAGGACATATTAGCAGCTTTCTCATATGCTGATCACTGATGGCAGGACTTTAACTACAGCAGTGTGAGCACATGTATGAGAGGCCTTTATATATGTTCAAACCATTTGATTAAATAATTCTCCTTTGTGTTTGAGATTCATGCACAAGGATGTTCATTCTAGTGTTACTTATTAGAATCACAACCCAAATTTTAATTCCCTCTTTAAATCACTTATTCCTTAAATATCAAGACCTGCTATGTTCTAAACACCATATTCAATATTGGGGATATGCTGGTGACTAGAAAGTACAGGATTTGGTGATAGAAAGTTCCTGCAATTTGTGGAACTTAGTGTTTACTGGAGAGAAAAGAAACAAATGAGTAAAACAGTTAAGAATTGTTTATCATTAAAAGAAAAAAATTGTAACTGTGAGGTGACAGATGCTAATTTTTTTTTATTGTGGCAATTATTTTGCAACATATATATATATATATATATATATAGATAGATAGATAGATATAAATATATAAAATCACCAAGTTGTATACCTAAAACTATTACAATGCTATATGTCAATTATAGCTCAGTAAAACTGGAAAATAAGAAAATAGAGGATTGTTCAACTATGGTATACAACCATGGTATGGTATATCCTTACACTAAAATATTATGTGACCTTTAAATGTGATGTCTATAAAGAATGACATCCATCCATCCAACAAGTATTTGTGGAATACTTAATATGTACCTGGGACTATGGTAGGCATAGGGAATACAATTGTCAGGGACTATGGTAGGCATAGAGGATACAATTGTCAAGAGAGACACATTCCCTGGCCTCATGGCCCTTACATAACCAGGAAATTCTATTACTGCTGATAAGGACTTTGGTACAGGACTAAGGTAGCCCATAGGAGAGGCTGTTACTGAAAATGTGAGTAGTCAGAGAAATCTGCCTAGAAGAAATGTCATCTAAGCTGGGACACCAAGAATAAGTAAGAGTTAGCCAGCTCGAGGGGTCAGAGGAGAATCCTGCCACAAACAGGTATCAGGAAGTGCTTAGGAAAAAGGTAGGATACACAATACATGTAACATGACACCAATGGTACAGAAATCTGTAAAAACATACCAGGAAGAAATATAGTACTAAAATGTTAGCAGAGGCTCACGGAATTATATGTGATCTTCATTTCCTGCATGATTCCTTTCTGTGGAAGTCAAGCTACTGATTTGTTCAAGCACAGTTTTCTCTTCCCAGGTGTCCCCAGGTAAATACTGGAGAGTCGTCTGACTGGGCCACTGGGCAGGGCAGTTGCTACATAGCACAAAGCAGAGGCGTAGTCACCTGGGCTCCAAGCCTTCAAGAGAAGAGGCATATCTTCTTAAGAAAGTATCCAGAGCACCACGGGAAGAAGAAGAGAACATCGCCACCTGCAAAGAGCAAGTGGAAAATTGTATTTTCAAGATGAACTGTTTAGGAGACCTTGGTGTTTCCATTTTGTTTTTGATAGAAAAGCCTCTCTCTGAATAAAGAGCAGCAGCCACTCCCTGGGTGAGTGCTGCTGGACTGTGTGTGGGGGTGGGGAGCAGGGGTGCTTTGTAAGCCTCTGAAGGGCAAGGAGGCTTCCCTGGGCAGCAGGCTCACCCTGAAGATGGGTGCTGTCCTGCCATCCCTTGCTGCGGAGCTTGCCTGAGACAGTCCTGCTCTGCAGCTTGGGATTTTCTGCTTCGGAACAGGGAAATCACTCCTCTTCTCAAGCCGCCCCCTTGGAGCTGACATTTCACGACTGCCCACTTCCAAGAATAAACTCTGAGCTCTGTGGCCCTGCCTCCAGATGTCCTGAATTTGGCTCTCCTTGACCTTGTCCTCTGCTTGGAGTGCACTTCCTTTCTCCAGCCACTAAACAAAGCCTGGGTGTTCTGTAAGATCCTTGTAAAAATCCTGCCTTTCTGTATAGTTTTCCCGATCCCCCCAATTCAAACAGGCACTTTTCTCTAACTTGTCTGACATTTACTGTCAGAAACACTCATCTGACATTTATCACATTCTGCCCTTTGCCAGTTATTTGTTACTGTGTTTGCAACTCCCCTCCCCGATGTGTGATCCACTGTCTTTACTGGAAAGGCAGTTCTTCTCCCATCAGGTTCTCCCATCTGTTGAGCTCCTGCTGAACACCCCCGGGGCCCAGCTCAGAAGTCACTACAATCCTAAGCTTCCACTCTGGCTTTTTGTGAATCATAATTTATTTTTATCCACCAGAATGTATTTCCTGTAAGGCTAGAAACTATATCTCACTCATCCTAGCATTTCCCGAAGTGCCTAGCTCAGAGCTGGGGTTGCTGGGCGGTGTGATTAAATGCTGAGTGAATGGGTAGAAACGAACCAAAAGTTTTCAAGGGCTGTTCTGTGTATTAGTGGTTCTATGTGGGGTGTGTTGTGCTTTTTATCTCATACTGCTTAGAAAGCACTATGCGCATAATAGGTGCTTAGTGAATCTGAAGTGCTGTATTAGTTGCAGTAAATATATCAATACCTTTATTATTAATATATCAGTAAATACTGATAGAAGTCCATCAGAAAGAGGTAGATGGATGCCTGAGACATTTCCCTCTCAGCCTTGGGTAGCATTTCCTCCTGGAACTGTTCCTACTCAGAGAATAAGACCCTGCAGCTGGTAAATAAGGCAGCCAGGTTTAAACCCAACACCTGTCTGCATCTGTGACTAGTATCTCTCTACTGTCCACAGGCAAGGACCTCAGGCAGCGGGAAAGGGTCCTGGTTCTGCTTCCAGTCCGCCCACCGGCCCCTGTGACACATGAACTGTGAGCAGTGGAGGCAGGATCAGAACAGCTACCAAATACCTGACAAATTCTAGGGGTGGGAGCCAGTTACGGATTAGTAATCCCTATTTACTATCCTGACTTGCCCGTTCATACAGGAGTCTCAGCTCTGGACCCGAAATCACCCCCCAGATTTACGCAGACTCTTCTGGAAGCTGGAGGCTCTTCCCTCCTTTCTCCTGCAAAGCATCTTAGCGAGAGGAGCTGTCTGTGGCCTGCAGCTGCCTCATAAGCATCTCAGCAAAGAGAAAAGCCAAAACAAAACCAGACCCCAGAATCTCCAGCTCAGCAGAGCCGTGCCCTCTGACTGGCTGTATTCATCCTGACAGTTTCTGTCCCTTGTTTTTCCCCCTGAGTGAAGCTGTTCTTTTGGTCCCATCAGCTCTCAGAGGGAAGCCTGGCACAGAGATCATTGCTTTTTAAAGTTGCTGAGGCATCATAGCCACTGAGAGCCCCCTCTGAGAGAGCAGATTCTGCCTCGAGAAAGTCTCCCAGGATTTCCTCTCCACTGTTGGTGCTGGGCCATGAGCACAGGTGAGGTGCACAGGTGCTCCTGTGTGGTCCTAGCCCCCAGGCCATCGCACAGACCCCGGCCCGTCCTGGCATCAGGACAGCCTTCATGCAGTGGGTTTGGGTCATCCTGTCTGGCAGGAAGTTCTGCTGGGCGACACAGTGGTGGTGAAAGAGCCGAGGGCCACTCAGAGAAGGACCCAGCGCTGGAGGGATGAGGACAAAGGGCAGGCGACAGTCCCGGGTGATGGGAGAATGCAGCAGAGGCAGATAAGATGCTCTGATTCCGTGAGGGGCAAGCCGATGGGAATTTGTGGGATGGGAAGTAGGTTTCTCAGCCCATACAGTTCCTCTTTCTGTCAAATCCACCATTGTGGAGAGAGAGATGGATGACATAATGTCTACTTTGTGTGAGGTAAGATTCTGGGGTATCTGAATGGAACACACATCCCATTCCTGTCTGGGTGTGCTGGGCCCATTCCTGAGCCCAGCTTACAGTATGAGCCCTGACCCTTCCTCTACCCTAACAGGGATCTGGCTGGGAAAGGCATCCGGGGGTGCATAGGCTCTGAGGCAGTGCTGAGCCCTTTGACTGGGGCTCCCTTTCTTTATTCTTCGGTCATCCCCCCCCCAATGCAGGATTCTGGGTCACACATACCTGGGTGAGAACATGGACTTGCCCCTTATTTCCTGGGCAACTCATTACCTCCTCTGAACTTCTGTTTTCTTAACTATGAGATGGGAGTGGAATTTGAGAGCCCAGCCAGGAAGCTCCTGGCTCTTTCCTGGTGGTCATGCTGCTCAGAGGGAGGTGGGAGGAGTGCACAGTGTCTTCCCAGAGCACTGAGGTCATTGGCTGGGTGCCCTTGTCCCTGCAACCCAGTTAGTGGGTGAGGCACCCCTCTAGCTCTGGGGAAGACAATGTGTCATCTGGAGTGACATTTCTATCTTATACATTGTGAACCACCTCTGTGATTCTGAGAGCTTGAAATACAGAACCTTGCCTTTGGTGATGGGATGTGGCTGAGTCTTGGGCTGTGAGCCTGGATGGGGAGCATGGTCTCTATAGTCACACTCCACCAGGGATGGGGATTTCCCGGGCGCATTTGGATTTGTGGGTCCAGACTCTGCAGTTCAGGGAATTTAAAGTCCAGACCATGAGCCAGCCCTCTGGGTAACAGTGGCTTCTCAAATCACCCAGGCATTAGAAAGCCTTGATTTAATCTCTCCCCATTTTCCCTGAGGCTTTTGCTACTCTTTGCTGTAGCACCAAAGCTGCATTAGTGAGCACCAAAGCTCCTTTATAAATGGGCTGTCACTTCAGAGGTCTGCTCTCTCACGGAGCCTTCTATCTGGGGGATTGTGATGGAAGGGGCACATGGAAGCCCAGGAAAATTCCTGATGGAACTACATGCTTCTGGCCTCTGTGCTCCAATCATCAGATTAGACAGCTCACATTCATGACCTCAGAACAGAAATACGCAGGTTTCTGGATGGGTCCTAACAGTCACGACCTTTCTGTCCCGAGTCCTCACAAACCTGGTTAAACCTCAAGGTCTAACTCCATGGTCACAGTGACAGCATTCAGATCATCGTGTTCCAGACATGAGTGAATGCCATGGGCTTCGCGTCTTCATGGAGAGAATACTGTGATGAGCAAGGCATGAACCCGGCCCTCCAGTTGAGGTGGGACGCCACCTCTCCCTTCTCTCCTGAGTTCCAGGCTGGCCTAGTCTACCAACTTATCATATAAAATAAAACCTATCTCCTTCTAACTTCCCCATCAATGTGTGGCATCTCCATTCTCCTGGTGGCATCTCAAAGCCCAGCATCGCTAATGAGCCCCTGCCCCTCACCGGGGCCCATTCCGTCTCCTTGTCTTGTTGCTGCTCCTTCTCACCTGCTGCCCACATCCTTCCTGTCAGGGCCCCTCTGGCCATACCTCTGGGCAGGTAATAATCCTTGCCTGGGCTCCCTGCAGACTGCAGGCAGATTAATCATCCCAAGGCTCTGCTTTGATGATACCAGTTTCATAGACACATGAAAAGAAGCATTTAGGCAGTCATTCATGTTAAATCTTAACCATCTTAACAGATTCTTTTAGTGCAGCCCATCAAAATTGTCACCAGCCCCGAAGGTCCCACATTTACAGGGTCCCTGATGGTCCTCCTGTGGTGGGAGGCAGCAGGCACCTGGAAATGTGCAGGGCTGAGCTGGCCCTTCAGAAGGTGTCCTCTCCCAGGTCTCTTCACAGCCACTGATTGCTCTGACAACACCTAGACCCATTTTCTATGGGGTACCCCCAGAGCCTGAGGTTGGCTTCTGCTTATTTTACTCAAGAGAGATAAGTAATCACCCTCTCTGGACACCATCAGCACTTGTTTGCAAGAGGTAATGTATCACAGCAGTTAAAAATGTGGGCTGTTAGGTATTAATCTTTTCATTGCTGGAGGGGGGAGGCCTGGGGGTCCTAGGGAGGTGTTCCAGCAGGCAGAGTGGACAGGCTTCAGCGGCTGCTGTGGACTGACCATGTGGGAGCCAGCACACCAACCCAGTGGTGGGGACTCCAAGGCTCCAGGAACCAGGACCCGCAGTTTTGATCTGTGGGGGTTTGGCTATGGGTGGTTGTTTCTGTTAAGGCTTCATTGATGTAGTTGTCAGGCACAGTGTTGACTAAAAAGACAACACTTCTGAAGAAATAAAAACACTGGGAATAAAAGCAACTCGGTGTGCTCTGGAGCTAGACTCCCTCAGTTCAAAATCCAGCTCCAGCACTTGCTGGCTGTGCAACCTCAGTCCACTCACTTATCCTTTCTGGGCCTCAGTTTTCTCATTTATAAAATGATGTCCAGTTCATAGGGTTGTTGCTTTGAATAAGTAATGTGGGACCTGAAAAGTGCAGAGACAGCACTTGGACACAGTGTGTGCTCTGGAGTGGTTGGTTTGGAGGTGGAATGGTGGCACTGTGAGTTTGCCATGTTGGAAGAGGATGGCGTGGGTTGGCAGGCAGACCAGCTGGCTTCTTGTTTGCCTTGCTCTAAGCTGGCCTCCTGTGCTTTGCTCCAATGAGTCTGCTGTCCTAGGTGGAGGGGTCTGCAGTCACCCTTTTGACATGCAACACCTGTGCCTGACCTCTGCACATGCCCCTCCTTCCACCCACGGGGTGCCTGCCAGATCCTTGTTACCAGCAAGCAGCCCCTTCGCCGTCTTCCAGGATGCCTCCGCCGACTGCCTCAGCTCACTGGGGCCTCTGTGTCCCCTGGCTGGCTCTCTGAACCATCCTCTCTGTGCTTTGTATGTGGTTCCCAGAGTTGTGTATGTGTTCACATGAGTGGGATGGTTTTCTAGCTGCTTGTCCATGTAGTCTTGAGAACACAGATTCTACTTAAATTCCTTCTTGCCCGCACAGTGTGTGGTGTGTAGTAAGTGCTCTGGGAATTCTGTCTAATGGGCTGATTCACTCCTGAGGCCTCATGGTCAGTGGGGACTGTGGGATGGAGGACCCACTGGTTTGCCCAGGGTGCTGTCTGCAGCCTGATAGGGCTATGCCTTTCTCACTGGTGCCCCCAAATGCAAGCCATTTACAGCCAGATCAGAGTAAGCAGGGTAGATCCTTCTGCCCCTTGGCCTCCTGAATTAAGGTGGAGGAAGGCTCCGTGACCAGGCCCTAGTGTGGGGGCAGTGAACGGTCAGTCCAGGCATGGATGAAGGGGCACGGCACTGCAGAGGCACGTGCATCTCCAGGCTGGGAACTGGCCTCTGGCCTTCCACACAAAGAGGCTGCCCAACCCAGAGGGACTTTGCCTTTGCTTTGTCTGTGGGAGGAGGCTGTCTGGGAGCATTGCAGCCTCAGCCCATGCAGGCAGCTTGCTTTCTATGCCATTAAATAATCGGTGCTATGCAGAGAAAAAAAAGCTCTGGTGTTAGAAGCCTTGATTAATTGCTTTCATTTTAGCTGTTCTACTGCATCTCCAGAAGGAGATAAAAGAGAGCAATGTGGGTTTTGAGTCCAAGCTGGGCACTTAACTTGTATGAGCTCAGGGCGTAGACACTATGGGCTCCTGGCAGACTGTGCTGTGGGCCATGGGGACCCAGCTTCTTTCAGATGGGCGGCATGCGGCTGATGGCCTCTGCTGGCCTGACCCAGTTCTGCAACAAGGCATCAGTGATATTGGGTTGCTTTATTATGCCTCTTTTGGAAACAACCCTCTGAGTTCATCACACACCTGCCTTCTGAGCCTCGTGGAGGAAGCCTGCTGTTTACTGCATGAGGCTGTCAAAGCCAAGTACAGGCAAGATGGCCGTGCCGTCAGTGCCTACGTGAGATGGAGAGGTGAGGCGTCGGTTACTGCCTGCCTCACCACGGTGCTATTATTTGGTTTTGCTTCTGCCTTTCCCGCTAGATGTCGTATTCCTTGAGGACAAAGACGGTCTTCTTTCTCTATCTTTCCTGCTTCTAATACAGAGACTCTCCCACCAGATGTGATGGGGCATAAACTGTGATGTGGACAGAGCCTCCTAGAATTGTGCAATGATAATAGGTGCTTAAAAATTATTTGGAATGAAATTTCACAGATGTTTACTGAGTGCCCATTCAGTTTTAGGGACTATTGTAGGCCCTGGGATTATAGTTAGGCCAGGACAGACACAAGCTTCTTCATGGAGCTTATCAGTGCAAGGGGTAGACTGTCAGCAGATGCAAAGGAACTGAGACAGTGTCCTGGAGGGTGATAAGGGCCCAGAAGAGCAATAAAGCAGAGGGTTGGGAATGCCAGGCAGGCATGAGCAGGAGGAGCATTGCCATGTTAGGAAGGGTAGTCAGGGAGATTCTCACTGAGAAAGTGACATTCAGGCAGAGACGGAAGAGGAGAGAGAGCTGCCTTGTTCATCTGCGAGAGAAGGTTTGCAGGCTGAGGCCCTGCCTGAGCACAGGCCTGGCCTGCATGGGGAATCCCGAGCAGGTTCATGTGACTAACCAAGTGTGCACAAGAGGGTAGTCAATACTGTCCTCAAAGAGGTAGCAGGGGACCTGCTGGCTCAGGCATTGTCAGGGCATTACATTTTTTTTTTATAGGAAGCCATTGGGTGATTTTGAGTCTCTGAAGCCATGCCATGGCCCCCAACAATGTCACCACTCCAAATCCTGGGCCCTGAGAATATGTGCAGATGACTAGACTAAGGATCTTGAGACAGGGAGATTACCCTCGATTATCTAGACAGGCCAATATCACCATGAGGGTCCATATAAGAGGGAGGCAGGACAGTCAGAGAGAGAGGAGAAGTGAGGATGGAAGCAGAGTAAGTCAGAGTCGGGGTCGGGGGGAGACGACAGCGCTATGCCGCTGGCTTTGGAGGTGGGGGAAGGCCAGCACTCAGAGATTTTGGGTGCCTCTAGATGCTGGAAAAGGGAGAGTCACAGACTGTCCCTTGGTGCCTCCAGAAGGAACACAGCCCCCTCACCCATTTTGGGCTTCTGACCTCCTGACCATTGATTATAAAATAATAGATGTGTGTTATTTAAGCCACATCAGGAAGCAAACACAATGTCAGGGATGGTGTTCTGATGATGAGTGAGCAATTCTCTGGGTGGCTGGGTGTGTGATTCCACTGGAAGAACAGAGCTAGGAGCTGGGAAGTCTCCTCTCCCACTTAAAGGGGATGATGGGTAGGGGGAGGTCTGCAGGTCAACTGCAGATGACGAAGCACATCGAGTTCTGGCACGGACCCTGGACCAGGAGTCCCAGAGAGGAAAGGTAAGTGAAGCGGGTGGGCCTGGAGGGAGAGCCTCTCACCTGTCTGTGAGAGCAGAGGCTCCTGCACAGTGGGTGGGCGGTCCCACATGAGGACAGCACCTTCCTAAGGATTTTGCCCAGCTGTCATTTGAGGTCTTTGCATTTCTGGGACTAGTCCTATGAAAGCAGAGGAGGAGACCAGAGCTGGGCAGGCGCCGACTGCCAGAGGATGGACAGACCTCTAATTGGTGCTCAGTGCTGGCTGTAGAGGGTGGAGGTCTTCCCTGGGGATGGTGGGCAGCTCCTAGGCATTCTCTGGCGTGCTGGGCATTACCGTCCTGATGAGGGCTCAGAGGAGAACCTAAGAAAAGAGCCAGGGCAGCGATGTTGGGGCCACTGAACAAATCAAAGAACCGGGCCATTCAGCTTCAGGAGTGGTTCTGCCACGCCTCCTCCCCCAGTCCCTGCGCCTGGGCTTCCGTCTGCGTCTGATGGCTTCTTACACACGGTCTGTGTGCTCTTTTACACACAGCATTGAGTTTCACCCTCCTCACAGAGTTTTAAGTCTTCTCTCCTTCTAGAAACCTTCCGAAATTGGGAAGTGAGAATTGACAGCATCCCTGAGCCCATCATCTGGGAATTCTGTGTGCATGTGTCCACGAGCCTCCACTCTCAGTGCATTTTCCCAATGTGGCTGTGATGCCACTATCAGGATACTTTTGTCATGGTGGGATGAGTCCTTGTGCTCAGTTGAATTTTTTTCCCAAGTGAATTAACTTAACAATGTCTTAACAGCTTTTGACCTGTACACATTCTTAGAAAGCACATCCATCCATGCATCCATCCATCCATCCTTCCATCCATCCAACCTTCCTTCCATCCATCCATCCACCCACCCATCCAGTACTTATGGAGTCCCTCCTGTATGCCCAGGTCTGTTCTCAGCACCAGGGACATAGCTGTGAACAATGCAGCTGTATTTCCTATCAAGGGAGTGCATTCTAGTGATTTCGATCCAATGATCTGAACCAATATTTAATTGAATCTTCTGGATATTGGTTAACTCAGAAATGGAAAATGTTAGGGATGGAAGGCACCTTAAAGATCATATAGTAAAGCCCTTTCATTTCCCAAATGAGAAATCTGATTCCAGAAAAGGCACATGGGTGGGCCGAGTCCCTCAGCTGGCCAGAGGCCCTAACTGGGCGCAGCCAGGTCTGTTCAGTGTCTCCTGTCATGCAGGGCAGGCCCACCCCACCCCTTGACTTTCCAGGTGGAGACTTGGTGTCTGTGAGTGGGTGAGTGGCAGGCTGAGGGCGCACATTGTGGCTGCAGTTGCAACAGGGAGTATAGCGACATTTTGGCTAATTGAAGTCCGAGATGCGAGGAGCACTTCTGAAATGGAAACACTTCCTGCCTGTGTGATGCTGTGTGATGTCTCAGGGAGGGTGCCTCTGGGCACCCCGAGAAGGGCTTCTGGGTGGAAAGGGGAGCAGGTAAAGGCAGTGGGCCCCACAGGCGTTCACCTGGATTGGATTTGATCCCAGGTACCCCTGACTCCTCCCTTCCCCAAAGCCTTGTGTTTTAGCCCATGACTTCTACCAGCCACTCTTCTGCCCTCTCCCCCTGCTCACAGGCATGTGGCTGGTTGCTCACTCTGCCTGGGCCCCACCCCCTGCAGTGACCCTCTGGGCCTCCTATACTGTTCCCACCTGGGGGTTCACTCCTTGGACACGGAGCTTCGCTGGGAAGACTGTTGCCTGGCGTGTGGCAGCCTGGCCCACACGTATACATCAACCTTTTATTCATTTCTCTTTGATTCCTTTCCACAACATTTCCTGACCTTACTTTTTTGTGTGTCTTACACAGAAAACAATATTTGAATGGTGCACTGGAGTGACCTGCAGGGGATTTGGGGGTTTATTTGGCACTTGGTGAAAATATTCATTACATTATTTTTATATTACTTAAGGTTGATGAGAAATTATAAAATATACAATTTTAAGAAAGACATTGAATAATAAACTTGTGTAAGTGTCCTAGGAATCCATAAAACTTCTTAAATGAGAAAGTTGAGCTGGCTTTCATGAGCTGGCTTTTTCTGTATATCAGTTTTGAGGCTTAAAATAGCTACAATGAAGTTTATGCCTCAGACTTAGTGATAATTTGTTCAAATTCCTAAAGGCACCATTGACTAAAAACTTTGTTCACACAAGTCAGTGATAAAAGTTTTAAAACCATTTTTTTTACAACCATTCAAGAATTTACAGCAGTTGAAATTATATTTAAAGGCTCATACAATTCTTCTTTTGTTTCACTGTCAAAAGTAATGTTGGAACTTCTTGTAATGATTTTAATGGATTTCTTATTGGTCTTCCTCATATAAAGTATTTCAAAATAATGAATTCGTGTGCAGTGTCCGAGTGGCCAGTTTGGACACTGCTGAAGGGCACAGCAGCCGCAGACAGTATGTAGTCAGAGACGTACAGGCCCCCTGCCTGCAGCTGCCCCTGCAGGAGCCCCTGCCGGGCCCCTCCTGCCCCTGCCCCTGCCTGCAGGGCTGCTCCTTAGCTACAGGCCCTGCCCTGGGTGATGGGGTCACAGAGCCTCCCTGGGCCGCTTGCTGGCCAGAAGCAGGGGCCTCTGCAGCAGAGGTGCGTGTGGCCTGGCACCCTCCTGCCACACTCAGAGCGTCATGCGGGGCTGCCGGTCCCGTGCTGGTGACTTTATTGTGCGCGGGTCACCCTCGAGAAGCCCCTCTGGGCTGCTTGTACCTTCAGGGCCAACCTGGCCCTCTGTCCTCAGGGCTGGAGCTCCAGTCTTAGGCTCTGACCTGCCCGGACAGTTGGGAAGCTCCGCTTAGCAGATGGAGGCTTTCCATGCCCCCTCCACATGGCAGAACCCTCTGGGGCTTCCTCCATCCGTCTCATTTTAAGCAGATGACATTTCCCTCCTACTCTAGTGAGAAAGTTGATATTGCTCAGTGGAAACCCTCATCTCCCTTCTTTGGTATCTCAAAGTCTCCATTCCTCACCTTCCCCTCTTTCTTCCCTCCTATTTTCACTTGCAGGTACTTGCACACCACCCAGCGTGTGCTGAACTCAGGTGACCGGTGTGTGTGGTGTGGACACAGAACAAGACAGACTCCCCTGCCAGGGTCTGTGGGGCCTGGTGCTAAGGGCGGCAGGGGCACCTGCCAACTTCACAGTGCTGTCCCCCCCTCCTGGCACGTCCTCTGACACACTCCCCCAGACCCTTTCCTTTCCAAGGCCCTGTGCACGCCCTTCCCCTGGGGCTGTCCCCACCTGCCACTGCCTAGTCGCTGACCCCGGTGCTCCCACTGGCTCTGCCAGCTGCCCAGTCTTTGGCTTCACGCCGTCTGGATCCCGCTTTCTCCGGGGTCCCTAGGGCCTGAGATGCTGGGTCAGCGGCATTTTCTCAGCCCCTCTCTGCCTCGGTGGCTCTTGGTGATCGGATGCGATGACTGCCCTTTGTGCCCTCTGCCGCCTCCCTGTGCAGTGACGCCAGGTCCTCCGGACCCCTCCCACCGCCTGGGGTTCTCCTCACCTCTGCCGGAGAGCCTGGCGGGAGGACAGATGGTGGGAGGAGAGCAGGACTGAGGGCAGAGTGATGAGCGTGGGGACCGAGGCGTGTCATGCACAATCAGGACCAGCACATTCCCTTCCTCATCGCCCTATAAATAAGGATTTCCCCAAAGTCTGTGCACAGCCTCTGTCTCCTGCTCTCTCCATCTTTTCTCTCACATCTCACCTATTCCGATGCTTGAGCCTTCTCTTCTCTGCATTTGGAGTCCAAAATCATAGCACAGTTGTCCTCATCTTACCTATGTTTTTCCCAAAATCAGCATCCAGGAGAAGGGCTTGGATGCAGACCGTTTGTTTGGACAGTGATACCAAGGACCCGGGGTGAAGGGTTAGGGCGAGGAGGTGGGCATGGGGGAGTTTTCCCAAGGCTGCTTGGCTGAGCTGGCCGTCACTCTGAGGCCACTGGGGCTCCACCCTACTGGGTTTCTGTAGGATGTGCATCAGAATTATCTCCTGAGGGACAGAGGAAGGAGGTCAAGCAGTGACTGGGTGTTAATGTGCACACTTTCCCAGGCAGTATGTGCCTCCGAACCAAGCTGCATAGACAGAGATGTGAGGTTCAGCTGAGGTGACAGAGGTGACAGGCTGGTAGCAGCTTGAGAGGATGTGTGCTGGGGCATGGGATGGGTCTCACTCAGTCCCGTGTTACCATCTACTCTGTATTGTGTCCCCTTGAACATCCCCAGTTCCTTGGAAGCTCAAAACGCTGAAAACGGTGCCCGTCAGGGGGGTGTCAGTGTGCGGTGTAAGGCCCAGGTCTCACTCAGGGGCTTTGAATGAGGACTTCTCATGAAGTTTTGTATAGATTAGTTTGTTACATGCAAACAATTATATCTCAATTTTTATAACATTGCTTTGTTTATACTTTTTCATATTTCAGTATATAAGTAATATGAATATTAGAAGTTGCCAATGTTATTCCTTGTCTTTGAGAAGGCATTTCTTCAGGGCCAAGGGTTGGACCAGCATAGTTCACATGCTGGATTGTTCTAGGCCTCCTGATGGGAGGTGGAGACTGGAGCACCTTGACCCTAGGCTCACCCCTCTCCATGGCAGTTGACTTCTCTGCTGCGTCCCACCACACATTAGCTCTGGCAGCCTCCAGGTCAAACCCTGAACTCCCTGAAGGCAGAGGCACTCTGCCTGTCCCCTGTCCAGCTCTGCCCAGAGTACCCAGGGATTTAATAAATGCTGTTGAATGGAGTTAATGGTGACATTAACACTTCCCAGCCCCTGATCTTGAGGACCCAGTCCTGGAAGGCCTTATCTCAGAGACAGGCGCGGCTTCCACAGGAAAACATGACAGTGCTAATGGTAATCACGCCTCTTCAATGACAAGGATGATGGTGACGATGATTCACATATTTAAAAATGATTGTTAATATACACAATGTTATTTGGTAATGAAGCCATCATGGGGAACATCTATATATCCTGACTTTACCCATGAGGAAACTGAAGCTCTAAGAAACCAAGTGACTTGTGCAGGATCTCATTTCCAGGAATCAAATCCAGGTCTTCTGTCTCTTCCACCGGAACTCTCTGGCTCAGCCAGGGTAGGCAGGAGGGAAGAGGTGGTGGCAGGTGGGGTGGGTCTTGCCAAGGGCCAGCACAGCCCCTCAGGGCATGAGACCACACACAATCTTAGCACATTCACTGTGGAAAGATGTAAGAAGCAGCACTGGTGCAGGCAGGGGGGGTGGGGGCAAAGCCTTTGATAGGTAACGGTTGGTTAAGTGTGACACCTGGCAGCCACGCTTTGGTCTCCCTGCACTGGTGGGGACAGAGGATAGGAGGGGCCGGCCCAGCACAGTGCAGACTGCCTGGGGCTCCCAGAAGAAGTCCACATGGGATCAGGGACTTTCTGCCAAACGCAGGTCCAGGAGAGCTTCTGGTAAATGTAAAAAGAGTATTTTATAGTCTTCTTACTGAGGAAGAGCTGAAGGCCAACACCAAAAACTACAGCATGTCCTCACAGACACTGTATATAAGCCTGTAGAATAAACACATATTTCTCATTGTAGAAGTGGTCTCACACATTCTTAATACATACTTCTGATGTCTTTCTAAGGTCCTGGGTGAAATAAGCCCTCTAGTAATCATTTCACATAGATAGTTGGGCTTGTAGATCCTACCTGATTATGAGTTAATGTTCAGGGAAAGACCATATGCAGAATTTTTAAGTGAAGCTTTGTGAAGTTTAACTTTTAAGTACAACTGCATCTGAAGAGGGCAGAAGGGGCCTGCTCACCAGTGGGTGCTCACCAGCTGGGGGCAGGGGGCTGCCAGGGGCGCCACACACAGGGTCATCACAGGCTTTCGTGAAAATGATGGCTCCATCTGAGGCGCCTCCACGAGTTCCCGGGGTCCACTCAGGTTGGTGAGAGATGACCTCAGGATTTTCAGCAGGTGAGGGGAAGATCAACTTTGTATCAACAATGAGCAACTTTCTAAAAGGCCACTTTTCAAAAGGTGTATTTGCCCAGTACCATACTTAAAATCGATAAGGATTTCACAATGTTTATCCAAGAGAATAAAACATTAAAGATCTTTCTGTTAGTTGAGATATTGATTTCCTTCCTCTACTGCTGACAGGAAATACTCCCTTATTTGGGGTGGGGGCTCATCTGTCAGCACAGGAGTCCTCTGCTCCAGGGAGGGTCTGAGTGGCCGCCCCTGCCCGTGAGTGCCGGTGGGTGGGGCTTGTTTCCAGCATGTGTGGAGGCTGCTTGCACCTGTCCCCCTGTTTAACCTGTACACCTGGGGAGAGATAACATGGGGGCTGGGCTCTGACCACGAGTAGAAACCTCAGTGTGTGGATGGGGTTGCTCACTGCCCTCTGAGCCAGACCCTTCCACTGTCCCCACAATTTTAGCACTGGAAAGCCCTCAAAGTGCTGGCAGGCCACCATCTCTTCTGCGAGGTGACATCACCTCTAAGAGGCTTGGGAAGAGCTAGGGCTGGTTTCGGGTTATCAATCACTATCTTCACCGACACGCTGTCAACTGGGCCAAGTTGCTTAACTTCACCCATCCTTGTTTATGTCATTTGGAAGATGGGGATGGTGGCAGTGCCTCCTGACACACTGCTGTGTGGATTAAATGTGGCAATGCATGTGGGGCTTGCAGGCCAGTGACTGCCATATGGCAAGAGCCCCGGAATTACTTGGCATGAATGTGCTTCATTGATTTGAAGGGCAAATTTGCCCCCCATTTCCATGCTTCGCCATGGAAATGTGGTACCACTTCTCACAGTGGCTTCAGCTGGGTGGGCTTCTTGCCTGCTCGTGCAGACATCAAAGCTCCAGCCTCCAAACTTGCAGACAGGGTGTCAGTGGCCCAGAAAATCACCCAGGGAACAACAGCGATGGACTCGTTCAAACCCCCAGGATCAAAGTGTTGCAGGGGATGGTGAATTAGGAGTGTTTAGCAACCTTCCCAAAGAGAGGGTCACAGTTGGTTAGTCAAAGCTACATAATTGCAAAACCCGTTTAAGAGCTCCTGAGGCTTTTAGAGCCTATATCACTTCCTTTAAAAATGTTGTTAGCCGGGGGAGGAGCCAACATGGCGGCATGAGTAGGACAGTGGGAATCTAATCCCAAAAACATATATATTTTTGAAAATACAACAAATACAACTAATCCTAAAAGAGAGACCAGAAGACACAGGACAACAGCCAGACTACATCCACACATGCGAGAGCCCAGCGCCTGGGGAAAGGGGTAAGATACAACCCACAGCCTGGCGGGACCCAAGCACACCTCCCCCCAGCTCCCGGCAGGAGGGAGAGGGAGTCCAGGACTGCTAAACACCCAGCCCCGGCCACCCACACCAGAGCGCAGACACAGTGCATGCGTGGAGGGCTGGAAACTAGGGAAATAGGGCAGCAAGACCTCTGAGTGTGTTCCGAAGCTGATGCCCCTGTGACAAAGAAAGGTGAGTGCTTTTCAAAAGTCTTAAAGGGACAGGGACTTAACAGCAAGACAGAAACAACACAGGCCACAGCCCAGTGGCTGGAAATTACAGGGAAAACTGGGCTCACTAACCCCCTGGGCAACAGCTCTGAGACCCCTCACGGAGGTAAACAGCCAAACAGCCCCCCGTCCATTACCCTCCAGACGCTGCGAAAGCAGAGAAACAGCCTAAGGCAAACCCCGCCTCCCTATCGGCTGGGCAAGACACAAAGACCCAGCCTACATGCAATTACCCAACACAAGCCACTAGGGGTCGCAGCTGTCCCAGTAAAGAAAGGACAGTAGCAAGTGAAAAGTTTGGCACAAACAGCTGACAGTCAATAGCACCTGTCAACATAAAAAGGCAAAAAAATATGATCCAGACAAGACTAACCCAGACAGCTTCAGCATCTGCTACATCTTCCCCTGAGAAGGAACCGGGGGAGAAAGATTTAACCAGTCTTCCTGAAAAAGAATTCAAAACAAAAGTCATAACCATGCTGATGGACTCGCAGAGAAATATGCAAGAACTAAGGAAGGAGAATACAGAAATAAAACAAGCTCTGGAAGGACTTCAAAACAGAATGGACGAGATGCAAGAGACCATTAATGGACTAGAAAACAGAGAACAGGAACGCAGAGAAGCTGATGCAGAGAGAGATAAAAGGATCTCCAGGAATGAAAGAATTCTAAGAGAGCTGAGTGACCAATCTAAATGGAACAATATTCGCATTATAGGGGTACCAGAAGAAGAAGAGAGAGAAAAAGGGATAGAAAGTGTCTTTGAAGAAATAATTGCCAAAAACTGCCCCAAACTAGGGGAAGAAATGGCCTCTCAGACCACAGAGGTACACAGAACTCCCATGACAAGGGATCCAAGGAGGGCAACACCAAGACATATAATAATTAAAATGGCAAAGATCAAAGACAAGGACAAAGTATTAAAGGCAGCCAGAGAAAAAAAAAGGTTATCTACAAAGGAAAACCCATCAGGCTATCATCAGACTTCTCAACAGAAACCCTACAGGCCAGAAGAGAATGGCATGATATACTTAATGCAATGAAACAGAAGGGCCTCGAACCAAGACTACTGTATCCAGCACGAATATCATTTAAATATGAAGGTGGGATTAAACAATTCCCAGACAAGCAAAAGTTGAGGGAATTTGCCTCCCACAAACCACCTCTACTGGCAACCTACAGGGACTGCTCTAGATGGTAGCACTCCTAAAAAGAACACACAACAAAACACCCAACATATGAAGAAGGGAGGAGGAGGAATAAGAAGGGAGAGAAATAAAGAATCATCAGACCATGTTTATAATATCTCAACAAGCGAGTTAAGTTAGACAGTAAGATAGTAAAGAAGCAAACCCTGAACCTTTGGTAAACACAAACTTAAAGCCTGCAATGGCAATAAATTCATACCTTTCAATAATCACCCTAAATGTAAACAGACTGAATGCACCAATCAAAAGACACAGAGTAATAGAATGGATAAAAAAGCAAGATCCATCCATTTGCTGCTTACAAGAAACTCACCTCAAACCCAAAGATATGCACAGATTAAAGTCAAGGGATGGAAAAAGATATTTCATGCAAACAACAGAGAAGAAAGCAGGTCTTGCAATTCTGGTGTCAGACAAAACAGACTTCAAAATAAAGAAAGTAACAAAAGACAAAGAAGGACATTAAATAATGATAAAGGGCTAAGTCCAACAAGAGGATATAACCATTATAAATATATATGCACCCAATACAGGAGCACCAACATACCTGAAACAAATAGTAACAGAACTAAAGGAGGAAAAAGAATGCAATGCATTCATTCTAGGAGACTTCAACACACCACTCACTCCAAAGGACAGATCCATCAGACAGAAAATGAATAAGGACACAGAGGCACTGAACAACACACTAGAACAGACGGACCTAATAGACATCTACAGAACTCTACATCCAAAAGCAACAGGATATAAATTCTTCTCAAGTGCATATGGAACATTCTCCAGAATAGACCACATACTAGGCCACAAAAAGAGCCTCAGTAAATTCCAAAAGACTGAAATCCTACCAACCAACTTTTCAGAACACAAAGGCATAAAACTAGAAATAAACTGTACGAAGAAAGCAAAAAGGCTCACAAACACATGGAGGCTTAACAACATGCTCCTAAATAATCAATGGATGAATGACCAAATCAAAATGGAGATCCAGCAATATATGGAAACAAATGACAACAACAACACTAAGCCCCAACTTCTGTGGGACACAGCAAAAGCAGTCTTAAGAGGAAAGTATATAGCAATCCAAGCATATTTTAAAAAGGAAGAGCAATCCTAAATGAATGGTTTAATGTCTCAATTATCGAAATTGGAAAAAGAAGAACAAATGAGGCCTAAGGTCAGCAGAAGGAGGGACATAATAAAGATCAGAGAAGAAATAAATAAAATTGAGAAGAATTAAACAATAGCAAAAATCAATGAAACCAAGAGCTGGTTCTTCGAGAAAATAAACAAAATAGATAAGCCCCTAGCCATACTTATTAAGAGGAAAAGAGAGTCAACACAAATCAACAGTATCAGAAACGAGAAAGGAAAAATCACGACAGACCCCACAGAAATACAAAGAATTATTAGAGAGTACTATGAAAACCTATATGCTAACAAACTGGGAAACCTAGGAGAAATGGACAACTTCCTAGAAAAATACAACCTTCCAAGACTGACCCAGAAAGAAACAGAAAATCTAAACAGACCAATTACCAGCAAGGAAATTGAAGTGGTAATCAAAAAACTACCAAAGAACAAAACCCCCAGGCCAGATGGATTTACCTCAGAATTTTATCAGACATACAGGGAAGACATAATACACATTCCCCTTAAAGTTTTCCAAAAAATAGAAGAGGAGGGGATACTCCCAAACTCATACTACGAAGCTAACATCACCCTAATACCAAAACCAGGCAAAGACCCCACCAAAAAAGAAAACTACAGACCAATATCCCTAATGAACATAGATGCAAAAATACTCAACAAAATATTAGCAAACCGAATTCAAAAATACATCAAAAGGATCGTACACCATGACCAAGTGGGATTCATCCCAGGGATGCAAGGATGGTACAACATTCGAAAGTCCATCAACATCATCCACCACATCAACAAAAAGAAAGACAAAAACCACATGATCATCTCCATACATGCTGAAAAAGCAATTGACAAAGTTCAACATCCATTCATGATAAAAACTCTCAGCAAAATGGGAATAGAGGGTAAGTACCTCAACATAATAAAGGCCATCTATGATAAACCCACAGCCAACATTATATTGAACAGTGAGAAGCTGAAAGCTTTTCCTGTGAGATCGGGAACTAGACAGGGATGCCCACTCTCCCCACTGTTATTTAACATAGTAATGGAGGTCCTAGCCACGGCAATCAGACAAAACAAAAAAATACAAGGAATCCATATTGGTAAAGAAGAAGTTAAACTGTCACTATTTGTAGATGACATGATATTGTACATAAAAAACCCTAAAGACTCCACCCCAAAACTACTAGAACTGATATCGGAATACAGCAAAGTTGCAGGATACAAAATCAACACACAGAAATCTGTGGCTTTCCTATATACTAACAATGAACCAACAGAAAGAGAAATCAGGAAAACAACTCCATTCACAATTGCATCAAAAAAAATAAAATACCTAGGAATAAACCTAACCAAAGAAGTGAAAGACTTATACTCTGAAAACTACAAGTCACTCTGAAGAGAAATTAAAGGGGACACTAACAGATGGAAACTCATCCCATGCTCATGGCTAGGAAGAATTAATATCGTCAAAATGGCCATCCTGCCCAAAGCAATATACAGATTTGATGCAATCCCTATGAAACTACCAGCAACATTCTTTAATGAACTGGAACAAATAATTCAAAAATTCATATGGAAACACCAAAGACCCCGATTAGCCAAAGCAATCCTGAGAAAGAAGAATAAAGTAGGGGGGGATCTCACTCCCCAACTTCAAGCTCTACTGTAAAGCCATAATAATCAAGACAATTTGGTACTGGCACAAGAACAGAGCCACAGAACAATGGAACAGACTAGACAATCCAGACATTAACCCAGACATATATGGTCAATTAATATTTGATAAAGGAGCCATGGACATACAATGGCGAAATGACAGTCTCTTCAACAGATGGTGCTGGCAAAACTGGACAGCTACATGTAGGAGAATGAAACTGGACCATTGTCTAACCCCATATACAAAAGTAAACTCAAAATGGATCAAAGACCTGAATGTAAGTCACGAAACAATTAAACTCTTGGAAGAAAACATAGGCACAAACCTCTTAGACATAAACATGAGTGACCTCTTCTTGAACATATCTCCCTGGCAAGGAAAACAACACAAAAATGAACAAGTGGGACTATATTAAGCTGAAAAGCTTCTGCACAGCAAAAGACACCATCAATAGAACAAAAAGGAACCCTATAGTATGGGAGAATATATTTGAAAATGACAGATCCGATAAAGGCTTGACGTCAGAATATATAAAGAGCTCACACGCCTCAACAAACAAAAAAAAAATAACCCAATCAAAAAATGGGCAGAGGAACTGAACAGACAGTTCTCCAAAAAAGAAATACAGATGGCCAACAGACACATGAAAAGATGCTCCACATCGCTAATTATCAGAGAAATACAAATTAAAACTACAATGAGATATCACCTCACACCAGTAAGGATGGCTGCCATCCAAAAGACAAACAACAACAAATGTTGGCGAGGCTGTGGAGAAAGGGGAACCCTCCTACACTGCTGGTGGGAATGTAAGTTAGTTCAACCATTGTGGAAAGCAGTATGGAGGTACATCAAAATGCTCAAAACAGACTTACCATTTGACCCAGGAATTGCACTCCTAGGAATTTACCCTAATAATGCAGCAATCAAGTTTGAGAAAGACCAATGCACCCCTATGTTTATCCCAGCACTATTTACAATAGCCAAGAATTGGAAGCAACCTAAATGTCCTTCGATAGATGAAGAAGAAGTGGTACATATAAACAATGGAATACTACTCAGCCATAAGAAAAGGGTAAATCCTACCATTTGCAGCAACATGGATGGAGCTGGAGGGTATTATGCTCAGTGAAACAAGCCAAGCGCAGAAAGAGAAATACCAAATGATTTCACTTAACTGTGGAATATAAGAACAAAGGAAAAGCTGAAGGAACAAAACAGCACCAGAATCACAGAACTCAAGAATGGACTAACAGGTACCAAAGGGAAAGGGACTGGGGAGGATGGGTGGGTAGGGAGGGATAAGGGGCGGGGAAGAAGAAGGGGGGTATTAAGATTAGCATGCATTGGGGGTTGGGAGAAAGGGGAGGGCTGTACAACACAGAGAAGACAAGTAGTGATTCTACATCATTTTGCTATGCTGATGGACAGTGACTGTAAAGGGGTTTACAGGGGGGACCTGGTATAGGGGAGAGCCTAGTAAACATAATATTCGTCATGTAAGTATAGATTAATGATAACAAACAAACAAAAAAAAGCAGTTCCTATGTGGTGACTTCCAGTGAGTTCTACACAATGGTATAAAGGGCATATAAAAGTGTAGGCAAAGGTTCTGTCTGTGTTTATACAGAGGATCAAAGCCTAATTTGGCTACCCTGAAAATGAACTAAGATACGATATGAAAAAGAACTTCCAACATCAGCACTCTCTGGAAGACTCATGCCAGAAAATGATCATCAAAAAACCCCAACAAAGATCCACGCGCTGCTACAAGTGTAGATGCACTCATCCCACCAGTTCCTGGACTTGCCATGGGAATGAAGAAGGAGATAACTAAGCTGGCCTGTGCATAAAGTAAAACAACAAGTTTGACTGGATCTATACTGTTGGAATCAACCAAGAATTAGGAGAAGTGCAAATTGTAGCTCTCCAAAATCTTACAACTACAGACTATTTACTGTTAAAAGAACATATGGGATGTGAACAGTCCCCAGGAATGGGTTGTTTTAATTTTTCTGATTTCTCTCAGACTGTTCAAGTTCAGTTGGACAATATCCACCATATCATAGATAAGTTTTCACAAATGCCTAAGGTTCCTAACTGGTTTTCTTGGTTTCACTGGAGATGAATGGTAATTACAGGTGTGCTTTGGTTATGTAACTATACTCCTATTATGTTAATGTGTGTGTGCAATTTAATTAGTAGTTTAAAACCTATACATGCTGAAGTTACTCTACAAGAAGATATGTCAAAGAAATAATCAATCTTCCCATGTTTTCTTCCACCTGCTACTTCTATAGCTTTTCTTCTTCCTTCCTAATTACAACCCTTAAATAGAATTCGTGCCTCATATCAAATTTACTGAGTATCATAATTCTTCCAAGTGGTAAAGATACCTCAAGACAAATGCTGGGCATAGAAGCCACAGGGCATAAATATGCAAAGAAGTAAAAAGCTAACCTTTTCAAATAATAAGGCTTCTCTCTCACTTACCAACTTTACATTTCCCTGTATGGCCCCAGAAGATGATTGGTTAGCCAGAGACGGGTCAGATTCCTCAAGGGAGGAACAACCTAAGACAGGCACAGTCGCAGGGGGGCCATCAGGTGAGAAATTTGGGATCAACAGAGGTGAGGCTTAGAACCTCCCACCCCCTCTTCTGAGAGAAATCTTCTGCATACAAGGATGTTTTATTGCCCTTGTCTAGCTTGGATTAACACATAGTCTACAGGCACACACCTGATCATCTACATTTGCTCTCTTACAACACCAAACTATGTTTTCTACCTTTATTTTGTATCTACCTACCACTTCAGCATTTTATTAAAAACAATAATAAAGGGAGAAATGTGGTATCCACATATAAATCAAGTATAAAAATCAAATGAGTATTCATATTTGAACTGTTTATAGTCCATAATGCATGAGCGAAACCGAAAGTTTCTGTGATGACTGCCCTTGTACTGTTCACCATGTAACTTATTCACTATGTAAGAATTTATTCTCCATGTAAGAACTTGTTTGTTATGCTTCAGAAGATGGGAGACTGATGAAAATTAGGCTTGGAGTGGATTAATGATTGTGCATTGCACATTGACTCTCCTATACAGAATTTTATTGTTGTTAACAACCATTTGATCAATAAATATGAGAGATGCCCTCACCAAAAAAAAAAAAAAAAGTACACACTTCCAATTGTAAAATAAGTAAGAAACCGGGATGTAATGTATAGCATAAGGAATATAGTCAAAATATTGTAACAGCTTGGTATGGTGATAGCTGGTACCTAGAATTATCATGTATATAAATGTTGAATCACTGTGTTGTATGCCTGAAAGTAACGTAATACTGTGTGTCAACTACCCTTCAATAAAAAATAATTATCTACAAAAAAAAAAAAAAAACGTTGTTAGCCATGCTTGTGGTAGCACAGATGACATCGAGTGGAAAACTCTGACCATCACTAGCTCTGAATCAAAAGGAATATGGGAGAGTTGGATCCTGAATGGGAAGAAGTTTTAAAAATATCTTACTCAATTTATTTGAGCATTTTCTTTTTCCATACATAAAAGAGTATTATGTAATAAAAGACACAGGAAACGAAGCCTAAGCTGCTCTTCGAACAAATATGAAATAAAAATTATTTCATAAGAATGCATAGCTTCCTACTTTAATTGGTAGTCTTATCTTAATGGAGCATAAAATAAAAACTACAATACAATCACTAATGTCTCAGATTCAGTGTAATATAGTATTAGGTAAGTCACAAGTATCTGTGGTTCCTTTAGGTAATTCTCATATGACGTGGTGATGTAATTGTGTTCTCTCTCCTTTGAATGAGTTCAGGTTGGTTTGTGGTGGTTAATTTTTGTGTTCACTTGGTCAGTCTCTGCTGCCCGTTTGGTTGAACACTAGTTTAGATATTGCCATGGGGGTATTTTGTAGATGGGATCAACATTTGCAATCAGTTGACTATAAAGAAGTAAAAGAGATTATCCTCCATGAGGAGGGGCTAAACCGACTAGTTGAAGGCCTGAAGACCAGACACCGAGTCTTTCTAAGGAAGCAGGAATTCTGCTGGGACGGCTGAAGCAATGCTCGCCTCAGCTTCCAGCCTGCCGGCCTGCCCTGTGGATGTGGACGTGCCATCCTTATACTCACATGAGCTAATTCCTTCGAAGAAATCCTTCTCTCTCTCCTAGTGATTCTGTTTCTGTAGAGAGCCCAAACTAATACAATCTTTTAATATATGTGTTTGATAGACTTGCACACTGTGACCAATGTAAAACCAGGAGGCAGGCAGCCTCTCGGAGCTATACGTACAGGGAACGTCTCTCAGTGCAGACTGTTTTTGCACCAGCTTTTTGGGTGGTGGGTTGACCCTACTTAGTGACTCTTATTGTCAACCCTACATCTTCCTCACCATCATGCGATTAGTTTTGGCAGAGCAACATACATATAGATCTATGTGTAATGTCCATTTCATTGAGTTTAGTGCCTTGCTCCAGGCTGTAGGCATCCTTTACTACTCCGTGGGCTGTCATCTGAGGCCACCCCCAGGTCTGCTGCAATTAGCAGACCTGGAACTGGTGCAGGTGTGGTGACGCTGATGACCTCCTCATTGCTGGCTCGGAGCAGCCATCTCAGTGCCGCTCGGCAACTCCGGAGTCAAGTGCTCTGGGCTCAGGCTGTACATGGCAGAAGTGAATGAGCTGTATTCATAGTTTCCCCAGTATAATCCATCATCCCCTCAACAATGCATTTCTGACAGTTAATTAGAATCCACACAGTGGAATAACGAACATCGTGTTTAGAATTACAATCTACTGCTAAACAACAGATCAGACAGCCTGTTCTCTCTGTCACCCTGGACTTCCTAAGTGTGCAGCCTGTTTAGCACTCTTTAGTCGATGATCCTGCCTAACGGCTTCAGATGGCTTAATCACATGGAGGGGTGGGACCTCTACCTGTCCATGGGAAGGGGTCCAAGGAGGGAGAGAAGGGAGGCTGCCAGGGCCTGGGGCCACACCACGGTGCCTGTTCCTGGGCCCGATGGTGCAGTACAGGAAGAAGAGGAGTCCCAGCAGCAAAGTTTGAGTTGGAATGGACCTCAGTGACACCCAGGTCCTTCATTAGAGGCTTAGAGAGGATGCACACACGGCCTCCTAACTCCCCACCTGCTGTGCTCTCACTGCTCCCACCAGCTAAAGACACTGCTGCCGCCAGGTTCAGGCGCCCCGCGAGGAGCCCTGCTGCTCTCCCTGACTCCTTGGGCAGAGCTCCCGGAAACTGTCAGAGACCTGAATCCGTGTCCAAGAGCAGGCTGCTGCTGGTCAGGTGAATGGTCTTCCAGTCGGGCTGCCCCCACAGTCTCCAGTCCCATAGAAAAGCAACCCCTGGAGGTGTCCTGGGCTCTCCCTGGTGGAGTGTGACTTCTATCGTTGCACCCACACACTTGTGGGTGGCCTGTCTCACCCCAGAGACTAGGGGTGTATACCTGTGCAGTGGGGGACCTAAGGGCCTGGTTCTGGGGGGGTATCATTCAACAACCTGGTGTCCGTGGCCCCCAAGAGAAGTGCATGCCATATCCTTGTTTGGGGGTATACCCGGCTTTCCTGTGTGCACCCCACCCTGGCTCCCGAAGTGGTTTCCAGGAAGTCCCTGGGATCAGAAGCCCTCTCCACAGCACTGGGGGATCCTGGCCCCAACCATGGCATGAGGTCCATACACTTCAGCTGCTGAGATTCTGTTTCCTCATCTATACATTGGGCATAAAAATGTGTCTGTTCCTTAAATTCTAAAAGGACTAAATAATGCAGTCATGCAAAGTGCTCAATAAGTATGTGCTCTGAGAGAGAAAGAGTTCCCTTTTGTGAACATTCACCCTTATTTGTGGTTCCCCCAACACAGGCAGGAAGCTGCACTCTTGGGAGAGATGACACCTTCCTTTCATGCCTTCAGGAGTGGGTGGACATGTTTCTAGTCCCCTTCTAACCTAACAGAACCCTTTGCAGGCCTAAGGACATGAAGTGTCAGGATTAGCCTAAGAAGGTTTGGATTCAACCAGAATTTGCTTTAGTCTAGCCACTCGGACTTAGGGGTACAGTGGTGTGTGGGCAAGAAGAAAGGCCTTAGTGTTCATGGTGGGCTGGCCTCGTGGGTATAAAAGACCTGGGCAGACTCTGGGCTTCCAGTGCTGCCATCGATCCTGGCGCTGGACAAGATGAGCGCCGTTGGCCTCCTGAGAGGCTCTGAGGGGCTCTGGCACTCTGGTGGGGAGTAGACACACTGTGAATGGGGTTTAGGCATCTTGGGGGTTGGGTAGCCCTTATTAGCCTCCTGTCACCCCACCCCAAGCTGTCGGATGCTGCGAGGCAGGTGCACACCCTCCTGGCTGCTTCCCAGTTGCTCCATCTGGCCTGGGCCCAGCCTTGGTTTGCTGGGCCCGGTAATCTCTGGGCCCTGTGTGGCTGCACTGTCGTGGTCCCCCTGCTGGGTGGCATTTTATCCACCTTAGAAACAGCATTCCCCACCCTCCCACCCTTTCCTAACCCCCTCAGGGAGGTGTGGGTGGTTTATGAATGCCTGTTCAATCACAGACATTTTCATTCACGAGTCACTCGTGGGCACAGGCAAAGGAAATTAAAGAACCTTTGCAACATCCCTCTGCCCAAGTCCTGGGGCAGCCTGTGAGAGCCTTTGTCTTTCTTGTGAGCATTGTGGGCTCTCACTCAGGGGCTTACTGTTCCTCTTCTGTAGTTGATATCCCAGTAGCTCTGGGCTCGTGGCAGCTGGGTGGAGCGTGACTCTGCCCACACCCACTCCCCCACCGCTGGGGGCTGGATCTTGGCTCCTTCCCAATCCTCTAGACGGGGCCTGAACCAGAGAAGCTGCCCAGTGGATGTGGCTCCACTCCCTGCCTCCTGGCTGTCTGAAGCAGGAGGAAGATACACTTGAATGGCTCACAGTTGCAATGCCTTGTTATGGCTTTCTGAATAAATTGGGTGCATTACTGAAAGATCACTGTATCTCTGATGCAAATCCCTGTGAAACAATAAATATAGATTCCTTTGTTGTAATCACAGCAGCATCTTGATCAGCTTGTGCGATTAAAATGTAACCAAACTGCCATTTAACTTCATTCCAGGCCATTTCTAAATTGTGTTGTGTAAAGACATCTTGATACAGAAATAACTCCCTGCAGCCCAGGCCCCGTTGTGAAGGATTCTGCTCAACAAACAGAGGCCTGTGCTGAGGAACAATTTCCTGAAAGCATCAGCAACCTCCGCCTCCTCGTCCTTGGCTCTCCCTGCAGAGGCCATTCTTGTTCTGCGTTTTAGAAGCCTCCTCCAGCCTCCTGTCTCCTGATAAACAAGCTCAAATGGCAGCTCAGAATTCGAGCTCGTTGCTTGGTCGACTAAACAGGCACCTGGGAAAAAATTGTTTTCAGAAAGATTCCACCATCCACCCTTTTGGGAGACGGCGCACTTTGCCTTGGACAGCTGCTCCTGTAGGAGGGCTCCTTGGGGTGGGGGTAGCAGCCCTGTCTGCAGAGCTCTCCTGAGCACCGCTGGTCTTATCGAACATAGAGGGGGAAAGGCGGGTGGTGTCTTGTTAGCAGAGGTGCTTCGGGGTGTGAGTGGGAGAGATGAGGAAGACAGGCTGCCGGAGAGGCCGCAGGGGAGGCAGCGGGGCAGCCAGCCAGAGTGGGGGCGCTGGCCCTGTGAGCTCTGCTGTGGCTGCTGTGGCAGCCGAGTGGCCTGATTCCACTGCTTCCCTGCAATGGTTCACCCAAAGGCTTGAGAACTCACTGCGTGGTGGCTCTCTGGCCAGCACTGTGCCTGCAGTGGGGTTGGGAAGGGGCCTCCTAGCAGGTGCACCTGGGCTGCCTCAGCACGATCAGCAGGGAACCCCCAGGAAAGTCTTTCCGCTCTGTTGGCTCTGGGAAGAGAAAAAAATATGAATATGTCTGTAGGATGGGCAAGCACGCTGGCCTGGAGGCAGAGGGGCCTGGGCTTGGCTCCTTCCACTTCGGTGTATGCACTTGCAGAAGAAAGAAGTTGCTTTAGCTTCTAAAATGTCCTTATAAATCTGGGGTCCCAGTGTTTTCAGGGTGGAGGTTCCAAAATAGGGAGCAAGGAGAGAGGTGCTGAGGTGAAACACTCTGTCCAAGTAGTTGTGAATTTTGGGGGAGAAACTATGTCCTTGCTGTGGGGTGTGTGTCTGTGTGAGCTCTCTAACTGCTGGGGTGGACAGAGCCGGTGGGGAGGGTCAGGTTGCTCAGGTCTAGGTCACCCGGAGGCACCCATTCTGGAATTGCTACTTGCAGGCCAGGGCTGCAGGGTGGGTCTGGGGGGATCCGGGGCGTGCTGTTAATGGAGCTGCAGAAGTCCCCACTCTGCCTACCCAGGGTTGGCTAATGAGGCCTGGAGGCTCCTAGCAAGGCCAGGCCCTCATGAAGAAGGGTCAGAATGGACAGCACTGGGGGAGCTGCCAGGCTTACGGAGAAGCCAGCCAGGGTCAGCCTGGCAATAGAAGGTTGTATTCTCCCTCCCGCAAGGGCTGTACTTCGCCCTCCCCATGAGCAGCACGGAGCTCGGCACCCGGTGTGGCTTAGCATGCGCCAGCTGAATGGATCCAGTTCAAACCACAGGTTAGACAAACAGCAAGGGGAAAGCTAAGCTGTTTCCCAAAGCTGTTCCTCCTTATCTTGGCAGACAGCCCTCTTCCTGTTCCCGAGTCTTTTCACGTTCTCCA
Source organism: Manis pentadactyla (assembly GCF_030020395.1). Taxonomy (NCBI): domain Eukaryota; kingdom Metazoa; phylum Chordata; class Mammalia; order Pholidota; family Manidae; genus Manis; species Manis pentadactyla. The sequence continues at coordinate 21,732,413 of NC_080031.1, read as the reverse complement.
TCCATCCGCATCAATTTCCGAGACCTATGGATTTCACCTCCTCCCCTACTCGCTTCTCTCCAGCCCTGGACCCTCACTCTGACCCAGCCAGCACTACTTCTGACACAGCAGCCCTCTCTCTGGCCCTGCGCTCTGGCTAATGTTGTGAATCTATTCACATCACCCCTATGCTCTTAAACCTGTGGTGACTTCACATTGCCTGTGGGATGAAGTCCAAGGCAAACCTCCAGACCCTTCCAGCTCTGCACTCTGTTACTGTCCTGCCCATCGCTGTCCTGCAGCCCAGGCCTGCAGCCACAGGGACTCCCACGAGATCCCCGGACGTGGCACTCTCCCCCTTGCACATTTACATCTCCTGTTCCTCTGCCTCTATGATCTTCCGCCCCTCACCTTGGCCAACTCTTGCCTTCCAAGCTTGGCTTCAGCATGAGTTTCCATGACACCAAGCCTGGTGTCCCCACTGGATGCTCCTAAAGGGCCTTGGTGCCTCCATTCCAGCCCTGCCGGGCTGCTCTTGGGCAGCATGCTAACACATCTGCCTCCTCATGGGCACATGAGCTACTTGAAGTCAAGAACCATGGCTGTTCCTGGGGCCTTGTATCATGCAAGGCCCAGAGTCAGTCCTCAAATACTATTCTGTATTTTCTTGATTCTAAAGAGATTCCATGCTGTAGATATGCCATCTACTTGCATTACAGGAAGAAAGGCAAGTGCTGTATTATGTATGCCAGTTATTTTTTTATTTTTTTAAATTTTTTATTAAGGTATGATTGATATACACTCTTATGAAGGTTTCACATGTAAAAACAATGTGGTTACTACATTTACCCACATTATCAAGTCCCCACCCAGACCCCAATGCAGTCACTGTCCATCAGTGCCGTAACAGGCCACAGATCCACTATGTGTCTTCTCTGTGCTACACTGTTCTCCCCATGATCCTCCACATCATGTGTACTAAACATAATACCCCTCAATCCCCTTCTCCCTCCATCCCCACCTGCCCTTCCACACCCCTCCCCTTTGGTAACCACTAGTTCATTCTTGGAGTCTCTGAGTCTGCTGCAATTTTGTTCCATCAGTTTTGCTTCATTGTTATACTCCACAAATGAGGGAAATCATTTGGCATTTGTCTTTGTCCGCCTGGCTTATTTCACTGAGCATAATGTCCTCCAGCTCCATCCATGTTGTTGCAAATGGTAGGATTGTTTCTTTCTTATGGCCGAATACTATTCCATTGTGTATATATACCACATCTTCTTTATCCATTCATCTACTGATGGACACTTAGGTTGCTTCCGTATCTTGGCTACTGTAAAAAGTGCTGCGATAAACATAGGGGTGCATATATCTTTTTGAATCTGAGAAGTTGTATTCTTTGGGTAAATTCCAAGGAGTGGGATTCCCAGATCAAATGGTATTTCTATTTTTAGTTTTTTGAGGAACCTCCATATTGCTTTCCACAATGATTAAACTAGTTTACATTCCCACCAGCAGTGTAGGAGGGTTCCCCTTTCTCTGCATCCTCCCCAACATTTGTTGTTCTTAGTCTTTTTGATGCTGGCTGTCTTTACTGGTGTAAGGTGATATCTCATTGTGGTTTTAATTTGCATTTCCCTGATGATTAGTGATTTGGAGCATCTTTTCATGTGTCTGTTGGCCATCTGAATTTCTCCTTTGGAGAACTGTCTCTTCATATCCTCTGCCCATTTGTTAATCTGGTTATTTGCTTTTCGAGTGTTGAGGTGTGTAAGTTCTTTATCTATTTTGGATGTTAACCCCTTGTTGGATATGTCATTTACAAATATATTATCCCAAACTGTAGGATGCCTTTTTGTTCTACTGACAGAGTCCTTTGCTGTACAGAAGCTTTTTAGTTTGATATAGTCCCACTTGTTCATTTTTGCTTTTGTTTCCCTTGCTTGAGGAGATGCATTCAGGAAGAAGTTGCTCATGCTTATACTCATGAGATGTTTGCCTATGTTGTCTTCTAAGAGTTTTATGGTTTTATGACTTACATTCAAGTCTTTAATCCATTTCGAGTCTACTTTTGTGTATGGGGTTAAACAATAATCCAGTTTTATTCTCTTGCATGTAGCTGTCCAGTTTTGCCAACACCAACGGTTGAAGACGATGTTATTTCCCCCATTGTATATCCATGGCTCCTTTATTGTATATTAATTGACCATATATGGTTGGGTTTATATCAGGGCTTTCTAGTCTGTTCCATTGATCTATGGGTCTATTCTTGTACCAGTACCAAATTGTCTTGATTACTGTGGCTTTTTAGTAGAGCTTGAAGTTGGGGAACATAACGCCTCCAGCTTTATTCTTCCTTCTCAGAATTGCTCTGGCTATTTGAGGTCTTTTGTTGTTCCATATGAATTTTAGAACGATTTTCACTAGTTCTTTTAAGAATGCTGTTGGTATTTTGATAGGAATTGCACTGAATCTGTAGATGCTTTAGGCAGGATGGCCATTTTGACAATATTAATTCTTCCTATCCATGAGCATAAATGGGTTTCCATTTATTGGTATCTTCTTTAATTTCTCTTAAGAGTGTCTTGTAGTTTTCAGGGTATAGGTCTTTCACTTCCTTTGTTAGGTTTATTCCTAGGTATTTTATTCTTTTTGATGCAACTGTGAACTGAATTGTTTTCCTGATTTCTCTTTCTGCTAGTTCATTGTTAGTGTATAGGAATGCAACAGATTTCTGTGTATTAATTTTGTATCCTGCAACTTTGCTGAATTCAAATATTAGATCTAGTAGTTTTGGAGTGGATTCTTTAGGGTTTTTTATGTACAGTATCATGCCATCTGCAAACAGGGACCGTTTAACTTCTTCCTTGCCAATCTGGATGCCTTTTGTTTCTTTGTGTTGTCTGATTGCCGTGGCTAGGACCTCCAGCACTATTTGAATAGAAGTGGGGGAAGTGGGCATCCTTGTCTTGTTCCCAATCTTAAAGGAAAAGCTTTCAGCTTCTCGCTGTTAAGTTTGATGTTGGCTGTGGGTTTGTCATATATGGCCTTTATTATGTTGAGGTACTTGCCCTCTATACCCATTTTGTTGAGAGTTTTTATCATGAATGGATATTGAATTTTGTCAAATTCTTTTTCAGCATCTATGGAGATGATCATGTGGTTTTTGTCCTTCTTTTTGTTGATGTGGTGGATTTTCGAATGTTATACCATCCTTGCATTCCTGGAATAAATCCTGCTTGATCATGATTGGTGATCTTTTTCATTTATTTTTGAATTCGGTTTGCTAATATTTTGTTGAGTATTTTTGCATCTATGTTCATCAACGATATTGGTCTGTAGTTTTCTTTTTTGTGGTGTCTTTGCCTTGTTTTTGTGTTAGAGTGATGCTGGCCTCGTAGAATGAGTTTGAAAGTATTCCCTCCTCTTCTACTCTTTGGAAAACTTTAAGGAGAATGGGTATTAGGTCTTCACTAAATGCCTGATAAAATTCAGTGGTGAAGCCATCTGGTCCAGGAGTTTTGTTCTTAGGTAGTTTTTTGATTACCAGTTTGATTTCATTGTTGGTAATCGGTCTGTTAAGATTTTCTATTTCTTCTTTGGGAAGACTTGGAAGGTTGTATTTTTCTAGAAAGTTGTTCATTTCTTCTAGGTTATCCAGTTTGTTAGCATATAATTTTTCATAGTATTCTCTAATAATTCTTTGTATTTCTGTGGTGTCCATAGTGATTTTTCCTTTCTCATTCCTGATTCTATGTATGTAGACTCGCTTTCTTTCTTGATAAGTCTGGCTAGAAGTTTATCTATTTTGTTTATTTTCTCAAAGAACCAGCTCTTGCTTTCATTGATTCTTTCTATTGTTTTATTCTTCTTGATTTTATTGATTTCTGCTCTAATCTTTATTATGTTCCTCCTTCTACTGACTTTGGGCCTCAATTGTTCTTCTTTTTCTAGTTTCATTAATTATGAGTTTAGACTGCTTATATGGGATTGTTCTTCTTTCCTGAGGTAGGCCTGTATTGCAATATACTTTCCTCTTAGCACGGCCTTGGCTGCATCCCACAGATTTTGCGGTATTGACTTATTGTTGTCATTTGTCTCCATATATTGCTTGATCTCTGTTTTTATTTGGTCATTGGTCCATTGGTTATTTAGGAGCATGTTATGAAGCCTCCATGTGTTTGTGGGCTTTTTCATTTCCTTTGTGTAATTTATTTCTAGTTTCATACCTTTGTGGTCTGTGGAATAGTTGGTACAATTTCAATCTTTTTGAATTTACTGAGGCTCTTTTTGTGGCCTAGTATATGATCTATTCTTGAAAATGTTCTATGTGCACTTGAGAAGAATGTGTATTCTGCTGCTTTTGGGTGTAGAGTTCTGTAGATGTCTGTTAGGTCCATCTGTTATATTGTGTTTTTCAGTGCCTCTGTGTCCTTACTTATTTTCTGTCTGGTTGATCTGTCCTTCAGAGTGAGTGGAGTGTTGAAGTCTCCCAGAATGAATGCCTTGCATTCTAGTTCCCCTTTTAATTCAGTTAGTATTTGTTTCACATATGTAGGTGCTCCTGTGTTGGGTGCATAGATATTTATAATGACTATATCTTCTTGTTGAATTAACTCCTTTGTCATGTAATGTCCTTCTTTGTCTCTTGTGACTTTCTTTGTTTTGAAGTCTATTTTGTCTGATACAAGTACTGCAACTCCTGCTTTTTTCTCTCTATTGGTTGCATGAAATATCTTTTTCCATCCCTTCACTTTTAGTCTGTGTATGTCTTTGGGTTTAAAGTGGATCTCTTATAAGCAGCATATAGATGGGTCTTTTTTTATCCATTCAGTGACTCTGTGTCTTTTGATTGGTGCAGTCAGTCCATTTACATTTAGGGTGATTATCAATAGGTATGTACTTAATTGCCATTGTAGACTTTAGATTCGTGGTTACCAAAGGTTCAAGGTTAACTTCCTTACTACCTAAGAGTCTAACTTAACTCACCTAATATGCTATTACAAACACAATCTGAAGGTTCTTTTCTTTTTCTCCTCCTTTTTCTTCCGCCTCCATTCTTTATATATTAGGTATCATATCCTGTACTCTCTGTCTACCCCTTGATTGACTTTGGGGACAGTTAATTTAATTCTGTATTTGCTTAGTAATTAGTTGTTCTACTTTCTTTCCTGTGATTATATTACCTCTGGTGACAGCTATTAAACCTTAGGAACATTTCCATCCATAGCAGTCCCTCTAAAATAGACAGTAGAGATGGTTTGTGGAAGGTAAATTCTCTCAGCTTTTGTTTATCTGGAAATTGTTTAATCCCTCCTTCAAATTTAAATGATAATCTTGTCAGATAAAGTAATCTTGGTTCCAGACCCTTCTGCTTCATTGCATTAAATACACCATGCCACGCCCTTCTGGCCTGTAAGGTTTCTGCTGAGGAGTCTGATGTTAGTCTGACGGGCTTTCCTTTGTATGTGATCTTATTTCTCTCTCTGGCTGCTTTTAACAGTCTGTCCTTATCGTTGATCTTTGCCATTTTAATTACTATATGTCTTGATGTTGTCTTTCTTAGGTCTCTTGTGCTGGGAGATCTGTGGATCTCCATGGCCTGAGAGACTATCTCCTTCCTCAGATTGGGGAAGTTTTCAGCCATTACCTCCTCAAAGACACTTTCTATCCCTTTCTCTCTCTTCTTCTTCTTCTTCTGGTACCCTTATAATGCGAATATTGTTCCGTCTGGATTGGTCACACATTTCTCTCAATATTCTTTCATTCTTAGAGATCCTTTTTTCTCTCTGCCTCAGCTTCTTTGTATTCTTCTTCTCTAGTTTCTATCCCATTTATTGTCTCCTCCACTGTATCCAATCTGCTTTTAATACCCTCCATCATGGTCTTCAACGATTGGATCTCTGACTGGAATTCAGTCCTGAGTTCTTGAATATTTTTCATACCTCCATTAGCATGTTAATGATTTTTATTTTGAACTCCCTTTCAGGAAAAGTCATGAAGTCCATGTCATCTTTCTCAGGGGTTATATTAATTTTACTCTGGACCAGGTTCCTTTGGTGTTTCATCTTTGTATATGGCGCCCTCTAGTGCCCAGAAGCTCTACTCTCTGGAGCTGCTCAGCCCCTGAAGCAATGTCGGGGGTCGCAGGGGAGCGGTACTGGTGTCTGGAGGAGGAAAGAGCTATTTCCTGCTTCCCAGCTGCTGTGCCTGTCTACACTGCCTGAACCAGTCGGCTGAGCACACAGGTATAAATTTTTTTCCCAGAGAAGCTGGATATGGATCCCTGCTTTCCACAAGCAGCTGGATATCAGTCTCTCCAGGAATTCTGCCTGTCTTAGCTTTCCAACCCCGTAATCACAAGAGTATCATGAAAGCACCATGAAATGTAGGTTTGTGCTCCCAGAGAAGATCTCCAGAGTTATGTATTCAGCTCCATTTCTCTTCCTCCCGCTGGTGAGCTGGGGTGAGGGAAGGGCTTGGGTCCCACTGGGCCACAGCTTTGGTATGTTGCCCTGTTCTGTGAGGTCTGCTCTTTTCTCCAGGTGTATGCAGTGTGGCGCAGTCCTCTTTCCTGTTGCTCTCTCAGGATTAGTTGTATTAATTATGTTTTCATAATATATGAAGTTTTAGGAGGAAGCCTGTGTCTCACCTCTCATGCCACCATCTTTAATCTGAGTCTATGGGTTTTTATCTATCTATCCCCAGTTATTTTTGACTAATAAAATAATATGCATTATCTAAGCCACAACAATTATTTCTCATGAAGGATGAAGGTTAATGTTAGGCTCTGCCTTTGTTACATTTGGAGTGGGAACATTCCCCATAGAAGCTCTGTGGGCTGTTCTGTGGATCCTCATGATGGCCACTGTGTTCCTTGGGCGAGCTTGGTGCCGACCTCTGGATCACTGTAGGACTGCCAATGTATTTCAAAAACATTGGAAAATGCCATGATTTTTCTGCCTTGCTGTTTGATTAAACTCAGCTTCTCTTTTTTCTTTGTTTTTCTATCCTGACTTATATATTGCTGGAAGTAAAACTGCCTGTCTGGTGAATGAGTCTGAAGCTTTTGACAGATGCTGTGTGCTCTGAAGGATAGTCCCTCAGGACGGGAGCTGTGGCTCGCCCCCTCCCAACTGGGAGACTGCCCTGGTGGAGGCAGGTGGCACGGCTCCAGGAGCCTGTCATTGCACTGCTGTTAAATGATACTCTCTCCGGGATGCTTGGCCACTTTCCCTCCAAAGCTCTGTTATGGCGTAGTTTTACTGAAGACATCTTTGGTGAAAATTATAAATTCACATTAAAGGGAAAACTCCACTTATGTCATGGTATCAGAATAGCCAATTGAAACAAATTATTGGATGGATATTTTGTATTCTTTTTGCCCTGTTTATACACAAAGGCAATATAGCTTTGTTCAGACTCACTTTTCTCCCTGCTTTCTGGCAAACTTCTCTGGATTTCAATTTTAAGACACATTTGATTTCTTAAATGTCTATCAGTGCAATTCAATCTGATGGAAGCTGAGATGGGAGGGACATGGTAAATGAAGTTGAGTGACCCTATCTCTTTTTACTAAAGCTTGGCAATGTCTGTAAGATGCCCCAGTGGCTATTTGATTGTCTCTGAGAGTGCTGGGCTTCCTCTTGTGAGTTTCAGGTTTTGTCCAGGTCCCAGTGTAAACAAGGGGCTCCCTGGGTTGGGGCTGTGACTTCATCTGCATTCTAGCACCTATTCATCTGTGTTCCCAGAGCTTTCTGGCAGCAGGTGTCTCCACTCCAGACCCGGAGGAGAGCATCCCCACGTAGGGACAGGCTTCTCCTGTCTACTTAGGAGTGAGGCACCACAAGGTCTGGGGTCTCTAGCCTGATGCCCCATCAGTGTCCCAGCTTCATTCCATCCCCTCCTGTCAGGAATGGCCCTTCCATCTTTGAAGAGCTCAAGCTCTGCACGTTCTGTCTGCTGCTCTCCATTTATTGCTATGTTCTCTCAATTTTCAGTGGCCATTTATATAGGGTCTTTAGAAGACAAAGCTGCTGGAAATGAGGCAGGGAATGGAGCCCCACCTCAGTGTTTGTGGGGAACTTGCTCTGTGTGAGTTTCCTAACTCTCTGCTTTACTGGCTTCCCTCCTCTCCAGTGTCACGGATTTGCCTGTGTGTCCTTCCAACAATGCTTCCTGCAAGCTTCTCTTCAGCCTCTAGGTTTTCTATGTTCCAGACACCCCTGAGCTTGGAGGAGGCCTCAGTGAGTGGCAACATCTAGGGAGAGACTGTGACCTTGGAGGCAGGAAAAGTATTCAGGGAATAAAAATGATTCTGGCCTGGACAACCAAACCAACTGAAAGCAGAGACCACCGCTTCAGGGGGTCTTGGAGCCGGGGTTTCGGTGCTTCTTCCTCCTGGCTGTGCTCCGTGGCCATGCTCCGTGGCCTGTGCTCTGTGGCAGTGCTCCACACCACCTGCTGCCGGAAGACACAGAGGGAGAGACACCGCGATGATAACTTCAGTTCTTATCCAGTAACTATTTTCAAATTGCAGAGCACTTTCATTCAGTACATCACAATCACTTTTCATATCAACTCACAGAGTTGAGTTGAGAAAAGAGAGGAGCAGGGGTCACCGGGTCCTCCTCACTCAGGAGGCGACTTGCCCCCAGGTGGCAGCTCAGCAGAGCTTCTCCAAGGTTTATAGGTATGGACGAGGTAAGTGAAGTTTATTCATTCATTCACTTATATGTGTATCTATTCATCCATTCCAGACACATCCATTGAATATATATGATATGTATATATATTATGAGTATATAATATGTACACATCTGTGAGCTAAATTTTGTGGGAAATGCTGACTAGGAGGGCATAATCCAATAGGTAAAACGATGTAGTAATAAAAAATATAAAATGTGAGCATGTGAAATAAAGAAATAATGTAAGAAGTGGAGATAAAGATTGCTGTGAGCTCACACATGGAAGGGGGAATAAAACCTGATGGGAATCACGAGGACCATGAGGAGAGGTGGTCTGCTCTGGTTAGCATGTAGGGGAACGGGGAACATGAAGCTAGAATGCGCTTTGGTTGCTGAGAGAGGGTGAGGGCTTTGAAACGCTGAGCCAGGACAGTCATAGTGGGATTGGGGGCGGTTGAGATCCTTGGAAGCAGGTGAGCAGGGAGTGAGATCGCGACCCTCTGGCAGAATGGGGGAAAATGCGGGGGGCCCAGTTGAGAGGTGAGTCTTGTTTGAGGCCTCAGTAGTTAGCAGGTGGTGGGGTCAGCACTGACTGCCTGAGTCCTTGCTTCTTCCCCTGACAACAAGCTTCCATGTTATTGGAAATGCCCCATTTTCTGAGCAGAGAATGGAAACATGGAGAAGCCAGGGGATCCAGCCCATTCCCGGGGGCCAGCACACGTGACTTGTGGCCGGTGTGCTGCCAGACCAGTGTCCTGCTCACTGTGCTGCTCCAAGCACCCAGCCCAGTGCTGACCCGCAGCTGCAGACAGGAGCAGGGGTCGCCAGGTCCTCCTCACTCAGGAGGCGACCTGTCCCCAGGTGGCAGCTCAGCCAAGCTTCTCCACGTCTCCCTTTTAGGATCCACTGTCCCCGACAGCCTGGAGGATGGCAGACAGAGCAAAGGGCCGTGCTCTTGCTCCTGGCCCTCCTCACAGCCTGGCCGGGGGTGCTGGGCCTGCTGCAGGTGCTGGCCGCAGGGGTGACAGCAGTCTCTGCAGGGCTCACCCTTCTCCAACACAAAGGAGGGGTCCCCTGGGAGCACTTGCCCTGTAGAGAGCTGCTGTTGTCCCCTTCTTGTCAGGTGACAGCTTTGTCTTCAGATCTCCTTCCTTAATTGAGTGTCACTCCATTGATGGCAACTTACACGCCCAGTACCTGGAGCTGCAATGGATTGAGACAGAGATAATATGACTAGTGTGGGCTCTGCAGACTGCAAACCCATGCGAGAGCCTTCTTCCCCCAGGAGCCTGGAGGTGGGGCTTCCGGGTGCCATGCAATCCCACAGGAGCACTGTGGCATTTCTTTTCAGTCCCCAAACATCTGACTCCAACTCAGTATGCAGAGGGTGGGGCTGTGACGATGAATAATCAGTGGTCCTTGTTCTAATCTAACGAGAGAAATAACTAGGTTTAAAGCTGCACTGGGGCCGCCATGAGATGCTGCTGTGCTCTGGGGTCAGGAGGCCCAACAGTCTTGTATATCTGATCTATTCCTACTGTAGGTCAACCCCCTGTGCCCAGCCCCTGTATGGGAAAGCACAGAGGAGTGACAGGCTAGGCTGGAGACACACAGACTGTGTAGACTGCAGGACCCTGGCTGCTCCCTCAGTCCTCCCTCCCCTCCTGCCCTTCCTCTCTCTCTGTTCTCTCTTTCCCTCTCCCTTTCTCTCCCTTTCTCTCTCTCTCTCTCTCCTCCACTCACTCTCTCTCTCTCTCCCTTCTTCATTGACTCATTCAACAAATACCTGTGGTCTCGCACTACATTCTGGGCTCTGTGCTAAGGATCCTGGGAAGAATGGTGAGCTGAAACAGACTCCATCCTTGTCCTCATGGAATTCACCCCAGAGAGTGGGAGAGACAACTGCTAGTCAAATAAGCACCCAAGTATGTAATCGGGAGCTATGCACAGGCCAGGGAGCTGTGAGCCCCCCACAGGGCCATGTCAGTAACGGCCCGGGTGCTGGGTGCATGCCAGCACCTTTATTCCTCATTGTTTGTGTACTGATGGTACATTATGTGTAATACCATATATGCATACATACAGATGTTATATATATTACTATATTATACACATATATGTGTGTATTTTAAACTGCAGTCCATAAAGTGCGATTTCTGGCAATAAGAATCACTGTTTAAAAAGCTAAACATTGACAGAAAATGTAAATTCACTCTCGAAGATTTTACATGTTAAAAAGGGCCAGGAAAATACTAGAAGAAAACGTGAGTGAACACTTTATAATCTTTGGATGGGTAAGGCCTTTCAAAAGCATGAAAGGAAAGATGGTAATCCCGATCACATAACATCGTAAAGCTTTAGGAACTCGTGGACAAAGCCGAGGGACAAGCCAGGAACTGCAGCCTCTTGCCTCACATGCGGAGGTTGTCAGCACAGCCACGTGCAAGGGCGGGCAGCTGCACTCATGCCAGAATCAGGAAAGTCTTCCATCCACACCACTCGGTAAAGAGCTGCTGCTTCCCTGAGCCTCTGAGTGACTCGCACCCTGTCACCAGCACCTCCAGGACCAGCCGCCCCTCCCTCATACCCAGGAATCTAGATTAATGCCTGCAGGGTGCTGCTCAGATGTGGCAGCTGACTTTCATCCTGATTGGTTGATGCCCATGCTGCACACTTGCCAAAATATTTTGAATTTTGCCCCATCCTTAATGTGATATTACTGAGTGCTTACTAGGTACCAGGCACTGTCTTACTTATCTTAGACTCACTAACTCACATAATCCCCATGACAGCTCTAGGAAGGATATTATTACTATGCCAGGTTGTGGATAAAGAAACATATGAAGAGAGGTTAACTCCTCCACGGGTTATGCAGATTGTGGAACCTGAGCAGGTGGGCTTAGGAACCCAAACTGTACCACAGAACATGATTGCCTTTTCCAAATCAACAAGAGCAGGATGAACAACCCAATGGAAATAGAAAAACGGGGCGGGGTTTGAACAGGTGATTTACATGCATACACACATACAAAAGAGATACAGATGTACAATAAACCTAGGCAAACATTTTTATCTTCACTAACAAATGCAAACAGAAACAATAATGAGATATCTTTCTATCATCATAATGGAAAACTATTAAAAGATAAGACAAAACCCAGTGTTAGAGATGTGAGAATTTGGACAATCTCAAGTGCTAATAGAAGGTGTTGTGACATTTTGGTGGCAGTTTGGTAATATGTCTCAGATATAAATGTGTTTACCCTTTGAAACAACAAGTCCATTTCCAGGTTTACCATTAGTAGAAAATTAAAGCAGTGCAAAAATATATATGATCAAGGGTGTTTGTAAAAGTATTGTTGATAACCACAAAACAATAGAAACAACCTCTTGTTGGTTCTATTGCCTACTGATCATGAATTAGTACAGCAGATTATGGCAAATCCTTACAATAAAACATTGTAACTCTTAAAAAATGGTGATTAAAGTGAAATTACTTGAATGATATTTTGCATTAAATAAAAGCATAGAACAGCTTGTGTAGTATGATACCATCTGTAGAAAAATATATGCATATGTACTTGTGTGTAGGCAAGGGGCTAGTCTGGGCGGAAGGTCACTGAGAGGAAATGGCAGGTGTCTCCAGGTGTGGGAGACTTTTTCTTTCCTTTTTTGCAGCAAATTGCATATTGCTTGAATTTTTAATAAAAACAGTAAGGATATTTAATTAAAAATAAACTATCAATAAAATATTGACTATGGCTTCTAGTGGCAACTTCTGGAAGGCTTTGTGCTTCTTCAGAACAGGGTTTTTCAAACTGCAAGTTAAAGTCCATTACTGGTTGTGAAATCAATTTGATGGCAGCAGTAAAACACAAAACAACCATGCAAAGTTAAGTGTTATTTTGTTTAAAAAACTTTAATAAATATGTATGTGATTACTGGCTTGCAAGGTAAAGTCTTATCTAGGTCAAAAGCACTATTTTGGGGGTATGCTAAAGATGTGCTTCTGGTCAGCCAGATTCCTGAGATTCAGACACTGAGGAGGTACCCCCAACCCACCAACCCTACGGGCAAAGAAAATAAAAGCCCAAAGAGAAGTGGGCTGGCTTTTCTTGACCTGTGACATCCCAGCCTGTCATAAAGCTGTCACTCCCATCTGCTTTCTCTCTTTCTCTCTCCTTTTATGCAAGGCACTAAAGGAACTGTAGATCGTTAGAAGTATGTTGCTTACCAGTAGCATCAGATAATACAGAGACAGCTTTTCCAAACAGAACCACTAGCTCACTGAAGGCAGGGCTGCTTACAAAGCAGAACTGCCCACCTGCACCTCCATGGGACATACTTGGAAATTCCAGGATGGGAAAGTGCAGGGCCACCTTGTAAGCCTTATGTAGGGAATAATTTAATGCTCCCTTTGACCAAATCAAGCATTATATTGGTAATGACCCCAAAAAAGCCTATAGACAGAAAGACTTGTGTATAGCAATAATGCTAATAACTCCACTAATAAAATATTATATAAATCAAATGCAAATATGATCTAAAAACAGCAAGCCATTGAAAAGAGTTGTATTAATCATGTTTTTAAGTTTTTTGTATTTTATGAAGTTTTGGCATCTTGGAGTCCTGTGGATGGAGATTCCTGGAGATGGCAGTTGTCTGGGAGCCAGTCTTTGATACTGAAACCAACGAATCCAGAGCCCATCTGCTACCTGCCTCCTTGCATAAGGCTCTTGCAGTCTGGGACACTATCCCTCTGTCCTAAGTCACCCCAGGGTCAGGTCCTGGACAACCAGGGATCACCTTGATCTCGCAGAGCCTGCCATACTCTTCTTGCTCAATCCTCATCCTGCTTAGCCGCTTCCGCCTCACCCACTCCTTCCCGCAACAACCACCCTAAAGGCTTTTGTTCACATCGTTTTCCTCTTGCTCTTACAGATCCTGGATCCTGGTGTTTCCCTGCATGGCGTGTGGGCCCCCTCCTCTCAGTAACAAACTACCTTTTCCCTAGCAATTCTCCCTGTTGGCCTCACTAGGCTTGATTTTAACAAATCCTGGATACATTTTAGAACAAGTGTCAATCAGTTCCAAGTAATGCAGGCACTAAAAATTCCCAGGTTTTTCAGAATCATTAACAGTGGGCTCAAACCATTTGAAGATTTTCATCCTTGTTTGTTAATAGATTTAAGACCTCAAAGAACAGAGGAGGCACCTGGAGGTAAGTGGCATTTAAAATCCATCGGAATGAAGTCCGGAGAATGGCACAGTCATGATGTTAGCGATTCCTATGGGAGTGAAGAGGTCTTGATTAAGGTGACTTTCAGTGCTGTGTATTCACGGGAGCATTCACTGGCGGCCCTGGGAGAAGGTGGGATCAGCTTTTCTGGGACGGGTTACCAATGGAGCAATGCTTTCCAGACTTTTTCCCAAAGATCTTTGGTTCAAAGTGTTAGGCCAACTAATCCCATCCTGATGGCTGCTAGCACACACCTGGAGGCAGTGTTGTGAATGAGTAGCTTTCTCTCTTTCCCAGAAAAGCTTCTTGTCTTCATTGTAAAAATTTTCCAAGTCAGTTCACACCAGAGAGATTCTGTGCTGGAAGCATTTATGCTGTTAGAACAACTTGACAGCAGGAAATTGTCAAGCAATTTCTTAAGCTACTGGGAGCTTACAAGGGGAGTCCAGGATCATTCTGGATTCAAACACTGTACCAATTCACTTACAGAAGAGAAGTGCTCTGAGAAAATAAGAGTGATGTGCCTAAACATCAGCTTGACCAAGGTTGGCTCAAAGCCTTTCCGTGTACCTGGGATGTGATTCTTGTGGCTCTGGGGAGCAGACGCTTGGCAGAGACCATACGTGCCCTGTGAGGCTCTTCTGCTTCCCAAGCTTGCTGCCAGTCATGACATGCTGACCTGCTGGGGAGGTTGGCCAGAGAAGTTGCACTAGAAGATACTGTATCCATGTCTAGCAATAGAATTTCTCTAGACCCTGATTTCCTGGATTTCAGGAGAAGGAGCGGTAGTTCAGTGATGTCTTGGTGGTCAGTGAAGCGGAGTGCTAAAAGGGGAAGCATGCACGTTGAGAATTAAGTGTCCCAGCAAACAGAGAACCTCTCATACGTCCTCACGGTGGCAGAACTTCATGCTACGTGCCCCGTGGCTGCGCACATGTGCTGGGGGTTTTTGTGCTGAGTTCCATACATTCCTTCCTGTCTAACCCTCACAATAGCTGTGTGGTGTTAGTAATCCATCTATGGACGCGGGGGCCGGGGCTCAAAGGACTAAGGGCCTCGCCTGAAGTACCAAACAATCACGGTCAGGGTGTGGGTTTGAGCCGGGTCTGTCCCACACTGAAGCCCACACTCTCAACCCAACCCACGCCACTCCGGCGGGATCCCTGCCAGGCCCAAACTCACCACACCTTTACTCCAGAAGGCCAGAGGGAGGCCAGCCTTCCTGAAGCAGTTTATCTTCTGTCATGTTTTCCTTCCCTCAAAGGCAACCATACTCCATGAGCGACTCCACGTGCTTGGGCAAGAGGTGCCATGAGGATTGGTGCCATGTCGCTGGCATTTTCAGGCAAGTCAAGTAGCCTTTGTCTGAATCCATGTGACTGTGCAGTTTCTTAGCCATGCAATTTCCCTAGAGTGCAGGCTGAGGGTCAAGGGCTGCGCCACAGGAGGCCTGCTGACCTCTCAGAGGGATCAGATCACATCTGTGTGACAGTAAGAAGCTTGCAGAAACCTGCCCTGGACCCTCTGGAGTCTTCATTGCTCTTGATAACACGTCTGTGCTGCCTTGCTGTGCCTCTGCCCCCTGTCTGGCTCCGTTGTTCCAGAGGGGCCCAGATGGTGGATGCCGTCAGGGTGGGAGGCCTACGGGAGGGGCAGGGACCACGTGAGGCACAATCACACAGAGCTGCATTGAAATCACATGGTTTCCAACTTCAGTACCTTCGCCAAGACTCAGTTTCTCCATCTCCAAAGCAGGGGAGTCATTTCAATCTCGAAGGATTGTTGTAAGACTTAAATGAGGTCAAGCAGGCAAAGCCCTGATGTGCTTCCTTCTGGCAGGCTCTCAGTAAATGCTGCTTATGCCTGCTTCCCCCGCCCTCCCTCCTCTTCCAGCCTTCCCTTCTGCCATGTCTGCTTTCCTTCCTCATTCCGCTCCCCAAGGCTCAGCCTCTAAGGCCAGGTGCTGTCTGGTGGGTGAGAACAGGCAAGGAAACACTGTCCTCGGCTTCCCGGAGGCCGCAGAGCTTGGGTCACACCTCCTAAGCCCTGCAGATGGGACCAGGGTGCATGGAGCCCCTTCATGCTGATGCCACATGGAGGGGGTGGGAGGGGGCAGAGGGGCAGCAGGCCAGGCTGTCTCATTGCCCTCCCTCTCCTCCCCCAGAAAGAAGTGAAGCTCCCAGAACTGGAAAGCAGAATACTCCTTCACAAAAAGGAAGACAGTTAAAATTACTTCTGCTGCAATGTAATAAAGGGAACATTACCCTCAACATCAGGAAATGACTCCATGCTTTCCCCCTCATGTTTGAAACCAGAGGTCCTTACTGCTGCTGGCTCACTCGTCCAAGCATTAATTTCCTAATATGAATAAAATTAATGAGTTTAGCCAATTTCTTGTGGTCATAAAGTTGTGCTTTCATTACCAAGGTTAACAGCCTGCTGGAGACACCTCTTTTTGGCAGGGTGCCCACAGGGCTGGGACTGGCTAATGCCACCTGCTGGGGTTCAGGGCCAACTCATGCCCCAGTCCTGGCCCTGGGGCCCTGGGTGTCAAATTCTCCCACTCTTCTGACCTCCAGCTTAAAGCTCACCTGTCCCAGAAACCCTCTCTGATTAGCCCAGAGCATCACTGCCTCCCATGAGAGAACTCTGTTCTCTCAACTCCTGCGCACAGAGTTTGTGACAGATACGATCTAGTAGGGAAGAGAACCACTTGCACGGGGAACCATCGGCCAAGTGGCCTTGCCCAGTGTGGGGTCAGGATGGTTTCCTGAAAGATGTCATGTCCAAGTGCCTTGCATGAACTGAAGGATGAGTAGTAGCTACTTAGGTGAAGCAGAGCTGGGGGAGGAGAAGGAAATGCTCCATATCGAGGGGTATGCAGGATGGACAGGACTTGTTCTAAGAGCCCCGGGAAGAGCACAAGGGGCCCAGCAGGAGCAGGACACAGGGCCTCCATGTCCCATTTGGGGCCCTGAGATACTTGGCTGTAGAACCAAAGACTCCTCCGGGTCTGCTTTGTGCCTTTTCTCAGCGTGCATCCCTCTAGGCCAGGAGCCGGCAAACCACAGTGCACTGGACGAATCTAGCCCATTGTTTTTGTAAATAAAATTTTTATTGGAACACAGCCATGATCATTCATTTGCATACTTCCTATGGCTGCTTTTGGCCTCCCACTGCAATATTAGTGGCTACAACAGAGGTGGGATGACCCACAGAGCCAATATATTTACACCCTGGTCCTTTGTGAAAAATGTTTTCTGACCCTGTTTTAAACTCTTTCTGCTGTGTGCAGTGAACCCTCCTGATGCTTGATGTCAAACAAAATATTCCTGTCCTCTGTTCTGGTTTGTTGAGTGTCTCTGTAGCCAGTGCTAAAGTGTTAAGGACCAATAGGATTCAATAGGATTCTAAAATGAAACATAGGGCCTTCCTGCAGGTTCCTTGGTCAGACTACCTGTGTTGGATCCTGGCTTGAACTAGTCACTCACTAATGACTGAATAATGATAGTAATAGTAGTAGTAGTAAACTTAGTAGTAGTAGTGTTTCTGTTTCCTCATCAATATTTGGCTGGGCTTTTGAAATATTTTATTCCATTTAAATTCTCACAAAATATCTTGGATATAAGTATTTTTTGTTCCCATTTTACAGATGCTGAAACTAAGACTCAGGAAAAACGATGAGCTTGGATTACTTAAGAATTGTGTTCAGTTTCTGGCAAGAAAAGAGGATATGTAAAACCAGAAGCTTAACAAAACTGAAGGTTTCCCCTTGCCATGAATCTAGGGATCTAGGAATCTAGGGGTGGGTGATTGTGTCTCATGGCAGGTGATGTAATAACCCTACTTATATTTATAATTGGCATTTTTATCACCTCATTTCTAGATTTCAGATCTCCTCAGGGACCAAAACAGTGCCTAGGTCTCCACCCATTATGTTTATGTCTTGTTAGGAGCATTAGGGAAAAGGGCCAAAGAGGTATCTCCCTCCAAACATCATACCAAGTCTTCTGCTTGCATCTCACTGGCCAGGATTTAGTCATCTAGCCATAAGTACTTGCAAGGGCAATGTAGTTTTCTGATTGGCACATTGTTACCCTGAGATGTAGGGAGATGCTAGTCACAGAGATGGGTGGAATGGATACTGGGAAGGCTGCTGGCAGTGTCTGCTGCATCCGCCACTTTGGTTCCCCACCTTCTGTGGACAGAGGTCTTCCCACATGGAGGATTCCATGCCTCTGTTCCTAAGGCAGACACCCAATCTTGTCCAGTTACTGCATCCAGCTTATGGTCCAGGGCCTTGTATTGCTGTGTTATGTGGGCCGACCTCACCATCAGTCTCAGATACAGCTTTTTATAGGCTGGAGACCATGAACTGAAAGTAGGTAGGTTTGCTCTCAATCTACCCAATTTGTCATTGTGGAGAATTAAAATAACCACAGTTAAAAAAAAAACAACCTTGCATTCATGAAAGGGGGAATGAGAAGCACATAACTGACTGGTCCATAGCAATGCTCAGACCCTGCTAGTGAAGCACAGAGGAGACTCGCTCCCGGCCGTAGAGTAGACATGGCTCCTTGGTGGCCACATGGCTGCTCCTGCAGCTCCCCAAGAGCGGCTCACTGTCCTCTACGGTCTCTGGCTCTGCCTCGGGGAGGTCCTCCCTGCCAGTCTTCATCCTGCCTCCTTGGAAGTGGGCACTGGAGAGCTGGTCCTTCCTGGGAATGCCTGGTTTAACACCCTGAAATGGGTGTGCATGAGGCTAGGGAAATGAGTATGGTTCAGGACTTCTGCAGTTTATGGCAGACTGGGCTTGAAGTTTCTTTAGAAATACAGTTCTCTCGACTCAAATTGGCTTCCAGTCTATTTTTTTCTGACCATTTTAATGTACAAATAACCACAGCTACATTTTTTCACATCTAGACATCCTTTAAGCCAGAATATTTGTGTACTTTTTACTCATTGGCCTTTGTAGCTTGGCCCATCCCCTTGGCTTATGAATTAATGGTGGATATGACAGTACTCCGAATCAGCCCTCTGTGGGGCATGGACTCCCATATCTGCAAAAAGCTCTTGATAAAAGGGCTGATAAAGGGTTGGGATCTTCCTTTTATCTTCCACTAATGTTCCCACTTCACAGTCCCCTTTTATAACTATTGCAGCTTGGTGTACAGCAGTGTTCAGCTATATTTTAGCTTTGCAAAAACTCATTCAACTTATGCAGGGCACAGGAAAGAAAATGGGGCATTTCTTTCCCACCCTGCTTGCACACCTGCTAGCTCTAGTTGAAGTCCATCTCTCTCGCTCTAGTTGAAGTCCGTCTCTCTCTCAAGATTTTGGTGAAAGTGACAGAGGGAGTCACATCACACCAGCATTCTGCTTTATTTCTTCCATCTCTCCAGTGCTGTCACTCAGAGGGCATGTGCCTATCTTCCCATGGAGCAACAGGCAGCCTTGACCAGTGCTGTGCTCCTAAGGCTCACCAGCATTCCAGGGAGGGGCTTCACCTTGAGCTCCATGTGCCGCCCGATTCGGAGCTCAGGCTACATTCTATATCCAGCTTCTGTTAAGTGTGGTGCCCCACATGGGGTAGCAAATTCTGTCAGTTAGAAATGGCATCTGGCTTTTAATAGTGTCCTAACTTTGTGGCTTAAACACGTAAGGGTTTCACTGATAAAATTCTTTGCTCATTCTGAAATTACATAGTAGGGTCAGCATCTCCAAACAGAACTTCAATGAGCTTCAGTTTTTCCATGTGTAAAGGGTGCGATCATTCACCTGCCTCGTGGTGCCATTTGAGAATGAAATGAGATATGGTATAATGGGTTATATGAATATTTGACATTATCGTTAATGTGTTTCCCCTTCTGGGAAACTGACTTGCACTTTAAGCAGAAATTTCAATGTCCAGACCCAAAGGAGTGATAAAATGGGAAAAATTTCAGGTATTTTGCAGGCCAGCATTCAAAATGTAATGGGACTTAGGCAAGAACTTCCAGCCCCTTCCTTGTCATCCTTCATAATTTTCTTCTATTATTCCCCCTCAAATCCTTTCTTCAACTTCTGCCCTTTCTCCCCACCAGGACACTGAGTAGGCAGGCAGCCTGGTGTGTGAGGAGGTCCCCGTATGGAGTGCCATTTTGAGATAAGCCAGAAGGTCAGGAAGGACCCCACAGCCCTGTGTTCAGGGACTAAGAGCACAGGGAATTTGGCACAAGGAACGTGGGCAGAGAAGCGCTCTGGCTGACTGAGGCCTCAGCACCGGGGAGGCACTGCTTCTCACAGGCCGCCTCTCCAACCCCACGGAACAGACAATGAGGGTTGGCTGAGGACACGTGTCTCCCTGGCTGAGCTCTGGCTAGCTTGGCAGGCTGCAGGGAGGACCTGGACATGCCATATGGGGTACAGTGCGAGGATGTCATTAGCAGGCTTGGAAGGCTTGGTGCTGGTTGTGGGCAGGAAGGAAGCTGGGAGATGTGCAGGCTGTGACTGGGCTCCCGTCTCCCTGGGAGTCTCCTGTCTGCCTGGGGCCTTGTCTTCAGGGGTGGATGGTGTAGGAGGCTCTCATTACAGTGAGCAGCCTCATGCCTAGACTTGGGAGAGTATTTCCTGGGAATGATAAATTCAAGTAGATCTATAGTAAGAATTATTTAGAAAGAACATAGTGTTATTTTCTACGTAAGTTATTTCTTTTTCCAATTGATTATACAATAAAATCCCAAAAGATACAAAGAAGAAAATAAAAATCCCTGAATGCCATCACTGAAAGAGAACCACTGTTATCACTGGGGCCTGGGGCCTCTCTGACCCTCTCCAGGGATGCGTGCACAGAGGGACAGCTAACTCACCTACAGACACGGGGCTGCACTCTCTGTGGTCTGCACCTGCCATCTCCCTCCCAGGCCTTCTGTGGGGATGTCTGCCTTTGCCAGCTGACGGACCCATGTACACTAGAATCTGCCAGTTCCGTAAACAGAGTTAGCGTAGGGGGAGCAGAGTTATAAAGCTGTGCTGTGAATCCTTGGTGTTGCCTGACTGTACAGGGTTCCCTCAAGGCATCCTTTGTCAAACACCGAGGCACTCTGAGGGCTCCTGGCCCCGCACTGGTGGGTGTCCTGCCTGTGGACCCAGGAGAGCGAGCACAGGCCCCACCCATCTGGGAGGGAGGAAGGGGCCCGAGCAGAGCTGACGGCTGCACCCATCAGAGCACACACATGTTGAGGGGGCAGAAGAGCCCTGTGGGGTCCGGGGAGAGCCCTGAACAGCGCCCTAAGGAGGCTCCACCTGGGCATCCAAGTGGGTGAGGAGCCTGCCTTCCCTTCATCTGGTGTGCAGTTATCCACAGCCACCGCATTTCATGGGCCACAGCCTAGGGACATGGGGCTGGGAGCCAGGGCGTTCCATTTCTCCCTGGCATGCAGGACTGCAGGGCCTCCCGACGTCTTGGCCCTCATGCAGAATCAATCAGCAAGTATTCCTCTTTCTATTGTGAAAGTAATTGATATAAAACACGGATCTGAACCTGGTCACTTCTCTGCTTAAAACCTTCAGTAACTCCCCATTGTCTAAAGACAAAAGTTACTATTCTGAAAGGAGGCCCAAGAGGCTCACGTAGCTGAGGTCCATGACCTCCCGCCATTTACAGTCCCCTCAGAGCCATCTGCTGCTGGCAAGGACCTCCTTAAACAGGCTGCCTGTCACCCCCATGCCTTTCTTCTGCTTCGGATGCCCTCTACCCCTCTTCTTCTGGCCAACTCCTAGCCATCCTTGAAGACTTGGCTCAGGCACCCCCTCCAGGGAGGCTTCCAGCTCTTCCCCACCCCTCTTCCCCAGCCACCAACTCCTGTGTGCATGTCTGTGGAATGCCTGCACTCCCCCTGCCCCTGTATGCCCCCTGAGGGACCAGGAGGCCTGGGTCCCATGACTCTGTGTCTGGACTGGAGGTGTGTTGTTCATGGAGCTGGTCCCCAGTGCATTTCTGTTGAATGAGGGAATGAAGGACTGTCTTTTTCCCTATCCTTTGGCTTGGAGGGCATGTCAGGGAGCAGAGATGAGCCTACAGACCCAGGGAGCTGGGTCTGGGTGTACTTGTCTGCTACTTGCCATCTGGTGGCTTCCTCCAGGTCAGCGGCTCTGAAACCCTGTGGGTCAAGGCTAGTGCGGAGCCCCAACTGCTCTTGGTGTGGCGGGTGCACGGCCCAGAGCTCTACTGCAGGGCCCACAGACCTGAGTCCTGGCTTTGGCTTCATGTCCAGCCTTGTAGGTGACCTTAGGCAGGTCACTGCTTTTCTGGGCCTCAGGTTCCCATCTCTAAAATTAGCAGGGAGGCCCCCCATTCCTTTGACATTCTCCCAATGAGCTCAGTCTACTTGGAGAACTGCCTGAGAAGGAGAGACGTGGGGAAGAGAGAAGAGAGAAGGGAAGGAAGTTCTTCCACGGGACGAGCTTTGGGCATCGGGGCTTGTGAGCCACAAGCAAGGGCCTCCCCGAAAAGAAAGGCTGAATGTCAAAGTCACAGGCCAGGGCAGAATCTCTGACTCTCCCTGTAGCAAGCCCTAACGTGACCGGGAGGTCAGGCTCCCCGCCTCAGAGCTTGTCTCCCCGCCTCCCCTTCCCTGCCCGCCCTGCCCCTCCACACCACAGCCACGCACGCTGACTTGAGGGAGGAAGCCTCCTGGTGGGCCGTCACCCCCATGTGGGGAAGCGGATGTTCTCAGCCTCTTCAGGCCTTTAATAACCATGGGGATTCTGGAATCTCTTGCCAGTCTTTCAAAAAGTCTAATAAAAATTGTGCTTAGATCCATGTTAAGGAGACAAAGCCTAACTGAAACGTCAAAGATTTCAATTTTGGCTTCAATTACAGCAACTCAGTGTGGTTATCTCAATGGGCAACTCTAATGAGCACTTATAAGATCCATTGACTTGTTTGAAATAATGGGAGACACGCAATAGAGATAGCCCAGTAAATAATTATTTGCAACAGAAGGCAGCAATAATAAAAAATAAAAGGCCTGCAATAATTGAGAGGCAAGCCTGGAAGCAGCATGTAGTCCCTTGTTTGGGAAGTGAAGGACCTGCTCCTGGGGTGGCTTCCCTGGGCCAGGTGGAATGGATGGGGCGCCTACTTAGCGGTTCTGCCTTGATTGTGTGGGGCCATGTGTTCTATTTTTTGAACATATCAAGGCATTTGCTTTTTGGGGGCAAAGACTCCTAAAGTGAGCAATGCAATCAATGTCGGTCTGACCCTAAGGCAGCAAGGTCATGTTTACGCTATTACTACTGTGCACAACTGAATTGTTTCTAGAGTAAGGACTCAGAAAATAATTTTGGATGAGTCAAAAAGTAAAGGCAATGAGGGTTCTATTTTCAGTGTAGACAGCAATATTAGCATGTTAAGGTAGGAGTTATTCTTGATGACTTGGGAGTCAGAGAAGCAAGAGGAACTTGTGAATTAAGAAGCCCAGCAGGGAGGGAAGCCAAGAAGGGCACCCCTAGCTGAGGACACATCCGGAGTTGTCTGGAATATGAAGTGGCTGGGGGTGTGCTGATGAGAAAGGAGGGCTGGGACTGCAGGTGAGGATGCTCCACATCCTCCATGGACGGCCCACGTGGGTCTCTGTTCTGCCTGCAGCCTGGAGTTGGCCCTGAGGGGAGAGAGGACCAGATTGGCAGGTCCTGAGTCCTCTGTCCTGCTGAGTCCCTTGCACACCTGCCATGCAGATCTTAGAGGGCCAGGGAGAAGCTGTGACTTGGGCCTGCTGGGCCCCCTGCCTCAGAGTGGGAGGAATCGCTGGCATGAGGACGCTGAAGTGCCAGTAGCTCAGCTTCAGCTTGGCGCTGTGAGCACAGGTCAGCCAAGTCCGCGGGCAGGGCTCCTCCGCGGCTGGTTTGCAGTGAGCGGCAGAGGTGCAGAGCCAGTGCTCGCCAGCTGGGAAGTAAACACAGGGCAGAAAGGAAGGACGGGCCTAAGGCTTGCGGAGTCCCTGTTTGGAGCCCAGAAGTGGACTGAGCAGGTGGAAGTAGACTATTTCATGTTAATGCTCATAACAAGCTCTAGGTGCTTTGCCCCCATTTTACATATGTGGCAACTGAGGCTCAGAGAGGTTATGTACCTTGACATGCATGAATCACTCTCATAGGAAGTAGAGGAGATGGATGTGAACCTGGTTTGCTACCTCTAGCCCAGTGCCCTTCCTGCTCATCCCTACCCCTTCCACAGCTCCTCCCCACCCTTCCTGACTGCGGTTGCCTGAGATCTCAGTGGAGCCCTGTTTTCAGTCACATGTGGCCTCCTCAGATTTGCCCTGGGCATGGTGAATGTGTTGGGAGGAAAGATGCTCCCCTACCTTCAAGGTTCTTCTGGCTGTTCTAAGAATTAACTTGACATGAGACAGATTAACAGGAGAAAATCAAATTTAATTTCATAGTATGGTGACTGTATAGGAATATGAGGCCCCCAGGTAGTCAGGCAAGAGGGCTTATATGCCTTTCAAAGCTGGGGAGAAGGTGTAAGGTTCTGGGACTCCAAAGGGAAAACAATTCACAGAAAGATGAAGAGGAAATATTCCATAAACAAATGCCTGCTGGCCACACAGAAGCCATGGGGCAGAGAGGAATTTTAACAAATGCTTTGCTAAATTCCTCCAGTCTATCACCCCTAGTTCCTGCTCTGCTGCGGTTATGTGTGGTGATGGCTCCCTTCCCAGGGCAGGTCCTCTGTCTGAGTTCTTTCAGGCAGGTAGAGGGAGGTCACAGGTTCTTCCTGGGCCTTCTGTTTCCTGAAAATAATCAGCCTAAAATCACCCACATGCCAAAGAGACATTTTGGGTGTCCAACCCTGCGTCCCTACAGAAGCTTCGCCCCTCCTTTACTGCCCCACCTCCCAGCCAGCCGGATTGTGTCAGCATGACCACGGCTTCCCCGATTTCCGAGGAGCGGAGGCCCCTGCTATCGCTCCTCTCTCTCCTGCCAAATCTGCCGCTCCAACTCCGGGTGCTCCTTGGTCCATCTGAAGCTTGGCTTGTACCTGCTTGACCCTGGGAGTGGTGACTGGTGGGGTTTACGTATCCAGGGTCTGGGAGCAATGAGGCAGCGGTGAGTGACCCCAAGCTCTGGGCTTGTGATACGGCGTCTCCAAGTTCCCGTGGAGATTCAGTCTGGAAACCAGAGCTTATTGATCTCTGGACGGCCTGGTGAGCTGCTCTTTAAGCTGAAGAGGAATCCTCCCCCGCAATGTCTAAGAAGGTTCTGAGCAGAGGCTCCTGGGGAACAGAACAGGGGCAGAGAACGGGGGCAGAGCACGTCACCACAGCCTGTCATCCAAACGGTGGCCCCCGGGGCTGGGCAAGGGCGCCTCCCTCCTGCTGCCAGCTTCTCGCTGAGATAAGCGCAGTCTGTCGCCCCTCGGCTGCCCACAGAGGCAGCTCAATGCCTGCCCGTGATGGCAGAAAGCTTCCTTTCCAAAGAGACCTTATTCCCCATGAGCCCAAGGCCACCCAGTGCCTTACTGCTCAGAGAATTATAACCAACACCTCTAATCTCGGTTCACTGATGGAGGAGGCTGTGGGCACCCCAGTGCCATTAACTTTGTGCTGCAATTAAGTGGCTCCCAAAGAAACTCTCCTCTGAGGGGCAGGAATCACAGCGACTCAGTCCTGTAGTTAAGGATCTGCCCTCAATAGAACCCAAGCTTACTGAGAAGGGGCCGCTAGGAGCTATTTGTTCTCAGTAATGCACTGAGGAGACTGAAGACACCTTGTGCTTATTCTGTGACCGTGAGCTGGGGGCGGAAGAGAGTACAGGTGATGCAGGGGCAGGAAAGCCCCCAGGTGGCGAGGTGTCCCTACAGGAAGGTACAGCAAGGGAGCATCCCCGGGCAGAGACTGGCTGTGCTGGAGTCAGTGCCCACCCCACCCAGCTCCTGGGGGATCTTGGGTGAGTCTTCCAGCCACTTGGGCCTCAGCTTTTCACTTATAAATCATGGATTTTGGACTTAATGACAAAAGACTTTTACCAGTTCTGATATTCTAGTTTCTGGAAGCCTTTAGGGAAAAGAGACCTCCTTCTCTTCATTATTTTACCATGTTTGATCTTTGATCTTTGGTTGGGAAAGACCATATGGAGAAGAACCAGCTCAGTGAGAAAGCTGACAGGCTAGTGGGAAAGTCAGTGACACTGACCCCCTGAGCGTCCAGGGTCCGGCGGGGACGGTCATTTCAGTGTTCTGACGGTTCCTTCCTCCTCTGAGTAGAGATCGCAGTGACTGTTCACTTCTCAGGAGTTGACCACTGACAAAACTGGCACAAGGGGCAGGGAACTGTCCAGCAGGGAAAGCTCCTGAAAGCCATGAATGACAATTACATCCCAGAGGATTCTGTCCTCACATCACACTTCTCAGAGCACCAGATGCTAAAGAGGGAGACCAGCGAATTCTGACCGTGCCCTTAAGGAGCTTATGCTTAGGGAAGGGGACTGGGCACAAACATGGGAACTTCTACTAGCCTGCTATCCAGAAGGACAATCACTAATGCAGAGGTTTGGAGGACACAGAGGGCTGTGAGCTGCAAAAACTTGACTGGGGCTGGGATTTGAGGTGCGCTATAATCATTATACAGTTTAGGGGTACATTGGTGAGGTTCAAGCAGAAGGGGTGGCATGGGCAACAGGATTGCAATCTTTGCAAAGAGGATGGGGAGGGAGCAAGAATAGAGAGGAAGAAAATAAGGTGGAGAGTGTCAGAGAAGTGGAGGAAGGGAGGAAGGGTGGAAAGAGACCAACTTGGGAAAAACCTTGGAGATCAGGCCCATGTGCTTCTCCGGCACCTCTTCAAGTTGGGCTGGAATTTAGTTTGGGCAGAAAGAGCTGAATTTAGGGAGAGAGAGGATGGAGGGAGGAGAAAAGAACAGGCATTTCGCATGGGGAAGGGGAGCCCATAATGGAGCAAGTGCCCGAGCGGCCCTAACCTCTCCTGCTCTCCAGGAAAGAGCCCGCACAGCCACAGATCCAGGAGACAGGAGCCTGAGCCCTGGGGGGCCTGGAGATCTGCTGGGCCTGCCTTCTTTCTCCCCCTCAGAATTCTTCCTCCCCGACAGCCTGCCCTGCTTTTTGGATCACTTCTCCCTCTGGGAAACCTTTGTGGTGCAAGACTTGAAGGCTGAAGGTTGGACAAGAGGTATGCTTGCCCTGCTGCTGGGTGTCAGCTGCCTCCGTGAGTGTCCCCTCCTCAGGGAGATGTGAGAGCGTCTGCACCATCACACCCCATCTCCAGCACCCAAGGAAACAGGTGGCCTCTTACCTCCCTCCTGCCCTTCCATGGGGAAGCTCCTTGGGGTGCACCTGTTCAGGAAGTCTTACTGCCTAAGCCACCTGGCCAGCATCACCTTTATTCAAGTCTTAATTACTGAATTTTCCACTCAATTGTTTAGGATTGACTTGTTTTCTTATGTCTTATCCCCTTTAAATGGGCATGATCTACACCTGCACACTGCCTTCTTTCACCACTGAGCTGGTTGAAGAGGAGGGCTTTCTGCTAGAAGGAGATTTTGTTGAATACTCCCACCAGCAAAATGCATTAGGTTATTTCTGTGTCTGAGTTTCCTGTCCCCACAATGATCTCGTTATTCCCCTCCCACCTAGAAATTGAGGGAGGCAATGTGGTGGGAGACAAAGCTTTGAGAGGTATTCTTCAGACAAGACAAAAGCCTTTTATAGCAGTGATGGCTATTGGAATTGTTTCCCTTTGTTATTTATTGCTGGGGCTTTCACATAAGAGCTCAGCCCACGCTTCAAGCCTTCAGTATCAAGTAACAGTGCAGGCCAACCCCCTCCTGCTGAAATGCTAGAAAAACAATCTTTCATAGTGAGAGAGATTTAGGTTATATTCAATAAGAAATTCCAAAGTGTCAAAAATTGGTTCCCACTGGTGCATGTTACTGGTGCGGGGGATCCCAAAGGCCCTAAGCGGAGAGGGAAGGATCTGTCCTGACTAGATTTAGAACAGTACAGGTTAAAGGCACTCGTGGCCTGGATCCAAATGATGTAGGGTAGGGACACCAGACAGGCATCATGATTAATTTTCCAAAAAAACCGAGATATAAACAGTGTAGTAGAGCAGGAACAGAGCAGGAAGGATTACACCTTAAGGCTAGGATAACATTTAAAAAACCAGGAAGTTAGGAAGTAAGATTCCTAACATATTCTTTAGCAAACAGACAATAAGTCAACTCACTGTGGGGGCAGGGTGGGCGGGTCTTGATTGATAAGTTCCCAGAGGGAAGCTGCTATTATGGAGAGGAATTTACCAATTTCTTGTGTTAAGTGAATTTTGCAGAATTACTTGAAGAACTGGTAATAGAAGAGAAGACAGCTAATGTCTGTCATTGGAGATAAGCATTTTGAGACCACTTTACCCCTGGCCCTTGTCACATTCCTGAAAAATCCTTAAAAGAGGGAATTCCCAGCTTTTCAGCGCACCTCCTTTCTGAGGCCGCCTGCACTTTCTTCAAGTACTACCTTCAAATAAGAGCTTCCACACTGCTCAACCTTCATTGTGTTTAGTCTCTGCCCTCCAGTGGCAAGCGTCTTTGTTACTTCATTAATTCATTCTATTTTCTAGACTTTCGCACAAGTCTCCGCTCTCTCTGCCCTCCTTCAGCTTGCTTGCCCTCTGCTGCCTGCAAGGAGCTGCCTTCCTGCTACTCTCGCTCTAATGAATTCCTTCTTGACCTCCACTCCTACCATCTGCTCGAGAATTCTTTCTTGTTCAGTCAAGAACCCTCCCGGCCAGGTTGAGGTTTTACCTGGTGCACCAGGAGAGACCTCCCCAGACTCAGCTGTCCGGCAACAAAATGACCCCTAAGTGTCTGATTTGATGACATTTCCAACCTCTGGCTGAGTACAAGTTACCAGCCATTCTTCCACACTGTCCCTAGGGGATCAGGGCTTTTTTCTCCTCTGAAAGAGAAGGAAAACATCCATCATGAAAACCAATTGACATAATTTGAACCTGCATGTAATTAATTACAAACCAAATTAAGCAGGTTCATAAAATGTAACCTCCTGGTTTAACAAACTTGATTCCAAGTGGCTGCTCAGCCCCTAGCTGAGGGGTGGTTGGGTGGTTGTGGGGGTGCAGGGAAGAAACACAGCTGTTAGGAGAGGAAGTCCTGTCATCTCTGCCGCCTCCATCCAGATGGGTTTCCTGGGTCCCTGCAGCTGGGTGAGAGGGAGGCACTGTGCTCCTATGAGGAGGGGTCTCCCCTACCCCAGAAGGCCACTGCAGGCTCGCCTGATGCCCGGGTTTGGAGACCAGTGCCTGATGGGGGTCGGGCTGGCCCACACCTGCGCCCAGTGGGGTTCTCAGCCCTGCTTCCCACACGGGCACCGCCATGCTGGGCAGGGGACTCAGCAGGAGAGGTTGGTACACACCTTGCAGTTATGGGCTGTGACCTTCTTCCTCCTCCCTGTATACTGGAAGAAAAAGGTTTTCAATGATGGAGAAGCCCACCTTGACTTCTCAGAGAGTTGAATGGAGCTGAGGGACAGGAAACATCAGAATATCTTTTTTTCCCAATGATATATGCTGACCTCATTTCATAAAGGTTTGCGGAGGCTGCTGCGTGACGCTGAGGGAAGACTGCTCACACGTGAGGGCAGTAGCCGCTTTGGTGTTTATGGCCAAGCGAATCCAAAGTGACGGGAGACACAGAGGAGCTGGCAGTGCTGCCTCTCTACTTAGGGGACAGGGAGCCTGCCCCGAGGACGCTGGTGACTGCGAGCCAGGACACAGGACCTGCAGCGCGGATGGACAAGCCAAGGGAAACGCAAACCAGTAACCGCTCAGGACAGACTAGCAAGGAGGCCCTTTGCCTTCCTATAAACAGACATTTGGTTAATGTACCACAAAGGGCAAGAGTTGAAAATTTATGTGATTTATATCTAAACGTACTTACATGTTATGTTCTTTTAAATATTTCTTTTAAACTACATATCTGATATTAATGTAGCTTTCTTTAGTTGTATCTATTTAAGTTAACTGGCTTAATTTAGTTTTGGAAATAAATAACATAAATCCAAAATAGTATTCTTTAACATTTTACTTAGTTATAAGGACATTTACTTTCCTGAGCCAAGTGTGTTTACCTAGAAGAGCACGGGATCTTGAAGGAGCTCCTCGCAGCCCCTGGAGGCCTAGCAGTTCATTTTCTGAGATTATAATTCAGACACTAGCATGAAACAGCTACTGGTTGGATCTGCACCCACTAAACGCCCGGCACTGCGCTCAGATGAGCTTGCCGCAGCCCACGGCTGCTTCCCCGCCTGTCCCCTTGTCCTTTCTTCCTGTTTTGGGACCAAGCAGTCATATGTGTCAGGGACGCTGGCCTTACCCATGGGGCAAGTCAATCACGGTCTCATTTCCTAACAAGTCACTGGCTTACACAAGGGACAGTAAGGGCACGGGACACAAGCTTGGCCACGGAGAGGGCAGGGGAAGGGAGGGGAGAGGAACCTGACGGAGGTTCCTTGAATGGACACAAAGGCAGAGGGTGTTTTCCTCTTCCTCTGGGTGCATCAGGCCAAGCTGTGAAGCCAGGCCAGTGGCAGCTCTGACCATGGGGGACCCAGCATGAAGGCAGATCCTACATAATGAGGGTGGCAGAGTGAAAAGATGGAAAGAACCTAGGTTTCTTATGACACTGCCGAGTCATTCAATTAAAAAGCTCTGGAATTTGCCTCCCTATGACAGTTTGTTTTGTGGGCTAATAAATTACCTAT
Source organism: Manis pentadactyla (assembly GCF_030020395.1). Taxonomy (NCBI): domain Eukaryota; kingdom Metazoa; phylum Chordata; class Mammalia; order Pholidota; family Manidae; genus Manis; species Manis pentadactyla. The sequence goes on along the minus strand of NC_080031.1, from coordinate 21,701,735 downwards.
TGGGGTTGGCTTAGTAGTTATTTTGTAGCCATAAGTAGCCATGCATTTATTTCTGAAACTAGCAGTCTTAAAAAGTAGGTATTACTATTAGATTCATTTTGCTGGTGAAGAAATTGATGCTCAGGGTCGTCAAGTAAATTGCCCAAGGCCACACAGCTGGGAAGGGCCAGAGGTGAGCTCAGGCTACCCCAGAGCCATTGCATTACCCATTAAAACTGATGGTGGTCACTTATTTCAGGGGTCCTGTGGAATGCCAGTGACAAACTGGAATCTACCAGTGTTGGGTCCGTCACACAGCAGCCAGACGCTGCCCATGTCCTCTTCCTCTAGCCGGAGAGTGACTGCAGCCGTGACAGCATCTCTGATTGCAAAGGGTGACAGTTGCATCTCCCATTTCATCACACTATCAGCAGACAGGCCGCAAAAGTCAATCACACACTCACTCAGTCCCCCCAAAGATGCATTTGCTAACAGGAACCATCTCCAAAGCACAGGCTGGATGAAAGCAATTGCCTTTCCTGTGGGCTTTTATTCAGTTATTTATTTTGAGAGTCAGCCAAATTTCTTCCTTTCCTGGGCTGGTGAATCCCTGTCCCTTGTGTTGGTTTGGGGGTGTGTGAACTGATGAGGTGGCCCTGCTTGCTCCCCAGGCTTCCAGTGGACCATGTAGTCATACTGATGGTGTCATCCCAGGTGGACCCAGCAGCAGTCAGGACACAGACGGTTTATAGATAACTTTGTCCTACCCTCTGGTGTCTCCAGCAGCCAGGAGAATACTGCCATGGAAAGTGCCAGGGGCACCCAGCGGGCATTGATGACTGCCAGGATTTGAGAATAGAACCAAGGGGAGGAGTCACAGCAAAGATGAGAACAGCAGTCAGAGAGAACAGACAGGTGGGGGGAGCATCTGAGGAAGGTCTTAGACTGCCAGGAGCAGGAAAGGCTGGCTCAGTTTTCATTATGAAGGTGTCTGTTATATTGGTATTTTCAGAGCACTGGCTGAACCTCACAATACCCCATACCATATGCTGAGTCAGTATAATAGTGAACATGTGACAGACAGCAAGGACAATAGCTATTCTGTCTTGAGTCATTATTTTGTGTCACCACTTGACTAGTTACATAGATCATCTCATTTGATCCTTACAACAATCCTGGGAAGTAGATACTATTATTGTTCCCATTTTATAGATAAGGAAACTGAGAGTTAAGCAAGTTTTACAAGGTCATATAGCTATAGGCGTCAGAGCCTGGGACAGAACTCAGGTCTTGGTCCAAATTTAATGAGCTCCCAGCTAGCTAAGAGAAATTGCCCAGTGCCTGAGTTCTTAGCTACACATCAGGATAAATTTACATCCTACACCCAGAAGCTGGCAGAAATGCTAGGGAGTTGCATTAGGAGACCGAGAGACGAGTTCTGTACCAGGATTTGCTTGTGGAGCTGTTTATTAACATTCTGGGCATTTTGCTGATGGTGCAATTTGCAGAGCTGTTAATGGTAATGAAATGCTGGTGAGTGTCAAGACACGCAGGGGAAGCTAAGAAGTGAGAGGAGGCTGCCAGCCATTCAGGCTGTCCTTTGCTGGGATTAATGAAGCCTGTGTGCTCTTCTGATATTGACAGTTCTGGGAAATGTCAGGTGCCACCCCTGCTGTCCTGTGAGCTTGTCAACCTCCCTTCCACTCTCCTCCCTTCCTGACCACACCAGTCACTGAAGGAGAAGTGGTCATAAACTTATGACCTCCCTGTTCCTTCCACACTTGAGTTTGGGGCTTTGATGGCTGTTCAGGCATATGTTTCATAATTCTGAAATCAATTTCAAATTCAGTTGCTGGACCTCTACTACCCTGCTTTCATGACCCAAATGACTTTGTACAGCAAATGTGGATAATAGCTCAAATCCATGAGGAAAAATTTCAGTAAAACTTTTCATAAAACACAATCTAGTAATTTAATCCCTGTTCAAGTCATCAAAAGTTATTTACTAATGTTTTTAAATAGAGAAACATCAAAGAACATGCTCCAAAAGAGACAGCTTGAGCTGAACTGCCCATCAAACACCTCATGTCCTGGCTTTCACAGGTGCGGAGTTTGAACAGAGATTTTGCTCAGAGACCTGGGGCTCTGAATGTCCTCAGCACAGGGCATGGAACTGGAAAGGGCTGAGAGAGGAGAGGGTAAAGCTGGGGAAGACCTCCACTCAGCTGCAAGAGGGCCCGTCTGTGCTGTTCTTCCACTGTCTTTGGGCACGTGTCATGAGTCAGCCGCTTTTTTCAGTGTGGAGAAAAGCACTGGTCGGGACCTGATGCACAAGAGCTCTGTCTGGTGGCAGAGGTGGACGGGCAAACCGGGCCACTGAAGGAGGACGAGGCAGTGACAGAGGCCTGGAGAGGAGCTCCCCCCTCCTCAAGGCTGCTGAGCCTTCCCTAGGCAGACAAGGAGGATGGAGGGGTGTGGAAGGCCGTTCAAAGCTGGCTCTGAGAGCTCCTTCCTGCTAGGCGCTGGGCAGGCTCATTGACTGGTCTAAGCCTCCATTGTCTCACCTCTGGAATAAGGATAATGAAGCTATTTTACATAATTGTGGTCAGAACATAATGTGAATGAGGAATTAATCTATGTGAGGTTATTTCTGTGAATGCTGGGTTTCTCCTCTCAGTTCCAGGGGTAGCAGAATTTGCAGAGAATGGCAGGGCACATCTGGAAAAGGCTGCAAAATGTTTGTCCAGCAAGTGCTGAGTGAGTCAGGGATTACTGGTCTGGGGACAGTCATTCCCCAGCTGGCTGCCCAAATAGGACTCTGCTTCTCACCTAAGCACATGCATAGGGAGTTCTCCTGCACAGACAAGTGTGTACTGGGGGCTTTTGAGTTGAAATTAAATCAGAAAAATTAAGAATCTGCAGAGATAGCAAAGTGCAGAAACTATAAAAAATCTACAGGAAGGCAAATGTTCCGAGTTAATTGCACGACAGAGTAGCAAGTGTCCAGGGTCCTGGGTCTCTGAACCATGCCTCAAGGTGTTTTGTAAATCAGCTGGAAGCCAGAGACCCAGGTGACTCAGACTCCATCCCCAGAATAGGGACACACGTTCTGGCAGGGCCCAGGAGTCTGCATTCACCAGGGCATGCCTGGGTGATCCTGATGTGGAGAACCGCTCTGCTGGCAGTAAGTGTACACCTTGAATACATTGGCTGCTGTAGGCAGTTGACCTCCAGTCAGGTCCCTGGCTGGGCAAGGCACAGGGACAAAGATGGAGAAATAAGGTCCTGGGAAGAGTCCTGATCCCGAGCTCTCTGGTCAATAGGAAGCATGCTAATGTCCTGTCCTCGGTGACTCTGGGGGTGGTCCAGTTGGTGAAACATCTCAGGGGGCCGGTCTGGGTGATGGCCTGCAGGAAAGATCTAAAGCAGCCAGACAGCGTCCCCAAGGGGCCAGCTCCTGGGCAGGGGAGATGCCCACACACGGCTGGACTCAAGGGGCTTGGGTGCTTCTGTTTCTCCCTAATTTTTATGGGTTAAAATCCTAAAAGTCCCTGCTAATAGGCAGATGCATTCCCCCAGAGGAGGAGTTCATAGACTCATTTGTACACAGGGGGCTTTTCTGAACAGAAGCGAGTTGGCTGTTGAAACCACAGATGAGGCCATTGCAGGAGTGACAAATTGGTTCAGCCTGAATCGAGAGGAAAATTGTCCAGATGGACATGGAAGTTAAATTAACTTGATGAATTCAACCTGCTATATATTCAGCTCTGAAATTGGTTCTGTGGAAAGACGGTCCCTGCTCCTGCCCCCAGCACCCAGTTAACAGAACACTGGGAGAACAAAGTGCAGAATAGGGAAGGTTGGGAGGGGGGGGTTTCAGATGAGGATGAGGCATCTGGGTAAGTCTTGGTGGATGGGTGGGATTTCCACTGACAGAGGAGAGGTGTTGTGGGTGTTGCATGTGAGTGTGTGTGTGTGGTGGGCGTATTTCTAGAGGAAATGGTAGCCTTAAGCAGGTCCAGTTTGACCAAATGAAGGATTCATTCACTGAACTCATTCATTCATTCACTGAATGTTGGGTCAGTCTTACTTGGGGGTCTGCACTTCTAGGGGTCCACCTCAGGGTTCTGACCAGAAGACCTGTGCTTTGAGAAGCCAACTGGTGGGTGAGACAGCGCAGCAGACAAGGATGCACAGAACACAGTCGTGGGGCTCTTAGGACTGGCTGGCTGCAGTGAAGTGCTGCACCCACAGGCCTTTGGAGTAGAAATACTTCCAGTTAGTGCTCATCAGATGCTTGCTGCTTGCAGGAGTTCACCTTGGTAGCCACATCTACCAATCAGCCAGTAGGGTTACCATGATTCTATTATTCTTCCTTTCAACAAATATGCACTGCATGCTTCAATGGCAGATCTGTTGTGGGGGAGACGCAACCTCTATTTTCAGAGAGCTTAGTGTTAATTCATTTTTTATTGCTTCTTATACAGAGGAGAAAATTGAGATGCAGAGAAATCCAGCAACTTGCCCAAAGCTCACCAGCTGGCCAGTGGCACAGACTGGATATTCAAACTCCAGTCTTGCTGGCTGCAAATGACCTGATAACATCTGCTGACATTTCCTGATCATTAATGAGGGGCTTTATAAACGTTGCCATTTTTGAGATGTTGTTGATCCTCATAACAACCTTAAGAGGGAGGTATTAATTATTAATCCATTTTGGGATGAACAAAGTGAGATAACGGAGAGAGAAATTTGTCCAAGTCACACAGGGAGAGGAACAGCACCCTGCTGTGTTTGTGTCCAGGGAATCTGATCTCAGGCCTTGCTCTTAATCACTGCAACATCTAAAATCTCGATCTCTTCTTGTCCCCACATTCTCTTCCTTCAAATCCTTCCTCCAAAAAGGATTCAGGGTAGTTTGGCCACCCTTTGTGGTGTGTCTGGGCAGATGCTGGGAAGGATGGAGGAAAGTCCAAGGTGATGCTGAGGTTAGGAGCACGGTACCCAGCACATGTGGGAAGCCTGGGCACCACCAGGAAGACCTGGGGTCCTGTGGGGCTGGGAAGGAGACAGACTCTGGGTCCCAGAGGGAAAGGGGCCTTGAGTGGGGAGACCCTCTTCACCTGCTGCCTGCATCGCAACAGCTGCCAACTGAACTCCAGATAGAAGAGGGCCTTGTCCAAGCCACACGGCTGGACATACTCACTCTGGCCCTGTGCAATGGGAGGAATTCTCGGTAAGTTTGGCCCAGTACCAGGAATGGGCCCAGCTGTGGGTGAGGGAGCAGCTGCTGGCCTTGTGTCCCACTCTGTGTGAGTCTGGTCCTGACACACAGGCAATATGGGGCGTCTGGAGAGGTGGCTCTTCCCTGCAGCCCTCCACAGCCCTCTCCCCACGTCAGAGGCAATTTCCTGCGCACCATCACCCAACTGCATGTGCCATGACCAGCATCTGCATGTCCTTCTCCCCAGCCTGAGCTGGGGCACCTCTCAGGAAGGACTGGCTCTGCACCCTTACTCTGATGTGCCTAATACCTGGCACTGGGAATCAATAAATATTTGTAGAAAGGAGGAGTGGAGGAAGGGAGGGGGAGAGAGAGGAAAGAGAAGAAGGGGCAGAAGAAAGGAAGACTTACTTTAGTCCAGTTTCAGGCTCAGACAGGGAGTAGGAGCAGAGGGAGGCCTTACTGTGGTCCAGCCGCAAACTGTTGCTGTGCCTGCCCTGACTCGGGGCCTCGAGCTCCAGGAGCCCTGGGTGTCTGGCGCAGGGGCACGTGCTGGGGGCGGCAGCCCGTTATGTGCACTGGCATCTAATTCTCTAATCCTTTACGTGCTGTCCTCGGTGGGGAGACCTCCTGCCTGGGGTCTGTTTCCTGGGCATTGCACATGGGTTTGTGTGATTAGGGATTTTTGCACGTCCTTCCCACCTTGCACATCTCTCTCCTTGCTGCTCACTGTAGTGGGCTGACACACTTTGGCTGGCACCCTCCAGTCTAGAGAAGCTCCAGGCTTTTTTAGACAGACCATCAGGGGACCCAGAGAAGGGAAAAACTGAGCCAGCCCTCCTCCTATGTGCCCTGTGTACCCCATCTCCCCCATCGGCCCCCCCTGGGGTGACTCTGCACATTGAGTGCCCAGATGCTGGTCAGCCACATACACCTGTGCCTCGGAGCCTCTGCTGGGCCCACGTGACGCCTCGTCCTCATGGTTTCCCCCACCCTTGCCCTCCACAGGCTCCTTGGTCAGGGTGGAGTCCACCTTTTGCACTGAGGCTCCATGTCCATCCTGTCGCTCTCAAAGGCGGGCCCAAACTGTGTTCCTGGCCTGTGCTACATGTCTGAACCGCCGCAACCTTCCCTACCAGGAAGGGTCACTCCACCCTTCCAGGTGCCCAGGTGGCAGTCACCATGATTCCTTTCAAAGAATCCTGTCAGTGTTACTTGGAAAATGCTTCTGGAATCCAAGCCTTATCCCTGCACTGCACTCAGCCTGGCCTAAACCTCCAAGCCTCTTTCCTAGACGTTCCCTAAACTGTCTGGCTTCCACTTCTGCCGTCCACCATTTCTCTTGCACTCAGAGGGAGCCTTCAAAAATGCATCCCATGTCATGTCTCTGCTCAGAACGTCCTGTGGCATCCCTGTCACCTGGAGGTAAGGACTTCTGGTGGCCCCTGCCACCTGCCCTGCGCCCGCTCTATTCTAGCCATAAGGCCTTTCAATTTTCCTTGAGCGTAACTATTGTGCATCTTCCCTGGGGCTTTGTGCTTGCTGTCCCTCTGCCTGGAATACTGTCCCCCTGTGCCTGCGTGGCTGCTCCCTCACCCTGTGGGTGAGGTCCCGATGGGCTGATGTTTTATGCTGCAGTTCAAACACTCTCATTTCTGTGACTTAAAATTAACAAGGTTATTTCTCCTTTATACTTTGTGTCCCTCTCAGTCACCTAGAGTCTCTGTTCCAAGTAACTCTTGTTCGGGAAACCAGGCTGCCTGGGCCACCCTCTGGGACCTTGCAGAGGACAGGGGAGAGCAGCACACAGCAGGCGACTCTGGCAATTTCACTGGACAGCATGTGTCATCCGTCCTAATGTTCCCTGGGTGGGAAGGAAGAATCCTACGCCCTGCCGCGGAGGAGAGAGCAGGGGTGTTTGTGGGCAGCGGGATACCCACCCCAATGTCGTTGTTAGTGTCATCTCCCCCTGGCCCTGGACACCCTGCCTCCTTTTCGCCTCGTATGCTGGTCTCCAGAGCACCCACCACTCTCTGAAATGCAGTAATTCACTGGCCGGCTTTTGTGGACTGTCTCCCCCCAGTCAGAATGCAATGGCTGTAAGGGCAGGAGGGTCTTTGTTTATTTTGTTCACTATTATGCTCAGTGCCTAGCGCAGTGAGTGGCATAGAGCAGGTGCTGAAAAACTATTTATTAAGTGTTATAGACTGAATGGGGTCCTTTCAAAACTCACAGGTTGAAGCTCTGATCCCCTCTGTGACTATATTTGTAGATGGGGCCTTTAGGGAGGTGAATAAAGTTAAGTGGGGTCCTAAGGGTGGGGCCCTAATCCAAGAGGACTGTGGCCTTATAAGAGGAAGAGACACCAGGATGTCTCTCTGCACCCGCCCTTAGGGAAGGCCGTGGGAGGACACGGTGAGAAGACCACCGGCTGCAAGCCAGCAAGAGAGTCCTCAGCAGCGACCGGCCCTGACTCCATCCCCATCCCGGACCTCCAGCTTCTAGACCACTAGAAATGAGTTTCTGTTGTTTAAGTCCCCCAGTTTATGGTATTTTGTTTCGGCAGCCTGACCTAAGACAGTAGACAGACAAAAGAATGAAAGAAAGAGAACACAGCAGAGAGAGGTTGGCTGCCTCATGTGGGCATCAAGGGGAGGGCCCCAGAGAGGCTATAAGCTGAGCCCTGCCTGCCAAGGGAATGCCAGGGCCAGAGCAGCTGGCCCCAGGGTCCCAGGTGGGAGTGAGTGTGAACGTGCCGCGGGAGGTACCCTGTGGCCTTGGTGTGGCCTGATGGGCAAGGAGGCACCTTGAAGGTGCCAAGTCATGAGGGCCTCTCCACTAGGAAGCAGAGTCTGGATTTTATTGAGAAACTACTGTAAGGCTTTAAAGAGGGGATACATACTACAATTTTAGTTTTAAAAGTTGCTTTGGTATCTATATGGAGAGTGGGTGGAAGGGGGCAAAATTGTAAGCTTCTTGCGTGCAGGGGCAGGATGACAGGTGTGTCCTAACTCCCAGCCCCGTGCATGAGCCTGCAGCTCAGTGGGCACTCAGTGTGCGTGTGTGTGCATGTGTGTGTACAAGGAATTCACTGAAATGGACTTGTCGGGCGGGTTGCTGTCCACACTGCTGGTTACTCTGTGTGCTTTACCTCCCCTTTACAGGGTCCAGCAGCAGGTGGGGTCATTTCATCCTCTGCTTGTAGCTGGGATGGAGCTTGGTTACCTGGGGAGGGGGTCACAGTCCTGGCAGATGGGGGATCCCACAGTCAGCTCCCAGGGCAGGCACAGTGGCCATGGGGGCCCCAGCCCTCACAGACCTGTGCCTCAGCCAGGCCGTCTGGGCCTGTGGATGCCTCCCCCTCCCCCTGAGAGCTCTGAAAACTGTGTTATGGCCAAAACTGGTGTTTAACTGGCCTAAGTATGAGGGCCCTAACCCAAGACCACTCATAATGGGGCTCTGGCCAGGTGGGGGCTTGAGCCACTGGCTGGTGCTGCCTCCCAGCTCACGGTCAAGGGGCAAGGTGCCTGCCAGTGGTGGAGGAAGGGAGAAGCGGTGCACGGCACTTTGTCCTGTCTCTGCCTTCTGGGATGGGCTCTGAGCCCTGGGAGTTTAAAGACAAGGGGACTCCTCTCTAGGAGCAGTGGCATTCAAGTGCCCCACACTGGGTGGCCTGGGGACCTCTGGAGAGCCATACCCCCATGGGGCCTGGTTCTGGCTGGCCAAGTCCCCTGACTGCCATCTGGAGCAGGTTGTCTGTTCAGAGCTGGCTCTCAGCTCCCCAAGCTTGTCTCTACAGCTCATCCCAGGTGAGCGTATGGATAAATAGCATGCCTATTTGGACATGCTTTCTGGGCAGCCCAAGACTCTGGGCTCTGGGGGCTCTGGGCTCCACCACATTCCCTGACCAGGAAGCCTGCTGGCACAGAGACCACATGTTTCCACTGTGCTCTTTCTGTGTTGTGTGGGTGTGTGCAGGATTGTGGGAGTGTACATAGCCACCTTCTGGCTGTGTTCTCACCCGGCCTTTCCTCTGTGTGGTTTGTGTCTAATCTCCTTTTATTATCATCATTCCTATTGGGTTATTACCTCAGTCATATGGGATCAGGGCTCACCCTAACGGCCTCACTTACCTTAATGGCTTCTTAAAAGCCCATCTCCAAATATAGGCACATTCTAAGGTACCAGGGGTGGGACATCAACACAGAACTTTGGAGGGGACACAATGTAGCCCATAGCAGGTGTGGGAGAAACTTCCCAGCAAGGTCAGACCCAGTGAGAACAGCCAGGCATGGGCCTCACTTGCACTTCCCCCCAGCTGAGCTGTAGAGTGGATGGGGAGGCACAGCAAACTGCTGGCCTAGGGGCCACGTAGAAGACCCTGGTCAAGGGCAAGTTGCAGAACCCCCCTGAGTCTCTATAAAGGGGGCTGAGCTAGTACAGTCTGGACAGATGTAGGAGCAGGGATAACAGGAGGGATTTGCTGAGTGTGTCCAGGCCATACGGAGTGCCTTGAATGTGTGCAAGGGAGAGTTTGTGTTCCCTCATCCTTCCCTGTGGCCTGGCAGCATGAACTCGCATGATGGAATTGGGGACTGCCACCCAAGGCCAAGGGGGCCCGACGCTCCTGGGGCACACTAGCACATTCACCGTAAGTAAAGTCTAGAGACCCAAAGCTCACCCAGGTACCCAGCCAGTCCCGATGCTGACAGCTTGTGTGCTTTGGACTCCATGTGGGCTGCACTGTGTTCACATTAGCGCGAGGGTTCTGCTGGTCACATCACTGTATCACTGGGCTTTCACAAGCAGATGGGAGGAGGTATAAAGGGGACCCAGACAGGTGAAGGACTGTGGGGCTGGGATGGTCTAGGAGTGGCGATTTCCTGGCCCCTGAAGCATTTGTGCAGGGAACAGATCCCTAAAGGGGCAGGTCCTGGGCAGGCATTTTGTTTATATTGTTCAGCTCCCTGGTGTCCTGGAAACATACCACCCAGGGAGTCTCTTTCCAAAAATGACATGGCACATACTGGAAATGACAAGGTCCCTAACGTGGGCCTCGGTGACTGTTCTGCTCTGCAGTGTGAGGGGAGCCCACGCCCTGCCCAGCAGTGCATCTCCCCTCTGCTCTTGTCCCACACCCGGGACGCCAATGCTCGCCTGTCCACTGGGGAGGGCGCTTCCCTTCCTGCCCATAAACAGGAAAAGTTGACTCCCTGGTAAAGTAAGGCTTTAATGAGGGCTCACTTGAATGGCTTTCAATCCAGGCTGAAGCTGCTCCATCCAGATCAGCTCCTCTTCCTCTCCCCCCAGCCATCTGCTTCCCTCTGATGGGCTGGTCAGGCTCAGGGCAGACTCATGCTAAGGTCGGCCACAAGGGAGCCGTGCAAGGTGGAGGCCTCAGCAGGAGTTCTCAGGACACACACAGGGGTCACCCCCTGAGAGAGCTGCCCCTAGAGACAGACCACAGGTTCGTCACCAGGGCAGGTTTGGGCAGGTCATTGTCCCAGCTTTGCATTATGGTTGGAGTGCAGATTTTAAAGCCAAGCAGACAAGCATTCAGATCTGTGTTGCTGATTAAAAGAATCAGCACATTGCTTTGCCTGTCTGTGGCCATATTTTTCTCATATCTGTAAAGTGGGATAATATTGGTACTTTCCTTAGGGGGTTGTCCTGGGAATTAATGAGAATCCAGGCACAGCGTTTAAAGAATGGCGCCTGACACATACTCCATGCAGGCAGGTGGTTGCCCTAGTTTGATTCTGCTTGTGTGGTTGCGGCTCTGAGATGGTGTCTGAGCTTGGGGGTGAGGGTCCTGCAGGTAAGCAGGTGTGAAATGCAGGTTCAATCCTGGTCCTGCATCTGTGTCCCTGCCCAGGTGTCCTTTGTCCCTCCCATGCTATCTCTGCTGATTAGACCACCAGCCACTTCTCCGTAGCAGCCCCACACCCCATCCTGTACCCTGGCTGCAGGGGTGCTGTGTTTGCTTGGTCCCATTCTGACCTGCTCTGGCCCTGTCTCCCCACCCCATGGCCTCCCTGGTTTCATCCTGAAACCCTAAGACCAGCTGCCTGTGTTCCTTCTCAGCTGGAACACCCCCACCCCCACCAGGACTCACCTCAAAGGAAACAACTTTAAGGAAAAAAGAGGTTGTTTTAAATTTAAATAGCTGGGGCACAGTAGGACCTTATTAAAATACAGGGAGATTAACAAGGTCTCATTCCTGTCAATTATTAACAATGTACTTGTTCTTCAGAAAAGTACCCATGAAAATTTAAAACAGATGAGAATGGTTATTCACTTAAAACCATTCAGTTCATCTGCAAGTAATGTTTTATTCAGTGCATTAAATGAACATGCAGGGTTGGACACCTGCTGGCCTCTCACCCTAGGGCACCGACAGGATGGAGAGGGGCAGCTGAGGGCCACGGGGAGGGTCTCCAACCAGTTCATGGCCAAGCCCCCCTCTGATGGGTCCCAGGGTCCCAGTGGCCAGTGTAGGGCCAGGGGGAAGCAGGGTGCCTGGTGCGGGAGGCTGGAGGTCTCGCCCCGAACTGCTCTCCTCTCCGGGCAGCGCCCTCTCTTCCCCAGTGCCGCCTCTCTCGTCCCCCTCACTGCAAGAGGGTTCTGTCTGAGCGGAGCAGGCGGAGCGAGGGGAAGGGCTGGCTGCGTTAGGCTCTCTGCTGGCAGAGGGAAGGGCCTGCCCTGCTGTAGGGGGTGTTGGAGGCAGGCAGAAGCCACACTCGACTGTGACTGTGCAGAGCTTGGGCCTGTGTGCCTGGAGGAAACAATGGCTGGGATGCAAGGCCGCTGTGCTTTTTGATGTTTGATGCTTGGTGTTCTCTTTGCCTCACCTTGGCCTGCACCTGGCTGTAGAAATGGTAAGCAATATCTGTTGACTGAATCAATACATGAGCAAATCAACAATGAAGGTAGGCTCATGCCTTCCCAATGTCTCTCACCAAGGCCTCAGCCTGCCTGGCTTTCAGGGTGTTGGGTGTGACTCTGGGAGCTGGAAGACAGAGCAGGTCCTTCTGCAGATCCCAGAGCCCCTCCCTGGAGGATGGAGCCCCTCCGGCTGAGTCCTGGCACCCAGTCCTCTGGGAACCAGGGAAATAGGCTTCTCCATCCATTAGTTCCTCCTGCGTCTATTGGACTCTCATCACAGAGGCAGCATGAGACTCACAGGCCTGGTGTGAGGACTCTGGGCTGAGCTCTCTGTTCTGCACAGGAGCATCCATCTAAGCCTGTATCATTTCTCTCAAATCTTCTTTGGAAATTGAGCCCAGAGATGAATATGGCAGGCAGGGTTTGGGGAGCATGGGCTGGGTGTGGAACTCAGTAGCAGTCTGTGCTTGCTGAGGAACCCCATTTCTGCAGCCCAATACCTGCCAGTGTGTGAACAAGAGTGCTACTGAGTGGCGCTGGGGCGGGTGGGGCCCCTGTGATCAGGCGCTGGGGAAAGGGAGCCAGGGTATGTCTTAATGGTTATCAGCGAGACGGTAGCTGTGAGAAGTGGACGAGGAAGGGAGGGACTCCTCCGTGGGCGTGCCATCCTTAGGAAGACGTGAAATTAGGTCCTGGAGATTCAACTCAGAAGCACAGCACTTTACAGTCAGCAGAAGCACTAAAGCTTATGGAGGCTACTCAGTCATCATACATTCAGCCATGCTTGCCGTAAATGAGCTTACGTATTGGTGGGGAGGAGAGACAGTGACAGGAGAACCGAAATATATAAGGGAAGTAAGAAGATTTAGGGGCAAAAATTAAAGCAAAGTAGGAGTTCAGAGTGGCTGCTGAGTAGCCTCCCTGAGATGACGTTTGTATTGAGAACTACATAAAGTGAGCGGGCAGCACGTGGGCCACACATATGCCCAGGGGCGAGCTTTTAGGAAAAGGGAGGAGCACGCGGGCAGGGAATTTGCAAGAAGCATGATTGCCCTGGGTTTGGTGGTAGGAGATGAAGTCACAGAGGGAGGCAAGGCCGCTCTGGGAGGGCTTGGACCTTGTGGAGAGAGTACAGGAAAGCCACATGATGTAAGTGTGACTTTATTTATGTTTTGAAAAAGGCAAGACAAAAAAGCCATGAAGCCCTAGGAAGAATAGACTGTAGAAGTCCAAAAGCAGATGCAGGGAGAGTACCTGGGAGGCAGCTGAGCACAGGTGTGGTGGTCATCTGCTGGTGTGTCCTCAAGGCCAGTCAGGGGGAGTGGTCAGGTCAGGACAGGCGAGAGCCCCAGGACTGAGGGTCAGGGTGAGTTATGAGAAAGAGCAGTCAGGGAGGCTGTCACAGCCGGCTTCTTGCCTAAAGCAACTGCATGAATGAAGGTACCGTTGAATGAAATGACAGACTCCACCCTTACTCTTTTGTTTTTCCCTAGAAGGAGATGCCCAAGTGTGGAGCTCAGGGGAAGTGACAGGGCTGCATACTTACCTTCAAGTCAGGGTTACTGATGTGTACTGAATGCAGTAACATTCACCCTGTTAGGTGTACAGGTGTATGGATTTTGCTAGATGTATATGATCATGTGACCACCCCCCCTTCACCAACCAAGACGATGCAGGACATTTCCGTCACCCAAAAATATTCTTTCATGCCCACTTATTTTCCCCTTTCCTTATCTCCAGCCCTTGGAAACTACTGTTCTACGTCCCTGTAGTTTTTTCCTTCTTCAGAATGTCATATAAATGGCTGCAGATAGATGAAATTACATGCTGTGGTCTTTTGAGCCCGACCTCTTTCATTCTGTAGAACGCATTTGAAATCAATCCATGCTGGGTGGGTCAGTAGCTCATTTCTTTCTATTGCCAACTAGTATTTCACACTATGGATGTACCACAATTTGTTTTTCCATTCACCTATACATTTGAGAATTTTCCCCACATTTGGCCATTATGAGTGACACTGAAGTAAGCAGTCACACCCAGTTTTTTTGTGTACACACACCTTCTCTGTTGAGCAAAACCTTAGAAGTGGGATTTGGGGCCATAGTCAGCATATGTTTTGCCTTGTGAGCAACTGACCAGCTGTTCACTGTGCCCCTTTGCTTTCCCCTCGGCACTGTATGAGAGGTCTAGCTGTTCTGCATCCTTGCTGGCACTTGGCAGTGCAGGTTTGGAAAATGTTAGCCATTCTAATAAATTTGTAGGGCTGGGCATTGGCATTTGGGAGTATCTGTTGTATACACACAGTCACAGGAGTACATGTTCTCGGTAGGGAGGGACTATGCACAGCGAAGAGAGGAAGTCTGGGCAACGGGGAGAGAGGGCAGCTAGTCAGGTAGAAGGAAATTGAGGAGTATGTTCCACAGCCAGCCGGGCAAGTGTTCTAAAAAGGAGTGATCTACCAGCCAAATGTTGTTGAATGGCAACATAAAATAAAGAGCGATGGCTGGATTTAGAAAGGTGGTGGTTTGCGATGACCTTGCTGAGAGCAGCAGTAGGGCTGCAGTGCGTTGAGACGCAGGCGAGGTGGGTGAGCGGGAATGGACTGGACAGCAGCTCAGGCTCCCTGCGCTCCAGGCAGAGGCTGCAGGCTGCTTCACCGATTGCCTCCTTATTCTCTGTAATAGAAATCGAATTTTATTTGGGATTGTAGTAGAAAAGATTACATTTTTCCAGCTATCTGCGACTACATTTTGGATGTGTTACTAATACTTGTTGAATGGATTTCCAAGAAAATTCCTCAGAAGAGAAAGGCCAGAGATTCAGCAAGGGTCTGTTGCATCTTACCCATCTTCCTTCCTGGAAGAGGAATACACTGTTTGCAGCTCCAGCCGCCACGGGCGATCTTCAGCTAGGCTGACCTTGAGGGAGCGAGCACCAAGAATGACAGAGAAGAAAGACAGAGGGAGTTTAGATCCAGGTAGTTTTAGGGCCAAACTAGCTCAGACTGCCTGCGTCCAGATTGCTTTCCTTTGAACCCATATGTGTTTAAGCCAATGCATTTAAATCTATTAACAGTTGATTATGTTTCCTAAATAACACAAATTGTAAGCCTCAATATGAATACATCAATTCTCCCTAATTACCTGTTAATTTAATTTGACTCCCAGATGAATAAAAAGTAAATTCTTTTGGAATTAGACAAGCTGATGTTAAACTCATATAGAAAAATAAACAAGCAAGAATACCTCCGAAAATTCCAAAGCAGATGTACAGCAGGGGGAGATGAATACTATACTCATACTTTAAAACTGTAATAAATAAAACAGCATGGTGCTGGTACCTGGATAGTTAATCTGCTCAATAAAATAGAAGACAGAGTACAGAAATAGAACCAGATACAGAAGGAAATTTAGGGTATTGTAAACATGCTTTCTCAGATAGTCCTAAGTAAGTGGGAAAAAACAATAGGTTGTTCAATAAGCAGTGTTGGAACAGTAAAGCAGCCATCTGAGAAAATCACTGTTGAATCCATAACTTAGATATTAATGGACATTGTAAACTAGAGTGTACTCCAAATGGATCAGAGGCTTACAGGTAAACAAAACATGAGCCGTACAATTCCCAGGCAAATTAAAACATGGGGGAATTATTTATTGGCTCAGAGTGGGAAAGTCCTTTCTAACTATGACAGAGAAAAAAAGTACACCAATAAATCATAAACTAAACCTTGTTAAGTTTGACTACATAAAAAAATTTACATGGCAAACCTACCATAAGGAAAGCCAAACAACAAATAAAGTGGAAAAAAGGTTTGCAGCTCTGACCTCAGACTAAGGACAATCTCTCTAATGTATAAAGAGCTTCTACAAAATAAGACCAAAACCTCAAAAGAAAAATGGGCCAACCATATAAAGAGACAATTCACAGAATATGAAATACAAATAGCATTTAAATGTGAATAGATGTTCATCTTTACTGAATTTGAACAGATCAAAACTTCCCTGAGATGTCATTTTCACCTTACAGATTATTAGAGCTCAAAGGCTGGTACAGTACATGCTATCGGCAAGGGTTTGTGCCAACAGGTCCTGGTCCTTTGCTGCTGAGAGTCCAGACCGGGGGAGCTTACCAGAGATACCCTGCAGCATGCTGACCGCACTGGCACTGCGTGATCACTTATTTGATCCTTACATGTGAACCAAGAACCAGGGGCTCCGCCTTTATTTTCCAAATGAGGAGGCTGAGGCGCAGAAGAATTAGAGGTCTGTGTGTCGGGTGACAAGCCAGCCGAGAACTCAGGCCTTGTCATCAACCAGTAGGTGCATTCCCCTCAGCCGGCCTTCCTCCTTCCCACCCTGCCTTTTCTCCTCCCTGCTTTCCTTCTGCAAATGAGTACTGAGGGCCTGACCCGTGCCCAGAAAAGCATAAACTAGCCCCACCCTCAGGCTTCTGGCTGGTTTCGTTCAGATTGAAACCCGTGGGACCAGGCCATTGTACACAGTGGGTCCCTGGGACCAGGAGTGCAAGTAGAATCTGGAGGGGCTTGCTACTGCCCTTTCCTTGGGCATCTCTGAGAACCGGGCTGCTGCCCACCTGACCGAGGGGAAAGGCCATGTTGAGAAACAGACAGACATGGACGAGTCCAGGAGGCCCCGGGACCCAAGGACTCACCCGCGTGTCAGTGCAGGGAGGAGCTTGATATCCAGCCCATGACGGTCCTGCAGCTACTGAGGAGGCAGGTCCCTCAGGCTTGGTCTGGTCCCCAGATTCCATGGGGGGAGGATCTCTTTCAAACAAGGACAAGGCTGAGTGCATTGTTTAGGGAGGAGAGAGCAGACCTCGGCAACCAGGGAACCAAGAAGCCTCTCATGGCAAGGAGTCCTGGAGGAAGGGACAGGGAAAGGGCAAAGGGTGAGGCCTTCCAGGCCTTCGTGGGAACCAGAGATGGACACTTCTGTCCCTCCAGGGTAAGAGTTCACAGGCCAGAGAAGGCCTTCAGGTGGGACGTGGCAGCTCTCACTGGGAGGGTGCGTGTGTGCATGTGTGTAGGTGCCTGTAAGCAGGGGTGTGGGGGAGTGGGCAAAGATGGGCTTTGCTCCTGAGGAATTCACCGTCTGGTCTGAGGGGTCATCCAGAAAGAGAACAATAAGCCCACAGGCCTGTGGGGTGCTTCCGGCTGGGACGGGCAGGGGTGGTCAGGTGCTTGGCTGGCGTAACCACCTGTAAGGGCGGCCACCTGGGTTAGGGACCTCTCAGAGTCAAGGACTGCACTTGCCCAGAAATGCGCCTGCATCCTGTCTGGGAGTGGCAGCTGGGCTCTCACCCGGATCTCAGGATGGCTGCTGAATCCTGTGCCCCTTGGCCTGTGGCTGCCTTTTCGTGCCCTCAGCCCAGCCCTCTCTGTGCCCTCAGGCAGGCCTGGTGCTCCTGTCTGGGGAGGAGGATGCCCCTGGCTCCTGGCACATGCCCAGAGCCTTAGTGTACCCTTAGTCCGGTGGGCAGGTATGCCCTCAGGCTTTGCTCCGTGCCCCACTGGTCATCCTCCCCTCTGGCTTTCCTTCTGCTCCTGAGCTCAAGGGGTTGGACCATGCTTTGGGGCACTTGGTAGTGAACCTGGGAGTAAATACTTCCCAACAGACCAGCCCAGATGAGGTGTGGCTCTGGGGCAGGGGTGGGGAGCCTGGATCTGTGAGAGGCCCCCTAGGTTCCTGGGGGTATGCTCACCCTGCTCTTCACTGTAATGCTTGAGTGACAGATTCTCACCATTTCCTGGGGAAGCAGATTCTAATTTCAGTGTAAGAGTGTGCCTCCTTTCAGTAAGTCAGTCAATATCTGTCTTCCTGAGTCTGCCAATAGTTGGCTATTTTTCTGTCTCCTGGAGTCCCACACAAAAAAAATTGCTGCTCCTCCCAGGGACCCTGTAGGAGGACCTTATAAAGCTTGGGCTCAGGGCTCAGGGCTCAAGGTGCTCCCATTTCTTGCCCACCCTGGCCGGGCAGTCTGCTCTGACCCCGACCCATCCCCCAGCCTTCCCTCACCTACTGCGGTTCACTAGCCCTGCACCTCATTAGCTTCTTCCTCCTGAGTAGCTGGCAGTTGTCAGAGGTGATGTCTGCAGGTGGCAGAGAAGGCTTTGGTCCGAGGGCTGCCAGGGCCTCTCCAGAAGGTTTTCAGTTCACCTGGCCCTCTGATGAGAGCAGAAGACTCTCATTCCCCAGGGCTTCTGAGATGCCAGTGCTCAGGAAAGCAGCTTGGTGCCAACTGAGCCAGCCGGGAGTCCACTCCAGGCATATGGCGCTGCCCCGGTGCCTTCTGGCATCCCACCCCTGGGACAGTGGGAGGGAGAATGCCTCTGGTCCTTCCCTCTGCAGCTGGCCCACAGTGTCTTCCCAGGAACTGATGCCCCAGGCAGGGGAGCGGGGCTGGGTGCAAGGGCAGGAGGAAGGGCAAGGGCAGCTCTTCTGGCTCTCTCCTTCCAGGGCTGGCCCCAAGCTGCCTCTCTGCACACACAGTGCCGGGAGGGAGGGAGTGCGCGGGCCAAGCGGGGGCAGATCCCTGGCAGGGAGGAGCCCCGGGATGGCAAAGTGCTGCCAAGAGTCCTTGTCATCTTCCCACACAAGCCTCTGCCTGGTCCTCTGCAGCCAGCCGGTCCCCGCCTGTGTCCCCTCTTCATGCACCCCCCCCCCGACCCCAGAAGAGTAAAGATGTCCTTGCAGGCCTGGGTGCATATTAATGTTAGGGAGAATGCCATAGCACCTCAAAGGCAACAAAACCAGTTTGTGACAGAGGCTCTGGGAAGCCCCCACCCCCACCCCCACCATGGGAGTGTGTTTGAACCTGGGAGATGGCGGGACCCCATGAGACAGTGGTGGGGCCCCAAGGAGGATAAAACAGAACTGCAGCTGGCAGATGAGCAGATTGGGAATCTTTTGCTCCACCCTGCTTCTGAGTTGTATGTTCTTCGGAAATGTACCCTGTTCTCTGAGGTTAAAGGCAAGGAGGGTAGAAACACACGTGCACACAGACTGATCAACAGTGTGCTCTGCATTTCTAAGGGGGAGGCTGGGGGCGCTAGGTGGCATCAGCCCCCACGTTGGCTTTAGTTGGAGATGGGCTTCCTGCTCGGTATTTGCTAGTGAACAGGAACCTGGCGTAGGAGTCTAGAGGCCTGGGGTCCGACCTGACCCCCTATGAAATCAGATGGCCTTGGGTCTGCACCTGCTGATGTGACTTGTCCTCTTTGGGCCATCAGTGAAATGAGGGATAATAGCACCTGCCTCAGGAGGCTGGATAGGACACAGGCTCAGGGTTCAACCTAAGACTGCACTGTTTTCTGTGATGCAATTTGGTGCACATACTCTCATCTCTCTGTGCCTGGGTTCCTGCTCCTACCTTACAGGGCAGATGTGAGGATAAAATGATATTACAAGTTAAGCACTGAGGACTTGTCAGGCCTATTGTGTGTATCTGATCAATGCCAGTGGTGAAGAGCAACTCGAAGGCTTGTGTGAGGATTCAGTGCACGTAAGAAGTGCTGGGTGATGAATGGCTGTTCGTGGTAGTAGCACTTGTATAGCTGTGGGCTGTACAGGAACCTTCTGGCCTTCAATTCCCCATCTATAAAATGGGGGCAGCACCTCACACCCCTCCCTTGTCTCTCAGGCACGATGTAAATGTATGCCCATCCAAAAGTGTGTATATGTTTTTGGGAAAAGCAATCCCAGAGACATAAGATATTCCGGCTAATATGCATCTGCCCTCCACAAAATTAACAGCAAATCTTTCAAACCTATTTAAATAAGGCATAATTTTTATATTCTACCTCCAGGAGAGGAATGCAAAGAAGAAGGGAGACATGCCAAGAATGCTTCCCCATCTGGAGGGAATCAGATATTTTTAAGAATGAAGAAGGAACGGTTGAAGGGAGAGTACAGAGCACCCCCCAGGGCTCCCGGGCTTTGGGAATGCCTGGTCATGAAGCCCTTGTCTCCCCAGAAATACTTGTCCAGACAGCAGAATCATAAAATGGGACTCCACCACCATCTGGTCTCCAGTGTACAAAGGGCTTCAGTTTTGGTGCTGGACAAACTTGAACTCAACTCTCAATTAGCTTCTTGCTATTTGTGTGACCTGGGAAAGTTCCTCTGTTTTGTTATGTAAATTGGGTAAGTGACACCCCATCCTGAGGGTCACTGTATGGATTAGAAGCGATGCATGGGAGGAACCGTCCCCATGCTCACCTCTTCACTCTTTTCCCAAAACTTGATTAATGTTCTGGACTGAATGTTGTGTCTCCCCAAATTCACACGTTGACATCCTAGTCCCTAGAGTGATGGCCGGGAGGTGGGGCCTTGGGAGATGAGAGGTCATGAGGGTGGGGCCCCAAGGGAGTTAGTACCTTCACAAAAGAGACAGAGATGATCTCTCTCTGCCCAGTAAGGACACAGCAACAAGATGCCATCTGCAAACCTGCGAAAGAGCTCTTTCCAGACACTGAATCTACCAGCACCCTGAGCGCAGACCCCCAGCCTTCAGATCTGTGAGAAATGAATGTCTGTTTTTCAAGCCCCCAGCCCATGGTGTTCTGTTATAGCAGCCTGCGCTGATTGAGGCAATTGATATGTAAATAAAATTAACTGAAGGCATTTTGGGCACTTACCATCTGCAGCTCATTCCCAGGGATGGTCCTTGTCTGCCCCACTTACCTCAGTGGACACTGAGCATGGTGATAGGCTGGGAGGTGCAGAGAACTTAATTCGAAAGATGAAAATCTGGAAACCTCTAAGGAATTGCCAGTTCCTTGCCCCATTTCATTTCCTTAACCTAATGCAGATTTGCCCAGAAACATCTAACACTTTCCTAAAATCTATTTTCTATTCTTCTTCCAATCCAACCATCCCGTCCCCATCCTACAAAAACCAAAGCAAACCAAACAAACTCCAGTGCAGAAGGAAATGCCCACTGGCCCCTGACGGTGAGGCTGGACGGAAGCGCTTAGCTCGAGCGCCTGGCCCTGAGCAGGAGCTGAAGCAAAACGAGCCAAGGGCATTTTCATTCCTGCTTTCAGCTCCGCACTGGGTGCAGAACACCAAGCGGACGAAGACTATCAATACATGCCAGGCTGTGAGGGAAAGCGCACCTCACTTAGCTGCCTGGACATTGATTTTCACCTGCTTTTGTTGATGAAGCTGCTTTCGGAAGTAGTGATAAATCCATTAGACAAACATGACGCTTCATCATTCACAGAGTCTGCAGTGGTCAGGCCTGGGCTCTGGACAGACTGACATGACAAGGCTCTGCCTGCAGCTGGGGAGCCTGGCTGAGCCGGCATGAGGATGAATGGACAGAGCCTGCCTGGGGTTGGTTAGTGAGGGGAGAGGATGGGACTCGGGGCACCTGCTGACCCCACATTGCACATGCCAGGGCACGGCCAGCAGGTCTTGATTTGCATCTCAGGTCTTCTATTCAACTTTGGGATCTCAGACAAGGTGTTTGTCTTTAAGGCTCAGGCGTTCAGGAATGCAGAGCAAATTTTTTGCTTAGTGTACCTCTCCTCAAAGCCCCACTGAGGTGGACAGGATGGCAAGCCCTCCCCTTGTATAGACAGGGAACTCGCATTCAGAGATGTTAAGTGACTTGTATAAGGCCTCACCAAAGCATCAGAGTCAGTACTAGAACCTAAGAACACAGACTCGCTCCTTCTCGCTCCAGGACTCAGCCTGCACAGCACGCTGCCTCTCTGCTCCTTTGTTGTGAGAATAATACTGTCATTTCATCACAAATTGAAATAGGAACCTGACTGAGAAGCTTATGGGTCCCTGAGAATGCAGACGGGCAGTAGTTTGGGGTTGGCCTGAGACACAAATGCAGGTCACAGAGTTCCATGACCCCAGAGATGGGTGTAGAGGTTGGAGGGCTCATAGGCAGGGGACCCCAACTCAGACAAATCTTTAGTGAGTTTGAGGCAGGTGGTAGGATGCAAGCAGATAAAGCTCAGGACCTTGTAAATTTCAAAAAGCCCCAATCCAACTCAGCCATTTAACTAGGCCTCAGCTGCTCTGATTGGTTGTGCCCTATGCAGATAAAACTCAGCCATTCAAAGATCACTCAGATAGGCCTAAACTGCTCTGATTGGTTGTGCCCTGTGCAAATGAAGCACTGTACTTTCAGCTAATCAGGAGTGAGTTGTGATTCATTAGTTCAGTTCTCTATTAGGTCTGGGTCGGGGTGGAATTCCTCCTCTCAGGAGGCAATGGAAACCTCAGATACCACAGCCTGGCAGCATCCTCCCTGGGAGCCCTTCTTGGCTGGAAGGAGTTCTTGCTTTCTCTTTTCACTCATTAAAAGAGCTTTGCTGGTTGCTCTGTGCTCTTGTCTGCTGGCTTCATCCTTCGTTGCCTATGAGACATGATCCTGGGAAAAAGCAGCATTCTAGCCAGTAACACTGTGGTGTTGGGTTTCCAATGAGGAGCATGACAGAGTGGCGGGACACCAATAGGGGACTGACTCTGGGATGGCTCTGGGTCAGACTGACAGAACAGTAGTGCAAAGGTCCCCAAGAGCAGGTGCTGGGTGGTGCTGGCACCTCTACAGCCCTGGTGACATCCCATCTCTCCATCTGGGGACCTGAGTTCAGATATTCACACAGCTGTATGGACAGAGTGAAACAGGAACCCAGTGCTCCCCAACTTCCTCACCCTGCCTGGGGGCAGAGGGACAGGAGGCCAAGCAGGTGATTCTAACCCTTCTCCTGCTGGGTCCTGGTAGAAGGATCCAGAGAGCTGAGCAGCTGGTCCACAGCCACCTTCCAGGCTCAGAAGCAGGGTGGGTGCTGGGTAGGAGTCAGGGACATCTCTGGACCCAGCAGTGAGGCCCACAGAAGCTCAGACCCGGGGAGGGCTGAGCTTGCTGGGCAGGGCCCTGCCTCCAGGAAGCCCCTCCTGGCTCACTCAGTGTCCCAATTGCTCACGTCCCTGCAGTGCTCTGGGCACACACTGCATCACACTGACCTGAGTTTTCTCCATGTGCCCTTTCTCCTTAGCTGGAGAGTTAGCATTTCAGGGTACAAAGCCTGGGCTACACCTCCATCCCCTGCCTCTGTCCAGCTGAGCTGTGCTTCAGGGCTGATGACTGCCCTCCCCACCTGGAGGGCATCTTAACCCTGCATCTAACAGGAATTGCAAGCAGCACCTCCACACAATAAAGAAAACGGTACAGGTAGGAGAGCCCTTTCTGGTGGTGACATGGACGTTCCTTCCATGCTTTCGCAAATCCTCAGTGATGATGGATCATCACAGCCTAGCTGTGGGGAATATCTGGGACTCACCGATGTCTGACTGCCTTCCTCCCTGACCATACAGGAGACCAGCTTCCCACCTCCTTGCAGATGGGCAGGGCCACTTGTCTGGTTCTGCCCATTGAAATGCTTTGCAGAGATGAGGCATCTGGCTGGGCTAAGTCCATGGGAAGATGTGGCTTTGCTCCTGCCTGTGTCTTCTCTGGCCACAGCAAATGTAGAGCCTTATGTGGGGAGGGAAGGAGCACCCTCACCTGGCGCAGCATGGATTGCTGAGCCACTGCATGGGGCAGCTGCCCTGGAGAGCAGCTCAGATGCCTGCTGGCTCTGCTGTACGTGAGAACCACAAGTTTGCTGCACTGAGCCTCTGAGGCTTTGGCGCTGTGTAAAGCAGCATTATCAGGCCTGCCCTAACTAATACTGGGGTACACTACTGACTTTATAGTGAAGGAGGTTGAAGCTTGGTGAGGCTGAGTAGCGTGCCCAAGGTCACAGAGCTCAGGAGTCCAAGCACCAAATCTTGAACCCATATCTTCTGACTCAGGCATGAGCCCAGTCCTGAGCTGTTTCTCAGGACCTCCAAGCCAGGCCATTTCTAGTAGAGAACAGCATGACTACCCGGGGAGGGATGTGCCCTCCAGGGTCCCCCAGGCCTTCCAGCCCATCTTGGAAGTCACAGTACGTGTCAGGTGGGGAGCTCCCAGCCTTGCCAGCCCCCCAGCTCACACAGAGAAGACGCCCTTGGAGCTGGAGGGCCTGCCTGTACACCAGGTGAGGCCTAGTGAGGGAACGCCGAAGCTCCTGCCTTCCACGGACCCAGAAGCTAGGCCAAGGTTTACCTGGCCAGGGCCTAATTCACACAAGGTAATTATGACCTGAGAAGCCTGCGTGCTAATTGCTTTTGCTATTTCTGGCCTCTGCCCCCTCCTGATCTGTCCTCCTGCAAGAGACAGAAATAACCTGGCACTTGGAGGGTAATTACCGAGGAGCACTTCCGGTGTCAGCAGACTCTTGGCAACACCGTGCAGGGCGCTGACTCAGCATGTGGGTCTTGACCCGGGACCACGAGGAGGAGCCTGTTAGCTGGCTGGGGGAGCTGCCTGCTCCCCTCTGTCCTGGCAGGAGTGGGACCCGCTGGAGTCCTCCTCCCGAGCCCTCCTTGCCTCACTCCCACGTCATCCTTCTCCACGTCCTCACCTTAGGGAAAGGAACGTGAGCATGATAATGGCCCACAAAGAGTTTCCAGGTCTAGTTCCCCCGAGCTGTTGGTTCCCAATTGTGTCTCTTTTTCCTTCCTATTAGTCCCTACCACCGGTGGAGAGAAAATAGAAAAACTCAGAATAATGTGGTTAATATTTGTAAGTATGCCTCTAATGTTAAGAACAGAAGAATGACCGAGTTAGTGGCCGGAGAGGAAGGCCTGGGTGTTTGGGAAGTGGTGGGAGCCTCCTGACTGCACTCAGGGGCAAACAGCTAGAGCAAAGCTTGTGTTTGGGCCTGTCCAGAGACTGCCTCTGTCTTCAAGAATGCTAATCAGGGACAATTTTTATCCAGGTGCTTTCCCAAGATGGCTCTGATGAATCTTGATGCACAAGTCTGAGGCCAGGTAAGAGCAGAGAGCATACAAGGTCACCTCCCAAACGTGTCTTTGAAAATCAGTGCCCTCCTTCCTAGTCTAGCTTGCACCCCAGGCTCCCTTAGCCTCCATCCCAATCAGAGAGCTGTTCCTGGGAGGGTATCCACACATGGCCAGAAACCTCAGCAATTCAAACATGAAAAGACACCCTGTCATTTTAAGGCCCAGGGTCCTCGTGTGCTCTGGTGGGTCATTCACCCTTTGGAACTGGCAGTTGCTGCCTCTCAGACCTACTTACAGACTGGAGACTGTGTTTGGGGGAGGAGCCAGAGCTGGGAGAGGACGGGACGTTTTTCTTCCTAGGAAGACAGTAATTGCAAATTTGTCACCAGTGGTGACATGTGGTGAGCAATTAATTCTGGGGACTCCCTGCCTGTCACCATTCCTGGCTCCTGCACTGAGCAGCCTGCCTCACTCGGAAGGCCTATATCCTACCTTTCAGAAGACCAGCTAATTTGTTGTGTATCTTGCTCCCTGGTAACAGTGGTGGCTCTTTCAGCTAAGGGATAGGCATACCAAGGGTCCCATTTTGGTGACATCATTTTGTGAGGTCAGGGTATGGATGGAGAAAATGCTGGCAGGGCTAACACTTGTACAGAGCTTACGACATGCCACTCATGCTTCTCAACGTAGAGGTATTATAATGCCCCTGTGAGGCAGGTACTCTGATTATTCCCATTTTAGAGATGGGACAACTGAGCAAAGGTTAATTAACTGCCCCAAGGATGTACAGCCCAAAGGGGGCAGAGCAGGATTACAGTTCAGCCAGTCTTAACCAGGGAGCTACACGGCCCTCCCACGGGGAGGAGAGCAAGTGGGAGGGAGCAGACTGGCATCTGGCTGACCCGTGCAAAGCCAGCATCGTCACCACCATCTGTGTGTCCTTAGCCAACTTACATTGTCCCTTAAGCCTCAGCTTTCTCATCTATGAAACAGGGACAGCGGCACCACTTCAAATGGCTGCCATGAAGATGAGATGACAGAACACCAGGCTACCTCCCAACTCTTACCCAGCTCTGCTCCACAGGACCCGTGCTGACTTCTCCCCTGACTGGTTTGGTAATGCGTTGTTTCCCCAGCATCCCACTGGGGAATTGCTGCATGCTAGATTGCTGTCTAGAGCTGTGCTGACTTCTAAGACTGAAGGACAAACTTTAGAACCCCAAACCCTAGAGATATGAAACTGAATTCACGACTGCTTCCCAGCAGCCCTGGCGGGGCTCACGTCAGCAGTGCTGATGTCTCCCTCAGTGCTGGGTGTCCAGAGGTTAAGCCGCCCTCCGCTGGGACTCCAGGGCAGGCTCGGGGAAAGTGGGTGGCCCTCAGTCATCTGCAGCCATCCGTACCTGTCAGAGAAAGCATAGTGCAGACAGAGGATGGAAAACCCTTTATGTGTTGGGTTTGAGGGAGATTCAGTTCTCTTATGATTGTTTGAAGCGCACATTAAAGCAAGCTACGTGCCCTTGGACAAATAGCCCAGCAGTGAATGGGAGCAATGCGAGCAGGAAGCGAGTGGTATGCGGCCCAGCCCCACTGTGGTAGGTGCCATGGGTGACCTGCTGTATGTCGCTTCCCCTGTCTGGGCCTCAGTTTCTCCTGTTACACAGCAGAAAGGTTGACTCTAATGCTGGGATTTAAGTTTCCTTCTAGCTCTTATCTTCCTTTTTTTTTTTTATCAGTAATCACAATTGAAGTTTCAGGGCAAAGGAAACAACCCCCCTTGGGCCCTGCGCTGAGGAGAGGCCATCTGCACCTGAACGGGTGGAGTACATCCTAGGGCCTGGACTCTGCAGGAGGAGAGGCTGGCAGTGCCTGGCCTTCCCGGGTGCGCTGGGCTGGCCCGGCTTCCTCCTGACGGCGGCGGATCAGAGCAGAGGGCATCCGCTGCTCCAAACCGACCTCCTTCCTCTCCCGCCCCCTCTGGGGACCTGGTCAGGATGCTGATCTGAGAGCCGGTGAGCTGAGAGCCTGCCCGAGGACTCCTCTGCAAACGTCATCTGCTGCCCGCGACAGTCCCCTGCCTGCCTCTCTGGCATTGCCTGTTGCTGGGCTCTGGAACCTGCCAGCCAAAGCAGCCAGCTCTTCTGAGAGAGGGAGGAGGTTCCCTCCAGAGCGGGATGCGGTCTGCAAGGACAGGGGAGTGAAATTCTGAAAAAGAGCCATTTTGGTAAAAGGACGCCTTTGTGAGAGGCTTTGGGGACCCTTGAATCTCCGAGGCCTTACAGAACTCAGTGTAGCTGGCATTGGTGTCCCCACTATCGGGGCACAACGCCTGCAGCGCCTCTGTCAAGCTTTTGGCTTGGTTAGGAGGACGGGGACAAGAAGGGGATCAGGTCGGGGTGGTCCGGTTACGCTTCTGTGGGCTTGTAGCACTGCCCCTCCTCTGCCACAGGCCTTCCCACCCAGGGAGAGGGCATGTGAGGGGGTTCGGTGGGCTGGCTTTTCGTTCAAGCCCCTGGGCCCCACCTCTTCTTTCCAGGCTTTGTGATCGCAGCACACCGCTTACCCCTACTGTACCTCAGTTTCCCCAGTGGAGGAAAGGGAAAATGGCAGGTCTTTTTTCAGGCTTGTAAGGGCTACATGCGGTGAAGTATGCAAGCATGTATGAGGCAGGGCCTGGCTCATAGGGCACACCCCACATACGGGAGAGCGGGCATCTTCCATCCATCTCGCTTCCCAGGCCTGTTCTCCACAGCCAAGTAGCCATTATCAATTATTAACTCTTACCCAGGTAAAAAACCTATTCTTTACATCATTTTCCTGTCCATTTTTAGTTTTTCCATTCATTTTCTATTGCTGTTGATTTTATAGCTTTTTGTCCAGCTAGTTTTTTTCAGTTAAGATATATCTTAAAAATTAATCTATATCTATCACATATCTGTTATCTCTCTCTATGATCTATCTGTTATCTATCTACCTACCTACCTGCCTATCTATCATCTATCTCCATCCACCTATCTACAACTGTATAAAAACTTCCTCATTTGTAGAAGCACACGCATATTTCAGACAGTTCCATCAGTCTTGCCCATATGCAGATGAGACTTTCGAAGCAGTATTTGACCTTGATGATGGCATGAAGACTGAGAAGCCCTCAGTGGGCCGCAGCAGCAGGTCCTTGGGACCACCGGGTTTCTGGGCTAGAAATGCATGCCAAGCTGAAGAGCCAGGGTCTGTAGGCCTAGTGGCTTGTCCTGTTTCTCTGAAGCCAACGTCAACCTCCCTAGACTGGGCTGTGGGCTGGAGAGTCTCCTCCTCCTCAGAGGGTAGGGCCCCATCTCCAGAGGGGGGGTCTCTTGCATTCATGCACTCCATCCTCAGCCCTGGGGGGTTGGGAGCAGGGAACTGATGGGCCCTCCCCAGTAGGCCCTACACTCCCAGGGCTCCAGGCATTGCAGTGGGTGGTGGCTGGGTCAGCTTTACGGAGTGCTTGCATTTCACGTGCCTTCCCTTCTCTTTGCAACAAAAGGTTTCCCCCGCCTCGCCCACCCTGTCCTGATTTAGTGTGTCCATGTGTCACGGTTGTCCTAATCTCCCTGTAGTCTCCGGGACACCCTCCGTGGGTCTGCAGGCCACACCTTGGCCTCTCCCTGGTCTTGCCCCTGGTCCTTGCCTTTGTGTGAGGCATCTCTGCAGGCCTCTGCCAGCCTGCTAGTTCCCGTGTTTCCATTTGCTGTCCTGTGGGGCCCACTTCCCATCAGACAAAGCATCCCATCTCTTTCCTGAGATGCCGAGAAGGTCCCGTTCTTGCCAACATTCACGAGCACACATGTTAGCTTCTTCCACGTTGCTGTCACTGTGGGCCTGGGGTGAGGGCAGAGGCCAGGAGACAGCCCCCCTCCAGGCTGGGAGAAGCTGGCCAGCCTCACCTCCTGAGCCTCGGGTCCTCATCTGCACCCCAGGAGACTGTAGCTTCCCCAGGGTGTGGGAGTCAGTTCAGTCTGCACCAGCTAGGTGATGTCTCCACAATACCAGGAGGGGACAAGTGTGGCGATGTGAAACTGGAGTGGGTACACACAGACATGCTCAGGCACAGATATGCTCACAGACACTTGCACACACTCTCAGATACATAAACACACATGCTCACGTGTGCGCACACACAATCACTCTTGGTGTGTGCACTGTCACTCTCACCTGGATCAGAGCCAAGAGCTTTCTGCTGTTTTTGGAGGACATGTGCTGACTGACATAGGAAGAAAGCCAGTGTCTGGGAGTGGGCATCAATCCAAGGAGCACGGACTCTGTTGAAGGAATCCCGGTTGACGGGACAAGGCTGTCACCGTGACAAGACTCACAGGTGAGGAGGACGTGAGCTCTCCTCTCCCCAGCTCCTGGGTGTGCACAGGTGTGTGCCTCATGCACACCTGCCTGTGATCGTGGTCATGGGTGCCAGTGGAGCAGGCGTGCATCATTGGCATGCCTGCCTGTGTATAGGTGGCACGGGCACCCCGGCCCTTGCTGCACGTTCCTGGTGTGACCCCACAACCAGCGCTGCTGCCCTCTGCCCCTCCGCCTCGCGGCCAGCTCAGGGCTCCGCCCCGGGGTCTCTCACCCACCACCCTCTCTCCCACTTGCACTGGCTCTGGCTGCCACCGGTGCCCCAGGGAGGGAGGGGCTCAGGGCCGGGATGTCTGCCCTGCCTCACTGACACCCAGCAGGCCTTTCTCCACCTCATCATCAAGCCGATCTAAGTCTCGGAGCCCAGGTTTTGGAATCTGAACATACTGAAACTTTTCCCCAGGGGCCTCAGGCGCTGTCTCCCCGCTGAGAACTGCCCTGAGCTCCTCACATAGCATTAGTGGCTGGGTGACGGTGGAGAGATTTTCATCTTGTCCTTTCATCCTGGGCAGCTGAGGAGGACAACCGCCCTGCCTTTATAGGGCTGCTGTGTGAGGAGCCGCCGTCATCCCTGGTCCCTCTCTGCTCTGACTCTACCTGCTTCCTGATGCCCCTGGCGACTGGGGCTGCTTGGAAATGCTTAAGGAACAGTCCCGGGATCCTTCCTTCGGAGCGTACAGTAATGGGCCATCATAAAGATGCCGGGCAAGGCTGGACAACCCCTCCTTGGTACTGGGCGCCAGGGATTCTGTTCTTGGGGGCAGTGGGAAAGAGTTCACCTTGTAGAGTCCTCTAGGTCCGGGTTTGAATTCAGGTTTTGTCACCTACCTGTGTAGCCTTGGACACGTCACTGAGGCTCTGTGGCTGAGGGTCCTCATCTGTAAAAGGAGGCGCACTGTGAGAACTAACTGGGCTGAAGAATGAGCAGGTGTGCAGGGACGTGGTGCCATGCAGCTGCAGCAGCCCCCGAGGAGGCAAGGCAGGCTGGCCCACTCCGGAGGAAGTTTCTCAGGAGCAATGCCAGAGCAAGTGAGCTTGTAGCCCTCGGGGGGATGGACAAGGGGAGCCTGGCTGCCTGCACGGAGATGCAGTAGCAGGAAAAGAGGTTGGAAGTATGTGTTTTGGGGAGCATCTCACAAGGCCAGAGATACTTTAAGTGCTTCATAAGTCATCACTGCTTCATTAGCTTCATTTCAATGTCCTCAGCTTTGACCAGCATTTCCGCATCACCCCCAGCTCCCCAGGCCTTGGTGACCACTGTTCTACCCTGTTTCTATGAGTTCAATTTTTCTAAGACTCCATGTACAAGTGAGATCATGCAGTGCTTCTCTTTCTGTGCCTGGCTTATTTCACTCAAGGTTCATTCACAATGGGAGGATTCTCCTCTTGTTTAAGGCTAAATCCTATTCCTTTGTATGTATATGCCAAATTTTCCTTATTCATTCATCCACTGATGGACCCTTAGTTTGATTCCATATCTTGGCTATTGTGAATAATGCTGCAGTGAACACAGGAGTGCAGATATCTTTTTGAGATATTGTTTTCATTTCTTTTGGAAATATAACCAGAAGTGGGATTGCTGGATCATATGATAGTTCTATTTTTAATTTTTAAAGGAATCTCCACACTGGTTTCCACAATGGCTGCACCAATTTACATTCCTACCCACAGTGCACAAGGGATCCCTTTCTCCACATCCTTGCAATGCTTGCTATCTCTTATCTTTTTGACAAGCATCAATCTGACTGGTGTGAGGTGATAGCTCATTGTGATTTGCATTTCCCTAATGATTGGTGATGAGCATCTTTTCACATACCTGTTGGCCATCTGTATATCTTTATTTGAGATATGTCTATTCAAAATGTGCTTTGCTCATTTTTAAATTGGGTTATTCATTTTCTTACTATTGCACTGAGTTCCTTATATACTGTGGATACTAGTCCCTTATTAGATGTATGGTTTGAAAATATTTTCTTAATTCTTTAGGTTATTTCTTCTTTCCAAATGTTTCTTTTGCTGCAGAGAAGGTTTATATAGTTTGATGCAATCCCATCTGTCCATTTTTACTTTTCTTGCCTGTGCTTTGGGGTCATATCTGAAAAGTTATCACCAGATATTTTTTTACAGAAACAATCATGAACAGAATGTTGATGGAGATGTGGATGTTAAGACCAATTCTTATGAAGTCTCAGATGGAAATGATAGGCGTGCTGTTAGAAACTGGAGGAAAGGTGATCCTTGTTACAGAGCAGCAAGGAACTTGGGTGAATTGTCTTCTGGAGTTCTGAAGGTAGAATTTGCAGGTGATGAAACTGTAGCTGAGATTTCTAAGCAAAGTGTTGAAGGAGCAGCTTGGTTCCTACTGACTGCATATAGTAAAACGTTAAGGATAGAGATAAGTCAAAGGCAGAATTGTTAAGCAAGAAGGAACTAGACTTGGGAATTTGGAAAATTCTTTGCCTATCTGTATTGGAACAAAGAAGAAAACATATTCTGGAGACAACACTAAGAGTGTGGCTGAGCAATCATGTGATCAAAAAATCACATGTGATCAAAAAATCATGGCTGTGTCTCATGAACGTCATCAGCCACCTTGGCAGCAGTCAGGGGCAGAGCTGGGATTATAAGGGCAAGGATACTGCCAGCTTGAGCTAAAGGGGTTGGAGAAAATGGCTGGAATGGAGGAAGGCTGCCCAAGATTCTGTGAGTTGGGACTAGAGAGGTGTTCAGCTGCAAATGTGAGCTATCATTTGAGAAAAAGGGAGAAGGGCTCCAAAGGTGATTGGAGACCATCAGGACTGCCCACTCCCACCACAGGCCCAGAGGATGCAGGTGGTGTGTGCAGGGCCCCCCGGAGTCAGAGGGATGGGGCCACCCTTCCAAGCCATGGGAAAATGTCACTATTCCACTGGGCCTGGAGGGCAGAGCCTTGAACCAGAGAAGATTATTCTGGTGTCTTAAAATCTAATGGGGTTTGCCTTGCTTGGTTTTGGACACTTGCATGGGACCTGTTAATTCTTTCTCTTTGCCTACATTTCCCTCTAGGAGTGGGAATGTCTATTCAATGCCTGTCCCAACATTGTATTTTGGAAGCACATAATTTGTCTGGTTTTACAGGTTTGTAGCTGGAGAGGAATGAATGCTCCAGGATGAATCATACTTTGAGTCTTATGCATCCCTGATTTAGATAATATTGGATGAGACTTTGGACTTTAGAGTGATGGCGGAATGGTTAAAACTTTGGGGGCTGTTGGAATGGAATGTATGCTTTTTGTATGTAAGAAGGACATGAATTTGGGGGTACAGGGATAGAATGCTGTGAACTAAATTGTATCCCCACAATCATATGTTGAAGCCTTAACCCCACAATGTGATGGTATTTGGAGGTGGGGCCTTTGGGAGGTGATTAGGTTTAGATGAGGTTGTAAGGGTGGGATCCTCCTTATGGGGGCAGTGACCTTATAAGAACAGGCCAGAGAGCTGGCTGATTTTTTTTCTCTCCCATGTAAGGACATAGTGAAAAGACAGCTGTCTGCAAGTGAGGAAGAGAGTTCTCACCAGAACCTGTCCATGCTGGAAACCCCGATCTTGGGCTTTTAGCCTCCAAAACTGTGAGAAATAAATGTCTGTTGTTGAAACCATCCAGTCTATGGCATTTGTTTTGGCATCTTGAGCTGACTAAGATACATGGTGACTATAAGTTCTGTACACACAGATGTCTATTTGCTGTATTTCACCAGGTTAAGCAACCAATTATTACTCCTTTCTGCACTTGGCAGGGTAAGGAGAGGTCATCTAAAATGTTTCCAACAGAACAGAGTGCAACCCATTGTGATGGGGGGTAAGGGGGTGTGGAGGATAATTGCCCAGCCTGGACTGGACAAGGTGGAGAAGGCTGGATGCCACCAGGTATGAAGCCCCTTGATGATCGTGAAAATAAGAGACACAACTCCTATGAGGCAATGCCTCACAGATGTGAGCACAGTTGATGGGGAAGTTGTATCCGCACATTTTACACTGTGCTGCACACTGTACTGCACACACACCATGCAAATCACACACACACACACACACTGTGCCACACTGACCACACACCACAAACACACACACACTGCGCCACACACCCTACTGCACACCGTGCCACACTGACCACACACACACACCCACACACACACACACACACACACACACACCCTGCACTGCACCACACACCACACATGGCTAATGAGAGAGAATACAGGGCATATCTGATGTCACTGACAAGATCATGTCTTGTAATATGATACCAGAAATCCATTTACTACCTACCGTCATCTGTGCTTCCAGAATTTCTGTAGCTTTAGTTTCTGCCCTTTGAAAAATTCCCAAATTTTAAGTCCTGAGTCCAGATCAGAAGTTGAATTCCATGTATGACACAAATGCTTTGACAGGAGCAATAATGCGTCTATAAGGAGTTTTACCTTTTCTGCGTCCGGGGCTGCTTCAGTACCTTCTGATCTCCAGTCTGTGGGCAGCCCAGCACAGCCTTACCTAGAAAAATAGGACTAGTTACTTCTTTGTCCCTGTCCTGATACCCTGTGGGCACTGGTTGCTTTAAAAGTTTCAACCAGGATAGGAAGGGAGGTAAGAAGGCCCCCAAGGCTAGAGCTCCAGACCCCGGGGAGCAGCCCCGAGGGGTGGGGGAGGCCCGCACAGCAGGTGTCTGGAGGGGGGGTTGCCCCGCCTTGCTGTGCGGCCCCACCCCTGCTCGCTGGGCCCTCTGGGTCCTTTGAATGCGGTCTCCTCACTCTGAGCGTCCTCAGCAGGGGCTCTGGGTAGAAGAGCCCCTGGAGCCCACCCCGTGAGCCGGAGCACCATCAGCGGGGCGTTCAGGGAAGTTCCTAGAGGTGAATGAGAGCGAAGGACGCGGGGCTGGGCAGTGACGGAAGAGCCGTGGGGCTGTCTACGGGAAGGTGGAAGGGGGCACCCCCCAGGGTCCCGATGCTGCAACAACCATCAGGGGGATGGGAGGATGTTTGAACGGAAGCACAACTGGGCAGGGCAGCCTTCTGTTTGACTGCTTTGGGAGCCCCACAGCCTTGACCTCCCAGAGAGCTGGGTCATTGGAATGAAAACGCGCTGGCATTTCAACTCAGACCCATCCCTTACTGATCTGAGACTCGGTGAGTTCCTCGTCTGTAAAGGGGGACTAGCAGCCCCCCTACACGAGGGCTTGGTGAGGGCTAAATGCAAAAGATGTGCTCTGATTTCTGTGCATGGCCCCTACGGGGAAGTCAGGAAGCCTTACCTGACTGCCTGTCCCTGTCTCCCCCCTTCCCCCTCTCCTCCCCTCCCCTCCTCTCCCTCCCTCTTTCCCATCCATCCTCCCCCCACCTTAGTCTATGGCATCTTTTCCAGCACAGCCACTCTCCCAGCCTCCCAGGTGAAGGTCAGACCTCACATCCTCTACCTGTATCTGCATCTGCTTTCTTTTCTCTCTCATGGTGAAATCCTTCAAGGGTAGCTTGAAGTGAGAGCCCCAACTACTCCACTTGCTGGGGGAGATCTCCATAGCAACCGCTGGGCTGCTTTGTCTTTCCTTCCTTCTTCCCCTAGGCTAGATGCTCAGACCTCTTGCATCCAGCCAACTGCGCTGCTTCTAGGGGACAGGCCAGCCTCTGTGCCCAGCGGCTTCCGGGGGACCCACAGGACCATCTAACTTTGAGTGGTTCCACCCAAGAAGGCAAATAACTTGGATGTTTGTGCATCTGAAACAAATATATTGTGCTTCCTTTGAGAACTGTGATGGTTGATAGAAGGATGAAGGTCTGACTCCGTTCAGTAGATGGGCAGAGGCTGCATCAGACCCATTCTTTGCTCAAAGTGCTGCGTCTCCGGTAAGAAAATGGGGAAGACACCGCAGCAGAAGGAGATGACACTCCACAAGAGAGGCATCTTTCTATTCTGGGCCAAATCTGAGCCAGTTTTAAATACTGCACTTGGCTTTGGAAGCCCTGCCTCCAGCACCCCTCCAGCCTAGGGGCTGGGGAGGAGCCTCTGCAGAGAAAGCCTGAATTGCCCTGGCCTCACTGCATACGCAGGGCTGGGGGCAGCGGGGCAGCACGCAGTGGGTGTCAGTGTCAGAAGGGGACCAGCAGTGGGTGGGCCCCTCCACGAGATATGTGGGTGTGGCTTGGGCTGCCTCCTGTAAGGTGCTGTCGCTGGGCCCCTCCTACCCACCCGCCTCTGAAAGCTGGGCCAGGACCCAAGGGCCATCCTTGCCTCCTGCCCCTCCTGCACCCACGCCTGTGGGGTGGCCAGTCCTATGGACCTGGCTACTCTGTGTCCTCAGCTTTAGCTGCTTGTTCCCATCCCCATAGCTGCTGGTGTGGTTGGGGTCCCCACTATGTCCCCCATGGCCGCTGGTGTGGTTGGGGTCCCCACTATGTCCCCAGGACTGATCCCACAGCCTCCAACACCCCACCCCTCACACTTGCTCACTTGCTCCAAAACACTCTTATGGAGACTCTGGTGGGAGCCTGCCTGAGCCCTGCTTGAAGCCCTTCTGTGGTCCCCCTGGATTAGGGGTCAACCCACCCTCCCTGGCTGGTGCCTAAGACCCTTCCCCTCCTAGCCCTTCTCTGGGAACCAGGAAGTATCCAGTCAAGTCTCTGGGTGCTGTGGGACCTTCTTCCCACCCCAGTCCCCTGCTGAGACCTACTGACCTCCCGGGGCCTCCTCAAGTTGTCCCCTCACAGATGTCTGGCAGCTGGCCTCTCTGGCCTCATGTTCCATTAGCAGATATTTATGACAACTTTATGTGAATTGTCTGTTTAAGTGCCTAACTGTTCTCCCGGATTGCAAGGCTTCCTGACTGCGGCTGTGACTTACCACGTTTCCTTGGTGTTCAGCTCAAAGCCTGGCACTGAGGTGGCTTCATAGAGTTATGGATGAATGCATAAATGGATGAATGCATTGTGGAGGAGGGAACATTGGGTGGAGGAGGGAAGTGGGGAGGAGGAATGTGGGCAAGCAGTCTTCCTCCTCCCCTTTGGAGCAAATAGCAGACCAGGTTTCTGTGTGCACACTGCAGGCAGCGTTGGCATGCGACGGCAGGCAGTGCTTAGCCTGGGCTGCAGGGCCGATGGAGCACCGTCAGCCCTGGAGGTCTCACAGACTGCTCCAGGCTGGGTAAAGTGACTTCCTCTTGACCTCTCAACTCCTCCAGCCCTGCTCCCAGCAGGGCAGTGGAAGTAACCCCAGTTGGTGTAGGAGGAAGCAGACTCAGGGTATCTTCACTGTGGGACGATGGGCAGAAAGTCAGGGAGCACCTGCTGGGTCGTGTACCTTGCGCAGCCAGGCAGCACCTGGGGATGATTGGGTCAAATGAGGAGCCCGTGCACAGAACTTTTGTGCGTGCATGCATGCGCATGTGTGCAGTGCTTGTGGGCATTGTGTGTGCATGTGAATGTGTGTGCA
This sequence comes from Manis pentadactyla, assembly GCF_030020395.1. NCBI lineage: Eukaryota > Metazoa > Chordata > Mammalia > Pholidota > Manidae > Manis > Manis pentadactyla. The sequence continues at coordinate 21,664,916 of NC_080031.1, read as the reverse complement.
CATGCGTGGAAGTCTTAGGGTTCTAACTGCACAGAAGTAGGAGAGTGGAACTCATACCTACACAAGGGAAGTGCTGCCACTGAAGGGCAACAGAGATTCTGCCACAGCCCCAGGGAGCAGGGGAGAGAACAACTCCACTGTGATTTGGGTGGGAAAATCCCCTGTGGTAACTGGTACCCTGAGCCTCCATTGTGCATCGGTGTGGAACTGGAATTGACAGTTCCCACAGTTCCCGTGTGGGCTGCGGTCCCAGGCTGAGCCCTGAATATAACATTGATTCCAGGTCTGCGATACCCCAAGATGTCAGGAAGAAGCTAACAAAAAACTTAGGTCTTGTTGGATTTCCATCAGGCAAAAAGTTATTGCTGATATTACGAGTTCATGATAAACATATTGCATATTCCATGCATTCCCTTATGAGCTAAACTCGGCAGCCCAAAAACAGGGGTCCTGGAAGCCCAAGCAGTGAGTGCAATACGGCACATGAAAGCCTCTAAAAATTATTAGACAGAGGACAGAGAGAGAAGCCATAGGAGGAGCAAGATATATGATAAAAGACAAGAAGGGTGGAAAAAATGAACTTTCAAAATGAACATAGGTTGTGTTAAAATAAAAATCAAATGGGCAAACTAAGCAGCTGACAGAACGCAGTGAGGAAAGTTGCATGTGAAGAGGAAGACAGGCCAGAGGACACCACCCAGAGGGCAGCACCGGTGGCCCCTGGGGCCCGAGTTCTGCGAGGCAGAGAACGACTCAGAAACAGGGAGGGCAGAAGCAGGTCTCTTACTCACCTATGTGGGGAGGCAGCTCAGTGAGACCGCGGCCGCGGAAAAGCAGAACTGAGGAGATACGAGCACGCAGATTGGCTGTTACATCGTGGGCTGAGTCCATTATCCGTTTAGCACTTTTTTGTGCACCTTCCAGGCAGCGAACATCTCGTGCGTGTGGACACTTGTTCAGGTGTGAGGTTGAGAGAGGTGCCGTGACTAAGGGTCCCATGGGGTTGAGCAGTGTGGCTCCTCTGTCACTCTGCTCCCTCTGCCATCCCCTCCCTCTCAGAAAGGCCTGAGCACAGACCCAGTGTCAGGGGAGGATACACTGTGCTCCCCCATACCTGTTCCTGAGGGACATTCCCTCCCTTCTCCTGAGCTCCCTCATGTTCCTAGCATGCATTGCTCTGAGCCGGAGACACAGGCAGCCCAGAGGTCTTGGGGCTCCCCTCTGCATGCTGCGTGGGGCCCTGCCTACTCTTGTCTGCTGTGGCCTCTTCTAGGTCTCAAGGGTCTGACTCTGGGCCTTGCTCCCCAGGGGCAGTCCGTCCTGGCAACACTTGCTTGAACTTCTAGCACTGAGCAGAGAAGATCTGCTGCATGCAGGCCTGCCAGATAAACACTGGGCACAGTTCAATATGCATTTCAGCTAACAACACACTTGTTTAGTTGAAGTGTGTCTTTAATACTTCAGGACACCCTGGCTTTTTGTTTCCCATCAGATCTGGCAGCCTCTTGCATGGTCACAAAGGGCAGAGTCAGGGCAGAATCTGGCAGGGAGCATAGTCCACCTCCCAACACCAGGGTACGGGCAGGACCTTATGCCACACCTCCCTCTCTGAACAGCTCTCTCCTCACCTGTAGATGCTTCCCTCCACCCTCCTCAGTCTGGGCTTCCTTGCAGGGAGGCAGGCAAAGCCCATGGGAGAGGCTCCCACTGCAAAATTTCTTCTTGCAAAGAGCAGAAATCCCATCCGTCAATCCGGGTGAAGGCTCTGGAGAGTGGCCACGGCCCCCACATGGGCTAGCTGCCCATTTGTCAAGAAGAGGAAGATGGAAACTTTGCCAAGCTGAGAGAAGCAGGCAGCTCCCCAGACAGCCTGTGAGGCCAGGACAGGGCATCATCCACCATGGGTGCCGTGGCCCTGGGCTAGACAGCGCCCTCCACAGAGCCTCAGTGGCCATGAGTCATGCACGTGGGACAGGCAGACATGGGAGAGTGGGTGGGGTGAGGTGGCAGATCCCTGAGGGGATCCCAGAGGGGAGAGGATGGGCCTCAACATCCAGGAGGAGAGAGGGGCAGGACAGGACCCTGGGGGCTCAGGCCAGGCAGGAAGCAGCCATGAGTTGTGCTTACTTGTTCCCATGAGCATTCAGGGGATTCATGGGCCAGACGCTGCATTGGCCACTCCCACTTGCTATCAACTCATTTATCCCCATAAAACTCTAAAAACAGTTTTTTGTTAGAGTGACCATATTGTCCAGAGACTTCTTTGAGGTGAAAAGAGATGTGTCTAATAAATATGTAGGGACAGCAGACACCCACCACGATGGCTCTATGCACACTGAGCCATGAAGTTGCCCTTGGGAAAATGGGGGTTCTGAGCCAGAGGTAGTTTTGCCCAGGTTCAGCAGCAAATTCAGTGGCAAATTTGGGACTCCAAAGCTAAGGTTTGAAGAGTTCTTATTCCCATCAACACCTGGTTTCGTGACCTCAGAAGCTGGAGAAACACTGTACTCTGCTCTGCGGGGACTGCACACTGGTGGCCACGACCTGAGCAGGGCAGCTCAGGCCTGAGGGGCCCAGGTCTGGGCTGGGACTCCCACTTGCTGGGGGAAGCCTGCAGCCACCCTGCTGTGGGCTGTTGGGTGGCAGGGAAGCTCTTGAGCAGTCTGTGCATTCAGAACCCAGCCCGTCTGTGTGGAACAACCCTAACCAAGCCTTCTTTGTGGATCAATTTGTTCAGATAATGTTTTCCTCATTTCAGCGTGGGGCCTCTCTTTTCTCCTGGAATCTGGCTTCCTGAGCAAAAGGATAGTATAACGTGCATGTGTGCATCAGGGGTGTATATGCATGTATGTATATTCATTCCTGGGTAGCTTTCTAACTGGTTTCATTGACTTCCCTAACTTGTTTTATTGTAAACAAATTAGGAGAAAAGGACAAGCAATTCCTTTTTTTGCTCTTTCCTTTTTTTTTTTTTGAGCATGTCATTTCTTATTCCTTTATTCAACACCTATTTATTGAAAACCTGACATATCTAGGCACTGTTACAGGTTTTGATGACACAGTAGTCTTAAAAGATTTTTAAAAGCCCCTAACCCCAAATCTGACATTTTACTGGGAGCCATGAGCAATAACCAAATAACACAAAAATATAATTTAAACTGTCAGGAAGTTATAGGTGTTCTGGAGACACTTAAATCAGATTTAAGAGAGAAACACATTCAGAAACATGAGGTCCTGGAAGAAGACAGACTGGAGGATGAGGGGCTGGGGGCCAGGCTGAGGGCGCCCTGACCAGGCACAAGGATATTAGGCGCTTGAAGACATGTGTACGTCAATGCCGAGTAACAGGAGAGCAAATGCTCAGCAGTAGGTGCGCTGTTGGAGGATCTGGTAACAGTAGAGATGCTCAGAGAAGGGTGAATTCATGGGCAGCTGTGGGGAGACTACTGGGAGATGAGGGGCTCCTGCATGGAGCCCTGGAGGCTGGTCAGAGAGCACGTGGCCCTCTCAGGGTCCCGGGGAACCTGTTCTCTGATCTGGTCCTCCCCTGGCCTCCTGTATGACTCTTTTTTCCAGCACGGTGCTCCCACAGCCCCTCTGAGTGGGTAGCCACAGCCCCCCACCAGACCTTCAGTCTACACTATATATTTTCCAGTCCACTTTTGAGCTTTTTACAGCTCAATCCTTGCAGACTGGGAGTTGAGGAATGTCTTCTGAAGGAAACAACCTTTCCTCTGCAACCAGGCCCTATCCCAGTCTGTGAGCTGAGGCAGGGCCTCCTCTCTGAAGGCACTGGGTCCACCTTCCACCCTGGTCCACTGGACTTGGCCTTGCTAAAGAAGGGCCACGCTGTCAGGATAGCCTCTCCACACAGTACCCAGGGAGCCGGCATGGGGCCTGACCTCTCAGGCATCATGAGGGTATAATGAGCTGGCATAGTCCTGCCACACAATAAGTGCTCATTAGGTATTAGGTGCTATTGTTAGTTGCTATTATGAAGTACCTGGTAAGCGTCTAACATTTTTGTGAATGTTGTACAAAAGTTCATCTGCTTTAATCCTCACAAATACCTTAAGGGGTATATATTGCTGTATTGATCCATTTTTATAAGTGAGAAGCTGAGTCTCAGAGAGGTTGGGTGAATGATGTAGGTCACACAGCAATTAGGGGGAGCTGAGATTGCATGCCAGGCCTGTGTGACCCAGGTGCACGCTCCTTGCTTTCTGGGCACAGTGGCCAATAGCCTGGTTGGGGAATGGAGAGCCTTCCCATCCTCTCCATGGATAGAGCCAGTTTTCCATTCTCCCCTCCCTTGGTTTCTCATCCTGGGAGCTGGGGAAGGGCAAGCTACAGGAGGCTCACTTCACACCATGTCGAGTCGTGGAATCATGCCTTGCAGCAAACAGCAGCCAGAGTGCAGTGACGGCAGTGGAACGGTTTGTATTAGAATCTATTATGTCCCAATATAAATCAATTATAACCGTTCTGCTGGAGGGAAGCTTCATGTATAATTAACATTTGCTGGAGGGAGAAGGAAGGAGCGAGGGAGGGTGAAGAGTTGCCTTTTTCAGGAGAGGCCCACAAGGTGGGGTCAACCTGTTTGGGTGCAGGTTAGCAGAGACCCTAACACTTGGCATTCATGTTCTCTCTAGCGCTAGAGCCCTGCCCAAGCCCTCCGAGGGCCTAGGCACACCATACACATTGCCTAGCTCAAAGTAGCCCCATGTATAGATGAGGAAAGAGAGGGTAACAGACCTGCCTGAGGCCCTGTGGCCATTAAGGTCTGTTTGTCTCTCAAACCCCCACCTCTCAGGCTTGGAGGCTGCAGTCCACACTGGGACTCTTCCTTGCTGCATAATTCTAATCAAATTGCTTGGTCAACGGTCCATGCTCCAGATCGCTAATGGGAGGCTCTGCCTGCTCATGGCAAGGCTGGAAGAATCCAAGGGGAATTTCAGTCCTTCTTTCCACTCACTCCTCCATTCCCTGTGTGCCCATTGTGAAAACCCAGACAACCTGCCCAGGAGGAGCCCAGCAATGGTGCTGATGGTGGGCTGTGCTGTCATTTAGGGAGCGCTGACAGCACAAATGGCTGAGTGCAGGGCTGGCTGCCCACCTTGGATGGGAGGACTCCCCCTGCTTGGCACCATCTGGGCCTGGAGAGCTGCCTGGGGAGCTCCCCTGGGGCTGGGTTGCTAAGGACATGTGACAATAACTGTGAGAGCCAGCACTGACCCTGTGCATCCCTTGCACCCAGCTCTGCACCAAAGACTTTATGAACACACTCTTCTAGTTCTTATGAATCTGTGAGGGTGGGCAACATCATCGCTGAGCACAGAGATGCTAAGCGGCTCACATAGCCATTTAGCAGGTACATGGTGGAGCTGGGAGCTGTGTGCAGGCAGTCCCATCCTGAGAAGGGTTGTGTTGGACTCTGACACCATGATACCATGGGACACCCATCTTGGCTGGAGGTCACACATTTTAGTGTTGTCATTTTGTAACTCAGAGTGGTGGAGGTGATCATTTCCTCCATCCCAACGTCCTCTTCTCCAGGGAAACTCTTCCTTTTTCTCATTGTCCTCTGCTGCATCTGGGGACATCGTGAGTGTGGTAGAGAGAACACAGGTCTTAGGAGGCAGACAGACCTGCTCCACATTGCAGTTTGCCATTCTCATGCTTAAATCACCTGACCACTCTAGGGTGTCTGCAACTTTGAAATGGGGCCATGACACCAATCTCAGGATTGCCAGGGATGACACACAGGCAACAGATGGTAACCTCTGGTCATGGGTCTGAAGATGGCAGGATCCGTATGGGCTGGGGGCAGGTTTGAATGGACCTGGACCAAAGGCTGCATCCAGGGTGACAAGGTGGAGCCAGACTAGCTGTGCCTGCCTATGGGGGTGTGCACGTGCGCATGCATGAATGTGCACGTGAGTGTATGCATGTGCAGAAGGGAGCCCTGCAAAGAGGCTGAGGTGCTCAGGAGGGTAAGGGGGTGCATAAAGGATACTGGTGGGCTTGGCACCTAGGGGACAGGGTGGAGAAGGGCCTGAGGCCAGGTTGCCCCTCTCTCTTCCCCCTTCCTCTCCTAACTGCACTGTGAACCAGACAGAAGCCCCCACACCCCACTGGATCTCAGCTGCAGGGAAGTTGGCCTGATCACATGCGGCTCAGCCCCTGGGAAGCCTGCACTCCTTTCTTCCTCTTGCCCATATGTCCTAGCCCACCCAGGACTGTTTTGATTTCTGGGACCCCACCAGGGCCTGCAGGGAGAGGATAGCCAGCCAGAGGGGTCTGCACGGCCACACAGGGACTATGGCCAGGGAGCTATGCACAGCTGTATAACGTCTGTTTGCCCTTCACTCAGGAAAGCAGCAGCTCTATCGGGTGAGCTCAGGAATCTGAAATCTGATCTACTTCCCTCAAAGTATTTCTCCATCTGCTCTGTCATCCCAGCCCCTGGGCCTTGTTTCTCTTCCCTTATTGGCAGGTTCCTGGGTCCCTTGCTGACTGCCAGCTGCCTTTTCTCTCCAGCTGTGACACTGGGCACACCTTCCTCTTTCTAAACACAACGTTTTCAGAGCTGCAGAGACTCAGGCCCAAAGGCTTGTTTGATGGCCTCCAAACAAATGGTACAAATCTCCAGGACAGCCCTGATTCTATCCATCAATTTGCATTAAGTAAAGACACAGAGGTCAAGACATGATGTCTGAAGTTGAGCAGCACAAAGTCTGATGAGAGCAATCGGTGAAACAACACTGCCAGTCTTCATCTGCTGACCTCAGGCCTTTGCACGTGCCGGTCCCCACCTGAGCACAGCCCTCAGCTCTGCCCTGCTCACCTGATAGCATCCCTGGCATACTCTGAGACACACACACAGGCATTTCTGCTCAAACTCACGTCACTTAGGTCCCCCGATTAATCCCATACACTCCTGCTCTCTACCTCACTGCACTCATGACAGTTATAGCTTGGATTTAATTTGTGCTTGCTAATTTAGGCTGTAAGTTTCCTGAGGACAAGGCCTAGTCTGCTTTGTTCTGCATTTGATAGTCAGGGGTTAATGGAATCAGGTACATACTGGACACCAGATAAATGTTTATTGAGTGAATGAGTGAATGGAAGCATGTGGACAGCTGGTCTACCTTCTCCTGTGAGTAAAACAGGAGGGGAAGCCCTCTTTGAGAATCCCAAATTAAACAGTCCTGCCAAATATTCGATGTTAAAAGTAGGAAAAACTGGGTATGCAATATAAGAAACTTCTGCACTCTTGTCACAAATTCCCTGTATATGTAAAACTCTAAAATTGGAACATTATCAAAGGACTTCTAGTTTTGGGTCCGGAATGTAAGGAGCTTGGAAATTATAACTTGTGTTCTTATAACAAGAAAAAAGTTGAATGAACTGACAATCCACAGCTCTTCCAAGATCCATTAAAGAATTGAGGTCACAGGACAAAATGCAGCGCTAATAATTGGAAAGACAGAGATACAGAGAATCGTACCTTATGGAGCAGAGACACCCAGGCAGAAACCTTTGTAGGAGCCAATACAGCACCGGAAACCTAACCGGCAGCTGATACATTGTTGCAGGGAAGGGAAAAGCAGCCATTCTGGAACGGAGTAAGTGACAAGGGGGATTTCCACGGACTTGCTAATGGCTCCAGGAATGGGTGTTCAGGGCTCATGCATCAGTGTAATGCAAGGAAATCTCCAGCATTTTTGATTCAGGGTGAATTGTGGTGTTTTGTGTCTGACATTGGCAGGAGGTTGTGGGTACTCGGTGAAGCAAACACATGGCTTTCCTGGGAGGGAAGCTCTCCGTGTTGACCTGGGACTGACATTCAGGATGTCTAGGCAGAAGGGGGTCTTGTAACCCAGGAGAGAGGCTTCTTCTCTGAAAATCAAAAAAAGAAAAAGTAAATCTGTGCCTAACCAAATCCCCTCTGCAATTCCCCTTAAATGCAAGAGTGGAGGAAAACTCCCCATAGTCGCTTTGACTAAAGTCCTAGGGACAATCCAGACCCTACGCCCATTGTTCATTTGGAATTTATTTTTCCCTTTTCTTCCACAAATCTTACCTCCTCATCTGCCATTTCCGTAGCCTTTGTTTACCTAGCAGGCCCAATTCCTTATCATCGGCACTGGACTTGGAACTGCCACATGCGCCTGGCCTCAACTTTATCCTGCTGCTGCAGACCCTCTCTGGGTGTGACCTGACTCCATGCCCCACCCTTGCCAAGGCACTCACCCCTTCAGTGCCCCTCAAATGCCCATCAGCCAGGGACAGAGGGGGGCTGCATGGGGGCCTGATACCTGGGCTAACAGGACAGCTTTTAAGAAGTCTTTATTTTATTGTACTGCTGGAAGGTTGGGTCAGTGGATTATAATTCTCATTTTTTTCTTCAATATCATGGGTCTGTGTAGAAGCCCAACCATAGAGATTGAGATTTTAGAGGAATAAACATGCAAGATTTTTAAAAAGCTCATTTGTGTGAATGTTTTAGAAAACAGGCAGGTTATCAAGTATGTGCAATGGTTTGGTGCAGACAAGAGGGTGGAGAAGCTGACCCTGAAAATGGTCCTTTCCAAACCTGTTATGAGCGCTCCTACCACCAACCACAGACAGTCCGAGCTGACAGTGCCTCTGAGATCATCTGCTGCCTTCTCCTTTTGTAGATGAATAAACTAAAGCCCAGAGAACTGAGGGGTCTCACCTCAAGGAAGCACAGGCGAGTGGAACCCCCAGGGCTCAGATCTTGGTCTTTGGCCTCTTCCAGCACTCCTCCGGCTGCAGGTCTCCTAACACACTGCAGCCTCTGGGGAGGCAGAGGAACCAAGCTCAGCTAAGGCAGGTGAGGCTGCAGGCCAGGATGCAGGGTGTCTGCAGTCCCTGAACCAGGGTGGGTTCTGGGAGGAAAGATGTACCAATGGCCTCTACTGATGGAAGAACTAACCAAATGGGAATAGAGGGCAGAAACCGTAGCTTAGGGTTAACAGATTTCCAGCCAAGCTCTCTTGCCACAAGTTGGGAAAGACAGCCAACCAAGGGAGACACAGACATTTAGTGAGATGGCTGAAGTCACTAAATACATTGCAGCTGCTCATCAGCTGCCTGGCTGGTTACAGATCATCTTATTTGCAAAGAGTTTAACTGGCTTTCTTACTGGCATGTATACAGTTTTCTATTATCATTATTAAACCAATGAAGAAATATTTTTTCCACCACATGTGTTGTGGAGGAGTACTTGAATCTGTCTCCAGATTCTGCTCACCTCCTCAGCAAGCAGGAGCGTGGCAATTCCAGTGGAGCTGTTGTAGAAGACAACAAGGACAGGGAATAGCAGAGAAAAGATGGTAGGGGTGGAAGGTGGGCTGAAGGAAGGAAAGAAAAAAAGAGTGAAAATGGCAATGTATAAAGAGGAATAGAGGGACAAGGATGGACCAAAACCAGGAGAAACAGTGATAGTCAACTTCGTACAGCACATCACAGTCCTGCCGAGTTTACGACTGTATTTGACCCTGTGTGGCCCTTTACAGCAGAAAGGGCTCGTGAGGTTGTTCCTCTATAATGATGATGACGAAATTGGAACAGTGATGTGGAATCATTTCGCACAAACTTGACACACAGAATGAGTGAGGGCATTAACCCTGTCTACAGAACAGAGGCCTTCTCTGGAGAAGGGTGAGTCTTAGCTCTAACACCCTCCTGCTATATGCCAGGCACTTTACAAACACAGTCTCATTTTATCCTCAGTATAAACACTTTGAGGTGGAGGCTGGCATTCCTGTTGCCCAGAGGAGGAGTGTGAGGCAGAACACACAGCAGCGGGTGCCGGGGAGCACGGGGCTGCCTGGAAGGGCAAGGGCAGGCCCCAGCTGCTCTTCCCACCTGGCAACAGGGCCCGCTCCCACGGCAGGGCCAGAGCCCATGTTCCAAGCCACCCGCGCTGCAAGCCCCTGGGCACCCATTTCCAGCCACGTCATGAAAGAAGTCCTGACCTCAGGGCTGTGGATGGCAGGGTTACGTGGGGATGAACGGGTTCTTAGGAGGAGTCAAGCACAGGTGGGCCAGCGCTCACGGGAATGTGCAGTGCCGTGTTCAACTTCAGATGGCGGGTCCCAGGGCGACCTTTCCTCCAGTGCCGGGGCCTTTGCTCCCGAGAAGCATCATGACACGCTTTTCTCCGGGCTTCCATTAGCCATTTGAGTGGGGGCTGGAGGGTGAGTCTCCTGACTTGCTGTATTCTTTCAAAAAGTAAAGAAGAAAAGCTAACAATGAAGGCTCACCTGGAAGACAAAAGGCACCCCAAGAGGAGACTGGGGGCGATGCCTGGCTGGCAGACAGGAATGTTCTCGCCCTGGAAGGGGGCGGGGGGGCTCTGTCTGTGAATAAAGAATAAAAAAGAATTGTTATTCTTCCACCTTCAGCGATTAATTTCTTTGGAATGTAAAGCTTTCAGTCTAAATGTAGATATCTCTGGGAAAACAACACACACATACAAAATAACAAAAAAAAAAAAGGTATGATCTGGAGGAAATGGTTTGTCAGCTCTTTTGCCCAAAAGAGAACAAAAGGCCTCCCACCCCCCAAGTCACCAGCCTTCAGGTCCCCGCAGTGGAGAGCTTATCAGAGGTGGGGCTGGAGGCGGGACTGGTGTAGTGATGGGCAGGGAGAGGGCTGCAAAGAGGTGTGTGGCCAATTTCTAAGCATCATTCCTTGTTAAGACCAAGAAGTAACAGAATACTTTTGTTATCTGACGCTGACTAAGCAGTGTCCATCAGAGGTCGGCAGCTTTGCCCAGACTCAAGGGGCATCAGCAAAGCATCTCCGCGGGTGAGAAGGAAGGGCTGAAGGCAATCGGGATTGTTCGTCTCCATGAAGGGAAGGCTGGGGGGCACCAGGTGTCTTCCTTTCAGTAGCTGAATGACTGTTCTGGATGTGAAGTTCTGAGAGAATGTGAAGAGATCCCATTCGAAACCGTAGATCAAAGACTAAAGCAGACGTAATGGCCGACTCTGCTGCTCATGAGGGATGTGGACCCCGTTTGATGGCTGCAGGAGACCCGCTCCCAGAGCCAGGTTGGTGCGGGGGGCGTCCCAGCTGTGTCCGATGACCAGGCACATGCCTGCCACGGGAAGGACCTGTAAGCCCAGGGAGCCTGTGATCCACGCCTGGCTCTGGTGCCTCAGATTCCAGCCATGGCCGCTCCGGGGGTGAGCTGTTCTAGGGGGTGAGCTTCAGGGGCCTCAGTTCTGCGGGGGTCAGCATCGGGAGAGGCAGGCTGATGGAGTGGATGGAGGAAGGTGGCCCAGAGCAGAGCATGAACTTTGCAGTCAGACCGCAACAGGTCCCTGCTGTCACCTTACTTCGCTCTGGGACTAAGCAAGTTACAGACCTCTTGAATGTCGCCTCCCCTGTCAGATGAGGACGAGGATAGCCTCTCCCCCATAGGCTGGTGCTGAGAGCAGAGTGCATGCTGCCTGGAATGCCTCCAGTTCAGCTGCTGCCCTCAAGCTGGGACATGGCCCCAGCCTTCAAGATGCCTGCTCTTCTCTGGACTCCCAGCTTGCCTCTAGGCCCCTGCACCCTCCCCTGGTGCCTCGGATCCCCAGGGTGGCTCATCACCGCCTCTGCTGGGGTTGGCACAACCAGACACTCTTTACTGCCCCCAGAGACGGGGACAGGCGGGGCTTCCTCATTCACCCTGCCGCCCTCCTCACACGGCCTCCTGCCGACCCTCAGGGCCCCATCCCTGGTCTCAGCCTCCGCCCCCTAGCCCTTCCGGTGTCCTAGCCACTTTGCAAGCAGCTCTGGTCTGAATTTTACCTGGTGCTCTTGAGCACATTCTGGTCTGGCCCCAGCTCCTCCTCTGCAATGACAGGATGGTCCCTGTTTAGATCAATGTGTGTGACCAATGAGGGCACGTGGAGGGACAAGGTTCAGGCAGCGCTCCTCTTCATCCCACCTCCCATCCCCCAAATCACCAGCCTTCAGGACTTTCCTGAACTTTCCTCCCAAAGGAGAGAGGGCAGGGAAGATGTAAACACCACGCCATCGCCTCCCCTCCCCAGTTTCACTATCTTTGCCATTCAGGGGCATATAAAGATAAAAATAAATAAATAAGACACAACCTTCTGGCCAAATAGTTTAGCTACCCTGCAATTAAACAAATCCACAAACCTGCAACACATATTTACATCTCATTAGCAGAAGCCAAATGCAACAACGGCATTAAAATTAAGAAATTAAGCACAATTATCCTGTCGGCAGCAGTTGGGGGAAGTTGTCAAGGGCTGGTTTATTCATTAGTTTGCACAGAAGTTCAGCAGCTCCCTAATTGTGTGCTGCTATTTTTTACCCCCTCCTCCTCCTGCTTAAAAAAAAAAATTCATTTAATTTTTTTGATTTCTCTGCAGTGCAGCACGAGTCAGTGAGGCTGGGCCCAGGGAAGGCCTGGGGAGGGCTTGCGTCATCTCTAGACTCCATGTCATCGGGCCCCGGGCACCCAGCCAGGCCTTGGTGGAGCTGCAGATGACTAGGAGGCTGGGAAGGGCTGGGCTCCTGCTTGGCAGCTGTGTCCCCACAGTGCCCTCTGGATCTCTGGGGAGGGCATTTGGCTGGCCCAGCGCACCTCCTCCAGGCTCACAGCCTTGCTGCCAGCTCTGCAGGCCTGGGGTCCATAGGGCCAGTTGTGCCCAGGAACACTGCCACCCGTCCCCTTGTGCAGGCAGCTGTCGCTGGCTACAGCTCTCAGGCCAGTCTCTGATTGGCCAGAGTGGGCATTCCATGAATGTTTGTTGGGTGAATGAACAGAAATTTTGACAAAGCTCTTTATGCAGGTGAGAGGATTCTCTGGGCCCCAGGCTGGGCCCGGTGTGATCCTGAGCTCTGAGGGTAGTTACAGGGCCCTGGCAGGCTTCAGACAGAGGCTTTGCCTGGAGTGCCCATTTCTGAAATCTTCTGTCCTGCTCCTCACTAGACCTTTCTTCTTCCTCTGGGAGCTCTGCTGGACTCCTCCTCCTCCTAGAAAGTCCACACTGTCCAAGATGAGCTTTGCCTGGTCTCCTGGGCCACCAGGGAAGCCCACCCTCCTGTGGGCCTTGGGGGGCTATTGTTCCCCCACCCTGGCACCAGGCCCCTCTGCCTCCTGTGCTGGCTGTGGGGTGGCACTGGTTTCTCAGGGCCTGCTGTCCTCTGCACTCTGCTGTCTGCTGGGCCCTTTAGCCAGTGTCTCCTGTGGGCTGTGCTGATGGGTGGCAATAGAAGGAACACAGAGAAAAGGAGAAAGGCTTGCTCTGGTTTCTCTTTCCAGCCAGGCCCTGACATACTCCTCAGAAATCACACAGCAACCTGGCAGGTCTCTGCAACTGTGCACTAGATTGGGGGACGATGGAAAGGTCCTGGATTTGGAGTCGGGAGACCTGCTGCTAGCTTTATAGCAGCTAGCACTCATGGCTCCCTGAGCCCTGCTTTTCTTAGCTGGCAAATGACATGAGTGATACACGTTCCTCGTTCCTCAGATTTGGACTGTGAGGTGATTCACAAATTCCTGGGACATATGTTATTGTTGCCCAGTCCCGTAAAAGGTGCTGATGTGTTCTCTAAGGCAGGCTGGGTGCTTCAGCATGGAGACCAGCATTGGCCTGACAGCACCCAGCAATCTCTGGGTTGGCGGCCTCTCCCTGTTGAAATGCAGAATCTTCATAGGCTTCCAAGTGCCCGAGATATGGATTTTCCCTCAAAATTGTGGCCCAAAGTGTCCAGATAAAGGATTGTAAATATCTTACTGTGTTGTAAATGCACATTTTTCGAATACAACTGAAACTGAGTTATATCAAGATATTAATCAATAAAACATGGAATCTAATATTGTGTAGTGACTGTTGTAGGAACTGCAAACATGCACCCCAACCAAACTGCTGCGCTTGGTTGTGTGTTGGCATTTTGCACGGCTACTGACAATGAACTCTCACCTCTAGCTTTTCTCCTTGTGGCTCCATGTCTTGTCTTTCCATCTTACCCTGAAAATTCATTCATTCATACATTCATTCATTCATCTTTCTGATATTTATTGAGCATCTCCTCTTTTCCTGGTACCACAGTCAAGGCCAGGGCTAAGCAGAGCCATACAGTCCCTGCATTTGAAGGCACTATAGGCCAGTGTCAGAAACAGGGAAAGATGAAACTGTGTGGCAAGTTCTGAGACAGGTACTTTGGGACATTGCTGCTAAGGATCAGCGCTCTGGTGGGTGTGGGGGGCGTGTGGAGAGAGAGAGACAGTCTCAGGTGCACCTGCCTGTCTCCATCCTCGGGGATCTTAGGCCACACAGCTTGCCTGGCAGCTTTTGTCCTGGTCTTGCTGTCTCTAGGTTTGAGTGTCTGCTTCCTGCTCTGTGCCAGGGTGGGGATGGGGACTAAGGGCCGCAGGGATTCCTGGAGTTTAGCATAACATGAAGGCAAAAGCAGGAAAAAGGAAGTCAACACTATTCTGGCATTAAAACAGACACACCATGAAAACCCACTTTCTAACCCCATCACTGTGGCTACACCGCCCCATGGCACAGGGACCCTTATCAAGGACAAAGACGCCAAACACTAGGGAGGCACTTGCTGCATCCTGAGACTAATCTGCCTAACTTACATATAACAACTTTTTAGTCCCCCAAACCATACTATTATTATAATACATTATAATATCCATCTTAGAAAAGGTGAACAGAAGGCCCAGAGAGGCTAATTAACTTGCCTAAAGTCACAGAGCAGGGAAGCCATGGAGCCAGGGGTTCACACTCAGAATGTGGCTTTGGAGTGCACACCCTCCACATGGTGCCTGGCTCCCTGCTCCAGATGGCTGCTGTCATCGTTGGCATGTCATAGCCACCCAATTCCTTGGGTGTGTACTCAAGGGTGCTGATTCTTCTGCAGGGAGAAAGGGGGCAGGAGGACAGGGCAAGTGAGGGTAGATTCTAGCCCTGATAGTGGCCTTTGGCACATTCCTGCCCTCATTCCTGCTGCATGCAAGGCCTCACCTCCTGGGCACAGCCCTGGGTGTTGGCCCACTTCTCCAGCAACCCTCTAGCTAGATTGTTACGTGAACGGAGCTCCTCAAGGACAGGGCCATGTTTGCTCATCTCTGTGTCTGCAGCCCCTTAATGAGGACTCAGTACATTTTGATATTTGCAATCTGTTTGCTCAGATGGCATTTAAAAAAGGAAGACTGGAAACACCTTGTATACTGCTTCAGCCTATTCACTAGCCCTCAGTAAATAAAGCAGGATCACCACTGTTTTCATCAATAAGGACTGAGCTTCTCCTCTGTGAGGCATGGCCCATCCCCAGCCTCAGGAAGCTCACAGCCTGTGCACACACACTGCGTGGGGCTCTGGGAGCTACTCGCATAGCCCTGAATTACAGTCTGAGTCAAGTCTGGATTAGAGACTTTGAACACATATTTTAACTTATGGATCATTTTCTTCATCAGGAAGATAGGGATGACTATGTTACTTGGATTGCAGATTTGTAGGTATTAAATTACATGAACTATACAAGGCACTTAGCATGATATTTCATATGTGGTAAATGCTTAAAAGCTGACGGTAAAAAAGAGAAAATGTGCAAAGTCTTATGGAGGCACAACAAGAGCTCTGACCTGGGAAAGGAAGGCTTCTCTGAAGATGGGCATCTATGCTCGGTCTTGAAGGAGAAGGTGGAGGGAGGTGCCCAGGAATATGGTCCTCCAAGTGTTAGAGAGGAATTTTGTGTAGCTGTGCATGGGGAACAGGAGCAGGAAGGGAGGTTGTTGGTGCCTGTGGGTGAGAAGCCATGGTGAGAAGCCCTGTCTGTAGCGCTGAAGGGCTGATCTCCATCCTGCTGGCCACACGAGACCACGTGTAATGAGATTTCTTGGGACCAGCATGACAGATAATGTGTGGGGGTGAAGGTCAGTGTGACAGGTCCGTGGTGAGGGTCTTGGGGAGCAGAAGACACAGACTGAAGTGAATCTCAGGTGACAGCTGTGGCAACAAGGGCCCATGGGGGCCAGGAGGGGTGGCTCCAAGGTCCCCAGTTTGGGTGAGTGGTGTAAAGGATACTGAAGGACAGGTGGGCTGGGAGTCGGTGATGAGTCTAGTCCTGGATATGTTGGGTTTGGGGTGCCCACAGTGTGTTTACATGCAAATTTTTCCTCCCATCTCTTCACATTCTCCCCTCACCTAGCTGTTCAAATGGACACAAGCATGCTGGCAAGGATCTTTGGGGGAAGAGAGAGGTGGCAGGGAGGTTTGTTTGATGTTGATTACCCAGGAGGCAGCCTCAATGCCCACACTTGTCCCTGGATGCCAAGTACTGCACTTTGATCTCTGGAGTGTGTTGACATCAGTGTTTTTGCTCCAAGGAATTGGACCAAAAGAAACATGCATCTACTTTGGGCTAAATCCCTTCCTTGTGATGAAGAAAACTCCAGATACCCCAGCCACTGGTACTGAGTTTGAGTCATTCTTCTGTGAGACATTGTAAAGAATTTGTAATACTTTCAAGCCAGTAAGAAAGGGCAAAGAAAGCTCTCTGCCTTTTCCCATTGCCCAGCTTTGTGGCCCCACCCAGAACTCAAGCCATGAGACCAGGGCCTGCAGCTGCTCCTGTTGCATTGGGCCTTTAGTAGAGGGTGGGCCCTCTGAACAGCAGTGCTGCTCAGGCATCTACTGGATTTTGGGGGGATGATAAAGGAGGGAAGAAAAATTACAGGCTTACGAAAGCCTTCTGTGCCCCCCAGTAATTAAGAATCCTTTATTTCCGACCTATTTTATTTCAGTTTTTGCCCTGAACTTGAAGCCCAGGTGAGTTGACAGCTGCAGGGGTGGGGTCGGGGGGTGTTGCACGCACACCCACCATCAGATGTCAAGAGTGGTACACTTAGGGGAGGGGCCAGGGACAGACTTTGGGTCTACCTTCTTTGTATTTATTTATTTTCTATTGTTTTTAAAGTATGTTTAAATTTTTGGTAATTATGCAAAGAACGAAGGTTTAAATTATTATAACATTATAAAATACACATAAATAAAAGGGTAAGTATCTTTCATAAGCTCATATCTCATTGCCTTTGTCATTTTGGAATATAACTTTCCAGAATGTAGGCATTTTCAGAATGCTGAAAAATACCTTTTAAATGATACATAAGATACAAATCCAAGCAGAAAAATGTACAAATCATAAGTTTACATCTTTACAACCTGAACATGCCTAGGTAATGAGCCTGCAGTTCAAGAAACAGAATATTACCAACACTCCATTTATGTTTAATGTCATCACTGACTTGAGTGGGCCTATAGCTACCATGTTACTATTAATTTCCTAGTTGAACAAACAAGTTTATGTTAAATTTTCTGCTCCTTTCCTGAGTTTCATTAAATTAATCTAATACTTTTATTATCCCATTAAAAAATTAATTTGTTATGCACACCTTCTATGATTTTTTCAGTTACTATAGATAGTACAACATATATCTTTGACCTCTCACCATAAAATAAAAATGTTTTTACCAATTCTCTGATGTTGCTAGAGTTTTAGAATATTTCAATTCCATTTACCCCTGGTTCCTTTTGCTTTATTATTATTATTATTATTATTCATTTCAATTCAATTCTACATATATTTGAAACTGTACAAGCCATTAATATTATTTTTTTCTACAGGTGATATTCATTTTACTTGACCTATATATTTTTACTTTCCAGTTATTTTCATTTATTCATGTGATTCTGTATTTCCACCTAGGACATTTCCTTTCCGACTGATAATGCTTTTTAGTATGTATTGTAGTTAAGGCTTGCCAGCCATTATTTTGCTCAAATTTTGTTTATCCAAAGGCTTTTTTAAAAAAATCGTCTTCAATTTTACAGGATTCACATCTTTTTTCTTATAATGTTTTAAAAATAACACTCCATTATTTTTTATTTCAATCTTTTGAGAAGTCAGCTCTTATTATAGTTTATTTGAAGGTAATTTTTTGAGCCCTGGTTATTTTTAAGATCTCTCCCTCCCACTCTCTCTTTTCTCTCCTTCAGCAGTTTGGCTATAATATGCCTACTGGTGTACACTTTTGGGTATTTATCCTGCTTGAGGTTTGCTGATTTCTTAAATCTGTGAGTTGTTATCTTTTATCAGTTTTCAACCGTGCTTTCTTTGAAAATTGCTCCTGCCACGTATCTTCATGCCTGTCATTCTGCTGCCCCTGTTATACTCATTCTAAACCTGTGGAGTGCGTCCTGCATGTCCTGATCTCTGGACGCATTCTCCATTTATTTTTCTGTGTACTTTCCTTTGATTTCTCTTAAAGTTCACTAACTTTGCATTTGGCTATATTCAATATGACTTTAAATGTACCGATTGAATAACCAATACTTAATTGATAACTATCAAATATTGCATTTTTCACTTACTGACTGGTTCCAATTATACATGTCAAAATCCCCTTCTGTCATCTATATTGTTGCTCTTTTCTACTATTTATAACATTCTCAATAGAGTTTTAAGTTTTTGCTGCTAACTCTAATACCAGATCCACTGGTCTGTCTGCTTTTTCTCTTAATGAGTTGGCATTTTGTTTTCTTCTTTGCCTGTCTAGTGATTTTTCAGTGTGTACCACATATTATGTATAAAAGAGCTTTAAAGATTCTAGGTGGTGTTTTATTCCTCTACTTAAAGTTCATTTGCCTCTATTATGTAGAAGGGGGGAAAGATTATCTCTTCAATAGTGAAATAAACTGAATTTTGTCTGGATTGTCATTTTAATAAAACTTGGTTCACAAAGGACTAGAGCAGAGAGACCTACATTCAGAGGTGGCAGAAATCTGTGCAGGGATTTTTTTCTGAGCTCATTCCCAAAGGCTGGGACGCTGTGGGCAGGGTGAGTCCACGTGAAGTCTGCCACAGAGCAGTTGCTATGGGTTTGAGGATAGAACGAAGGTACTGGAGTTCAACAGTGCTGAGAGATGCTAGAGTTTAGCCAGAGTAGGGATAACTCATATGCCCAGGAATCTGGCAGAAACACTGGAGGGGCCACAGCTTTGGAGGCAGGACCACTCTCTAGAGTCAAGGCTAACAGTAATTAAACATTTAAAAATAATTTTGGATTTGGAGTTTGAGTTCTGCCAGTTAGAGGGCTTGCTTTTCTATAGATTCCTATCACAACAACACATGACACCAAGATGGTGTTTAAGGCAGTTCACCTATAATTGAGTTAGTTATTAGAACAAAAATTTACTCTTCAGAAGAACATAACAGAATCCTGAATTTTATGATGTGTGATCACAGTACCCATGTATAATAAAATATTACTAGAGAAACAAAGAAACAGGAAATTTCTATTCACTGGCAAAAAATAGTCAATGAGTAAAAACTTACAATGGGATAGCTCATGTGTTGGGTTTAGTAGACAAAAAGTTCAAAGCAGTTATTGTAAGTATGTTAAAGGACTTTTTAAAAATTAATTTTAATGAGTGAACAGATAGGCACTGTCAGCAAATAAGTGGAAATTACAAGCAAGAATCAGAAAGAAATTCAGGACTAAAAACATAGTGACTTAAATGAAAAAAATTCACCAAAAGGGCTAAATAACAGATTGGACATAGAAGAAAAAAGAATTAATCAATGAATTAGAAGACAGTTCAATAAAAATTATTCCATGTGAAGAACAGAGAGGAAAAAGAAATGGAAATAAAAACAGAGTGCCATTGATTGGAGTCTCTGAAAAAGTAGGTGATAGCATAGCAGCAAAGATCTTCTGATGAAACAATATGCCAGTTAGAGGGGCTTGCTTTTCTATAGATTCATATCACAGCAACACATAAAACCAAGACCAATATACTGTAAGTCTGAAGAAAAATGTAAATGTACAGATTGAAGAAGACCAAAAATTCCTCAGGATAAATACGAAGAAAACCACACCTGGGCAAATCCTAGTCAACTCCTAAAAAAATCAAAGATTATCAAATCTTGAAAACAGTTGGAGCAAATAGACCTGCCACATACAGGGCAACATTTTACAGAATTAAAAGGAGAAACAGAAATATCAACCCAGAATTTTATATCCAAATCCCTCAAATATAGCGGCAAAGATAAAGGGAATTTCTGATAATGCAAATTGTGAGGATTTGTTGCTAGCAGACTAAACTGAAAGAAATACTAAAGGATGTTCTTCAGTCTGAAAGGAAATCATACCAGGTAAAAATTGGGACCTGCAGAAAGGAATGAAGAGCACTAGATATGCTAAATATAAAACTGCTTTATTCTATTATCTGTGGCAAGATGGCAGATATTGACCTGACACACATTTGTGTTCAATAGCAATGGACTAACCATTGCAGTTAGAGAGCAGAAATTGTTGGACTGAATACAAAGGCGACAGTCATCTTACACCATGTAGAGGACATGGATTTTAAACAGGCAGAAAGCAAAAGGAAGGAAATTGCACACTCAGCCTGTCTGGTTTGCCCTCACTCATCTGCTCAGCCTTCAAAGTCTGTGGGGTGTCCAGCACTGCCCTTGAGAGTTCCAGAGCCTCTGACTCCAGCTTAGGAATTCCACAAGACTCAGAGCCTACAAATGTCTTGAAGGGGAGATGGGTAGTGATTTTGAGGCAGGCCCTCTTCCTGTGGTGGGCCTTTCTTTCCTGAGTACAGCAAGTCTTCAGAGGACTTCATTCTGGCTTTAGAAGATTTAGGCCATGCTTTGAGTTGCTTCCTTAAAGTCTCCATCCTGACTTCACAAAATGTCCACTTGTATGTTTAAGGTGTTTCACATTCCCAACTTGTGCACAGCTAATGAAAACTCTTGTAGTTATTCATTCCTCCAGCAGCAAGGCCAAGCCCTTGCACTGATCCAAGCCCAGAATCCAAAGCCCACTGGGGAAATAGCTTGTGACTGTCAGCTCACTTGGCAGGGTTCTTTTCTGTCTGGAATATATTAATACCTTTAAAAATATGATATTTGTAATTTTTCCTGTTCTTTTTTCTGGTTATCCTACTTATTTCACTTACTGCAGAAGAAGTATTTTCTTGTCTTGATCAGGTGGCTGAGAAGGCCAGAGTATGGGGTGCTTTTATCAAATGACTGATTTGGAGTGCACACATTATCAAGGGTTGAGGGAGCTGGCTAGGCGTGGGTGAGCACAAGGGCTAAGGACCTTCACTACAAGCACAGAGCAAGGTAGACATATATCAGCTCCATGCCACAGAATCCAAACTAAGGCAAGTGTAGGTTGGTAACAAAGATCGTAATTTCTAAAGTTCATGTCCCATCCACAATGCCATGCTGCCTGCCTCTTGGGAGAGTTCCTGGAAGAGATTTTAGTGTTGGAGAGAAAGGTTTGTGGTTGGTGAGGCACACAGCCATGCGTGAGTAAGAAGACTCACTGTGCAGCTCTGCCATTTCCTAACGTGTAGTTTGGGAAAAGGTATGCAAGCCTTAGCATCCTCGATTTTCCCAACTGAAATGGGGAAAACAGAATTATATATCTTTCAGGGATGTCATGAGGATTGAACAAGATAGTTTGGAGAAGGAACTTGCCAAGTGCAGCCCTGGATGAATGGATGTCCTGTTCATGTTTGAAGCACAGTCACTGCTGTTACTTAGGCTAATAACCACAGAAGACTCAGACCAGGAAAATGACAGTACCAGAGATTTCCTCTTAGATCAAAACAGCATTTGGAGGCTGGGTCTTGCAGATTTAAAAATTGTCAAGAAAACAGTTAGGGACTGATACCCCCAGGATGGACCAGAGACAGTGCTCAGAGAATGTGGGCCATTGGGCAAACTGAGAAGTCAAGTTCATTTCAGGACAGGGTTTTACCTCCTGGGGCATCTGCCACTTGGCCATTTTCCTGCACAGCATTTTCTCAGTCCTACCTGAGGAGAAGAAGAAAAGGCCCAGGAGCCCTACCCCTGGGTGAGCCTCAGCAACCCCAGCCTGGATTGGAGTTGCTGAAATGAGTCCTTTTCCTGGTGATTCATCTGCCCAGTTATTTTGTCCCTGAAATGAAGTGTCCAATTTCTCCTGCAGTTTTTAGGAAGCTGTTTTCAGCTGAGTCTCCAGCTGGATTTATTTTTTAAGAGATTATTCTGCGGGTCATGGCTGGAATGTGCTTTAGGGCATCCTGGGCAATTTTCCCTCTAGCCAACACTTAGCCACTCTCCTCTGCCTGAGGAGGTCGGGCTGCATGAGGAGGCAAAGGGGAGCTCCTGGGGGAGGCTGGGCAGGTCTCATTCAGCCAGGCCAACATTGCCTGATGTTTCTGTGTCCAGGCTCAGGCTCAGAGTCTGACCTAGGAAGTTCACAGGGCTGCCGCCAAAGCGCCTGCATGCCTTGCTGTCATCACCGAAGTCAGGAAGGCAGAGGCTGGGCGGCCGCACTTGCCTCTCCTGCACCATGTTCCTGTCCATCTCCTCATCTGCCCCTCAGCACGCCTGAGTGAGGCTGCACCTCCCTGCAGTGGCCCCTGCTGCTCGGGCCTCTGGAATCAGGGGTGGCAGCAGAGGATAGATGCCTCTGCTCTGAACTGAACACCAGCTGTTCAATATGTGAATATCACCGTGCCTGGGCTGCCCTTATACTAAGACACGGTGAGTGGGAAGAGGTAGTTAGGTCTGGAGACACTTGCAGTAGAGGATCGAGTACCTGGGCCTCTTTCTAGGCCAGGCTCAGCCAGGTAGGGTCAGACAGTATTTCAGACTTTGTGGGCCATGTGTTCTCTCTCACAACTATGAAATGCAGCTGTTGCGGGAATATCAGCACCTGAGTGCCTGCTGTACAAAAACAGGCAGCGGGCTGGACTTGGTCCAAGGCTGTAATATGGGGCGCCCTGCCCTGGGCCCAGGCCAGCCCCTTGCTGGAGCATGGTGCAGACTCCCAGGAGGTCGTCTCCCTGTGCTCTGAGTGGGGACACGGCAGCTCAGGCCTAGGCCACACACCACCCTGGAGAAGGACATGCTGCTCACAGCAGCTGTGCTCACAGCAGATGAGGCCCTGCTTTCCTGCATCCTAGCTTGTGACTCCCACATCCCTGGAATGGAAGAGTCTTGGAGACCCTGCTCTGGTCACCTCCCCAGAGCGCACGGCCCTGAGGTAGGAGGGCCCGTGGCGAGAAGTTCTCACCAGCTGGCTCTATCTGCTCTCCTCCGCTGAACATCTGCCCTGCTCACAGCCAGAGGTTGGTTTCCTTAATGTTGTTCCTTGCCTAATTGTTTGGATACAACATGCATTGATTACTCACCTGTCTTGTGCTGCACACTGGGCTGAGCCCTGGGGGTGCAGTCATGAGCCAAGAGCAGAGAAAGAGCAGAGAGGTAAGGACATCAGTAAGAACATCACAGAAGGCAGCGAGGGCCCCACAGGCAGGCCCAGGGTGGACTCTGAAGCCCCCTCCTACTGAACCCTGAGCCACCCTGTCTTCTGCTCCATCTAGGGAAGAATGAGGTATCAGCAGGTGGATCAGTGGGCAGCCAGGACTCCCTTGGGCATGCCACCTGCTTGGTCCTTGACCCTATGGCCGTAGCGAACCTTGTCTCATGGGGCTTTTCCATGCCTGATTGTTTCCACACATGTCCTCTTGAGGCCTGACCCAGCTGCGTCACTTACCTGTGACATACGTGTCTGCTTGAGGCCTGACCCAGCTGCATCACTTACCCGTGACATGACCTTGCAAATTCCATTCAACTCTCTCTGTGCCTCGGCCTCCTCCTCTGTATCCAGCAGTGATAACTCCTGCTTTGTAGATTGCTCCGAAGATTAAGTGAAATGATGCTGTGGCAGGCTTACTGCTCTTCTAGCTCAGTGCCCACCTTGTCAGGTAGGCACAGCAGGTTCACCCTCTTGTTGCAGAAGAGTGATTTGAGCCTCAAGAATAGAATGACTTGTTCAACTGAATGAAGAGCTGAGATCCCACCCAAAGGTGTTCTGCCAGTGGAGATAAATCAAGTATGTTACATCCATGGAAAAGCACACTTTGCAGCTATTAAAAGGAAATAGGTAAACACTCTGTAGGCACCAATGCGGAAGGATCTCTGAGTGCTGTGATAGCGGAGCATCTAGGTACCCATGCCAGTGCTCCAACCAAATACCCCGTGTAGTCAGGAACTGGGGGGTCTCAGGCCAGGCCTCCCCCATGTTCTGGTTGCTTCAGGAGCTGCTCCTGGCACAGAGGAAAGGAGGGGGTTAGCAGGGGGCAGCCAGCTCTGCTGCGAAGGAGGGGAATAATCTTAGGGACAGCCAATTAAATCTAATTCAATCAATGTAAATATTTGATTACGCCAGTGTAATTTATTATGCAGAGTTGCCCTTTCTGACAAATGGAAACTGTTTTGATAAGTGGGATTGTAACAGAAGGGGTTTCAATAGGCAAACAAACCCAGCTGGGAGCCTGCCCACAGCACGTCAACAGGATGAGGGGCAGTCCCAAGACTTGGGGAGAAGGCCCCAAGGAAGTCGGATCTCTGCCCGTGAGACCAGGCCGCTGACCTTGAGCACGTCCGTCCCCACATCTGTGCCGGCCCACCCAGCGAACAGCAGCAGCGATGCTTACATTTGCTGAGTATTTGAACATCGCAGGAAAACTCCACTTCCGGAATCTTTTCAGTCCTCATTAAGCACAGTCTGGAAAACCCCTAACAGTAACAAATCTTTCCGTTGGGCCAGTATTTTTATATTTTTAAATATTTTTCATGTCTATGCTTCTGATGGTTCCTTACAACATACCAATGAAGTCAGTGAAGACGGGTATTCTTGTCCTTGTTGGACAGGTGAGAGCAGGAAGCATAGAAGGGTTCAGTGTCTGCCAAGTTACCCAGCCAGTTACCCACTAAGTCACCTGGCCAGTCACCCACTAAGTCAGCCATCCAGGCCACCCAGCCAAGTCACCCTGCCAAGTCACCTACTAAGTCACCCAGCTAAGCCACTCAGCTATGATACCCATTAAGCCACCCAGCTAAACCCCCAGCTAAGTCATCCAGTAAGTCGCCCACTAAGCAACCCAGATAATCCACCCAGCCAGTCACCCAGCTAAGCCACTCAGCTGAGTTTCCCATTAAGCCACCCAGCTGAACCCCCCAACCAAGTATTTCACTGTCACCCCCTAAGCCACCCAGCGAAGGCCCCCAGCTGTCACTCAGCTATCACCCAGCTGTGGAGCTGGCACTTGAGCCCAGCTCTTCCAGCGCAGTGCAGTGCTCCCCCTGCTCAAGTTCATATCACTGTCCTGGAATAAACAAGGACCCCCCCAAGTCCTCTATTGAGTAGTGTCTAAAGGTCAGGAGGAGGTGCTATTTCTTTCCAGAACAAACAAATTGTAGTAGGGGGAGTATGGGTCTCAAATTCAGGAAACCCGGAGTCTAGTTCCAGGCCTGCTCCTGTTACAGGGCGGCCCAACCCTTTGAATCCTTGGGTGTTACACATTTCTTAATTTCCCCCCACAAACTACCGTGAATAGGTGGTGTGAAGCCCAGTTGCAAAGTACTTTGCTCCAAGCCCCGACCCCACATGTGTGAAAGCTGACACATGTCATGTCACCTCTCTGTGGCTGTCATCTACACCAAGACCAGTGGGCTTAGGAGTTCTGGGAGGACCTCAGGGCTCTAACTGCCAAGCCTCAGAGCATCTTGTTCCCTGGCTGGAAGCTGAGAGAAGTAACCCCCATGGGCAGGCAGCCTCCTGCTGCAGATTGGAAGGACGCCGGTGAGGGAGTGAGGGATGCAGGGATGATGACGTGGTGACCAGCTTGGGGGGAACCTCAGGTGACACTTACACCTCGCGTGGTTTGTTCAGTCCTTTGAGGAGGAGAAGGGTGGTCTGCCTCCTGGGCTCTGTCCGCTTTGGGCCTCATCCACTGAGCAGACAAGAAACCTTCCTGAGTTGCTTGACTTCTGCTGTCAGGAAGATCATCACGTGAAACCCTTGTCTTGCTGAGGGGAAACTGAGGCCCAGAAAAGTTAACTAACTTGCTCAAGGCCACACAGTAGGTTAACAGGGAACCAACAGAACCGACTCCAGGTGTAGGTGTTCTGACAAAGATTATTGCTCACCTTCCAGAACCTTCTCTGGCCTTTCCCTTCTGGCAGTTAAATTGCCAGTGGAAGGAGCAAAGCTGTAACAATATTGGGACAACTCCATTCAAGTGGGGTTTTGGACATGGGGTTTTGGAGGACTTCACGGTAACACTGTCCAAGGCTAACAACCCCAGCATAAGTCTTGGGGCTCTCAGAGTTCTCACGGCACCCCCAAGTGCTGTCTCCTCCTGGCACCCACAAACTGCGCCTAAGCCTGCACAGCCTGTGGTAGGGGCCAGCCCCTACTCCCTCCGGGACAAGGAATAGCCTGGGCTGAGGCAGCTGCAAGCACAGGGCAGAGAGAAGCGTGAGCAGGTCCCAGAGATGGAGCAGCGTTCCGCTGGCCGTAACCAGGAAGGAGGGGGACCTCCTGACAAGTTTGGGAAGCAGTTACAAGCCACTGACTTAATTGTTTTCCTTAATCTCCATGTGTTGATACTTATTACTTGGCTTGTTATCTGATGGTTATTTAATCTATGTTTTGTAATTACTTCCCTTCTATCTTTCCCTCAGATGGTCATGCTTTTTTATTTGCTTTGAAACACAGATCTGCATTTTCACAGGTGCAGGAGTCAGTTATGCTGCCAACTTTCCCGTGGTGTTCAGTGAAATGGCTGTCAGGGTCTGGATGCCTTGTCCCCCAGCCCCACCCCGGTCAGGGAGCCCTCCCAGCCCTGAGCTCTCCCCACTCCTTGTCAGCTTGGACCCCAGGCTCTTCGGACGCACGTCATAGTCGGAGGCACGTCATAGTCGGAGGCAGCCACCAATCCGCTGAAGCCAATGTGTATGTTGACATGACGACGGGGTGGGGCCGAGCCTAGGCGGTCGAGTGGGCAGCCTTTTGACACCAGTGCTTCAGAGTGGACTCTAAGCGCGGTGTTGTACCTTGGAGGTCTCTTCCGTCTTTTCCTTCCGCGACTCCCTGCTAGACTCTCTCGTGGACAGAAAGCTCCGGGTAGCCGACTCCACATCTCCGGCTACCGACAGAGCGTCCACATCCCCGCCTAGTGACAGAGAGCGTAGAAAAGGACTGCGCCCAGCTGATCCACCGGCTCCTGCTTCGTTTCTGCTGAGCTAGACCCAGCGAGCCTAGAGAGTTGGGCTGAATAACTAGGATTTTCATGTAATTGGATTTGAAGAAAGAACAAATATATACGGGGGCAACCACGATCTTATAAAGGTACCATTCCTGCAAAAATATTAGTCTTCAAAGCAAAGGTTGTATTTGTATTGTTGGTTAAAAGTTGTATTTTTAAAGAAGCCTAAGTTCTAGTGGGAGGGGAGCTGTTCCTGCTTCCACTTTTGTCCTAAAGTCAATATAGCAGTGAGACTGGTCTTTAAAGATTATGAATCAGGTGATGTTGCTTCTCTGCATAAAAATCTACTGATTTTAGAATAAAAAATCAAATTCCTTAATGTGACCAGAGGCCCCATGGGCTCTTGTTCCTGACTATCTCTGACTTCACTTCCAATCGATCACTCTCACCTACTAAGCCCCAGCTACAGCCAGCTGGGCATTTCTGCTTCACAAACAGGGAAAGATTCCACCGTGCTGTCTTTGCTCTGCTGCCTGTGTCCCACGATAACAGATCACCATCCTTCAGGTCTCAGCTCAGATGTCACCTCCATGAGATTTTCTCTCGTATCTACATCTTCACCTCCAACACAAAAGTACCGTCGCATCACCCTTTATTATTTTTTCATAGTACTAAACAATCCTGAACTTTACTCTGTTCATTGTTTACTGCCGTTTTTTCTTGTCTGAGAGGAAGCATAGCAAAGTCATTAAGAGAAAGAGCTCTACAGCCTTGACTCTCTTGGTTTGAAATTCCAGCTCTGCCCTCTGCTAGCTCTGTGACCTTAGGCAGGCTATTTTCCTTTTCTGTGCCTCAGTTTCATCAGGTACAGAATGAAGATAATTCTAGTCTATACCATACAATGCTGTAAGATTTAAATGAATACTTGTGAAGTGCTTAAAACTGTCTCAGCAAACAATACTTGCTAAATGTTAGCTGTTATTATTATTAATATTATTTTTTTATTATTGTCTATCTTCCTGTATTAGAACATAAGTTCCAGGAAAACAGGAACCTTGTGTCTTGTTCACGTGTGTACCCTCCGCAGATAGAACAGTGCGTGGCACATAATAGGTGCTGAGTAAGTATTTGTTGAATGAATCAATGACTGATGCACTATGAAGTGGAGAAATGAAGTAATAATGACAAGGTGCTGACACCATTACAGAAAACACCCTTGGTTTTTGTTCCAGTGGCCTTCATCAGGTCTGAATTAATGACCCTGATTCATTTGACATCTAGCTCACCACCTAATCTTTTGATAACCAACCATGATTAAATAACGACTCCTGTAATTTCATTAACAGCAACATCTAATCAGTCTGTAAAATTTAAAGCTTTGACTTAATGATCTGAAAGTATTAATAAGAAATAAGAAAATTAAAGTGTTAATAAGTATTAAGTAAAAAGTTTATGTAATTGATTTTAAAGTACAAATAAGAAAACTACAAAGCTTTTGGCTTAAATGTTTTGAAAGTATTAGAAAAAGAAACTAAAATAAAGTTTACTAAAAACTTAAAATTCATCCTATCAGCTGCCTTTGCTCGCAAAAATCTTATATAACCTCCCAAGAATTCTCATTTTAAACCCATTAATACAAAAATCTATTTAAGCCCTTAATTCTCCTGCTAATCCTTTTATACTCTTAATTTTTTATTCCCACTTTGCAAAAATATGATTTCCCACATTCCCCGTTGCTCAAATCCATGCACCTCTTTCACCCACTTTTCCCTCCTGACCCTCTTTCCCAGGAGTCAATGATGCTCTGACTTCTCTGGGAAAAGAGGCTCTTAAACAAGGCCTGCTTATCTCCCCCCAGGCAAATCTACCAGGCTGCCTTGACTTTGCCCATACCCTCAGTTTTCCACGTGTGGTGACCCCAAACCCTCTCCTTTGTTCTCTGGATTCCAAGTTCTCTAGTTTCCTTAGTAACTGGCACCCTGCTGTATTTCCTATCTTTATCTGTGAATCCATCCCTTTCAGATCATTCTTACCAGCTTTTGGATATGATGTAGTATATCTTAGCCTTAAAAAATGCTCCTTCAAAAAGAAAAAGAAGAAAAAAAATTTAGCCTAAAAATGCTTACAATGTAAGCTTCACAAAAGAGAATGAATAAATTATTAGGCAACTGTCAAAAAAAAAATGCTCTTCATTTTAATATGACAATGTTACTATTTTAATCAATGTAAAAAGGATGTTTTATATAATAGCTGTGATTACAAACTGATTATTCTTATGGCAGGATGTAGGAATTCCAGCTTCAGTGCTTATACAAACACTATATGCACTATATACAAACACTAAAACTTTATTACTACTAGTACTATTACTAATAGTAATACACATACCAAATACAACCCAGTGAAAAAATAGGCAAAGAATATAAAGAAGCCATCCAGAAACAGCAATTCCAAATAGACAACAAACATAAAAGATACTCAACTTCCCTATTATGAAAATGAAAGTAAACTAACAATGAATTACCACATTACAGCATCAAACTGGCAATAGTTCTTTTAATTAATAATATTATTGAATGGGATTGGGAGAAAAGGGGATAGAGTCAGACAGTGGGGAGGCATTGGCTCCCTATCCCCCCTTACAGTAAAAGTCAAAGGATTCATACTAACCTACAAGACGCTCCCCTATCTAGTTGACCTCCTGTGTTGCTTGTGCCTCTCTTGGTAAAACTGACAAATCTGTTATGGTGGGAATTTTTTTAATGGCAATCTCTGCCAGATTAAACAAATTAGCAACATTGATGCATTGTGTGCACAGATACATATGCTTACTGTATTTATATTTGCATATATATTTATATGTCACATTTATATATGTATATAAAATCCTTCAACTAAAACAATAATATATTCTTTTCAAAAAATGTTGGACATTCATAAAATTAACTGTAAAGCCCCCAAATAAATTTCAATTAATGTCTATGTACTCATTTCTAAATGATATGTAGTCTTTCTAATTTTTGAACTTTATATAAATGTTAAAAATGTTTATGTAAATGAATCATGTAAAATGTTCAAAATGTCTATGTAAATGAATTGTATGCTTTTATGTTTTACTTTTATATAGCTGTTATATACTTTATAGAATTTAATTGGGTAAAAATACACAGTGTACTGGGCTGTTTATACTCTGCACCCTGTTTTCCAACCCCAAGCTACCCCCATGAGGACATCTGGGCCCAACAGCTTGGGAGGAAGAATGATTATTTATTAATTTAAAAAATTATTTCCAGTTTATTCCATAGTTGTTACTTTTTTCAATGATGTCAATTAAAATATTTTAAAATTATTTAGCTTCCTTTTAATATCATGTATTTACCTAAAATATTATGTTACTGTACCTTTTTTCTTACTCCTACTTTTTCACTTATTCCTACCACATATGCTCTTTTTCCCTCTTGACTAGCTTTACTTTTGCAGGGGTCTACCTTTTTGGATCTACTTACCATTAAGCTTTTACAAATACTAACCAATTCATTAATTTCTAATATTAATGTCACTTATTCCTTCCACCAGCTTTTCTTAGATTTATAATATTTGTTCTTTCTAATTCTACAGTAAAGTGCTCAATTAAAAAAATACACAGGATAATTATTCTAGTAATTGTGTTTCCAGTATGGTGATATTACAAATAATGCCACTATGTACATTTTTGTAAATGTGTAGAGGTGCATGGGTATACATTTCATTTAAATATCCCATCAGCAGGTTGAGTTCTCCTTGTCCTGTAATCTCACCACACTTGATATTGTCCAACTTTTCAATTCTAGGTAATCTGGTGGGTTTATAGTGATATCTTATGGAGGTCTTAATTTGCTTTTCCTTCATTGCTAATCACTTTATTTATGTTTATTGTTCACTTGAGTTTCTTCTTTTGTGGGATATCTGTTTAAGTCTTTCTACTGAATTATCTTTTTTATATTGATTTCTATGAGTTCTTAATACACTGGGCACCAGTTCTCTGTCACTTATTTGTGCTACATATATGTTTTCCACTTCTTGGCTTTTCTTTGGTATATTTTGATCTACAAAACCATTGATATTAGGGTAATTCAGTTTATCAGTCTTTTCCTTTTTGCTTAGTGCATGGTATTTCTTAAGAAATTCTTCCCTACTTTGAGGTTACATTGGTATTGTCAGATACTATCTTCTGAAGGGTTTAGAGTCATGCCTTTCACAGACACATCAGAAATTCGTTCTATGCGTAGTGTGATAGAGGCTCTTGGAATAATCCTGTGAACCAAGCCTGGCCTTGTCCCTCTCTTGTGAGTGCTGGGCTCTTCGTGGCCCTTTGCTCTTCAATATAAAATCTTAAATGTAATGTTTTACAAAATTCCTTTTGGGATAACTGAATCTCATATTGAGTCTAAATCTATTAACAAGTTATGTTTTTCCATTTATTTAGGTCTTCTTTAATTGCTTCTAAGTAAATTTATATTATTGTTTCCATAGAAATCTTGTAAATTTCTGTTAGCTTTAGCCTTAGGTGCTGCTCAATTTTTAATAATTCAATAAGTGGCCTCTTTCTTAATTTGATTGTCCAATTGTTTGTTGCTGGTATATGTAAGTATAATTGTTTTTTATATATTGTACTTTAAATGCAGAGACCTTGCTAAACCCTCTTATTAATCAAAACAGTGAACTCATAACTCTTTGGGATTTTTTATGTAGACAGTCATATCTATGAATAAGGATAGCTTTCTCTCTCCTTCCAAGTCTTTTTCCCACTTCTTTTTTCCCCTTGCTGCCTTATGTCAGGTCGAACATCCAGTGAGATCATAGGCTTCCTTGTCTTCTTCCTGATCTTAATGGGAAAACTTTCAGATTTTCATTGTTAAGTATGATTTTTACTGAAGGTTTTGGGTCAGTGCATTTTATTCAATTAAAATTTTCCCCCACAAGTTTTAGTTTGCTAAATGGATAAGGAATTCTATCAAACACTTGTCGGCATCTAATGTGATTCTCTTTTACTTTGTGTGTATTATTATATTAATTTATTTAACTGTCAACTAACCTTTCATTCCTGAAATAAACCCATCTTGATCATGATGAATATATTGCAGGAATCTGTTTACTCAGATCCTATTTAGGACTTTTGCACCTATGTTCTTAACTGAGATTGGCCCATTATTTTCCTTTCTCATAGTGTCTTTATTTAAGACTTCTTTAATAAAGTTTATATTATAGAACATGTTGGAAAATACTTTCTCTTCAATGCGAAAATTTGTCTAAGCTTGGAAGTACTTCTTCCTTGAATGTTTGGTAAAATTTTCTGGGCCTAGATTTTCTTTGTTTAAAGTTTTGACTAGCACTTCAGCTTCTTGATGGTTATAGTCAGTGTTCTATTTTTTCTTTTGTCAATTTTGCTGGGTTTTTTCTAAGAATTTACTTATTTCACCTGAATTTTAAAATATATTGGCTTGAACTTGTCACACTATACTTACTAAATGTTTGTTCCCATGTGCAGCATCTGTAGTGATGATGCTTTATCTTTTCTTGTATTACTGTGACTTTGATCTCTGGTCTTTCCCATTTTCACCAGAAGTTTGTCAATTTTGACTTTTCAAAAAGCCAACTTTTACTTTTGTTCCTCTCTATTTCATCAATCTTGGTATTCTTTTATTATTTTCTTTCTTCTACTTCTTTGCTGTATTCTTTTTCTAACGTCCAGAGAAGTTAGATGCTAAGCTCATTTAATTTTCCAGCCTCCTATCTTTCCTTAGATATTTACTTAAGCCTATAAATCTCCCTTTTACTATTGCTTACCAACATCTCACAGGTTTCAGAACATAGAATATTTGCTCTCATTTAAAGTATTTCTTAATTCGCATTTTTACTTCTTTCTAGTTAAAGTTTTATTTAGAACACATTTTTAATTTTATAAAATTGGGGATTTTTCTAGTTATCTTTTTTAAACTAATTTATAACTTTATTTTATGGTCAGAGAACCTGCTTTCTATCCTCTTACGTTTGTTAAAACTTGTTTTATGGCCACAGGTTTATAGTCAGTTTTGTGAAATTTAAGAAGTACTTGAAAAAATTTTGATACTACAGTTTGGGACTACAGAAGTTCAATATATGCTCATTAGGTCAATTTTTAGATTGCCTTGCTCAAGTATTCTTTGTTGTTTTTCAATTACTTGATGAGTTAGTAGAGTCCTGATTGATTTCCCTTGGTCCCTGTTAGTCTTAAAAGTGTGTCTTAAGGTGATAAATGATAGGATGTAACTTAATGTTAAAGTTGAGAGCCACTCTTGCTAAAGTCTGAAATGAGGTTATAATTTCTACTAAGTCAACATTCAACATTTTACTGGAGATTGTATCTAATTATGTAAGACTGCCATTCCCATCCAGCTACAGAAAGAAAGAAAAAAAGAAAGAAAGAAAGAAAAAGAATAAGAGCTATGACTATTGGAAAAGAAGAGGTAATAATTTTTGCCTTTTCTTCAGAAAATATCATCTATATGAAAACTTTAGAATCATGGCCAAGCTTGCAAACTAATAGGAAATAAATATAAGGTTTGAAAAGAGATATAAGATCAATAAATAATAAAAATTAATATAAAAGTGTTCATTTACAAAGCACTCAAAAATTATAAAATTCCTAAGGACATATCTAAAGAAACATACATTATCATTATGGGTAAAATTTTGAAACTTTATAAACACATATAAGATCTGAATAAATGGAGGAATATACTAATTAATTGATGGGAATGCCCAATATGGGAGCTATGTCCACCACCAAATTTATTTTAACTTCACGCAATTTCAGTTCAGATCAATAGGATTTTTATGGAACTTGACAAATTTATTCTAAACTGAATACTGATGTTTAGCTCTGCTAATTTTAAAGATGAATAAAGACATGGGGACTTGCCTTACCAAGTATCAATACCAAGTGTAACGCTACTTAATTAAATTAAAACTACAGTTTTGGCACAGAAATGGGCAAATTAATGGATTTAAATGAAGAGTCTAGAAAGAGATCCATGCTCATATTTGAACTTGGCATATAAGAGTGGAGTATTCCAACTCAGTGGGGAAAATGGTGGTAGACAATTAGATTTCTACCAAAAATCCTAACAATAACCACACAGATCCCTACCTCCTAACAACAGCACAATTCTAAATGGGTGAAACAAAGAAGAAAAACAAAGAAAACAATGAAAATGAATCTCTGTGACTTCATGGAAGAATGGATTACTTAAACAGGAAGGGAACAAATCACAATGGAAAAGATGAATAAATGATTATGCTTAATTTTTCAAAATAATTAAGATCCATGAATCCAAGTGAAGATGGTGGTGTGGGATGATATATTTGTTACAATACAATAGATAGAGAATTAGTATCCCAAATATTTAGAAAATTTTATAAATCAGAAAAAAACAATTTAACTGAAAAAATGAAGTATATAACCAGTAACTTACAAAACTAAAACCCAGAAAAGGCCATTAAATCTATGAAAATGCACATCACCAGGAAACAGACAACATATTCATATAAAAGGAGATAAATTATTTTGTCAATCAAATCACCAAAAACCAGAAATTTGACATCAAGTACATCTGGCAGTGTGGAGAAAGAAACTCCTTCTCTGCTAGTGAGTGTGTTAATTAGGAAATTCAGTAGGTAAAGCGACTTGACATTGCATAACAATATACAAAATACAATTTGTATTATTTCTATACTACCTAAAAATATGGTGATATAATTTCTATACCAAGTAAAAATAACACTTAGGAAGATCTACCTTAGGTAAATTATCACATATAATTACAAGGACACATATAAAAGGTTTTGAATGCAGCATTGTTTATAGTAAAACACTCCCCAATAGAGAAAGACATCAATAAAATGTATTCTTATGACAGACTACATATGTAGGTATATATAGGTATATATAAATATATCTTGAATTTGTTAGTGTTGAATTTAAAAATTGCAGAAGTGTTAGCATATTTACTATGAAATCATTTATATAAAATAAAAATAGATGCACAAAACAATACTCTGTATTAGTACATAATGCACATGCACACACAAAAACATCCACAGAAAATGCACTACATCCACGATGCTAGGGAGGAGAAAGAAATTAGGATTTGGGGTTTGAATCTGAAAGGGACTTTCTTTTTTTTTTTTTTTTTGATAATTATTTTTTATTGAAGGGTAGTAGACGCACAGTATTATATTACATTAGTTTCAAGTGTACAACACAGTGATAAAACATTTATATACATAATTCTAGGTTCCAGCTATCACCCTACCAAGCTGTTACAATATCTTGACTATATTCCTTATGCTATACATTACATCCCGGTTACTTATTTATTTTACCATTGGAAGTCTGTCCTTTTTTTTTTTTTTTGTGAGGGCATCTCTCATATTTATTGATCAAATGGTTGTTAACAAGAATAAAATTCTGTATAGGGCAGTCAGTGCTCAATGCACAATCATTAATCCACCCCAAGCCTAATTTTCGTCAGTCTCCAATCTTCTGAGGCATAACAAACAAGTTCTTACATGGAGAACAAATTCTTACATAATGAATAAGTTACATCGTGAACAGTACAAGGGCAGTCATCACAGATACTTTCAGATTTGCTCATGCATTATGAACTATAAACAGTCAGTTCAAATATGAATACTCATTTGGTTTTTATACTTGATTTATATGTGGATACCACATTTGTCTCTTTATTATTATTATTTTTAATAAAATACTGAAGTGGTAGGTAGATACAAGATAAAGGTAGAAAACATAGTTTAGTGTTGTAAGAGAGCAAATGTAGATGATCAGGTGTGTGCCTGTAGACTATGTGTTAATCCGAGCTAGACAAGGGCAATAAAACATCCACGGATGCAGAAGATTTCTCTCAGAACGGGGAGGTGAGGTTCTAAGCCTCACCTCTGTTGATCCCCAATTTCTCACCTGATGACCCCCCTGTGACTGTGCCTGTCTTAGGTTGTTCCTCTCTTGAGGAATCTTACCCGTCTCAGGCTAACCAGTCATCTTCCAGGGCCATACAGGGAAATGTAAAGTTGGTAAGTGAGAGAGAAGCCTTATTGTTTGAAATGGTTAGCTTTTTATTTCTTTGCATATTTATGCCCTGTAGCTTCTATGCCCAGCATTTGTCTTGAGGTATCTTTACCACTTGGAAGAATTATGATACTCGGTAAATTTGATATGAGGCACGAATTCTATTTAAGGGTTGTAATTAGGAAGGAAGAAGAAAAGCTATAGAAGTAGCAGGCAGAAGAAAACATGGGAAGATTGATTATTTCTTTGACATATCTTCTTGTAGAGTAACTTCAGCATGTATAGGTTTTAAGCTACTACTTAAATTGCGCACATACATTAACATAATAGGAGTATAGTTACATAACCAAAGCATATCTGTAATTACCAGCCATCTCCAGTGAAACCAAGAAAACCATTAAGGCACCTTAGGCATTTGTGAAAACTTATCTATGATATGGTGGATATTGTCCAACTGAACTTGAACAGTCTGAGAGAAATCAGACAAATTAAAACAACCCATTCCTGGGGAATGTTCACATCCCTTATGTTCTTTTAACAGTAAATAGTCTGTAGTTGAAGGATTTTGGAGCGCTACAATTTGCACTTCTCCTAATTCTTGGTTGAGTTCCAACAGTATAGATCCAGTCAAATTTGTTGTTTTACTGTATGCACAGGCCAGCTTAGATATCTCCTTCCTCATTCCCATGGCAGGTCCAGGAACTGGTGGGATGAGTGCATCTACAGCTGTAGCAGTGCGTGGATCTTTGTTGGGGTTTTTTGATGATCATCTTCTGGCATGAGTCTTCCAGAGGGTGCAGATGTTGGAAGTTCTTTTTCATATCGTATCTTAGTTCATTTTCGGGGTAGCCCAATTAGGCTTTGATCCTCTGTATAAACGCAAACAGACCCTTTGCCTACACTTTTATATGCCCTTTATACCCTTGTGTAGAACTCATTGGAGGTTACCACACAGGAACTGCCCTTTTTTTTTGTTTTGTTTTGTTTTGTTTTGTTTTTGGTATCACTAATCTATACTTACATGACGAATATTATGTTTACTAGGCTCTCCCCTATACCAGGTCTCCCCCATAAACCCCTTTACAGTCACTGTCCATCAGCATAGAAAAATGTTGTAGAATCACTACTTGCCTTCTCTGTGTTGTACAGCCCTCCCTTTTCTCCTACCACCCCATGCATGTTAATCTTAATACCCCCCCACTTCTCCCTCCCCCTTATCCCTCCCCCACCACCCATCCTCCCCAGTCCTGAAAGGGACTTTCTTCACTTGAAGTATTTATTTCTTCTATTTAAAAGTACTTGCTGCAGGGACAAGACCCTTCAGGATGTCTGTTCTCACTAGTTCTATTAAACATTACGCTGGAGCTTCTAGTCAGGGCTGTTAGGCAACAAAAAGAAATAAAAGGCATCCAAATAAGGAAGGATAAAACTATATTGATACATGAAATGATTTTATGTAGAGAAAATCTTAAGAAACCATGAACAAACTGCTAGACCTAATAAACAAGTTCAGTAAGATTGCAGGATACAAGATCATTATTAAAAAATCAGTTGCTTTCTATACACAATGAAAATCCTGCAAAGTTAATTCCATTCACAATAGCATCAAAAAAAATAAATGTTTAGGAATAAACAAAAAAGTACATCACTTCTACTGTAGAAATTATGAAACACTCTTAAAGAAGAGCTAAATAAATGGAAAAGCATTCCATATTCATGGATCAGAAGATTTAATATTGTTAAGATGGCAGTACTCACCAAATTGATCTATGGATTCAGTGTAATCTCTATTTTTCCTCTGACTCCCCACCCTTAACCTCCAGAAATTAAAAGCTGATCTTAAATTGATATGTCAACATAAAGGACCCAGAATAACCATAACGGTCTTGAAAAAGAATTTTAAAATGTGGATGACTCACACTTCTCCACTTCAAAACTTTAATATACAAAACTATACAAAGCTATAATAAGACACTGGTATAAGGATAGCTATGTAGTTGAATGGAATAGAATTGAGAATCTGAAATGAACACTTATATTTGTGGTCAATTGATTTTAACAAAGGTTTCAAGACAACAGTGAAATAATAGTCTTTTCAATGAATGTTGCTGAATCAATGGATATCTACCTACAGAAGAATGAACATGGATCTCTACCTCATGCCATTCACAAAAATGAAACCAAAATTGGCTATAGACCCAAATGTAAGCTAAAACCAGAAACTCTTAGAAGAAAACACAGGCATATATCTCCATGACCTTGAGCTAGGCAATAATTTATTACATAAAACACCAAAAGCACAAGCAATAAAGAAAATCGATAAATTGGACTTCATCAAAATTTAAAATTTGTGCACTTCAAAAGATATAAGAAAGTGAAAAGATTACCCACAGACTGAGAGAAAATATTTGCAAATCATACGTTCAACAAAGGACTTGTAACCAGGACATATAAACACTTCTTGCAACTCAAAAAGACAAATAACTCAAAAAGATGAGCAAAGTATTGAAATATAAATTTCTTCAAAAAATATATATGGCCAATAAACATAGGAAAAATTGCTGAGCATCATTAGTCATTAAGGAAATGCAAATCAAAACCATGAGATAAGACTTCATGCTGACTAGAAGTGGGATAAAAAAAAGACAATAAGACAAGTGTTCATGAGGACATTGAGAAACTAGAACCCTCATATGTATTTGCTGGTGGAAATTTAAAATGTTGAAGGCACTTTGGGAAAATGCATAACAGTTTCTCAAAACATTAAACATAGGACTGCTATATAACACAATTCCATTCCTAGGTATCTACACAGGAAAAATAAATGTCCACTTAGAGATTTGTACATGAATTTCATAACAGCATTATTCATAATAGCCAAAAGATTAAAACAACCCAAATGTTATCAGCTGATGAGTGCAGAAATAAAATGTGATCTATTCATAAAAGTGAAAAATTATTCAACCATGAAAAGAAACAAAATGCTAATATATGCTACAATATGGATGAACTCCAAAACATGCTGAGTGAAATAAATGGACACAAAAGACTGTATATCATATGACCCTTTTCATATGAACTGTCCAGAATAGGCAAATCAAGACAAAGTAGATTAATGGTTGTCTGGAGCTGAGGATGGAAATGGGCTGTGACTGCAAATGGCATGAGGCTTCTTTTTGGAATGATGAAAATGTTCTAAAATCAGGTAATGGTGACGGTTGCACAACTCTGTAAATATACCAAAAATTACTGAATTGTACACTTAGAGTGTGTGATATTTTTGTTATGTAAGTTACATTTCAATAAAGCTATTTTTAAAAAC
Organism: Manis pentadactyla; assembly: GCF_030020395.1. Taxonomy (NCBI): domain Eukaryota; kingdom Metazoa; phylum Chordata; class Mammalia; order Pholidota; family Manidae; genus Manis; species Manis pentadactyla. Next base: position 21,625,348 of record NC_080031.1, on the reverse strand, counting down.
CATTTGAAGCAAACATGGCAACATAAAGATGTTAATTCTGGGCTGGTTGGAATGCAGGTTTTTGCTATATATTCTTTTTTCACTATTTTTAATGTGTCTGAAGAACAAAATATTAAGACAGCATAAATTCCTGGGCCCTAATTTCAAATGAGACAGATGCATACATTTAAAATCTTTTTATTATACTCTTACCTCTAGATACTGACAGTTGCCCCCAGCCGCAAAAGAAATGACTGGCTCCTTGTCAGAGCACTCTCCGTGAAGCCAACCAGGCTTACGTAGGAAACCAACTCTGTAATGCTTGACTCTTAGACGTACACCAAGAATAACTAGACATATGAGGAAAACATTTAACATAAAAGAAACCAAAATATCCTGGAAGGGTGGATTCAGAGGCAATAGACAGATACAACATAGAGCACAAATGAATCTTTTTAAGAAAATCCCTAAAATTTACACTTCTAGAGAGAGAAAAGAAAGGCTGCAGCCATAGAAAAATATCAGAAATCTATAATAAAAGGAATATCCAGAGAAGAAAAGAATTTCTGGAAATGAACTGCTAGAAAGCTTGGAAAATAAAATACAGTGAACAAAAAGATGGAAAATAGAGCAAAGGTAACAAAATTAGATGATCAGTCTAAGAGGTTTAATATCCAAATGTATTTCCACAGAGCAAGAACTGAAAATAGTGGAAAGGAATATACAAAGAAATTATTTAAGAAAAATTCTCAGCCATGAAGAACATGAGTTTCTACATCAGAAGTTCTCGAACAATTGTTGACAAATAAGACCAATCATTTTGATAGAATCTGAGAAAATAAAGAGCAAAAGAATATCCTAAAGCTATGCAGAGAGTAAAAGTGGGTTGCACAAAAAGTATCAGAAAACAAATTGGTTTTGGATTTCTAGATGCTAGAATTCAGTGAAACAGTGTCATCAGAATCCCAAAAGAAAAGTATAAAATTAGAACAAAGACACTTCAGACATACAAACTTTGTAGACAGTGGTTATATTTGTGACCAGCCAATAATTCTGAATTCCCTTTTTATATTGGGAAATTCCTACATTATGACCCTTGCCTTTACAAGGTTGGAGCCAGAACTCAATTGTCCAGCATCTATTGCAGCAAATATGTAGGCACATGACCTGGGCTCCTCCAGTCAGACACTTCCATGGAGACCTCAATTTGAGGAAATGTGTGGAAATCGAGTTTGTACAGGATCTGTTCCTGGAGAGGGTGGTGAGAGATTGGGCTTTCAGAGGCAATAGTGGCATAAGTTCTACTTGGTAGTGTCCCTTGCTCAAGGTCTTTGGTGCCTTTGACCACAGGAGGTATAGGAATACCTTAATATAGATTGTTGGATAATTTGGATATTGTTTCTGGATGCAGTCTCCAAACCCTATTCCCCCGTCCTCTTGGAGATTCTGTGAGCTACTTCATAATCTCTAATGAAGCTTCCAAAGATGCTTCTGGTGGATGTGCTCACTGACACAAGGGCATAAACTAGGGAAGAAGAGAGATGGGTGGAATCAAGGGGTCTAACATAATATTGAGGGAAAGGGAATCCCCAGGATTATGGTTAACCAACCCCAGGATGCAGGCTCTGCAACAGTCTAAAGACTAGCCAATCCAGCATTAAGAAAGCATATGAAAGCTCCAGGCAGAATATTTTAAGAAGAGAAATCTGATTTAGTACCTGGTGTGGTTTATGTAGTTAGAAGAACTAGTGGAAATGAATTTGGGAATGAGTTAATGTGTATTAAGCCAAGCAAATGATGTAATAAGAAAATTATTAACTATAGGATAGATATAATTTTGTACATGCAAGGCAGTGTAATCATAGCACACTACATGACTCAGCTGAGACTAATTTTACATGGTAAAAATTCAGACTTGATTTAACCAAAAAGTTTTTGTATCTACATGACAGGCTGAAGCAGGGGAAGTCTCTCTTTTAGGATGAAACAGAATTTAACCCATGCCTTTTGTGGTATGAGTGCCCACAATCTCTAAAACTGAAAAGTCTACAAATACTAGGAAAACAAAAGAAACAGCTAAAATATGTAAGAGTAATTTAGGAATGGGAATGAGGGAGACAGTGTATTAGTCAGGATTCTTTAGTTGCATACTATAGAATTCACTACATTAAGGCGAAGAAGTGTTTTTTTTAAGCATTAAAGTAATTTACAGAATCTCTTGGAGAATCCAAGAATGAGGCTTATGTGCTACTCAAGCAATGTCTTCAAAATGTATTGACAATTCAGAGAAGCATATATTAGACGTTGCCTCCAAACTCAACAGCGTGGCTGTGTCTTGGCGATAAGGGGCTCAAGAAGGCTTCTGGCTCCTGCTGCTCTCGGCTCCAGGTACCACTGTGACTGCTAAGTGCCCCTGTAACAGAGGAAAGCAAATAGGGAAGACTAATGAGGTTCATATTACCATGCGAAACTTACTTTATATTGCAATGAAGTCATAATGTGATATTTAAGTTGCTAATGTGAAGGACATGTCCTCCCGGCAAGTAAAAATAAAGGTCAAGTTCCAATATTTGTCATGATTTCATGTGTACTCTTCCAACTATGTCACAATTACTCTATGGTGTTCATGCCTGACACTTGCTGCCAGAAGTCTTTATATCTACATACCTGGATGTTCCTAAGTAGGAAATCTACACCAAATATTGGACTTGGGAGCACGAAGTATACAGAAAAAGTCACCTTTTTATCTTAACTTTTCCATGTAGCTTATCAAGAAGGGAATGTTGAAGCTTGTGAGGCAGAAACATGAAAATATCCTGGGGAGAGAGAAGCAAGCACATCTTGTGGAAGGAATTTATTACTTTAGATAAGTGCCCATTAGAGGTGAAAGGAATGTTCTGGAGAGCACCCACTTCAGCAATTTGTATTAAGCACCAAATAAATGGCCCAAGCAAATAGTACTCATGGAATGTGGAAGACAGAGTCCTCACTAAGGTCTAGGATTGGCAGGGAAGGGTCCCTCAAGTAGGACCTATATCAGGAAGGCAGGGGTCATAACTTAGAAAAGAGAAGTAAGAAGGAGAGAACATGGAGTCAGAGACAATGGCTAGGAGCATTTGCAGCCAAGGGTTTGTGGAAGCAGCTATTGAAAGATACATTTGGGAAAACAAAGAGAAAAAGATGGTGATGCAATCTTTTACTTTGCTCCTTCCAAACTCCACTGAAGTGACAGTACTAGGATTTTTGTTTTAAGAAATGTTATAAAGAGAGCATACGGTAAAGGAAAGAAGATAGTAGTAAAATTTGAAAACAGATGGACACATAGAAACCAATTTATCAAACCCTAGAAAGTTGAATCTTAAACTGGCAGTGAGAAAAGCTAAGAAGGAACACAACTGTCCACAGAATCCAAAAGGCTTAGGATTTCATGTCACTGGCTTCCTCTGGATGTGGAAGGAGGCTAAGGAAGATTTGTTGAAAGTCTATGAAGCAGTTGGAGCCTTGGACTCCCTCGCATTCTCTGGTAGCAGGATAAACTCCTCTCTCTTCTTGATGGAAAACCAACTTTCATTTTCTCGAGGAAGTCAAAAAGGTAGTCTCTGAACTGAGGACTTCCAGGAACCATCGGCAGTGTAGTTGTCATCGGGAAAACAAATTGATTTGGTGACCTTCACAAGTTGTATATTGGAAATTTCAGGATCTTCTTCCATGTAGTGGGGAAGCCAGGCCTGTCCCTTCCAGGAGGAGGATTGGAAGATCCTTCACTGTTGCATATGACCAGCTCTTAGAGATGCCAGTGTCGGAGTTTCACCCAGCCCCGCCAGATCACCATTCAGGGAAGCATAATCACCAAGCATATCCTTACACCCAGTTTTGAATCAGCTTTTTTTTGCACTATACTAAAATATGAACCAACTACTAAGGATCATCAGACATTTGAGGAAAGCCTTACACCTGAAAGATAGAAAACAAAATGAAAAAAAAAATGTAAAAAGAAATTTCAAAGAAACAGACCATGCAGGGGGAAAAAAACACTTCAAAGCCATTGACATTTTAGTATTTTCAGAGAGATTGAAGAAGTGCTCCTGAGAAACAAGAATAGGACAAAAGACTGGTTGGGGAGGAAGGGTGGGGAAGGTACATATACACAAAAAAACCAAGGGATCAGAAATGACCTGTTGGAAATTAAAATTTTGATAGGGGAAATGAAAAAGACACAACTGAAGGAGTTTGGGGAGGTAAAGATGAGGGGATTTTTTGAAAGAGAGTATAGTGATAAAGGGATAGAAAAGTGGGAGAAGAAAAGAAAAGATACAAAAATTAAGGTCCAATCCATGAGGTCCAATATCCAAATAACAGGAATTAGAGTTAATGTGCATAGGAAAAATGTAGAGGAAGTCATCAAAGAAGTAACTTAAAAAATGTCTTAAAACCAAAGCACCTGAATTTTGAGATGCAAAAAATTTAAGAACACTGGGACAGCAAAAAGCTTCTATGAAGAGAGAAAACACACAGCAAACAGGTCACACATAGAGGCCTGTGGACCAGTTCCATCTTCCTTATTCCTCACGCCATACACACAAGACAATAAAACAAATTGATAAAATAAACCAGTTAGAACGAAAAGTATAATTAAAATCAGAATTAAAGATAAAATTAATGTACAAAAAAGAAAAAACCATGAAGGAATACTTACCTGCCTCTGGACAGGGAAGCAACTTACCGAATATAAAGGACATGAAAGACATTACAAAGGAAAAGGTCAACAGCACCATAAGGCATTGGAATGTATGTCAAACACACTGTAAGTGAAATAGAATTCAAGTTATAAACCAAATGGCAAACTGGGAAAAACCTGTGAGCCCATATTCATATGAGCAATATTTAAATTGTGAGGTCAGAGACCTTTTAGGAGCAAGAAGGTGTCTGTGAGCCAAGGATGAACAGAGATAAAGTGTAACCCCTGGAGCAGCATTTGGGAGGAAACAGCTTGGTTTGTAGCCGTCAGTTTCAGCAGAGAAGTGGGGGCAGAACCAGAAGGTGAGAGGGGGAGGAAATGCGTTTGTGGACGCAAACTATTTTCATGTATGTTTTCAACATGTTTGGAATTGAAATGAAGGTGAGAGGGAAGACGGTAGCTTAGGTCAGGAAAGAGAGTGATAACTGATGATTTAAGAGAGACAAAGATGACTGTGATATTTAATTGACTGTGTCCTGGAATAAGGGGGAGGTGCTGATTGAAGGAATTTAACAGAAGAGATAGCCATGGAGAGAACAGAAAAAGTTCTAGAGATGGAGACACAAGCTGTTGAATTAAATATACATTTTTCTACATTTCATTTTCTACTCCACTGATTAGGGGTAATAATAGTGCCGACTTCATAAACTAGCTGTGAGCTCTCAATGAGATATTATATAGAAAGTGCTTAATAAAGGGCCTGGCAAATTGAAGTGCTAAGTATAGGTGTCTCTTGCTGTTCATATTATATAAGGTATAAATTATAAGTGCTAAACAAGAACTACAAGAGGTGGAGGAAGAGATGGTGCTTTTTGGGTCAGTAAAGGAAGATATGGGACCAAGTTGATGTACTTGAGAAAGGGTGGAATTTAAGGACAAAGATGGAAGGGAAATATGGGAGAAATAATGGTGGAAGAGGAAGGCAGTTTAAAGTTGAATAGCATGAAGTGAAAGGGAAAATTTGAAGACATCAATAAGATAGTTAAAAAATGTCCTGAGTTCAAAAATCTGTTTCAAGCATCCCATTCTCTTTCTAGCTTACACTTCCCAGTGTCCTAACAGAATTATTTGACCTAATGGAGAAATTCAGTCCACAAATCAAATACTCTTTCATTCTCCATCTCTACCCTCATGTTCTCATCTCCTTTTTACGCAGGACAAATGTAATTATGCATGCTTATAATCACCATTTTGTCCCTCCATCCAGTCATCAGTACCCTTGTTTCTCTCTCCCTGAAATATACCTGCCAGGTAAAGCCCTAACCCTGCTGGAAGCTTATTATTTAAATGCTCCTCCTCTATGGGGAATAATTCTGTCATTGGCCCTTGTGGAGTTGTCAATAGTAGTGCAAAGTATGGGGATAAATACCACAAAGTTATATAGTATGAGTTAAGGACTTGATACCCTTGTAAGAGTGTGTCAAAACAAGGCACAGAGTCTTCCCATTTCTTCAGAATTCCACAGAGAGGAATCCCTTTTTCGGGAGGAATCCTGGGCGTGTCTTGGGTTTTGTTCTAAGGGAGGGACCCCTTCCCTCAATGCTCTTCCTTCATATAGAGCTTGGTGACAGCAACTTTATCAGGAAAGGGACATACAGATTTGGGGAATCAAGTAGCCTGGAAGTCATGCCAACCATATACAGGAGTGTCAGGGAAGGCCAGCAGCCCTCTGCTTTAGGAGGCAGCTGGGGACCTCACGTTCCTTTGGACAGTACAGTCCCCCAGCCATGGGAAGGAAGCCACTGTTCGCACAGGAATCTGAACTTGAGCATTTTCCATCCAGCTGGGGGAATATCTAGGGTCATTTGTGGACAAGCTGCTCCTTTATAACAACCTATCCCCAAACTCTGAGTGTTCATTAGGTATATCTGGAATAGGAAGAGGGAGATGTTGTTCTTTAGAGTCTAAGTAAATTGCGTTTTTCATACTCCCTAAGAATGAGCCAGATTGTCATCAACTCCCCCCACCCCCATTTATTACAATATGTCCTACAAAGCCCTGGAGATAGTCTCACCAGCTGTGACCCTCCATCCGTCCTCTGATGTTCAAGTTGAAAAAGGAGAAGAGTGTATTGATCCTCCTTATCCCACTTTTTGGAGATTCTTAGGTGCATGAGGGTCCAGCTAAGGCAGAGGTCACTTACTGCTCACTTCACGGGTCCCTGCCATTGGTATTCATGTCTGCAGCAAACGCTGGTTTGACGCACTCTTACAAAAGCCACCAGCAGGGGTCACAGAGAGCAAGTCCTTCCTTTGGTATTTTTGCCCCAAACCCTAGACCCAAAGGAAGAAGGGATTATATTTAGTCAAAGAAGCCAAACTGGCAACCCCCCTGGGGGCAGTAGTAGCAGCGGAATGGGCCCCAGCCCCAGCTGCCCTTTATCTGAATGGACCGCCAATAAGGAAAGACAGGTGCTTGGGGACCACAGGAGGCATAGGGCAGGCAAGCTGATCTTTTGAAGTCTTATTGGGGAGACAACAGGGTGAGGAAGATTAAATGCCTGGACCTCTAAAGGGAGTGGGATTACCTCGTCCTGGGAGCTCCCCCTCACCCCATTTCCTTGGCCTGACTTTCACCTCCACATGGCTCTGTGCAGACCCCAGCACCAATGGTGTTTTGTGCCCTGACCACCGTGCTCTTTACTCTGACACTTTCCTCCCATCCCGGCAGCTTTCCCAGGGAAATCTTTCCATTCCTAAGAAGGCCCTGACATTTGTATTATCTTCAAACCCCACAAAACCTGGATCTGCTCTAGGTTTCTCACAAATTTCCAGAGAATTTGTCCAGAACCAGTAATTTACAAATTCCCAATAATTCTGTAAGGTGACTTCAAGTGGATTCAGAATCTCTAGGAAGTCTCCTCTGATTTCATACACCAGCTTATGATAGGAGTAGGCATGTTTCGCCTCTTAACAAGTGAGTCTTTTATTCCTAGGTCTCTCATTCCTTTGGGGCTGCTTTCTGGGGCAAAGGACAGGCTTGCTCTCTCTGGCCCTTGCTAGTGGCTTTTGTAGGACTGTATCAAACCAATGCTTGCTGCAGACCTGAGCTCTAGTCTCTGTAACTCTGGCTGTGGAAGGAAGCCATTTGTTTGAGCTTACAAGTTTTTTTATTTTTAAAATATGATTTCAGATTTGTTGAGGGTTGGCAGTCCTCTTTTCCTAATCTATTTTCTTATAAGAAATCTCAGAGAAAAAAATTCAGGCAAAACACCAGTGTTTTGTGGGCTGATAACACTGAAAAGGATGCCACTTACTAGAACAAGGAAGGGTAGTTCAATTGAAAGAGCTGGTTGGATAGCTGATTGGATTCAGTTGTAATTAGACTGGGGATGATAGAATTGGGGTGCAGCTGATTTGATTAGAATTTTGAAGAGACTTATAAATCCTGATCAGCAGTTTGTTTCATTTGGCGAGGTTCTCTTGAGAAGAGAGAGTATATGTTTTCTTGAGAGAAAATAATCGCTAAATTTATCCTAAACAACTACCAGAGGAGACCTCACTGAAAAGATCATATTTAAGCTCAGCCTTGAAGGGGTAGGGGAGCTGCCTATGTGTAAAGAGCATCAGGTAGGAGGAGGAGTGCAGGCTCTTCTGAGACCCAGCCAGGAATAGGAGAAAGCCCGGGGAAGGGCTGACGGCGGCCCAGATCATGCAGGGACGTTCAGAACATTTGGAGGATTCTAAGTAGGACGGAGTCAATATGTCCAAAGTTTAAGGTGAAAGCAGATTATTTGTAGAGGGGAAAAACTAGGAAATTATAAGAAAGGACCACTTGAGATCATGCTAATGAGAGAGTTTGCTGATGTATCTGTTTTTCTACCTTAAACAAGAGAATGTTTCTCTTGTTCCAATGTTAAGGACACTTGCTATTTGTTTTTACATTGAAACACTTTATCTTACTGTAGAAATTTTTCTGAATGGTTTTCAAGTAAAGAATTTTCAAATCATGAATGAATGTTCAATTTTATGAAATCATTTTTTGGTACCTATGAGATGATGTTATTTTTCATTTCCTTCATTAATATTCTGATTATATCATAAGATCTTTTGATGCTGAATCATCCTTGCATTCCTGAGATACAGTCTATTTGATCATGATGTATTATTCTTTTAGCATTTTGCTTTATTGGTTAGGTAATATTCTATTTAGCAATATGCTTTATTTTCTGTTGTCCTTTTCCAGCTTGGCAATCAGATAAGTTAGCCTCATCTGAGTAGCTTTACAACCTTTTCTATAGCATGAAAGATTTGTATAATCAGTTGTTTTCTTAAAAATTTGCTAGGTTCACCTATAAATGTTGGGTATCAGGGTTTTTAAGGGTCATGCTTTGATCCAGATTCTTATTTGGGATATTTGAGCTTTCTTGTTTTTCTTAGATCCATCTTGTATATGTTTCCTCTCTAGAAAATTGTCTTCTTATCTGTTTAAAATGTTGATGTCAGATACTCGTAAGATTCCCTTGAGATTTAGAAAAATTCTCTATTACTAGATCTGTACACAGTTTAATTCCTAGTATTGTTTATTTCTACTTTCTAGCCTTTCTTATCAGTTATGCTCATGATTTGTTGCATATCTTAGTCTCTTCAAATGACATTTTTGGCCATCATCCTTCTGTTTTGTATGTATTATTTTTCATTAATTTCATCTTTATTCTTTCTTATTTCTTTACTCCTCCTCCTTCCATTTCCTAGCTTCTTCAATCAAATGTTTAGTTCATTTATTTTCATTCTTCTTTTTCTTTTAATACAATGAAATATGTCTCTTAGTCTTCAGTGCTTCTCACTCTAAACTCTGTTTTTAAATAAACATATGGAAATTTGTGAAAATCATAACCACCAGATGAATGATAACAATTAGCTATTCTGATGGCTGTGTAACCAGCACCCAGATTCCAAACAAAATATTAACGTTTCTCCAGAGACCCCCTCATGTTCCCACTCACAACCTCCCTTTCTCAAAGGTAATCACTGCTCTGACTTCTAACATAGATTACTTTACCTCCTTCTTTATATATACTTATATAAAAAGATGAAATTTCATGTAAAATTGGAATAATGGTTTTGATATTCTTTTAGGTCTGGATAATATTGCCCAGTATTATTTTTGCAAAATTATCCCTATATGTTCATATAATTTGCAGTGCTCTATTGTATTCCATTGTAGGACTGTACCACAATGTATGTCCAGTCTACTGTTGATGGACATTTGGGTTGTCTCCAGTATTTGCTACTAGAAATAATATTGTTATGAGCATTAATGGAGATGACTTTCCATGCACAGCTATACAGTTTACCTAGACATGTGGTAACAGTTGAATCATAGCACATGCGTATGTCCAGTCTTACACATGCATAAGTTCAATTTTAGTAGATACTGTCCAAATAGTTCCCCAAAGAATGATTTCCATTCTCTCTATGAGGGTATGAGAATTCCCATTGTTCTACATCAACACCACATCCTATATTGTCAATTTTATAAAAATTTTAGCCTTTCTTTGAGTGTGAGATAATATCCCATGGTGGGATCCCATGGTATTTTACTTGTAGCTCCTGAATAACTTTCTCCGAACATTAATGTTCAAGCTTTTGTATTCTTTCTTCTAGGTTTTGTTTTAAACACTGTCCTGAAGACAGTACATTTGGAACCCCGAACACCCAGGACTGGGTGAGTCAGGAGGCCTCAGAGAACAAACCCCAGTGCCAGCTGAGGAACATCACAGAGTTGCACGTTCAGCCTCCTGTACCAGCTTCTGCCCAGAGGGCAGTCTCCTGGGGAAGCAGCAGGCCCAAAAACATCATCTCATTTACACCACAGTCCACGGGTGGTTCCTGCTGACTCAAAGACACTCAAACCAATTTTGGAACAATAGCATTTTCCACCATGCTCAACCATCCAGACCATACCTGAAGACTTGAGAGTTTGTTTGTTCTTCATAATGGAAGCCATGATGTCTCAGGCTAACTGTACCCAGAACCCAAGTTGTAGAATCATGACCTTCTACCCAACTGAAGAAGAGTTTAATGATTTTGAGAAATACATTATTTATATGGAATCTCAAGGTGCACACCGAGCAGGTGTGGCCAAGATAATCCCCCCCAAGGGCTGGGAAGCCAGGAAGACATACAATGACATCAGTGACATCCTAATCCCCAGTCCCCTCCAGCAGGACGTCTTGGGCAGGGCTGGTGTGTTCACTCAGTACTCCAAGAAGAAGAAGGCCATGACGGTTGGGGAGTATCGTGACCTGGCGAACAGTGCTAAGTATCAGGCACCCCCACACTCAGATGTTGACGATTTGGAGCGAAAATTCTGGAAAACCCGGCTCTACAGTTCACCGATCTATGGTGCTGACGTCAACGGCTCCTTATTTGATGCAAACACCAAGCAGTGGAACCTCAGACACCTGGGAACCATTCAGGACCTGCTGGAGCAGGAGTGTGGGGTGGTCATCGAAGGCGTCAACACACCCTACCTGTACTTTGGCATGTGGAAGACAACATTTGCGTGGCACACAGAGGACATGGACTTGTACAGTATCAACTATGTGCACTTTGGGGAGCCCAAAACATGGTATGCAGTGCCCCCAGAGCATGGCTGGCGACTTGAACACCTGGCCAAGGAGCTCTTCCCGGCCAGTGCCCACAGCTGCAGGGCCTTCCTGCGGCACAAGGTGGCCCTCATGTCTCCCACTGTCCTCAGGGACAACAGGATCCCCTTCAGTCGGGTCACGCAGCAGGCTGGTGAGTTCATAGTGACATTTCCATACGGGTACCATGCTGGCTTCAACCACGGCTTCAACTGCGCGGAGGCCATCAACTTCGCCATGCCGCGCTGGATTGATTATGGCAAAGCGGCCTCTCAGTGCAGCTGCGGGGAGGCCAGGGTCAGCTTTCCCATTGATGTCTTCGTGCGCACCCTGCAGCCTGAGCGCTATGAGCTTTGGAAGCGCGGGCAGGACCAGGAGGCGGTGAACCATGTGGCGCCTGCAGCAACGGGCAGCCAAGAGCTGGGCACCTGGAAGGAGTTGTGGGCAACCAGGAGAGCTGCACTGGGCCTCCGGGACCTGCCGCCCCGCCGCTCGCTGAGCCCTGCCAGGCAGGTGGCCGTGGGGCGAAGGGGCCACCGCCGCGCCCCTAGGCTGCCCGCATCTCGGCGCTGTGTGCGGGCCTCTGATCCTACCTCTGTGGCTCAGGGCGGGGATGCCGCTTGTTGGTCCCTCGAGCATGGCTCAGCCCTGCTGACAACCCAGGGCCCATCTGACCTGGGTCTCCACCCAACTGGCAGGCGTGGTCCTGGCCGTCGTCCTCGGGAGCAGGGGATTCAGGAGCTGACTGACCAGGCCCCGGCCAAGAGGCGCCTCTTGCTCAGCACAGCATTAGCAGCTCAGGATCCCGACGCTCAGGCCCTTTCTCCAGATGGACCCTCACTGGACAACCCTGCACCACCGAGCACTGCGTCCCCGCATTCTGCTCAGGCTTCCGGGTGCTGCAGTGTCCCTGCACCCTAAGCCCGGGGGGGTGTTTTGGTAGCCCGCTTCTCTTACACGTGGAGGCTCCCTAAGTGTGGGCACGTGTACACCTCAGAGCCTTCACAACGTGCGGTGCTGCCATGGGACCTGCTGAGTCCATATTACTGATGAAAACAGCTTATTCTTCCTCCCAGACACCACTATCTCTTTTGACACTGGATGCTTGTCTCTGCAAGTGGTGGTAGAGCAGCTTCTTCAAGCAACTCTATTCAAGCTCTATTTTACTTCATGTCAACACCCTCAATTTGGACCACTCTTCTCAATAAAAAATCCCCATATCCAGCTGTTTCTTCATGTGTGGTGAGTTTTTGCCATACTCAATCTTGGAAAAGCAAAGGACATTCATAACAAAAATTATATAAAGATAGAATGAACTTTGTTCTTGCTGCCATGATCTTCCAGGCCTCATTTGTTCTTCTTTTTCCAATTTCAATAACTGTGATGTTAGACTATTCATTTGGGATTGCTCTTCCTTCTTTAATTATGCCTGGATTGCTATATACTTTCCTCTTAAGACTGCTTTTGCTGCATCTCACAGAAGTTGGGGCTTTGTGTTGTTGTTGTCATTTGTTTCCATATATTGCTTGATATCTTTTTTAATTTGGTCATTGATCCATTGATTATTTAGGAGCATGTTGTTAAGCCTCCATGTGTTTGTGAGACTTTTTGCTTTCTTTGTACAATTTATTTCTAGTTTTATACCTTTGTGTTCTGAAAAGTTGGTTGGTAGGATTTCAATCTTTTTGAATTTACTGAGACTCTTTTTGTGGCCTGGCATGTGGTCTATTCTGGAGAATGTTCCATGTGTACTTGAGAAGAATGTGTATCCTGTTGCTTTTGGATGTAGATTTCTATAGATGTCTATTAGGTCCATCTGTTCTAGTGTGCTGCATGCACTGGCCTTAAAGATAAAACAAAACTTTCCTGTAAATGCTCTTATCTCCCAGATGTTTTCGGTACACTACTGTGATCTTTGGGGGCCACTCTGCTGTTACTGCAGGAATACACAGGAGGCCAGCTTCCAGGCCTTTTCCCCAAGATGCCAGAAGGGTCATCCATTGCTGGTCCATGTGTTTAAATGTCCTGGGCCACGTCCACTCAACAGAGTCTCCAGGGTTTAATGCTTTGGGGGCTGGTAGCAGGATGTTGCTCTGCTGGCCATATCCTGGCTTCAATAATTCCTCTTTGGTTTGCACGTATGTTTAGGAGAAGCAGCAAGGTGCGTGAGCTTATCCACAGGGCTCAAAGCTCCTTTATGTGGCTTCTCATTCAAATGCCACAGCACTGTCCATAGGCGAGCTGACCAGCCCTGTAGATTATTGTTGTCTAACTTCAGGCCAGATTTCAACAAACCATTGTACCTCTCTATCATGCCTGCCCCAGTAGGGTTATATGGTATGTGAAACTTCCACTTTATCCTTAATTGCTGCACCCATTCTTGTAATGCATGTCCAGTAAAATGGGTGCCTTGATCACTGTCAATCACCTGCAGCCTGTCATAGGCTGCAAAGAGATGCTCTAGACCCCTTCTGGTGGTTTGCTGAGCTACATGATGTGCAGGAAAAGCAACCAACAGGCCAGTAGCTGTGTCCACACAAGTCATGGCATACCGATATCCTTCTGATATGGGCAGAGGCCTAATATGGTCTATCTGCCACCTGAGAAGGGGTATCAGCTCCTTCACTATTGTCCCGTGTTGCTGTGGGACTCAGTGCAAATCCCTCTTAGAGCTCACAAAGCACTCCTTCCAGGCTCTGCTGACTTCTTCAAAGGTCAACAGCAAGCCCTACTGACAGGCTATAGCCCACATTGTCTTTTCCCCTGTGTGCAACAAACCATTGGGCTACATCAGAGGCATTCTTTCCTTCTAGCCAACGCACCTGGGACAATGTGTCTGCTTCATCACTTGCTGGGGATGCCAAAAGCAACTGGCCAGTCACATGATATATGGTAACAGTCTTAGTCTAACCAGAGGCCCATAGGTCTTGCCACAGCTCTTGTCCCCAAAGGGGCTGGTGACCATCCATCCAGGTGGCATGGTACCATGTCAGTAGCCACAGAGTCAAGCGCCAATAGACGGCCCAGCTGTCAGTGCAGACAACTATGGGGGAAGGCTTCTGGGTGATCACAAGCCATACTGCCCACAACTCAGCCCATTGGCTGTTCTTCCCCTCTCCATCCTCCATTCATATTCTCTCAGTCTTAGGATGGAAAGCCACAGCCCTCCACTTCGGGAGGCCATCTATACAGATGTAAGCATCTTCAGGTATAGGGGCTTTTCCCTCCTGATAAGGACTCTTGGCTACCAGTGGTTCAAAGGTAAATTCTTTTCTGCTTTCCACTGGTCTAGGACACTGGCCCCAATAAGTGTTGGAGTTCTCCACTTAGAGGACTATTGAAGAGTGCACTATGCTCCTGTAAGTATGTACCCCATATGACCAGTGTAGATGTCTGTCCATGACACTCTGTGGCATTTGGATCCAGTCTCTCACCCACCCCATGATGGGATAGCTGGTTATTATCTTGATTGGAGCTGTTCTGGTGATGGACTCCACAGCCAGTAAGGCATGGTACACAGCAGCCAGTTGCTTCTCTATCAAGGTGTACCAGACCTCTGTGCCTTTCCATAGTTGTAACCAGAATCCAATAGGTTGGCATGTCTATTCGAGCTTCTGCCAAAGGCCCCACCCATGATCATCTTTGGTTACATGAACATCTAGCTCACAGGGCCTTGGTGAGTCCATTACACTTAAGGCCCATGTGGCCTTGACTGCTGGCTTAGCAGCAGTAAAAGCTGCTGCACATATTTCATCCCAGTCCCACCTGATACCCTTTCATACCAACTGATATAACAGCTTCAGAATTTGTGCCAAGTGTGGGTTAAACACTCCCCAGTTGCCCCAAAGACCCAAAACTCTTGTAATACTGCCACAGTGGTAGGGGTAAGGAAAGTCTGGACCTTGTTTATGGCTGCTTCAAGAAAAACTTTAGTTTTACCTGACTAGACAACCCCCAAGAACTTTACAGACAAGCCACGTGCCTGAACCTTGATGCTGTTCACAGCCCATCCTTTCTCCTGTAGATGTTGCAGCAGTCTAGGAGCTGCCCCTCCTAAACCTGCAAGAGATTCAGATGTGAGCATACTATCATTAATGTAGTGATACAGCCACACCATTTGTGGTTTCTTCCATGTGAACAAGTCCTGGGCTACAAGTCCATGACAAATGGTGGGACTGTGGAGATACCCCTGTGGAAGGACAATGAACGTCCACTGCTGGCCTTCCTACATGAAGGCAAACTGTTTCTGACTTACATGTGCTATGTCAATAGTGAAGAAAGCATTAGCAAGATCCACAACATAGTGATATGTCTCTAGTTCATGACTGAGTGTGTCCATAAATGCTGCTATAGAGGGGACAGCAGCATGCAAAGGCGGTGTGACTTTATTCAATTCCCTGTAGTCCACAGTCATATGCCAGGAGCCGTCTGGCTTTCTCACTGGCCACACTTGGGCATTAAAAGGACTATGAGTGGGCTTTAGGGTGCCCACCTTCTCCAATTCCTATAGAGTTTCTCCAATTGCCTTGTATCCCCCAGGCAATTTATACTGCTTAATACTTGTCACCCGCCAAGGTACAGGCAGAGCTACAGATGGGTGCTTAGCATGTCCCCTCAGAACTGCCTTTACCACACGTACCCTTAGTCTGAACTCACCTGCAGTGATGTGTAACCACAGGCCCTGCCCGATATCTACCCCCAAAATATATTCAAGGATGGGAGAAGTGTACACAGTATGCTCCTTTGGGGTAACGCCTTATCCCCAGTGGGATTTGGGCTTTCTTCACTCTAATTGTCTTACCCGCATAGACAACTCTCACAGCAGGGGTCCCAGGAAAATGTTCAGGATTGTCATAAATCGGAGAACATTCAGCCCCTGTGTCCAGCAGCACCAGGACATGTTGTGCATACAGCAAGGACCAATAAATTACTAATTCTACATGTGGCCTCTGGTTGCCACCACATCCCCCAAAGTGGGGGCCTTGATCCCCACCTCAGTCAAGCCATGACACCCAATCATCGTCCTGTGGGGGGAGACCAGGCGAATCCTGAGTAGTGTCCCCTGGGAGTCTTGCAAGGACACAGGCCAGACATGGGGCTTTGCCTGCTGCTTCTGTGTCCTGGGCCTCAGAGGCTGGAACTGCTGCTCTGGCTTTACTTAGTGCCACAGTTCTAATAAGATCCTATTGGGCTGCCCATCAAGTTTTTCTTTCACTACCTCAGCCTTTATCAAATCACCCCACATCTGTGTCCTCAAGACCTTCACAGGGCCCTTTGCACCTCTCCTTTCAGTTGTAGCCTGTACTTCCTTCTGTGCCCTTATTGTTTCAACCTCCCCCAGATCTTCTAAAGTACGAGTAGCCTCACTTATTGGTTGACCTGTGTGGGGGGCAAGAATAGTCACTAGGGACCCAAAGAGAGATGGGGGAGCTGCATGCAGCACCAGGTTTCTCATTCCTACAGTGAACAGCTCCTCACTGGGGCCCTGGAGGTCCGTATTATACATGATATTTTTAATATCCAACTCCCGTAATACCTGCTGGAGTTCTACATATGTTTCCCAGCTGGTGTTTAAATAGGGTATATCACCCTGATTAGGCCAAAATCCTGATGGCTGCTGTCAGCCAATCCAGAAGGGCCTGATTCCCTGAGGTGTGATGGGCACTTTGCCAGTGCTGCTGGAGGGAAGGCTGAGTCATCAGGGAAGCCAGTCCACCCATTTCAGAACCCAACATAACAATGTTTTCCAACCCCATATCCCAGAGATGCAAAAGCCATGGAGGCAGAGGTTCCGAAAGCCTCTGCTGAAACTGGAAGCTCACGTCCACCAGCTCATCTTGCGTAGGAGTGGAGCATGGAGTGCCCTACAACCTGGGGAGGTGGAGGCTCCTCCCCCTGAGGAGCCCATGGCCGTTGTGTTTTTATTTTCTTAATTACAATCAGGTGGGCCTTTAATACAGGAGAGGCTGGTGCCTCTGGCGGTGGCCTTGGCAACAGACTGGCCCTCGGCCGCATCCCTCATCCTCCCCGGACAGCTCCTCTGCCATCTCCGGGGCTGAAGGGCTCTTTCCTCCCCCTCCCCCAAGGCCTCCTGCAACACGGATTCTGCTGCCTCCTCCCTTGCTGCTAACGCATCTCCCAGGAGCACAACCTGTCTTCTCAATAACTGTCTTTCTCCCTTAAGGGCATCCCATAGGTCATCGCTCAGCTCCTCCAAGTGATGGGGAAGTGTGTCTCTCTCCTGCCGAAGTCTCTCTCCTTGATAACCCTTTCCACTATCTAGAGAAACAGATAAATCTATTTCCCCTGGAGTTACAACTATAAGCTGACCAGCTGGGTGTGGGGTTCAGTGGGGGGAGGGAGGAGGGGTCTGGAGCATACAGACAAGTAAGGCACGGTCCCTGGGGTCAGGGAGCTCACGTCAGCAGAGCAGATGTGGACGGTAACGAGATGGAGTTTTCAGGCTGGGATTTAATAAAGCAACTCTACTACATGGGGAGTCCATGATGTTCAGAGGGAGGTGAGGGAACTTTCTAGATCCAGTAGGAATTTGTAAGCAAAGATGGGATTGGGGAGGGGAAGGCAATAAGGACAGAGGGACCAGCATGTGTGCTGGCTGGTGTGTTGGGGTACAGCCTCCACCTACACATATGGGTGTCTGCTTCCCTAAATGATCTCCCCATCACTCCACGGGGGGCTGAAGAGGTCAGATGTGTGCTCTTCCAGTTTGTTTTCTGACTAGTTCATGGGACTGTGACCCAATCTTATCCAAAAAGAGTTTGAGGCAAAGTCAGATGCAGAGTTTGGGAGAAAGTTTTGCCTCCTTGGTGAACCCTTGGAGGGAAGAAAACGCCCCACTTCTTTGTTTCATGACAAGGTCATGCCTACATTTCAGGCTGGGACCTGCTACTGCCATTCTGCAAGCAGGAAGAGGGATGTCTGCAGTCCCTGAGGATGCGAGCTGGAAAGATGCCATGAGGGAAGTCCTTGATGTCATTGTCCCCCTGCTCTGCTGACCTGAGTGGGCACCGCTCTGCATCCAGACTTGTAGTTAGAACCTGAGGAAGTGACTGTCCTTACAGTGGTGTCCCAGCTAGTGGATATCTCCACGCTTGCAGCTGGAAGCACACTCACAGGTGTGGGGGATGGACAGACATGATAAAGGGAGGTAGGCTGGCAAGGAGCCTAATCCTGCCCTGTCCACACTGGACTCGCAGGTAGGCCGTCCATGTCTGCGGAGGCAGTTCTGTGCTGTGGGGCGTGCTAGGAGCTGAAGTTCCTGGCCTCCTTGAAGGCCTCTTGTCCTCTCAGAGCCCATTAATGACCTATTTTGGTGTGCAGATTCTGTTTACAGTGCATGGTGTTTGAGTCTGAGACAAGTGACCTCTGCTGTAGACCCCTACCACTGCCCCTCACACCAGGTCTGCTGGCCAAGAGCTGGCCCTTCCTGAAGGCTTGGGTGACATGGATGTCTACCTACCATGCATGGAAGAGATGGAAAAGAGTTATCTAAGCAAACAGACACATGCACACACACACCTAACTCAAGCATGTTCATGCACACACAAACTTAGACACACACATACCTACATGCACAGATATGTACACATAGGCCTGCATGCACACATACACACATGCATACTTGAGGACATTAGCTGGCCTTCATAATTATGTCCTTGGTTCCCTGAAATAATTAAGAACCATAAAGACACATAATTTGAAATATGGTCTTGACAACAAGTGATTTGAAATTTGTTTTTTGCAAAGACTGAAGCTCACCTACAGAGTAATTTCGACCCAGGGCCACAGCACAAAGCCCAATCAAGGCTGTATTTTCTGCTCTGAGCCCCGCCCCCTTTGCACTTGTTAGTTGAGGCATCATCAATAGGGGGGTGCCACACGAGGTTGGGGAGGCAGGCAGGGCTGAGGCCTCAGGTGACCTCAGCCTGGGAGAGGGCAAGGGTCCCCAACTCCTTACCAGTGGACTGGGGGGTAGATGATAAGGGAAGAGTGTTTGGGGCCTGAGATCTCTCCTTCTCCGTTTCCGGCTTTGTTTCTTAAAAGGATCCTGGTGTAAACCAGGCAGGGTTGGCAACACCCCACAAGCAAGGGCTCTTTGTGTCTCGCTGAGTTCTCCTGATAAGTAAAGCAATCTTCTCCTCTGAGCCCGCAGAATTCCTTCTCTATTGCCATATGTTTTTCTTTCTTTCTTGGATATGTTTCTTTACCTTTTCTTCTTTGCTGAGAAGAATGTTTCCCTGTGTAACCCGTGTCCCACACCTGGTGAAAGCTCTTTCTGCCCAGTGGTGGTGGTTGGTTAGCATCAGTCAGCCCCCAGCAGCTCCAGCCTGGTGCCAGCCTCCGCTGGTGGTCAGGCCTCTGGAGGCCCAGGGGGACTTTCCCTGCCATCCCGAGGCTGTCACATCCTCTAGGTCTGCAGCCTTGACAAAGCCAGCTTTGTAGTTCCGAGTTCATGCTTTGGATCTCACTGTCGGTCTCTCAGACGACATCCTGTGCAGCAAGGTTCTGTGTGCACTGAGTGAGATGCACGGGATGTCCTGCAACACACACAGCACAGGGCAAATGTTTGGTTTTACATCAGGAGGCGAAGAGCAGGAGGAATGGAGCTCCCTTGGCAACTTGGGAGGAGAAAGGAAGTCAGCCCCACCCCCATCTGGGTAAGGGAGGGTCAGGACACCTTGTTACCTGTTAGGAAGAGGCTGAGGGGACGCCATTCCTGGTGGCCAGGACTCCCCCACTCCTCCTACAGTGTCCTAGTATGTGAACAATGCCCCTTGGTGCCTGAGGCTGAACCAGGCCCACAGAGCAGGGCGTGGGCAGAGCTTCTCTGTGCTGGCCTCTTTGCTTCCCAGGCATCCATGTATCTAAGCCTCCTGAGAGGCTGTGGGCCACATGCTGTCACATGTCCATTTTGCAGACACTAAAGCAGGGGCTACATGGCCCCCCAAGCTCCCGCAGCTAACAATTGGGAGGCCTGGGATGTGAGCCTAGGCCATCTCACCCCAGAAGGCACCTTACCTACATAGGACACTGCCTCCACACTAAGCTCATGGCCACTGGACATCTCATACTGGGTGACCTCTGGTGCTTCAGCCCAGGGATGTGTTACTGCCAGCAGATGTGCAGTTGCAGGAGAGGCTGTCTCACGGACGTGAGGAGAACCGAGGAGAACATGGCAAGTGGGTCCGAAGTGGGCTCCGGACTCCTAGCCTCTCAGGGCATGCCTTCAGGGACCAACCCAGCTGCTGGGCACCAGCCAGAGGGGCAGCTCCCAGCTCCCACTCACTCCTGGTCCTGTGGGAAGGGTCAAGGGTTAGGAGCTCAGTGATGGACGGAAGCAGTGGGTGGATGGCTGGTGGGAGAGGAAGGTGGGTAAATGGGGAGAGCGGCTGGGAAGGGAGGAGGGTCAGGAAAGTGAGGGGAAGGGAGGAGGGGAGAGGGATGGGAACAGTAGTGGAGAAGATAGGAAGGGGTGTGGAGGGGCTGGAAGGGAAGGGGGCGGGGGAAGTGATGGAGACAGGGGTGCAGTGTGGTAGGTGAGGGCCCTGGGGCAGAGAGAGCATGCAGTCACCCTGGGAAAGCAGGGAACAGGTCGGGGGGAGGGGCCCTGTACACCGGCAGGGATGTCAGAGCTGCTGGGAGGAGAACGCTGACGTCTGAGGGCTGGCCGGCTGCCTGTCCAGCTGCACTGTGACTGCAGAGGAAGTGCTGAAGATGGGCTCTGCTGTTCCTGGTTGGGAGCAGTAGCTCGGCTGGCAGGAGCTTTGGAGGTTCGTTAGGTGCAGAAGTTAGAGGAGCTCTATAGCTGTGGGCAGCTTCGTGCCCTCCCTGAGATGCCGCCTGGGAACCGGGGATGCAGAGCGCGATCCCTGTGTCTTGGAGCTTTGCCCTGTCTGTGGCCCTGAGCTCTGACCAGCCGCAATCTGTGGCTCAGATTTTGGTTCATGTGTCAGTGTGGCTGGCCATGGTGCCCAGATGTCTGGTCAAACATTAATACAGATGATTTAATAATATGGGTTGAACCACTGTGTTGTATACTTGAAATCAATGTATGATTGTATATCAACAATACTTTGATAATTAAAAAACACATTAATCTGGATGTGTCTGTGAGGGTGTTTTTGAACGACATTAACACTTAAATCAGTGGACTTTGAGTAAAGTAGATTGCTCTCCAGGAATGGGTGGGCCTCATCCAATCAGATGAAGGCCGAGATAGAACAAAAGGCTGACTTCCCCAGAGTAAGAGGGAATTCTCCAGTAGACAGGCTTCAGAGATAAACTGCAAATTTGGCTCTTTCCTTCTGGCCCACCCTGCAGATTTTGGAATGGCCAGCCTCCTTACAGGTATTTGTTCTATGCTTATTCATGTGAGATAATTCCTAAAATAAATTTCTGTCTCTATCCCCATGCTGTTGGTTCTGTTTCTCTGGAGGACCCTGACTGACGCAGGGAGTAACCCCAGGCCCCTTTCTCTGCGAGTCTGTCTCTAATGCGGTGGCTCGGGCTTCTCAGAAGGCACCGTCTGCCACAGGTGGATGAAGGAGCCCCTGGCCGATCTCGCCATGCACAGTGAGACGTGATTCCCCATGAGCGTCCCTTTGTTGGTCTCCATGGGCCGTCCAGCTTCCTGACTCCCACAGCCTCCCGTCTCCAGAGGGAGCGGGTGTGAAGGCCTCCGGCGTGTGCTGACTCTCCCCAGGCGTCAGTCACCATAGCTGTTTGCCTTTTCCTCAGGTGGAGACCCCAGAACTTAGAACAAGGAGCACATGTGCCTTGGCCCCTTTGGGCGACTCAGCAAGTACCGCAGCCCGGGTGCCCAATAAGCAACAGAAATCTTTTCCTCCTACCGCTGGAGTCTGGAAGTCCGGGATTAGGGTGCCAGCCTGGCTGGGCTCTGGCGCGGGCTGCCTTCCAGGTGGCAGTCTGCAAACTTCGGGCTGTGTCCTCACGTTGAAGAAAGGTCAGGGGAACCATGGGGGAGCCTCTTAAACAGCACTAATCCCATCCACGAGGGCTCCACCCTCATGACCTGATTGCCTCCCAAAGCCCCACCTGCTAATGTCATCAAATTGGGACCTATGATTTCATAGATGGACTTTGGGGGACACAAATGTCAGATCCCAGCTACATGCTTCAGACAACTCCCTAGTGGGGTATTTTTCACACTCAGCTCATCAGAGCTGTAGTGATTCTAGAGGGGCCCCAAACTAGTCAGAGCTCGTGAGGTGCCTGGGTGCGTGTGTGGGTGTGTGGGTGTGTATGTGTGGGCTGCAGGTACCCCTGCTTCAAACCGAGCAGCTCTGTTTCCTCAGCCTTACCCGAGGGGGCAGAGGCCTTGTTTGAATGACATCAAAAGCTCCTATTGCCCTTGGAGAGTCAGATACCAAGGAAAGGGTTGTGAATATTAATCACAGTCCTTGTCCTTCAGAAAGTCTGGGCCTGATGGGGAAACAGTTCCACGTGGCTGAAAGAGCATGAGGCTGGCATGCTGACATTCTAAGTGGGGGGACAGGTGAGAACTGGGAAGCAGCTGAATGGGGCAATTGTAGGCTGTGGATGAGCTGCAAGGAAAATACAAAGCATGACTAACAGAGTGGCTGGGCAAGGGGGTGTCCAGAGACCCCTGTGAAGGGGCATTTGAGCTGAGACTTGAAGGAGGAGGGGCAGTGCAAAGGCCCAAAGGCAGAAACAGGTTTGGTCTATTTGAGGCCCAGGATGGAGACTGATGTGAATGGGCCCTGAGTAAAGGACAGAGGGTGGAAAGCGAGGGGGAGGACCTATAGGGCCAGAGGATTTGGGACAGAGCAGGCTAGTGGGAGAAGGTGGGCTTGACCCCAGCAGAATCATCTCAACGCAGCACAAGCCATGCCACAACACCAGGCCAGGCAGGGCACAGAGAAGGAAACTGCACTCTGGGGTCTATTCAGGTAGGCTTTGATGTTTGAGTAGGATTTTGAGGACCCCGGAGGAGCTTGCGGGGTGGGGGGGGAAGGTGTAAAGAAGGCCCTGCAGCCTGTGACGGCAGGAGGTGCTTCTGGAGGCAGTTCACAGTGGAGGCGGTGGGGGCTGCGGCCCAAGCTGAGGGCACTCGTGTCCGACCCTGCACACAGTTCAATGGGTTTTTAGACTTTATACTGGCAGGATGGAGAACACTGGAAGGATTTTCCTGGGCCAGGGCTCCCCTGAAACCAGAGGTGCTCTGTGCAGGCCCTTATCCCGACAGGCTGCTGGGGAGGGCAGGCTGCCAAGACTCAGGGTAGAATACTTTGGAGTGTGGAGGCATGCTGCCCTCTGGGTGGTAGGGGCACAGCCCATGGCAGGGTGGGTGCAGGCCTTGTGGAGTCCTGCCCACATGCACCTCAGAGGGTCTAAGGACAGGCAAGGGCAAGTCAAGCATTCAAATAGGTGCTGTGAGGTTGTGGGGGGCCATCGTGCTGACCCTGGCCTGGAAGTGACACACCTGTGTGTGGCTGTGTGCATCTGAGTTCACACACTTGGGCCAGGAAGGTCCATATATCTCTGTATGTCCAGATGGGTCAAAGACTCTTCCCACACTGTGCACGTGTGTGAGCACACATGCGGTGATGTTGAGAACCCGGTGTGCCTTTGCATGGCCTGTGTATTCTTGTGCGCTTGTGTATATGCAGTCATAATGCAGGTTAGCAATTATTTAGCATGTGCCAGGCTGTATTCTATTTCAAGTGACATAAGCTGCCAGAGCTTGTCCCAGTGCCTTGTCTTTGACGAGCATGCTGTGTGTGTGCATCTTCATGCACAGACATCAGTGGACACAGTTGGGTATGTGCTCATTCAATAAGGGAAGAGAGATGAAGAAAGAGCTATATTTAATTTTGTAAAGCACTTCTCAAACAGCTTTGTCTGAATTGGACCCAGAACCCTTGAATTTGCAGCAGACTGTAGTCTGTACCCAAACACAAGTGGCCTTGACGGTGCCTCATTTCAACTCCAGACAGAGAATCCTCATTAAACGAATACTCCCTTTGCCTGGAGTGGTGCAGAGCCCCATAAACATGCCCTCCTTTGAAAATGGAGCAACCTGTCCTCAGTGCCTCTGACCCTCCAGAGCTGGTTACTTCATCAAGAGGAGTTATTCCCTGGTTGAGAGACTTTTTAAAACAATTTATCTCAGCACTTGTGATAATTCTGCCTGACCCGACCAGAGGAAAATCTGGCTTGGGAATTGAATTGTGGGTCTGTTAATGGAGAGCTGAAGCTGGAGGCTTTAAAATGTACCCTTGAGGTGAGGAAGCACTTTCCACTTCTCTTTGCACCTTTTAAATGTGTCCTCATCCCTTCATTTCATATTTCTCTCAATAAATAACAGGATTTCTTGTCATCCAGTGATGGTCCTCCATATGTTTTAATGGTAGGGAAGGTCCTCACTGGCTGGAATGAGCCAGAAAGTGGTGTTTACGAGGAAGATAACATACACTTTGCAAAAGAAGTGAGAATAAATGGGTTGTTCCATTTTCTCCAGAAAACAAAAACAAAACAAGTCCAACATAATACTCAGATGTGTACACATGTTGCCAGAATTTGGGTTTCAGAATCTATGATAAGTTGGTGTCTTTGAAGTCAAGCTGGTAGATCTGAGAACAGTGAAGACAGCACTTGGAAGCCAGAGTGGGACTTAAGGCTTTTACCTGGCACGTGGATTAAGGTAATTAAACAAAAATTCAGTATCTCCTAAATCCATACTGAGTTACCTCATGTCTGGAAAGAGAATCCTGATTTTAAATAAATGAGAGTCTTATGTCTACATCTGGTGGTCAGCCTCACCTGACACCTGCCTCAGGGACATGACTGCCAGCCCCAGCCCCACCCTGCTTGCCTGTGCTCCCCGCCTGGCGCCCAGCACACTCTCCCTCGGGGTGCTGCCTCCAGACACCCCCACCCACTGGCCAAGGCTGGTGCTCTAACGCAAAGGGCTTTACACTGAGCTCTACCTGTATTTGCCCAGGCAGGAGGAAGTCTCTTTCAGGGAGCCCTGCTCAGGAAAGACCGCTCTACATCGCCTCCTTCGGCTTCAAAAAGAGGATGGCTGTGTGTTCTGTGACTACACCCGCTTTTCCTCACTGGGATCTCTGTG
The DNA here is from genome assembly GCF_030020395.1 of Manis pentadactyla. Classification (NCBI taxonomy): domain Eukaryota; kingdom Metazoa; phylum Chordata; class Mammalia; order Pholidota; family Manidae; genus Manis; species Manis pentadactyla. Next base: position 21,599,908 of record NC_080031.1, on the reverse strand, counting down.
AATAAAGGGCTGGTTATTTTGCTCTGCTCCAGTACATGGCAGGCTTCCCTCAGAACAACCTGCTTGCGCTTTACTTCTGTATTCAATTGCTGTCATTGCTGTTTAATCAGTTTTATTAACATATAATTTACATTCAATAAGAGTTACCAACTTTAAGTATACAATTTGAAGCATTTTGACAAGTATGCATAGTAGAATATCTATCACCACAATGAGTTATAGAAGATTTTCCTTATGCCCATTTTAGTCCAGTCCCCATGACCCCTGGGAATTGGCACCCATATTTCCTTTTCTGTCGCTGTGTCTTTTCTTTTCCAGAATTCATGCAGTCTTTCACATCCATTTTCTTTCACTTAGCATATGGCTTTTGGTATTCATTCACGATGTTGCATGCATTGGCTGGTCACTCGTTTTCATTGTTGAGCAGTGTGTTGTTGTACTGATATGTGACAGTTTATTCTGTTTTTCGCAGTTTGAGGCTATTATAAATAAAGCTGGTGCAGACATTCCAGTGGAAGTATCTGTGTGTGTATCCATTTTAATTTCCCTTGGATAAATACATAGGAGTGGGGTGCTGGATCATATGTGTGTAAGTGTAATCTGAACATTGTATAAACTGACAAATCATTATCAAAGTACCTATCCCGTTCTGCATTCCCACCAGTAATGCATGAAAGTTCTAGCTCCACATTCTTGCCAAAACTTGGTTTCATCAGCCTTTCAAATTTTGATCATTCTAATGGATGTGTAGGAGTTTCTTATTTTGGTTTCAATTTATGTTTCCTTAATGTGTAATGATGTTGAACATTTTTGTTACTGATATATCTTCCTTGACAAAGATCAAATATTTATTGTGTTATCTGTATTCATAGCATTGAATTCTGAGAATGTTTCATATATCCTAAAATCAAGTATGTGTTTTTTTTCTATTTTTTAAAAATTGAAGTATAGTTGATATACCATCATATATTGGTTGCAAGTATACAACACAGTGGTTCAACAGCTACCCGTATTATTAAGTCCACAACGCTACTAGTGCAGTGACTACCTGTCAACATGGGAAGGTGCTAGAGAATCACTGGCTATATTCTCCATGCTCTACTACCATCCCCGTGACCAATTTACATTATGACTGAGAATTTCTATGCTCCTTTATTCCCCCCACTGTCCCCTCCCACTCACTGTCAGTCACATGAATCTACTGCTATTTTGTTCACTTTTGTTTTGTTTTGTTTTTAGTTTCCACAAATAAATGAAATCATTTGGTGTTTGTCTTTCTTCACCTGGCTTATTTCACTTAGCATGATATCCTCTAGGTCCATTCATGTTGTCACAAATGGCAAGATTTGTTTCTTTTTTATAACTGAATAATATTCCATTGTGTATATGTACCACCTCTTCTTTACCCATTCATCTACTGACGGACACTTTGGTTGCTTCCATATCTTAGATATTGTAAATAATATGGTAATAAGTATAGAAGTGCATATATCTTTTCAAATCAGGGATATTGTTTTCCCTGGGTAAATTCCTGGAAGTGTAGTTACTATGTCATATGGTATTTCTATTTTTAGTTCTTTAAGGAACCTCCATACTGCTTTCCACCATATACATACTGCTTTCCACCATATACATACTGGCTGCACCAATTTACATTCCCACCAACAGGGTAGGAGAGTTCCCTTTTCTCCATATCCTTACCAATACTTGCTATTTATGGTCTTTTGAGAGAGGCCATTCTAATTGGTGTGAGGTGATATCTCATTTTGGTTTGATTAGCAATGTAGAGCATCTTTTCATATGCCTGTTGGCCCCCTGTATTTCTTCTTTGGAAAAATGTCTGTTCAGGTCCTCTGCCCATTTTTGGTATTGAGTCACATTAGTTCTTTATGTATTTTGGATGTTAACCCTTTATCAGATAAATGATTTATGAATATATTCTCCCATACTGTAGGTGCCTTTTTCTGTTGATAGTTTCCTTTGCTATACAAAAATTTTATTTGATGTAGCCTTACTTGTTCATTTTTTATTTTTTATTTTTTTTCTCTTGCCCAAGGAGATGTGTCCAGGAAAAAATTGCTTGTGTTTATGTTCAAGAGATTTTTGCATATGTTTTCTTCTAAGAGTTTTATGGTTTCAAGTCTTATATTTAGGTCTTTAATCCATTTTGAAGTTACTTTTGTGTATGCAGTTAGACAGTAATCCAGTTTCATTTTCTTGCATGTAGCTGTCTAGTTTTCCTAACACCATTTATTGAAGACACTGTCTTTTCCCCATTGTATGGCTCCTTTTTATTTATTAATTGACCATATATGCTTGGGTTTATATCTGGGCTCTCCATTCTGTTCCATTAATCTATGGGTCTGTTCTTGTGCCAGTATCATACTGCTTTGATTACTGTAGCTTTTTAGAATAGCTTGAAGTCAGGGAGTGTAATATCCCCAGCTTTGCTCTTTTTTGTCAGGATTGCTTTGGCTATTTGGGGTCTGTTGCAGTTCCATGTGAATTTTAGGATTACTTACTCTATTTCATGGAAAAATGCTATTGGTGTTTTGATAGGGATTGCATTGAATCTGTAAATTGCTTTAGGCAGGATGGCATTTTGACATTATTAATTCTTCCTATCCATGAGTATGGGATAGATTTCCATTTATATGTGTGTTCTTTAACTTTTTTCATGAGTATCTTATAGTTTTCAGAGAACAGGTCTTTCACTTCCTTGATTAGGTTTATTCTTAGGTATTTTATTCCTTTGGATGCAGTTATAAATGGAATTGTTTTCTTGATTTCTCTTTTTCCTATTTTGTTGATATTATATAGGCATGCAACAGATTTCTATGTATTAATTTTGTATCCTATAACTTTGCTGCATTCAGTTATTAGCTCTAATAGTTTTTCAATGGATTATTTAGGGCTTTCTATATATAGTATAGTGAAAGTTTGACCAATTTGGATGCCTTTTACCTCTTTATCTTGTCTGGTTGCTGTGGCTTTGACTTCGAGTAGTACTTTGCTGAATAAAAGTGGTGAGAGTGGGCATCCTTGTTTTGTTCCTGATCTTAGAGGAAAAGATTTCAGCTTTTTGCTTTTCAAGATAATGTTAGCTGTGGGTTTGTCATATACAGTCTTTATTATGTTGAGATATGTACCTTCTATTCCCATTTTGTTTAGAGTTTTTATCATGAATAGATGTTGAATTTTGTCAAATACTTTTTCAGCATCTATTGAGATGATTGTATAGTTTTTATCCTTTTTATTGATATGGTGTATGATATTGATGGATTTATAAATATTGTACTACCCTTGCATCCTTGTAATAAATCCCATGTAGTTATGATGGATGATCCTTTTGATGTATTTTTTAATTCAGTTTGCTAATATTTTGTTGAGGATTTTTGCATCTATGTTCATCAGGGATATTGGTCTGTAGTTTTCTTCTTTTGCAGTATCTTTATATGGTTTAGGTATTAGAGTGATGCTGGACTCATAGAAAGAGTTTTGAAGTATTCCCTCCTTTTCTACATTTTGGAACACTTTAAGAAGGCTGGGTATTAGCTCTTCTTTAAATGTTTGGTAGAGTTCATCTGTGAAACCATCTGGTATGGGATTTTTGTTTGTTGGGAGTGTTTTGATTACCAATTCTATTTTGTTACTGGTAATTAGTCTGTTCTAGTCTGTTCGGATTTTCTTCTTCCTAGGTCAATCTTGGAAGGTTGCACTTTTCTAGGAATTTGTGCATTTCTTCTAGTTGTCTGATTTATTGGCATATAATTTTTCCTAGAATTCTCTAATAATTCTTTGTATTTCTGTGGTATCCATTGTGACTATTCATTTTTCAGTTCTGGTTTCATTTATTTGTGTCCTCACTCTTTTTTTCTTGACAACTCTAAGGGTTTGCTTATTTTGTTTATTTTCTCAAAGAATGAGCTCTTAATTTCATTGATTTTTTTCTATTGTTTTATTTTTCTCTGTTTTATTTATTTCTGCTCTCTTTTTTATAATATCCCTTCTTCTGTTAACTTTGGGTCTCATTTGTTCTTCTATTTCTAGTTTCTTTACTTGTGAGTTTTAACTTTTTCTTTGGGAATGTTCTTGTTTCCTGAGGTAGTATGCTATGTACTTCCCAATTAGAATCACTTTTGCAGCATCCCACAAATTTTGAACTTGTATTTTTGTTTTCATTTGTATCCATGTATTGCTTCATTTCTACTTTGATTTGTTCATTGATCCATTATTTAGATGTATGTTGTTTACCCTTCATGTGTTTGTGGGTTTTTTGTTGTTGTTTTCCTCTTGTGATTTATTTCTAGTTTCACACCATTGTGGTCTGAGAAGTTGCTTGATACAGTTTCAATCTTTTTTAATTTACTGAGGCTCTTTTTGTAGCCTAGCATGTGATCTATTCTGGAAAATATTCCATGTGCAGTTGGAAAAAGCATGTATCTTACTGCTTTTGGGTGGAATGTTCTGTAGATATCTGTTAAGTCCATCTGATCTAATATATTGTTCAGTGCCCTGTTTCCTTAATTTTGTCTGGTTGATCTGTCCATTGATGTAAGTGGCATGTTAAAGTCCCCTAATATGAATGAGTCACACCTATTTCCCCCTTTAGTTCTTTTAGTATTTGTTTTACATATTTAATTGCTCCTATGTTGAGTGCATAGATGTTTATAATTGCTATATCCTCCTTTTGGGATGATCCCTTCATTATTATGTAATGTCCTTTGTCTCTTGGGCTTTCTTGAACTCTATTTTGTCTCATATATGTACTGCTACTCTTGCTTTTTTCTCCCTATTTATTTGCATGAAATATCTTCTTCCATTCCCCCCACTTTGAGTCTGTTTATAACTTTAGGTCTTAAGTGACTCTCTTGTAGGTAGCATATAGCCAGGTTTTGTTTCTTCATTCTGCCACTCTATTTCTTTTGATTGGTGCATTCATTCCATTTACACTTAAGGTAATTATTGGTAGGTAGGTATGTACTGTGATTTTATTAATTGTTTTCTGTTTGTTTTGTGTTTCTTTTCTGTTCCTTTCTTCCTCTCTTATACACTTTTTTTGTTATTTTATGGTTTTCTTTAGTGTTGTGGTTGGATTTTGGAATTCTGTGTTAAAATTTTTTTGTGTATCTATTATAGGCTTCTGGTTTCTGGTTACCATAAAGTTCATGGATAGGTTCCTAAATATCTAACAGTCCATATTAAGTTGATGATCACTCTATTTCAAACAAATCTAAGAACACTTTTTAAAATTCTTGCTCCTCTACATTTTATGTATTACGTGTCATAATCTGTATTTTTGTTTATCGCTTGGCTGACGTTGTGTATAGTTGGTTTTACTACTTTTGTTTTGTTTTAATTTCATACTTACTTGGTAAGTAATTGCTGTACTATCTTTACTGTGGGTTTATTTTCACCAGTGAAAAATATTTAGGCTTAAGAATGTTTCCATCTACAGAAATCCCTTTAACATATCCTGTAATGCCAGTTTAGTGGTGGTGAATTCCTTCAGCCTTTTATCTGGGAAATTTTTTGTCTATCCTTCAATTTTGAATGATAACCTTGCTGAGTAGAAGATTCTTGGTTGAAGGTCTTTCTGTTTCAATACGTTAAATATTTTATGCCAGTCCCTTCTGCTCTGTAAAGTTTCTGCTGAGAAGTCTGCTGAAAGCCTTATGTCGTTTACCTTATAGGTAGCTGTCTGACTCTCTCTTGCTGCTTTCAATACTCTTGCTTTATCCTTAATCTTTGCCACTTTAATTATTATATGTCTTGGTATTGCCTTCCTTGGGTTCCTTTTGTTAGCGACTCTCTGTGCTTCCAGGATCTGGGTGTCTTTTTCCTTCCCCAGACTGGGTAGGTTTTCAGCAATTATTTCTCCAAAGAGATTTTCAACTCCTTTGTTTTTCTCTTCTTCTGGTACCCCTATTATGCAAGTATTGTTTCATTTGGAGTTGTCGCACAACTTTCGTTGCATCCTTTCATTTCTAGAGATTCTTTTTTCTCTCTGTACCTCAGCTTTGTTTTTTTACAGTGATATCCATTAATCCTCTCCTCTACTTGCAGCAATCTATTATCCATTCCTTCCATTGTATTTTTCATTTCAGTTACTGTATTTTTCAGCTCTGAGTGGCTCTTCAACTCTTCTATCTCTTTGTTGAAGTCCTCCCTAAGGTAGTCAATACTTTTCAGTACATTAGTGAGCATATTATAACTGTTACTTTGAAATATGTATCAAAAGTTTGGTGATCTGTGTTTCATTTAGCCCTCTTTTTGTTGTCTTATCCTGTACTTTTGTTTAGAATGAAGTCCTCTTGTTCCTCATTTTTTCAGGGTTTCTGTGTTTCTTCCTTTGTATTAGATTGATCCACTATGCTTCCTGGTCTAGAGAGTAATGGCTTTATGAAGAAGGTGTCCTGTGGTGCTCAAAAGCTCAAGACTCTTTACTCTCTAGTGCTTTACTCTCTAGTTGCTGTTAGTGGGCTATGGGCAGGGCCACCTTTCTGCTCATCTTCTGGAAGTGGCTGATCTCAGTCCAAGAGCAGGTGGCATTTTGTTTCACCCAGCCCTTTGTGAACTATGCAGCTGCATTTGGGCTGAGAGAGGGCAAGAAAGCTAGTAAAGCCTCCCTCTGCCTTCCAGGCAGCAAAGTCTGATACTTCTGGAACAAGCAGGTCAAGTAGGTGGGTGGGTGTTCAAAGAAGCACCTCAGGGCTGAGGTGCCAGTGATGGAGGTGTAGCATTTGGCACTCTTGTGAGCACCAACCATTTGGGCTGAGGGAGAGCTGGGGAAGCATTGTCCACCTGCCTTTTATCCTGGGGGAAGAGCCATCCCTCACTCCTCTTGCACCCTTCCCACTGTTGATAAATATTTAAGGCTCTTACCTCTGTGTTGGGTCTTGGCAGAACTGATGGAGCATGCCTGTCCTCCGTAAGCACCAGAAATCTCAGCCTCTCAGAGTGCTCCAAATCTCCCTGGTGTCCAACCACATTAATCACCAAAACCCAAGGCAATTAGGACTTTTTTTTCCAGAGCAGATCTCCAGGGCCAGGTGTGCAGAATTCCTGAGTGCTTATCCCTTCCCCACTCCATTCCTGTCCCTCCTGTTTGTGGGTTGGGATTGGTAGAAGTGCTTAGGTCCCAATTGATCATGGCTCTGCCACTTTACCCTTCTCTGTGTAGTCTTCTCTTTATTACCAGGTGTAGGTAGTCTGTTCTGCAGTCTTCACCTCATTTGCAAGATTAGTCATATTTGCTGTAGTTATTCCCTTGGTGTATGTATGGGAGGAGGTTTCCTCTTTGCTTTCCTACTGTGCCATCTTTTTTCCACTCCAGATCTCAAGTATGTGTTTTGCAAACATTTTCACCCAGTCTGTGTCTTACTGTTTCTTTTCTCAATAATGTTTTTTGAAGGAGCAAAAGTTTTAACTTCTATGAAGTCCACTTCATCAAAATTTGTATTTATAGTTTATAAATATTTGAGAAATCTTTGCTTAACCAAAGATCACAAAAATTTTTCCCTTCTATTTTCTACTAGAAGTTGTATGACTCTTACATTTAAGTCTATGACTCACCACTTTTACTTGTTTTTTTATGTAGTGTGAGGTAAAGGTAAAAGCCTGTTGTTTGTTTATTTTTGCATGTAGATATTCAATTTTTATATCACAATTTGTGGAAATGACTATACCCATTGAATTATCTTAGCACCTTTCTAAAACTATCTGACAATGTGCCTATTATGGACCATACTGTGTTTAATTGATCAATACCACACTGTCTTGATCACTGTAGGCTTAAATGAGTCTTGAAATCAGGGCATAAAAGGTATCCATTTTTGTTTACCATTTTCAACATTGCTATGGCTGCATTAGGTCTTTGTATTTCTATATCACTTTTAAGAGCTTTATTGAAATATAATTCACCTTTATAAAATTTATCCATTTGAAGTGTACAATTCAGTCATTTTTAGTATGTTCACAGAATTTAGCAAATTCTATCTGCCAGAATTCCAGAATATTTTCATCACCCCAGAAACAATCACACATCACTAGCTCACTCCCCATTTTCCCTCTTGTCAGCTCCTTGCAACCAGTAATCTAGTTTCTGCCTTACAAATGTGCTTATTCTGATTATTTCACATAAATGGACTTCTGTGACTGGCTTCTTTTACATAGTTATTTTTAGGGTTCATCTGTTTTGTAGCATGTATCAGTATTTCATGCATTTATATTGCTAAATAATATTTCAGTGATGTCACTTTTTGTTTAGCCCATGTATCAGATGATGGACATTTGCATTGTCTCTAGTTTTTGGCTATTATAGCTAGTGCCTCTATGAACATTTCACTACACATTTACATACATATATGTATTTCTGTATCACATAGTAATTACAACAATTTGAAGAACTGTTAAACTCTTTTTCATAACACTGTATCACTTTATAGTCTGACGAGCAATGTAAGAGGATTTCAATCTTTGATATTTTCAATGTTTCTGGTTTCTCTTTATCAACACTTAAATTGTCTGTCTTTATTAAACTACAGCCATCTTAGTGTATCACATTGTGGTTTTGATTTGCATGTCCCTAATGACTAAAGATACTGAGCATCTTTTCATATGTTTATTGGCTTCTTCTATATCCTCTCTGGGGAAATGTCTGTTCAGGTGCTTTGTTCATTTTTAAATTGTTTATGTTTTCTGCCTTTTTATTATTGAATGATAAACATTCTTTATGTAGTCTGGATACAAGTCCCTTATCAGATATATGAATTACAAGTATTTCTCCCATTTGATGGGCTGTCTTTTCACTCTCTTGATAGTGTCCTTTGAAGCACAAAATTTTTTAATTTAAATTTTAAAATTTTGATGAAGTTCCATTTAGTTTTTCTTTGGTTACTTGTGCTTTTGGTGTCATATCTAATAAACCATTGCCTAATGCAAAGTCATGAAGATTAATATCAATGTTTTCCCTAAGGATTTTCTAGCTTTTGCTCTTGCACTGGGTCTTTCATTCATTTGAGTTATTTTTTGTATATATTTTGAGGTAGGGTCCAACTTCTTGAATTCTTTTGCATGTGGATATCCAGTCATCCTAGTACCATTTATTAAAGTGATTACTCTTTCTGAATCGAATTGTATTGGCATTACTGTTGAAAATCAGCTGACTGTAAGTGTAAGGGTTTATTTCTAGATTCTCAATTTTATTACATTGATACACCTGTCTATTCTTATGCTAGTATCACATAATCTTGATTGCTATAGCTTTGGAACAAGTTTTATAATTGGGAGGTGTTCTGATTGCCTCTATAATAAATTCTGAATTGGGACTATCCTATTCACTCTGTCAAGGAAGGGGAATCTGCTACCCTAAAGTATGACGTGGATAAACATGTGATACCCAACACTGGATGGTTGAGATTGGCAGCAGTTTATTAGTCATATATACTCAAAACTTTAAGGACACGTGGTGGTTGCACTTGGGAGAAGAGTGAACCAACAATGGTTCAGACTATATATGGGAGGCAGGCTTTGCAGTGACCCCCAGGTGGAGTGCCCTGTTTCCCACTGGAGGATGAGATTAATTTGCTTGAATAACTTCATGGACTGGCAGGGAACTCAAATCTGTCAGGTTAAAGAGCTTGTGGGGTCCAACTGGTCCAGCTGATGGAGGAACTGAAGTGGAGACCCTTTCCTGCTGGGTTGGGGGACACACCTGGTAGCAGCAGGGCACTCGTGGGGCTCTGTGTGGCTCCAGATGGCAAGGCAGCGCATGGATTTTAGATCTGATAGTACAGGAAGTATATGGCTTTTCCAAATTTGCCCTTTTTTCTCCAGATTCTTATGGTTATTCTGGATTTCCTTTACCTCTATATGAATTTTAAGGATCAGCTTCTCAATTTCTGCAAAGAAGCTAGCTGAGATTTTGACAGGGATTGCATCAAACCTGTCCTTGCCATCTTAACAGAATTGAGTTCACAGATCCATGAACATGGAATGACTTTCCATTTATTCAGGTCTTTAATTTCTTTCAACAATTTTCAGAGTATAAGTCTTGCATTTCTTTTGTTAAATGTATTAAATTCATTCTAAGTATTTTATTTTTTTGATGTTATTGCAAATGAAATCATTTTCTTCATTGTTATTTTTGAAATTTTAATTTCCTAGTGAATAGAAATACAACTGATTTTGTATATTGATCTTTCATATAGTAACCTTTCTGAACTCATTTATTAATTAGAATAGTTTCTTTTAGTGGAGTTGTAAGGATTTTCAACATATAAGATCATGTCATCTGCAAAGAGTTTTATTTCTTCCTTTACAATCTATATGCCTTTTATCCCCCCTCACTGACCCTAACTGCCATGGTTAGAACTTCCCTACAATATTGAATAACAGTGGAGAAAGCAGACATTCTTGACTTTTTCCTGATTTCAGGGGAAAGCATTAGTCTTTAACCATTTAGCATGATATGCCCTGTAGTGTTTTTGTAGAGAACTTTATCAAGTTGAACAAGTTCCATTCTATTTCTAGTTTGTTGATTGTTTTTATCATAAAAGGGTGTTAGATTTTTCATATACTTTTTCTGCATCTATGGAGATGATGATACCGTTTTATTTTTTATCTTTGTTTTATTCATATGGTGCATTACATTGATTAATTTTCAGATGTCAAATCTTCCTTGTATAACTGGGGATAATCTCACTTGATCATGGCTAACAATCCTTCTTATATCTTCCCAGATTTGGTTTCCTACTGTTTTGTTGAGGGTTTTTGCATTTCTCTCTATAAGAGAGAGTCTGTAGTCTTCTTGTTTTCTTCTTCCTGTGTCACATTTGCCTGCTTTTGCATGGTTAGTAATTTTTGATTGGGTGCCGAATACATCATATGCTACATTGTAAGTGCTTTGACTTATTGTTATCCTTTAAAGAAAGGTATACTTTGTTTTACAGGCATTTAGTCACTTGTAGGTTAGTTTGGTTTGAGGCCTGCTTTAAGCTTCCTTTGGATGGGTCTACAATAACCTTCACTCTGGGGAAAGTTCAGTCCTACTATTAAGTCATGTCTCCTCCATCATCTCCATTGAATATCAGTGTTTCACAGGACGTGGAGTGTCTACTGAAGACTCTTCACTGTGAGTGGTTGGGATTTGTTGTGGACTGCATGCTATATTTTGAAGCCTTAACTTATAATGTGACAGTATTTGGAGGCAGGGCCTTTGGTAGGTAATTAGGTCATGAGGGTGGAGTCCTCATGTTGAGGTTAGTGCCCTTAAAAGAACAGACATGAGAGAACTTGCTTCCTCTCTCTCTCTCTTCTCTCCTCTCCACCATGTGAAGATACAATGAGAAGACAGCTGTCTGCAAACCAAAAAGTGGGCCATCACAAGGTATGACTTCTGCTGGTGCCATGATGCTGGACCTCCTGGCCTCCAGAACTGTGAGAAATAAATGTTGTTTAAGCCACCCAGTCTGTGATGGTTTGTTACAGCAGCCCAAGTTGACTAAGACAGAATCGAACTTCTTCCTACCCTTAAGAACTTAGGGAATTTTCAGCCTATAACTCCACGGTCACCTTTTGCCATCTTTGTGGAGATTCATTCTAAACACTCACATCTGGTACTCAACAAAGTCTCAAGGGTATTCCATGCAGATTTCTGGAGCACTCTGAGTTCTGGATAAATCTACCTCTCTAGGGCTCATATCTGCCTTTTCAACTCAGTGGGGCCAACAGACTCTGTTTGGATTTCCCCTCCTCCACTGAATAGTGAAATCCTTTCCAGACAGAACTGCAGTGCAAGCCTAAGGCTCATCACAGGCATTTCTGTGCTCTCAGCTAGCAGTGCTCTGCAATAACTGTTACCCAATGTCTCAGAACAGTTGTTTCATATATTTTGTTCAGTTGTTTATGGCAGGAGGTTAAATTTGTTCCTTGTTATTCCATTTTTGCCAAAACCAGAGTAACTATGTTTCTTAATTGTGGCCTTTGTCAAAATTAATGAAGAGGCAGCTTGGGAGGACAAAGAAGAAATTTCTGAGCACCCTGCAAGAGGAAATCTCTATATTTTGGGTCTTGCAGTGTTGTGAATAAGATGGGAATGGATTTGATAACCAAACAATTAATTATAATACTGAATTTGTCTCTGTTTTTCCCTTGGGAACTTGGGCAACTGATTAGGTTACCTAAGGAATGAATGCAGCAGAAGAGAGCAAGAATGATAGAGGCTTAAATGTGGGTTTGGAGTGTACTGGAGTCAGGCTTCCTTATTCTTTAACCGACAGCATGCCCCACTGATATTAACTGGATGTGTAGATGAACAAGCGGAGGAGTGAATGATAAATATGTTATGAACTTGAACCCTACAATAAAGACAGCTTTGTACTTTAGAAAGTTGTGGACCCTACAATGACAGATGGGTTAGAATTGAAATTTCACCGTTAGTCACACTCTAAATAATTTATTTTGTCCATTTCTATTATCGTATAAATAGAAAGATTAAGTAGTTGCCCAAGGCCACATGCTAATTAGTGAAATATCAGGACCAGTCTCCTGACACCCATTTGAGTGTTCTTCCCATTACAGCAGCTTTCCAAGGTCTCCTAGATCACAGTCAACAATTAGTGTCTAGGGGGAAGCACAGAGAGAGATCAATATGTCATAGACTCAGGGTCTGATCCATCCTGGTTAGGGTGCTGTCACTGTTTCATGAACAATATTCCTCTTCTTGTCACTCCTTATCCCCTGATGAAGTCAAATAGTCCTTGTAGAGAGAGGTCCCTTTTGACAGTCCTTTTGATTTTTCATAGGAGTCCTTTCCCTGCCCCTGTGCTTTTATTTCTACTTCTTTAATATGGATTTATGATTTTTCTATAGGCTTTGAACAGGAAAAATGAGGGTCATTGCTGACAAAGCCCCCTCCCCTCCACTCCTTTGGACCCTACATGCAGGGTAGCAATGCCCTGATCTGAGGAACCATATGTCTGCCTGGGTGGGGGACAATAAATTGTACACCAAATTGTCTGTACAGGAGACAGAATTTATCTTACCCAGAGATTGGGCAACCTTAATTTATTGCCTGTGCTAACATTTTTCTCTTGGAGGTATCTTGACTCCTGTTTTCATTCAGCCAGTGTTGCCAAATAAAAACACTTAATTGGATAGCTAAGTCTGAAGTTAAAAGTAAAAATGTGTAGGTAAGATTCTGGTCCCTGATTTCCTACTTTGTGAGCTCCTGTGGCTGGAATGAGTGTCCTTAGGTTACGAGCCCAGTGCCCTGCCTCATCCAGAGGACCCTGGGCTGTCTTAGACCAGTGACTACTTTAGGGAAGTGTTCATTTATTTCCAGCCAAGTGTCACATTTCTTTACAGCTTAGGCTCAGGGTGGGGAGTCCAGGGAAGGGTCTGGAATTGACCACCAATAAGACAGGGAAGGATGCTCTCTAAATTGCTCCCTAAAATGTAAATATGCTTAGTAAATATCTCGGATGACCCTTTGTTATCAGCTAACACATTAGCCATTGCTCTGCTGTCATGTGATACTTCAACATTAGTGGGAACAGGGAAAAGGAATGAGAATAAGGGTTGGTTGACTGTAACCAGATGGGGCCATCATGTTGCAGGACTGGGCTAGAGAGAGGACCGTGGCAATGTCAGAGATGAGCCCCCAGTCCTGACTTGTCTTCTCACCATTTCCATTCTGCTTTCAGCCTGTTCTGGCCCACAGACAGTTTTCTAGGCACCTAAATTTTGCCTCTCAACACTACTGGGTTCAGCTACTGTGTCTAATGCAGCCTTGTCCTAGACAGAAAATCTATTGCCCACTTTCTAAAAGTTTCTAGGAAGACTTCAGATTTCCTGGGATATCCTATTCTACAATTTAATTATCCTCTCCTATCTTAAAACTTGCCTTTATTTATTTGTCTGTTTGTTTTATTCCAGGGGACCCAGTTCCCCCTGAAACTAATTTTGTTTTTTTTGTCTACAAATGGCTCTTGGCAGAGCTCTGGAAATAATGCCTAACCTCTCTGTGCTCACGATGGGTTTTAAAAGTGCCAGGGTTTCGAACCTGGATTTCCTCTTTGTATATCACATGTATCTGTTTGCTGTACTGCAACCAGCAGGGCATATAAAATGCAGAGTATTCACTGCACTCTGCAGCGAGCAATGCCAGTGCAGACGTGGGGCAGTGGAGTGCGTGCCAAGTCCATGGCCATGTAGCTGGTCTTCTCCTCCCATGAAGGTGGCAAGTGGGCTGCGCGGGGCTCCCAGGGGCAGGGCCACCGTTTTCCTGTGCAGTGTCTTCTCAGTCCCCAGAGGGTCTCAGTGTCTAGTCCCCTGATCGTGCTGGCCGCACACACCCTCCCCCGGGTCCCGCAGGCCTGGGTGCTTCCCTTGTGGGCCCTGCCTTGTGCTCCCTCTGCAGGACTGGCCCAACCAACAGGCAGAACACCACCGGCAGGGCAGAGGGGGAGAGGCTGGGGTCAGCGTCCCTCTGTCCTGTGGGGTCACCGAGGGCTGGCTGCTTAGGGAGCTCACTCCCCATGGCTTCTCCTTCCAGACTCCAGTCCTGTCTGCCCAACACCCCTTCAAGACTCTGGCATGGGGTTGGGGGGCTGCTGTTGCTGCTCTTGGGAACTTGATCATTTTTAGTGTTTTCTCTGCATTCTGTCCTTGCCTGAATCAGCAGTTGCTCAATGACCAATCTGAGTGTGCCTTGATGTACTTCTGCCTGATGTAATCTGTACCCCACAGAAGCCTGGCCTTTCTTGAGAGCTGGTGGGTGGATGGTGTAGCAGAAGGCCACTGTGACTGGGGGCTTCTGGGGTACAGCTGGGATAGGGAAAGGAGGGGACGTGCAGTATGTGGCCCCAAATAGAGGAAGCTTGGGTGTAGCCCCTTTCCTTTCCCTCCTCCCAACTACCCCAAGTGAAATCTGGAGGAATTACAATTAGGGGTGGCCTTAATTATAATCAGAAAGAAGAGTGGCCCTCCAAGTCCTGCCTGGAGCATGGGGGGTGGAGGGAGGGTGCCGTGCTTCTCAGGTCCAGGTGGAGGCGTGCGGCCCTGGGGTGGTCCTTCCTGCTTCGAGGCTCATCTGGAGGAGCTGTGGCCATGAGAGTGTGGCTCTAGAGTCAGGCCCCAGGCTCACAGGCCAGCCCCACCACCTGTGCTCTGAGGCCCTGGCTCTAGAGTCAGGCCCCAGGCTCACAGGCCAGCGCCTCCACTTGTGCTCTGAGGCCTTGGCACACACTGGCTGACTCCTCTGTGTCTCAGTCCCGTCATCTTTAAGAAAGCTGTGATTCTGGTACCAACCTCTAGGACTGAGGGTTAAATGAGTCAATGACACACAGTGCTTAGAACAATCCTAGCACAGTCTGGGCTCAATAAGTGCTCGGACCCCTGCTCCTGCTCCCTCTCCGACCCGCCTACCCCTCCCCTCCATCTTCCTCCCCCTTCCCCCCTCCTCTTCTTCCTCCCTCCTTCCTCCCTCCTTCCTTTACCCTACCAGGGGTCCCCAGGACTCCCCGGTGCAGCTGAGGCCCCAGGCTATGGTGGGGATTCCCTGATGAGCAGCTCCCAATCCAGAATTCCTCCTGGGATTTTACGTCCCCTCCAGGACAGGAGCTGCATTTTCCCTGCTACCACTTCACAGCTCGCCGTCTCCTTGAGAGGGCAAACTGTGGGGCAATGAGGAAGGCAGGTAGGACTCCCCTAAATATTTGGACACGTAGGAATGTGTCTCGGCATCTGAGAACACTTCTGCTTTGCCCTGTGTTCCTCGCTGCTCTTATAGGTTCAGAGGAAACCCTACTTCCAGGTGGTGATATTTACCAGTAAGTCCTCATGCTTTATTCAGTAGCAAAACAAAAAAACAAGTCCCCTTTGATCCCGACATACCTTAAGCATCACAAGCACGCGCCCGCCCCTGGGCACTTGCTCTCTCTGCCCCAGAATTGGCCTCCCAGTCAAGCCTATGCTCCCAAGGCGTTTCTCAGAGCCTCTACTAAATGACCTCCTGGGGGCGTCAGCACCCCACTTCCACCCCTTCCTCTCCCCTACCCTGGCTTTTCTTCCTACTGAACTTTAAACTGTATGCTTGCTTTTTGTCTCCCTTCACTACCAGAAAATCTACTCCTTGGGGTCGGGAACCTCTGCTGTGTGCTCCCCTGTGTCGGGGCAGATGGAGATCACCCACTGTGCCCTGCATCCTCCCGCCGCTCTGCGGCAGCCATGGCACCTGACCCTGGCCTGCAGTCCAGTCCAGGGGCTCTGGAAGAGTGGAGCGTCCTAGTTCCCAGGGCCCTGGAAGAGCCCCCTGGACTCACGGCCTTATGCTCCCCCCACACTGCTAGATGGCACTCTCCCTGGGTGATTTCCCTAACCCCGCCCTCACCTCGGTGAAGGTCGCCTTCAGTAACGTCTCCTCATATCACTGCTCAGACTGCCCATTGCTCCAGGCCTCAAGCCTGACTGACCATGACTACTGCTCTGGCATCTATCAAGGGCTCAAGAACACTGGCTGCATGTTTTCAAACAGCAGATATACATATTCCAATAGGAATACTTCCTTAAAGGGAGAGTGATTTCTATAGTGTCTACTCTCCAGTGGATGGAAACTGTGTCCCCAAAGTATTTCAGAATTTAGAAAAAAAGTGGTTTTTGACTAGTTATATTTCTTGTATTTCTAATTAGTCGGAACAGCGAACACATTTATAGATGAGGCCTATTCAAATCTCTGAGTTCTGAGTCCTTCTGGGGGCTTTTGCAGCTACCTTTTCTCATTCTTATTTCACCTTCTCTAACCCTAGAAGCCCCAAACATACGACCTTATCCAAGTCCTCAGGGACCTGAATACACACCTGTTTTCACCACTAACTTGGCCCTCTGGTGCCTGGGAGCCCACATCCTCGTCCTAAGTCTCTCTGCCGTCGACTTGCTCCTGACCGACAGCTCACCGTGGTGGGCAGCGTGTCAGTTCTCGCTCTGGAACGAGTCCGGTTGACAAGGCATAATCCCCAGGCTCTCCCACAGCGCCTCTCCAAGCCGGCTTCCCCAGGCCCGGTGCCATTTGAATGGAGAAGGGGGACAGCAGCCATAAAGCCAAGCTCTTCCTCTCCACCCCACTTGGGATGGGCCAAATTCTAAAACGCTGGGGACATGAAAACAGGCCCTACTGAAAGAATGCTGTGAAAATTCTTCAGCAGCTACAGCTTAGATTTTTAATCCTTCTGAAACCATTCATAACATCAAGGAGGATAGGAAAACCAGAAAAATAACACAGTAGATACTACAAAGTCTCCCCTTAGAACCCCGAGTGTGAACAAGTAGGGAATGCCTCAGCTGTTCTATGTGCTGTATGTTGTCAGAGGGAAACAAGAGGCTGTGTGATGATCCAAGAGCAGAATCCATCAGCATCCCGGTGAGGACGCTGGTAAGCACAGCTGGGGGCCAGTCTGAGAGGAGCAGCTGAAACTGGCACGGGCTCTTCCTGCTCCAGTTCCCCAGGGAATGCAAGGTCCTCTGTCATGTTTTAAGGGCTGAGCAAGCTGAGCCTTGTGAGCTGTGAAAAACAGCCAACTGAAGATCCCTTACAAGACAGAGCTGTATGCAGGGAGGAAATCTGCTGAGAAGAGAAGCCGAGCCAAACAGGACAGGGCCAGTGGGCCAGTGGAATGGGAGGCCCGGATAAAGTGGGGAGGGGACAGAGCCGGGTGGTCATGAAAGCATCCAGCCATGCTGTTGCCCATCTTACTAATGCGGCAGAAAGAGCGACAGAGGTGAGCTAGCAAAGCTCTCCTGATCTCTCCTTTCTAAAGTCTAGGAAAACCAATTTCATATAAAAATGAGCAACAGGAAAGGATTCTAGCTGAATCCCACATGATGCTTGCAGACCAATGAGAGTAAGGAACAGAATAGAATCCTTACAGCAAAGAAAGAATCTCAGAAAAACATGCTCACAAAACAGATGAAACTACAACCTAACAAGCTCCAGAGACTTAAGAAAATAATGTAAGACATGAATAATCAGCATAAGAAGAGAATTAAGAAAGCTCAGAAAGGAGGCAATGTAACTGAGGAAAGAAGTGGATTTAAAAATGAAGCAGAAGCTGGAAGGACCCAAGAGCACACAAGCCACAGATCACGCCTTCAGAGCAACAAAGGGCAAGTAGAAGGGGAGGTGACCCTAACCTTCAATTCACCCAATAAACAAAAAATGATTTCCATGATTATAGACTGAAATGTGAGAAGTAAAGCTTCGGGTGTGTAACATGGGGGAATATCTTCCTGAGCTCAGGAGGGAAGGCATGAAACATGGAGAAAAGGGCTGATAACTTGTGCTACATTCGAATGAAGACTTCCTGTCCATTGACAGAGAGCATTATGGGAGAGAACAGGCTGGCCCAGGGATAGGAGGTGCCTACGTTACTTATAGTGAACAAAGAAAGGGCCTCTATCCAGAATGTAAAGAACTTTCAAAGCAATAGGATTTTCGAAAATGGCAAAGTAGTTGAATGGGCATCTCACAAAACAGGATGTCCAAACTGAAAAAGACACTCAAACTAGTTGGTCATCAGGGAAATGCAAATTCAAATCACAACTAACTAACACTATATACCCCCCAGGATGGTTTAAATAGGAAATGCAAACAGAAATGCTGGTATGAAGAGCAAAGGAACTACTGGAATTTTCATTCTGAGGGCCGGAATATTGACTGGTAAAGCCATTTGAAAAGCTGGCTATTAATATTGACTAAAGTATAACATATGCATGCACAAATGTAAGCCAGAAATTTCACCTCTGGGTATATGCCCATCAGAAACACAGCGCATCAAAACTCAGCCATCTATCGGATTGAATATGGCAGCTGTCATTAATAGTGCCAAGTGAGAAACGACACAGATATCTGTCAACAGTGGGGAAAAACTGTAGTATATTCATATAATGCAATAGTATAGAACAATGAGGAGAAACTGCTGCTAGACCCTACAACCCATTGCATATTATGAATAAAATGCTGAGCAAAACAATTGAAACAGAAGTATATATACTTCTCTTATTCCAGATCAAAAGCAGCCAAAGTGAATTTATGGTATTAGCAGTTAGGACCGAGTTCCCTTTGGAGAGGATGTGAATAGTGGCTGAATCAGGATGGGGGTTCTATTTATTCCCTTGGTGGTAGTGGTTACATGGCTGTGTTCACTTTGTGAAACTCAGAGTATACACGTATTTGTGTACTTTTATGTAGACATATTGTTTATCAACTTACAAGTTTATGTAAAAATCATGAGTATTAAAATATACCTGTATCTCTGTGAAAATTCTATAAACATATACTATATTATGGGTAAAATACATAGCAGAATATACTAACCAGAATGGTATCATGAAAAATGTTTTTGCTGATGATTTGCTTTTTTTCCCATGCACAATTACACTTATTTATTTAAAATTAGTTTCTTCCTCATACTCTGATTATCTACGGCTCAGTGTATACTAGCAAATGGGTTAAAAAAAAAAGAAAACCCAAAGAACCCTGCTAGGATTCTATTATCAGCCTAGAATTTAAGCATGTGTTAGTCAGGTATCCATTAAGAAAGCTTTTAGAAGAAAATTTCAAGGTGTTAATTGATCCCTCAGGGGCATTTGAAGTTTCTTTTCTTCTGTAGTTTCTTTGAAGCTTTGATTGGCTTCAACAAAGATGCATCCACTGATGTGAGTCCCTGATCTAATTGTCTGAATGCATAAAAGATCTTAGTTAGTCAATAGGCTTAAGATGAGATTGACCTGCATTTCATGCACTTTACAAAGTTTGCTTCTTTGTAAGATTTATAAATCCCCCTTACGCTAAGGAATATTTCATCAAGTCCGTGCAGTACATTCTGTTTTAGAGATGACCACTGGATCACACACTGTTAGAGGCCTTAAGTGCCCTTGGAAGCTGGCACTCCACCACAGACTTAGTAAATGCCGATAATGTACAGTATGTAACGTCAGGCTGGAGGTAGGAGAATTCACTGCTGTGCTGAGACCACAGCGCTGGCTAAGTGTCATAGGTAGTTTCCCAAGGCCTGTCAGTATAATGCCTAAAAGGAAGCTAACTCTATATTCCCACCTCTGAAGTAAGATAAGTAAGCTACACATATTCGAGAGTGGCAAACACTTCCAATGCCCTTTTATAAGCCACTTCTTTGCCAGGTGCTGGGGATACCAAAGTGATCAGATCATATCCACAAAATTAATTCCTAATCCTGCAGGCAGGACAGACAAGCAAACTTTCAGTTAGAGTTCACAGGGTGCAGCGGGGCTGGTAGAGGGTAATTGCTGGCCGCTCAACATCCTTCAACAGATCAGCAACACATTTCCCACCTTTTTCGGGGTAGGGATGGGGGAATGGTGGGCTGCACGACTGGAAGCCCTCTCATCTGTCCCTGGCCACTTGGAAATTTGCCAGCCTGAATCCTGGACCAGATACTGAGCTCTCAGAACTGACCCAGTGGCCCTTTATGGAAAATAATCCAACAAACCTGTATTGAGTGTTGACAATGCCAGATCTAAGTTAGATAAGGGCACGGGCAATGTGTGTGTATATGTGAATTTTTACAACAAAACTTATTGATTCTAAAAATTGTTACATGAATTCTTCTGGTTCTATGTTCACAATTATGCTTTTTATAGGTGAAGTTTATTTCCTTCTCTCTACTACTCATGTATGTCATTTCTTTTTTTTTAGGCACTGACTAGGACCTCCAGTACAATACTGAATAGCAGAATTATAGTAGGCATTCTTTTCTTGCTCTTTCAGTAATTCACTGTAAATATGGTATTTGTTTTGGGGGTCTGATCTACAAGAATGGCAATTTCATATGATTCAACTTAATAGATACCATTTGTAAGATTAATAGTGTTAAGATAGTTTACATCATGAATAAAATTCATCAAATGCTATTTTAAAAAATTATCAAAAAGTCATTGAATTTTTCTCCCTTTTTAGTTAATGCCCTGAATTATACTGACACCATCCTACCTAGAAATGATGTCTGGCTACAGAGGTCTTAAAATTTTTTTTATCATGTTTTTTCACTAATAGACTTGAATTTTTACAACAGTTTTAGGTTTACAGAAAACCTGAGCAGGAAGTACAGAGTTCCCATACAACCTAAGCATCCCTCAGCATCCCTCATTATTAACATCTTGCATCCCGATTAACATCCTGGTACATTGGTTACAATTGATCTATCAACATTGATACATTATTAACTAAAGTCCATAGTTTACATTAGGGTTTGCTCTTTTGTTGTCCATTCTATGGGTTTTCACAAACACATAATGTCGTGGGTTCTCCATTCTATTATTATCATACAGAGTAGTTCCCCTGCCCTACAATTTCTATGTGCTCTGCTGTTTCTCTCCTCTTCCAGCCTTCTGAACCCCAGCAATTGTTCCAGCAACCACCAATCATTTCACTGTCTCTATAGTTTTGCCTTTTCCAAAATGTGATATAATTGAAATCATACAGTAGGTGGCATTTCAAGTTGGTATCTTTCACTTAGCAATACACATTTAATTCTCCTCCATTATTGCATGGCTTGATAGTTCATCTCACTGAATGTAGTATCCCCTCCTATTGATGTGCAATTGTTTGCTTATGCATTCATTTATTGAATGACATGGTGGTTGTTCCCAAGTTTTGGCAATTTTGACTAAAACTGCTCTACACACCCATGTGCAGGCTTTTGGGTGGACATAAGTTTTCAACTCATGTGGGTAAATACAAAGGAGCACTGTTGCTTTTATGATAAGAGTATGTTTAACTTAGTAATAAAGTGCCAAGCTGTCTTCCAGAAAAGCTGCACCATTTTGCATCCCTGCAGCAACGAACGAGTTCATGTCATGGCATTCTCATAGGCATTTGGTGTTGCCAGTGTTTTGGATTCTGGTCATTCTCACAGGTCTGTGGTGGTACCGCATTGTTTCAATTTGCAATTCTCTGATGACATATGATGTGAAGCATCACTTCATATGTTTATGTGCCACCTGAATTTTTTCTTTAGTGAAATGTCTGTTGAGAACTTTTGTTCATTTTTTAATTGGGATGTTTGTTTTCTTACTGTTCAATTTTAAGAGTTCCTTGCATATTTTGGGTACCAGTCCTTTATCAGATGTGTGTTTTGCAAATATTTTCTCACAGTCTGTGGCTTGTCTTCTTTCTTTTACAGAGCAGTTTTTCATTTTAATAGTATTCAACTTACCAATTTTTCCTTTCATGGATTGTGCCTTTGATATTTTATCTAATAGGTAATCACCAAAACCAAGGTCACCTAGATGTTTTATAGTTTATGTTTGCATTTTATGTTTAAGTCTTTGATCCATTTTGAGTTAGTTTATGTGAGTTGTTAAGTTCTTTGCCTAAATTCCTTTTTTTTTGCATGTGGATGTCCAATCGTTCCATCACCATTTGTTGAAAAGACCCCCCTGTCTTCATTAAACTGCCTTTGCTACTGGTGAAAGATCAGCTGGCTGTGTCTCAGGCTAGTCCACATCAAGCCACTAGCAATTCATCAACTGCACTTAAGTGTCCCTACTGGGCTCCAGCACCAGTTTCTGCTCCTGCAAAGCAGTGATTCTCTGCGTCCCTACTGGGCTCCAGCACCAGTTTCTGCTCCTGCAAAGCAGTGATTCTCTGCATCTATCTCCTCTCCAGTTATTAGGTCAGCCTTTTGCCTATGACCCCAATACTCTGATATATGTAAGAAGAATTTTTTGGTTTATTTAACTTTTTTTCTTGTTAGAAGTCCATGAGTGATAGCTTCCAAGCTCTTTACATGTTGGCCTGGCAATGGAAATTTGCATCTGTCTTCTCTTTTTTTGAATACATTCCTGTTCCAAATTTCTCTTAGCTTGGGGAAAGTGATGATTTTCTCACTTAGAGGAGAAAGAAATTGTCATTAAGCAGGAGCACAGCTATATTCCAACTTCATCTTTCGTTGCTCAGCAATGGCCCTTCCCACTTTGTGAGTGCGGGTGGTTCTAAGGAGGGTGTGTGGGGCTGCAGGCGGGTTTTGTTCTTCTCTGAGGGCTTCCTCACATTTGTGTGGAGTATTTCTTTCTAACTTTCTAAGCAAACCCACCTTGTCTTGCAATTAGCAAGAAGGAAAGATTTTTCTGCTGAATCTCTTCTTGTTCTGTCCTCTCACCCACATGCACTCTCAATCCTTCTATTTAAGGAAATTTCAGAAGCCTGCTCCTCACCCCTCAGCTGCTCTGGCAGTTTGGGGATTTGGGTTCCGATGCTGAGAATGCTCAGCTCAAACTACAAGCAGGCCCTGCAAACCTTGGCTACCAGCAAAGCAACATTCAGCATGCCTGGAGGGAAGAACTAAAGGAGCAAAAGGCACATCTGTTTGCCATGACCTTGAAGGTGTCCTTCCCTCAGCCCCTGCAATCCAGTGCTGCCTCCTTGTGACTCAGCCTCCACCCTGGCCCTGGCCACTATTCCTGGCTGATCCTCCTGGGGCTGACCCTTCCTGCTGGCCAGCTGGTATCAGTCAGACTGTCTGTTGTGTGGTCATCACTGAGACTCTGGTTGTCACTGGCTTATCCATCTCTCAGATATGAAAATTGATGCATCTCTTGCTTAAGAGAAGAGGAGTATTACTTACAGGCAGGTTATGCAGTTGATGCTCCCAAATCTCACCTGGTTGAGCATCACCAATAATAACATAGCTGCATTTCTTAACCCTCGTCATGTCCCAGGCCATTCTGAGCAACTGATACCTCGTCTACTTAAATCACCACAACGACCTTATGGAGGAGGGACTACCTGTATGTTATGTACTAAAACAATATCACAATAGCAAAAACAACAATAACCTGAAGCGGAACCCAAGAATGGACTAACAGTTACCAAAGAGAAAGGGACTGGGGAGGATGGGTGGGAAGGGAGGGATAAGGGCAGGGAAAAAGAAGGGGGGCATTACAATTAACATGTATAATGTGGGAGGGACACAGGGAGGGCTGTGCAACACAGAGAAGACAAGTAGTGACTGTACAGTATCTTACTACGCTGATGGACAATGACTGTGAAGGGGTCTGTGAGAGGGACTTGGTGAAGGGGGGAGCCTAGTAAACATAATGTTCTTCGTGTAATTGTAGATTAATGATATAAGAAAAAAATAACCTGAAGCGTAGAGACATTGAGTGGAGTCTGGCTTTTCATCAACTACCCTGACTCTAAGGAGTGCTGGGCCACTCCCGTCTCAGGCGTGTCTCCTTCCCTCCAAGGTCCCAAGCAGGGTGACAGCCACTCAGGAGACCTCACCTCTACACCGGCTCCGCCTCCTTGGCGCACCTACTTTTTCTGCTTGGTCCTGGCTTAACTCCTTTGATGGTTTCCTGGGCCACTTAAAATAAAACCCAAATTCCATGCCACAACCCCCAGCTCTGTGTCCTGGGCCCCCCTGATCCACTGGCCACCCCCGCTTTCCCCATCTGCCTGGCCCAGCCACACGGGCATTCCCTCCGGACTGTGATTGCCCAACGGTCTCTTTCGTTGCAATGCCTGTTCTCCCGTGCAGAATTTCTCTCCTGACAGCCGCGTGCCGACTGCTCATCCTCAGGCTCAGGCCCCTCTTCTAAGGAGAGCAGCGACCCTCAGGTTCCTCTCACTCTCTTGTACCTTGGCTGGATTTTATCCTTCCTTGTAGCAATCATCACTATCTGAAATGATCCTAGCCCATATTGCAGTTTGCTTGCTTATTTTCCTCTCTGTATGGAAGGTGACTCCCACAGAGTAGGGACCTCAGCTGCCCGGCTGGCTAGTGTTTGACCCATGATCAGGACAGGGCCCAGCGTGGCGTGCAGCACAGAGGGCCTCAGGACACCCCGACATGATGATGCCTGACTAGATGCCCATGGATTCTCCTTCAGAGCAATGGAAATAACCATCCACACTGTGGCCTCTGACTGGGAAGGCAGGGCCCCGTTGTGGTCTAGAGCTTCAAACTGGGGGCAGTGGAGCAGTAAGCCAAGCGCAGGGCCCTCTAAGCTCAGGGCCCCGTGACTGCACAGGGTGCCCACCGAGGGGCCAGCCGCTGGGGTCATTTCTTCCCTGGTGGTGCTCCTGGGCCCCTCCTCTCACACAGAGTGGCCCTCACATGTGGTTTCCGTATCTGTGATCATGAACGCTGCTCATGGACGGGATCCATCTGCCAGCCCCTCCTGCCGTCTGGTGTTCAGAACAAGAGGCTCCACTCCTGCGTGTTTGTCCTCAAACTGACTTGGGTGGTAACCTGCCCACCAGCCTTGGATGTAACAACCAAGCTTCCCATCAACACAGACTCAGGTGCGTTTCTGGAAATCACACCACAGCTTAGCTGTTGTCAACCTGCCCCTAAGCACAACCCCTCATTCACACTTGAAGTCAGGTTGATCAGGACATCCTATAGTCGACAAGGTGCTAGAGCTTAGTGCAGAACATTGCCACAAGGAAAGCAAGTCATTTCTATTAATTTTTATACATCAAGGCCTTTCTGAATTCCATGGCTTTGCTGGCAGGCCATCTGGATGAGTCCACCAAGTTAGTAAAATTTCTTTGATACTTCACCCAAATCATAAATACAAACATGGAATATCAAGAGATATATTCCTTGGAGTATCAAAGTTCTGCTTTTTAACCTTTAAGAGATCTTTGGGAAGCAGAAGCCAGTGTCTATCCTTAAACGCCTACTAAGTTCCAGGAAGCAGGAAGGTGAGACCCCTGCTCATGAGAGACCTGTGAGTCAGCCAGAGAGACGCCTGGGGGAGGGCACAGCAGGCCTCGGGTAGGCGTGGTGGGCATGTGCTGTCAGGGGGTCAGACCTCTCTGGTCTGCTGGTGGGGAAGCCTGGCTGGAACGGGTGAGTGCTGAGGGGAGCTCTGAAGGGCTCAGAGGAGGGGAGCAGAGGGCTTTCAAGGCAAAGCGGTGAGTGAGAAGACAGGGAGGCACCGTGTGTGTCTGGGAGAGACTGAGGCCAAGGTGGCAGAGACGGGAGCGACACAGAGGGCTGCTGAATTTAACACTGGGCAGCCCTGGGGGTCACCAGGAGGCTGTGTCCATGGGACTGACTTTGTGACGATGCGGTAGAATCTCTGTGATGCCTCAGCGATGTGGAGGGGCAGGAGGGTAGACTCAGGGGCCAGAGGGGTCCTCCTGTGTGTCAAAGACAGATGTTCCCCTTCTACACACTGCCAACAGCCCACTTATGACAAGACTTTTGTCCCTGGGGCATGCTGCTCTGTACTTCCTGCCCCATTTTCTGTGCCTCTGCAGCCTTCTCCAGATTCAGCAGCTCTCTAAGAAGCAAGTGGAAGGAGTGTGTCCCCGAGAGGTGGTGGCAGGACCCGTGGCCCCAGCACCACCTGTGGCCCACCCATGGGTGGTGCTGGTGAAGAACACCAGGCTGGCTTGGGGAACACAGTGTGAAGTCGCACTGCACCTTTTCCTGCATGTATGCATCCCGACTGCGCTCCCACAGCCGCTCCGCCGCTCCCAGCACGCAGCCTGGATGCCACAGAGGCCAACCGCAGTTCAGAGGAATGCAACTCAGCTCCCGGGGACTGTGGCTTCACCCATGCCGGACGGGCTGGTTGGCAGGTTCCCGGGCTCTCCTTTCAGAGCATTTTCTCTTACTGCAGACTTACCTCAGCCTGCCTGTGCCTGACCAGGGAGCTTGCTCTGGCCATCTCCTCCTTCCTGGGAAGCTTGTGTCCCTCAGGGATGCATGGCTTCCTCACACGGCCATGCGCACTCCTGTGTCCTTGTGTCTCACAGCTGTGAGATAAAAGCAGAGGGCTAGGGCCACTCTGGGGCCTGGGGGCCTGGAGCAGCAGCTCTGATGTGCTTCCTGCAAATGCGAATTTTTGAGCTAAGTAGCCCGAGTGCTGCAGTCTCATGCGTGTCTTTCGGAGATTTGGTGTTGGAGGGAGGAAGACCAGTAACCCTTGTGTTCTCACTAGCTGCCTGGAGGTGTGTTGCACATGGAGCCACATTTAAACCCCCAGACATGTTCCTACAGGCACGTCAGTCCAGCATTTTTTTGAGTCATGTGACCCAGGGCTTCCATTTATCGAGAAGCTGATGGTCCCAGATCCTTGCAGGTATTTTCTCAGCATTCCTTTGTAAACACTTCCACAGGCCTGTCACTGTGCCTTCCCATCACCTACCTGTATCCTCCCACTGTACTGAAACCACCTCCAGGGCAGGAGCTGGGGCTGTGCCTGACCCAGAATAGGTTATTAATAAACCATTGCATATACTGAATCTTTACAACACTGAGTCATAAGTGATGCCGAAGTTCTTGTTCTCAAACACTCAAGGTAGGAAAGCAAGGCAGAGGCTTTTGTTTAGAGAGAAAGTGAGAGGACAGAGCTCCTGCTCAGGCCAAGAGGGGACAAGAGTCCCGGGGTGGTGCGTTGTCTAGGGGTTTTATAGGCAGTTGAGAAACACAGGGCTAGGGATGTACCCCTGCCAAGTGGCTCCAAAATGTTTTCCTTTGAAGAAACATTAAGTTTCTTCCTGGTTATTTACAAGAAATGTACTGCTCTGATTTCCTCCCAGGATAGGAGCTTCCTGGTGTGGGAGCCTGTCACTCAAGGCTGCCTGCTTTGCTCCCAAGATGGGCTGAGTTATTGTCTATTGTTAAGAGTATGTTAAGAAAGTTACTTATTAACAAATTGGGTTTTAAAATCCAATCTTATTTTCAAGATGGAATCCTTCCTGTTTGTTTTGGGCTTGCTTGTTAAATTGCCCAGGTGGCAAATCACTTGACTAGGGCTGGAGGAAGAGAAGCAGCACCTGGGTAGAGTCAGAAAACCAAGCTGGGCCCCCCAGCAGGCCAAGGAAAATCCCAGAATATCTTGCTTTGTTGTTTCCTGAGGCCCTCACCCTACTTTGTCTAAACCCATGGTCCCTGTCTGGTGAGTATGATTAGCCCTATTCTGAGGGCTTTTTTTCTTTGTTTTGAAAGATTCTGGGTGGAGACTTATGTGTGTCTGACTCAGAAGTGCAAGCATTTTCATTGGCTCTGTGGTGCCCTGTCATGAGAAGAGGGCAGAGAGCATCTGGTCATTGTACTTCCAGGAGGGGATGCCATGCTGTGCTGCCTGGTTCCTGACTGACATACTCAAATCCCTGCTTTCAGAAGCACTGCCTGTTGACATTTTGCAACAACCCTCCCTGAAGGGTGGTGGCCCACCCAACGCCATCCCTCTTCCTACTGGCAGCAGCATTCAATGACTGGTGAGTTCAGCATTACAAATGCCAATGTTGTGGCTCCAGTGGGAATGACTCTGAAGGGCCATCCAGCTCCTGAGCAGCTGGTAGGATGGGCTGGCATCTCTCCTGCAGTTACATCGCAGTTTAACTTCCGCTTCTGCCCAACACAGCTCCCCTCAGCCCTGGGGTGCCGTTCCAAGAGCACTTCTCAAGAAACGCCCTGCGTACAAGTCTCAGAATCTTGTGGGGTTTGTTTCCCTGGGAACGCAGCCTACATCAGTTGGTACGGGATGTGGTCTTCGGATGCAGACTCTAAAATGGGATTTTGGAAATGTGTCGTCCATTGGAAGCCGGCCATGAGAGCCCAGCACTGGTGGCAGATGAAGCATGTGGCTTTGGTGAAATTGAGACATTTTCCCAGGGGATGAGCTGGGCTGGAACACTGGTGGGAGAGAATGCCTTAGTGGGGGTACCTGCACCTCCTAGAAATAGCCATTTCAGCAGCTGGAGGAATTGCAGGACATGTTAATTATTTTTGATTATGGAATTGGATGGCACTTGTTGGAAGTATTCAGTGCATAATGTAAAGACGCTAAAAGACCATGGTGATGAATCAGCAGTAGGGTGCAAACATGTCCTCCAGGACCAGGTGAGCAGGGCCAGAGAGTAAAAGGAAGTACCCAGGCAGGGGAACCTCCCCATCACCGTCCATGGTACACCAGGTCTCACTTCAGGTTGCAGCTGTGGCTCTGTGGGCAGCTCCTACTAGCAGCTGGTAGAGTCTCAGAAAGACAGTCTCGGTTCACAGAAGCTTGACGGGTGCAAGACAGTACCAAAGGGCTGTGACCTGCTGTAAGCCCATGGGGTGACCTTGAACACAGCGGTGGTAGGAGGGCCTCCCGCTGGGAAGAACTGTACGTGGTGCACCTGGTCATCCACCTGTGCAGAAAGGAGAGTGGCTGGAGAATTTGTACATGCTCAGCCTTGAGTAGCATGGCTGGTTGCTCAGGGCCAGAAAGAGGAAGCTGCCCTAGTACCTGCTGAGGCCTCTGCTGGCTCTGAGTTACTGCTCAATATTCCCTGCTCCCCTTGCCCCCACAGATGCCACTACATCTTCCAAATCAGGGGGTCTCATTTTAGAGCTCTGCGACCCTATCCTTTGCCAACTCCTTTATCAGTCCCAGTCAGCTGAATTCCAGACAGACTCTGAGCCGATGAGACATGTACAACAAACTGTGGGAATGAAAAATTGCCATTGGCCACACCAGACAGAGCTCTTGGACAGACTGACACAGGACTGGCTTTTGAGTGGTTTGTTTCCAGAAGCTGGGTGAGTCTTGCTCCCTTTTCCAAATGTCTGTCATTGTAGAGAGATGAATGGGCTGGGCAGACTGTCCTCTGGGGATGGAGTAAGAGGTACCCTGAAATGACTCTAGTTTAAAGTAGGGCTACTGATGTGCCCCAGATTGACAGCAGAAGAAAGAAGGTGCACAGATGAGAAACAACGAAGGGAACAAATTTGTAGGGTTCCTACGAAGGGACACTCTGCCCACTGACACAGCAGATGGCAGGCTCCATCCTCACATTCTCAGCTCTGTGTATTCAGTCTGAAGCCTTTAGTTTTCAGGGGTTTGCAAGCAGCTTTTTCCCTTTGAAATCTCAGTGTCTGGTGTGGCTTTTCTCTGCCACGGGGTTGTGTGGCTTTGAGGATCAGAACTTGTGTTCCCTCCATTTTTTATGCTCACAGCCCTCAGGACAGGGGCTTTCTTGACTGATCTCCCCCGTTTCTCCACACGACACTGGGAAATGCCCAGCTTATCATCATGCCGGGCACAGAGGGTAGTGTCATTACAGAAGTGTGAGTAGCTGGGTGTGGGTGCAGAGGACACTCGTTTCTGCCAGACCAAGGCTGAGCTCCGTGCTGCAGGGCCGGCTGCTGTGTGGCTGCCCCATGGGAAGTCCTGGTCAGGAGGTGGGCAGGACTTTGTTTCCGCTGTGAGAATGCACTGAAGGGGCTGCTGGTGTGCAAGAGCCCAGCTCTCCCTCAGCTCTGGCCGAGGGCTCCTTGTCATGCTCCATGTGTCTTGAGTGAGGAGATACATCAGTCAGCAGAGATGGTCCGCCTCCCAGGGCTGACGACGCACCTGAGTTTTATGCCCAAGCCTATAGTCTGAAGTGTCTCGTATGTAGGTGGGGGATTACAGACAGGATCCTTTCTGAGGCTCTCCCCTCCTTCCTGGGAGCCCCTGACCGAGTCCTGTCTGCCACGGAAGCCCTGCCTTTCCTCACAGCCCTCTCTTCCCCGCCTGGTGCCGCGGGGACTGTGCGCTACCCCTTCCGCTGCTGCAGGAGGCCCCGAGCTGGGTCTTCTCTCAGAGCCTGTCCCTCCCTCGTGTCCAGTCGAGGCTGGCCCTGCTCAGGCCCAGGAGTGGAGGGGGCTCCTGCAGTCTTACCCCATCCTGGGGCCTTGCAGAGAGCGCCCGCTTAGCTCCACTGCGCTGCGGCCTTGGGAAAGGCCCAAGGAGCAGGGGCCTCATGTTTCCCTCTCCTCAGGGCTCCTCCCCTCCGCTGCGGGTTTTTTTTGGAGATAAGACAGGCATGTTTCCTAATACTGAGGACTCATGCAAATGATGACTATTCCAGGCACTGTAGCAAAATGGCAGCGTCCTGACAGTCACTGCAGGGCAGGTGGGGGTGGTGGGGGTGAGGAGAGCAGGCGGGGTCTGAGAGCCTCCTGGCCACACCGTGGCATGGGCAGCTCTCCTTGCATTGGAGCTCAGTGTGGGCGGTGAGCACCAGCACACACTGGGGTCAAAATAGTGTTTGTTAAACGATCTGCCTAGGAGTGCTCAGAGGCACTGATAGCCAGGGCAGACACTAGCTTATTGTCTCTGGAATCTGCTACCTGGTGGGATGGATGGGGAATCGTTGAGCTCATTTCATTACAGTAGGCATCAGGCTGAGAGAGGCACTGGCCATGTTGTTGATGGCTCAGGATATGCAGGTCATCTCCTTTGCCCTCTGCCAGGCTGGGGAACAGTGGACGTCACCCACACACATCACAGTCTCATCCAGGCGTTCAGTCAGCAGACTTTTATAGAGCACCTGCTTGGACCAAGGGACACAGACATGAATCCAAACCGTGTCCCTGCCCTCTAGGAGTTTGCTACCTGGACAGGAAGAAAGCCAAATGAACACGGTTCAGGTAGAGAGAGCAGGGAGGGGCCTCAGCCTTCAGTTGTGGAGTGGATTGGCGGGAGGCTGCAGAAACCCTTTATCCACATGCAGTGGCTGGGATGGAACATTCTGGGTTTGCACACTTCTCTTAAGTTGCTGTTGAAAGCTCAAAGAGATACCTTCAATCCAATGTTCATTGCAGTATTATTCACAACAGCCAAGATGTGGACACAGCCTAAGTGTCCACGTGCTGATGAACTGACAGAGAAGATGTGGTATAGAGAAGATGTGCTATATACGTACAAAGGAAATTAATCAGCCTTAAAAGGGAAGGGAAGTATATCCTTTGCTACAATACAGATGAACTTTGGAGACATTTTGTTAAGTGAAATAAGTCGGACATATAAGAACATACTATGCACTTCCAGTTATATCAGCAATCGAAATAGCCCAACCCATAAAAGCAGAGAGAATGGCGGTTGCCAGGGCCTGGGGGTGTGGAGTTGGTCAAAGAGCACATAATTTCATTTATTCAAGATGACTGAGTCCTAGAGACCTACTGTATATGGGGCACACATAGTTTACAACAATGTATTAAATACAGCTGACCCTTGAACAACAGGGGTTTGAATGGCTCACATCCAATTATATAAGCATTTTTTTCAATAAATATGCAGTATCTGAAATTGGATTTAAGGCAGCAGATTCCCTGGCTCATGTGGTCAATAGAAACAGAAAATTGCTACCCATAGTGGTTTGTACAGGGCTCAGACCCATGGTCTTGGTATTAATAGCAGCGAGATCTAACCCGCTGAGCTAACTGGACATGATCTTTACCAAGCAAAATGGCAGGATCTGAGAGAAGCAGAGGCGCTGAGGCTGGCTTAGGCAGCTCAGAGGAGGGAGGTGGGAAACCTCTGCCCCTTGGAAGTGTGCCCCTCCCAGCCTGCTCCTGACCCACTTACAGGCAGATGCCAGCTCTTAGGGGGACTAGGAGAGCAGCTAATCCCCCTCTGCTGGATCTCTGCAGGACCTTTCAACCCTCCCATTTATTTTCTAGTTGTCTACTCTTCGTTGCATCTAAAGCTAATTGATCCAATTTATATACAGTAAGATATCAATAAAGATTTGGGGAGTCTGTTACAAATGGATTTTTGCATACATGGGGGTCAGCACCCCTAACCTCCATGTTGTTCAAGAGCATTTAAAATTTAAGGGGGTATATCTTGTGTTACATATCTTATCGTAAAGAAGATGGGGGAGAGGAACCTTGAAGAAGTGATAGTTATGGAATTGTATATATAGTGATGGTTTCACAGGTACACACTTTTCTAAAACTCATGAAAAAGTGTAAATTAAGTTTATGCAGCTCTTTTGTATGTCAATCATACTGAATTAAAAAAAAATAACACATGCATATGGAAGAAAACTGTGGATTCTTTCTTCAAAAAACAAAACAACATATATGAAATCTAAGTCAAGCTCTTCTTGTTGTTACTTTGTTTTTTCCTCTTTCTCCTCTTCCACTGCATTCAGAAATGACAGGTGTACACTGTTTTGTTTGAATTACACCTGCGTCGAACACCTTCCTTTCACAGCAGCTCAGAGACTTTTCGGACTGCAAACATGCTGGTGCTCGCCTCCTGCCCTCATCCCTTCCGTGTGCCCGTCCTGGCCCGGGCGTGTGCCTGCCACCGCGGTGGCTGCAAGAAGTCACATCACAAACACTCAGAGTCAGGGACAGAGTCACTGGGCCATTTTTTAAAATCTCTTTGGAAAGGATTTCAAAAGTACAGAGTTGTAATAGGAATCACATCTACACCCTTTACTCAGATTCACTTATTTTTAAGATTTTTCCCCTTTGCTTTCTTTCTAAATACGTACATATTTTTCTTCAAACTGAACATCTTTGCGATAGCAAATCATGTACATTAATGACCTTTTATCCCTAAAATAGTACAGTGTGTACTTCTAAGGAAAAAATACTCTTTTTTTATGAACAGTATTATCATTTTCAATACATTGATTATTAATACAGAATTTAAATATAATTATGAGCTCTACTTCAATTCTGTCAATTTATAATGTCTTTTTTATAGCACTGTTTTCCAATAAAGGAGTTATCACATGTTGTATTATGCCATCATATCTCTCTCTTTTAACCTGTATAAGTTTCCCAGTGTTTTTAAAAAATCTATTATGACCTTAAAATTTTAAAGGAATACACATGACCAACCATTTTTATAAACTCTTCTGTCACCTGAAATTCTTGTTCTAGAGCTTATCTTTGCTCAAAGTTAGAAGTGCAGTCTTACATATGGTATTCTTGTAGCCTTTTGAGCTGCTCTGAACCAGAATCAGGCCAGAATCACAACACAGAGGGACTTTCCTAAACAGAAGGACTCCCTGCAGCTAAGAGAGCAGGGAATGTAGGATGTCTGCAGGTAGATGACCATAGGCAATCTCTTGTTGCCAAGGAAACCCCCAGAGAGGAGCTGTCAACTCTAGCAACTCCCCCAGGTGGGGAATGTCCTGGGTTGTGGCTGATTCGTTAGAATCAGCAGTTAAAGAAAGCAAAAAATATTGTGGCAAATTTCAGCAGCTTATAATTTTAATCACGAAATTGTAAGTATTTCAACTCTATTACATGCCTGCTGAGCAAGGGAGACAAAAATAAACTTATGTATGTATCTATCTGTCATCTATCATCTATCATTTTTAAGAATTGCTGAGAGACTAATAGAGATTTTAGTGAAAACTCAGGAAGTGAAAAACAAATCTACATCAGCACCTCTCTCTTATCTGTCTACCACTGATGAAATGACTTCACTTTTAAAAGTCTTGAGAGTCCAACAGGGTATTCAATGAAACGGCAGAAAGTAGAGTGGAAAATCAGGATTCCTTCACTATAGGTGTAATTCAAACAAAATGAAGATGTTGTGGGATTTAATTCCCATGGCTCTTGGGGGTTTGGATTACGTTACAGAGAAGATCTCCCCATTGTCCAAGCTGGGATGGGTAAAATGTGCCGCTCGGGGCCCCAAGTGGGAGAAATAAGTGACCCTGAATAAATACAGGAGAAGAATACAAAACATTAGGTTGGCCAGGGCCCTGGAGGAGAGGAGAGGTGGACCCTCAGGGTGAGCCCTTGTGTGAGTGGGGGGTGGGTAGGTACTTAGGGGTCCTCAGGAGCAGAACAGTCCTTTAAGGAGTTAGGAGGGAAAACAATCATGGAGAGGTGATTTTTTTTTTAACTGTTTGCCATGGGGTGGGATGACACCTCCTTGTTATCCCTATAGCGTCACTAGTAAGGACATAACTCTCCCCAAGGCTTATCTGTGGAGGCAAATTCTTTTGGGGAAACCTGAGACAGTATGGAGTTTGGTGCAAGTGAGGCTGAGGGTGAAGAGCGAGGGAATCCTGCGGGCACTGGGAATCAGCACAAATGCCAGGAAAGGCCAGACTTTCTAGGCTGTGACATTGATGGGGTCAAGGCCAGGATACCTATGGGTACAAGCTGGACTTGGCTAAGATTGCGTATGTGTAGAATGTATGTGGTGTGCGGGAAGGCTGGGGTGGGCAGAGCAAGGCCCAGAGGAGTCTGGAGGGGTGGGACTGACCCAGGTCGGTGGTGAGCACTGTCTGCATCAGGCTGAATGGGTGCAGAGGTGCTGTGTGAAAGGGACAGAGGGAATGAATGAAAGAAAAGGGGGATATGAGAACTCAACAGTCTGAGCAGGTTTACTGCTGAACCTGAGAGGGACCTCTCTGCCCTGGCCAGCAGAACAAAGGAAAAATGGTCTCTAACAGGTCAAGGGGCTTTTTATGGCCAGAGTTTTTGGTGGGCTCTTTGAGAGGAGGGGTCAGGGGAAAGGTGGGTGTGTGGCTTGCTGACGTGTCCTCTGGAGGATGCTTGTAGGCTACAGACGATGACATCTAGGTCTCTCTGAGATCGTGAGTGGGCTTATTTGAAAGGTGGTACTCAGGTCTGGATTCTGTCACTATGGGTATCATTTTGTCCCATGAGACACCGTGTGACTGAGCTGTGGCTCTGTGATGTTGTCTGGAACTCAGCCCTCAGGCTCAGGGCCTAGTTGCCTGAGGAAGCAGTGAGCTTCAGTTAATGGAGACATTATCTTTCTTGTGGGAACTGTTTGTGCTTCACGGCTGAGCTCAACTTCATGTGTTATCTAATTTGTATTTACTCTGTGGTGTGGAGCCCCTCTTCTGTTCATTTACTCCCTTCAGAAGAATCTATTGCCCTCCATATGTCTGCAAACCAGAGGTGGAAACCAGGTAAGAGACTCTTAGATCTGGCCTGTGACCTTCACTGACTCTGTTTTTCCCTAATCCTCCTCCAACTTACTGAATCAATGTGTTTGCCTGGGTAGACAACTGTAGTAGGAACTTTGAGGAAAAATTAAAGCATCATTCTTTGTAGGGTGACCAACTTGTCCTGATTTACTCAGGACTTTCTGGTTTTAGTACTGAAACTCCCACACCCAGAGACAACTCTCAGTCCCAGGCAAACTGGGATGATGCCCTTACTTCTAGGGAAACATGTTGGCAGCCCTGAATTTTGTATTCTATCTAAAGCTCACAGGCAAACCTCTCTGTGTGTGGTAGGGAGTCCAGCCTAAAGCCCAGGCACTGTTGTCCAGTGGTCCTGGAGAGGACTGTTAAGGAAGTGCAGCATGTTTATAGGAGGAAGAGCCCCCCAACACTCCTGCATCCGCTGCCTTGCCTTCCCGTATTGGGGTCCGCAGCTGATCTGGAAAGCGGTGCTGGCCCTGGGCGTGGAATCCCATCTGAAGAAGCACACGTGCACCTCTGCCTCTAAGATTTCAGATCTGCATTAAGCAGAGATCTACTGGGGATCACAAAATAAAGAGTTTTTCTTTATTTTGCCTTTTCAACGAAAGAGCAATAGATATATTTTATCCATTTTAAGAACAGATACAAGCAAAGAACCAAGTTCCATGATTTCAAAGAGGAACATGAAGGACTGTCCACAGGTAACCTAGAGAGGAGAAAGTTGGGCCCCAGGCTCTCATTCTTCCTTGCCTGTCAGCATCAGAGCAGAAGCAAGAGGAGGATGCCCTCACCCAACACCGTGCACCTTCAGGATGGCAATCTTCCCCCAAGTTTCAGCCCCCCATGGACCCCACTGATTCAGTCTGCCCTCTTTACCACCAACATACTCTACTCCTTCTTTGTGCTGAGCTGCCTGACACACCCCTGTGTTCCTGAACACTGTCCTGGGGAACTCACGTCTAGAGTGCCCCTGTTGGTTGGGAACTTCTGTGCCAACATTCTCAGGGGTGAACCACTGGGCTCTCCCCTGAGGCCGACGCTAGGACGGACTTCTCACACTGTTCCCCAAGAGCATCTTTCTCTCCACACAACACAGCCTATTGTCCGGAAAACCCAGGCATCTCCATCTCTAGACTTGATGTCCCAGAGCACCTTCAGACATGAGTCTTGAAAAGAATATATTTCTAGATGTGCTTGGAGAAAGAACAGAAAGAGGAGTCCTTTCCAAAACACAGAGGCCAGGCCATGGATGAAATTCTCTGAGTGCCTTAGAGGCACTTGCTAAGAAGCAGGACACCAGACTCCCCTAGTCTTTCTGGAGTGCTGATAGCAGATAAGAACCATCACTAAAGCAATCACCAGACCTCAAATCCTAAGATTTATCCTAAGTGCTGCAGAAATGAAGCCAGCTCTTCTAGGTCTCCCTTCTGGGCCTTGCAAGTTCATGAGGACTATATCCTGGACTCTGGTAGATATTCCTCCTTAGCAGCTTCCTCTGTCTCATTCAAAGTAATTTCTAATGTCACAAATTCCAGCACAATCTCAAGAATCTCCCTCCCTCCGCAGCCCCAGCCTCTGTGCTAATACCAGCTGCACCTCTTCCCTGTAGAAGTGTCCCACGGACAGGGCCAGCATCTGGGAATGCTGGGACTGAAGAGGCCAACCAACAGGGGCTCAGATGCAGCGTGAGACTACCCACGGCCGCTTTCCCCTGCTAATAACTTCTCAAAGCCAGATTAGGGACCATGGAACATTCCTCCATAGAACCCAGAATTAGGTGCAGTCTTTCTCCCCGACGGAAATTCCCAGCCTTAAGTGACTCAGAAGGCAGGAGAAGCATCTGGGACGTTTGTGGAGGTCTATCCTGTGAGGGCCAAAGCTCGCAGGAAGCCATGGGTTCTCCAGCTCCTCACCCTCTCCAGGATAGTCTGATTGCTGGTCCTGTGTGTTAGCATCCATCGTTCTTGAAGGATTTGTTGTCAGCAAGGAGATAAGAAGGAACTTAAGCACCAACTTTAAAATAGGGTCATTTAAAAACAGAGACACACATGACTCAAGGGACTATATCCATGTAGCCGCAAATTACCAGGACCTCTCAGCTGGTGGCAAACCTGGATATTCCTGGTTCTCTGTGTTTAAGAGCCAAAGCAGCAAGAACCAAAGGGAGATTGGATTGAGGCAATGAAGAAGATTCTATGTGAGGAATCTCAGAAATTTCCAGCTAGGGAATCATGTGGGGGAGGATATAAGGCACTACCTAGAAGGGGCCCAAAGGAAACCTATCAAGGGGCTCAGAAAGATTCTCAAAGGGGTTGGAGGTGGATTCTGGGAATAAGTATAAAGCTGACCTGGTGAGTCACTCAGGGAAGACGTGTCAAGTAGTCCAAGGAAGAACCCAGAGCAGAAACAACTGCTGCACAGCTGAACAGATCCCTGGAAAGAAGCTGAGGTGACCAGTCGGCAGGCTCACCATGTCTGTGTCCATCATGGCCCACTGCCCACTCTATCTTACTATCTCCCAGGAAGTCCAGGAGCCCCTGGAAACAGGTATTTGGTAATACCTGACAGAAACTCCAAATTATAAGGACTAACATCAGTCATCAAAATGTCCTTCTGCTGTCCCACAGGGCATTTCAGTACAGCTTCTAAATGAAGAAATATAATTTTACTCAATCTCATAGAGCAATCAAGAGAATAATATAAGAGAACAACAATGCCTACTCACTCAGGCTGTTAGTCCAAGTTAATTCAGCTCATTTATGGCTGAGCTTTGGTATATTTGGAGGGGTAAAAACTATCAGTTGATTGAAAGAACTTGCCTGTCTCAGCCTGGACTGGTGAGATTTGATCTCCACGTGTGATCTCTAATCACTTCACCACGCCCAGTCCCGAGTGATTTCCTCTGTATTGTGCAGGCTGTTCTGCTTTGGATATTTTCCTCCCAAATCCAGTTGTATATGTCTGTCCACCTGTCATTAAAGTAACACAGTCCTTTAGGCTTCTTCTGTGATGTCTGGGTTATACTACTTTGGTAATGTAATTGTTCTCATTTTCATTATCTAAACTCTTAGGAGACAGTCATAATATTCACCATGTTAAAAATTAAAATAGCACATTCTTGACCCAAAGCATAACTATTAAACCACAGGCAACCTCATGGGTGAGCTGTTATGCTCACCATTGCACCACAATTACACACCTAAGTCTCAGGACTGCGAGGCATGCAACAATGCATGCAGTGTTATTGCTGCAGGGCAGCTGCATTTGGGGAGGTCTCTCCCTGCAAACCAGGTGAAACCTCAGCGAGGACAGGGATGGTTCTTGACTCTGAATGAGAAAGAATTCCCAAGCAGGTCAGATGAGTGCAGGTAAGGAAGGAATTCATTAAAGAGAGGGTAGCAGAGGATGGCAGCTGACTTGCAGGCAGTTGAGAGCAAGAAAGTGCAGGGTAGGGGGAGGAGAAGCTTGCTGAACTCCTCAACACAGGGCAGATTCCCTTGCCAACTCCTAAAGCCAGTCACCTGGCATCCCATGACCTCTTGGATCTGCACAGCATGGGGCCTGGTCCCTACGCTTCAGGATCTGGGGGAGTCACAGAGCATGGGACAGAGTGAGGTTACTTCCCAAAGAAAGGAGATTTCCAGGCAGGCTACTACAGAACAGACGGTGCAGCTGCAGGTCCGTCCAGGTCACCCAGGCCACTGGAACTTGCAGGCCCCAAGCTGAGCTCTCAGCCGCCCCTCCCTGCTTATCAGGAGTAAGGCAGAGACAAAGTGAAGACTTGGAAATAGAAGGAAATAGCACGGAGACAAAGACGCTTACCACTGAAAGAGCACGGAGACAAAACACAGTCAGTTGAGCAGTGAGAAAGCTTTATTTAGAAGTACGCCCTTAAAGGAGAGTGTGGGCGACCTCAGAGGGGAGGCACACTGAGAGCCTGGGGATTCTGTCTTTTAAGGATGTTCAGGAATGTGACAAAAGGCCAGGGGTACAGACTTGTAAAGCGGTCTCAAGATGCTTACCTCTGGTGAGAGACATTGTATCTCCTCTTCTCCATTATCAGTCCTCCAGGTAATTCTGCAAAATTAACTTAACACTAGAAATTGCTCAGTTCCTCTCCAGAATAGCGGCTTCCCTCTGGGAACATATCAGTCAAAACCATCCACCTTGCTCCCAAGATGAACTGAGTCATTGTCTGTTTACCAAAGAATATGTGAGGAATCGTAACTCCTAACCTCCTGGTTTTTCAAGTGGAATTTCAGCCTTAAGATGGAATCCCTCCTGTTCTTACTACACTGTTTATATCTCAGCATTTTTCATCATAGGCAGGAAAAGTTAAACATGAGGTTTGTCTCATGTCCCTGCCCTATCTCATTATATGAACTGAAAGTCATAGCTGCCAACATCAATGGGAAAACAAGAGAAACTACGTAAGACAGCTACTCTGGGCCATGTCCACTTGACATTAAAGTGTTGCTCCTAGCCCCTATTTTGGGGGGCCACTGTATGAGTTTCAAACATTTTTCCCTGAACTTCTGTATCCTTTCCTCATAACCAGGACTTTTTTACCCTGGGGAAGGGTTTCCTAGGATGCAGAATGTTCAGCGCTATAACCAGGATAGCCCTGGCTACCAAGGGTGGTTGGCCAACTTAGCACATCTCCAGACCATGCCTTTCTCCTCCTTTATGCCCCCATCTCTCCAGAAACTCCACAGCCTCATGGGAAAGTGACAGATATCGAGGATGGACCTGGAACTAATTCTGTATTTTATTGGCTTCCTGCTGCTCAGCAAAATGTTTTTAGCATTTGGATTATGAGGTGGTGTTTACAAGGTAAACATTTTTATTAAAATATTTCTGCCCTCCAGCATACATTTTTATTTATTTATTTTGTTTTTCAGAAGTGGCTTCCTGCATCTCTTCCATGGAATGAGAGAGGTACTGAGAATAGTTTCTTTCTTCCTTTTAATCACCAAAGGCTGGCAGACAGGCTGGGCCTCACAAATGATAGAGCCCATGATGTGCATGGGGGTAAGTCTAGGTTGTTCTCTACTCTGCCCACAAAGCTGTGTGAGCCTGAGCAAGTCCTTCAACTTCAACTTCTCTGGTACTCATTTTCAACTCTTAAAGGAAAAAATAAATAACCCATTAAAAAATGGATAAAAGGCTTGAATGAACATTTCTCCAAAAAAGATACACAAATGGTGAATTAGCACATTAAAAGACACCCAGTGTCACTCATCATGAGGGAAATGCAAATCAAAACCACAATGAAATATTGCTTCCCATCTGTTAGGATGACTACTATCACACTACCTGAAAGATAACAAGTGTTGGTGAGGATGTGGAGAAGTTGAAAGCCTTGTGCACTGTTGGTGGGAATGTAAAATGGTGCATCTACTATGGAAAGCAGGA
The DNA here is from genome assembly GCF_030020395.1 of Manis pentadactyla. Taxonomy (NCBI): domain Eukaryota; kingdom Metazoa; phylum Chordata; class Mammalia; order Pholidota; family Manidae; genus Manis; species Manis pentadactyla. Next base: position 21,558,750 of record NC_080031.1, on the reverse strand, counting down.
TGGAGGTTCTGCAAAAATTTTAAACTAGAACCACTATATGATCCAACAATTTGCATCTGGATGTATATCTGAAAGTAGTGCTGTTAGGGTGTCAAAGAACTCTCTGCAGTCCCATGCTCGCTGCAGCATTGTTTACAGTGACCAAAATCTGGAAACAATCTAAGCGTCCATCAATGGATAAATAGATAAAGAAAATGTGGTGCATACATACAAAGGATTATTATTCAGCCTTAAAAAGGAAGGAAATCCTGCCATTTACAACAATGTGGATGAACCTGGAGGACAATATGCTAAGTGAAATAAGCCTGACACAGAAAGACAAATGCTGCCTGATCCCACTCACATGAGTTAGCTCAAACAGTCAAGCTCATGGAAACAGAGAAGAGAATGGTGTTTGCCAGGGGCTAAGAGGGACGGGAAATGGAGAGTTGCCAATCAAAAGGTGTAAAATTAGTTGTGTGAGATGAATAAATTCTAGAGACCTGCTATACAGTATAGTGTCTATGGTTAACAATACTATTATATTAATAATTATATTGCTAGTAATATATATAAGCTAATATAATGTTATTTTAAAAATTCATTAAGGGTATGTATCTCATGATAAACATTCTTACTGCAGTAAAATAAATAAAATGAGAGGCCTCTGTTATCCTCTCCCCAAGTTTTGCTGGGTTCTGTCTGTTATGTGTAAAGCTCCCTTCTAGGTGCTTTGATCAGCTGTCCGTCAGTGACCCAAATGGACAGGACCCTTGCCCTTCTGAAGCCCACAGTGCATTTCCTTTGGGCAGGGAATACTGGCTGCACTCTCAGGAATCTCGGCATCACCTAGGGGGCCTGATCTCTGATGCTAATTATTGGCTGAGCTTCCTTCTGTCTCTTCATGCCCCACAGATAGTAAGGCATTGACTATACTGTCTCCGAGGGTCTCACCAGGCTGACAACTGGGACAGAGTCTGAACACCTGGCTCTAAAGGGTGACTCAGCTTCTTTAAGCCCTTCTTTAAAATGGGGTAGGACTGAATGAGGTGATGCTACAAATGTGCCCACCACCTAGTGAGCCCTCCATGAAAACAAGCTTTCATTTGTGTCACAGCTTGTGAATCTAGGGCTCCAGGGCTCCCCCATGCTGCCTGTTCACCTGAAGAACCAGCATCACTCCAGAAGATGGCTATTCTAGCTCCTTGGCCACCTTCTGCAACATCACCTCTTTCTCCCTGAAAGTTCTTTTTCTCTTATTTTAAGCCATACCCAACTCATAGATATTTGAGTTATTTTTACTCTCATTTCCCTCCTACCAGCTGCAGAAATAATGTAAAGCTGCCCATCCCTTCCTACGTAGCTCGAAGTTCTCTGGGCTGTTCGCACCTTGCCAACCTCATGCCCCATGGGTTGTTCCTGGGCCTCTACAGCCCTGCTCATTCACACATCTGCCACTCTTGTCTGGGGGATTCATTTCTCTTCCTGTCTGATCCTCTGACCAGAAGTCCCTGGACCATGGTCTGCATCTCCCTTGTGATGTTTCTAATTTAATATGCTTTCTCAAGTTTCCTGATTCACTGTCTTATTTGATCTTCACACACAGAGACAGTGACAGTTTTGTCCTTCCCACACAACAGACTGAGAAACTGAGATCCACAGAATTTTCCAGTGGTCAGGGGCAGGGGGTAAAGGGAGGGATTTACAGCCCAGACCCCTGAATTCTCGCAAAGACAGGGTCTTCTTTCTCTGTACCAGGACACATTCAGGCTGTTTTCGCCCCTTCCTCCCTGCCAACCTTGTACCACCCAACTGTGTAATGGGTCTTGGCTCCCTCAGCTGACAGGAGTGTCCACAGTCAAGGGGCTCTTCAGTGTGAGTTGTCCCTACTGGCTAACAGCTGGTGGACCTCAATATGATCCCTCTTGCAAATGCTACCTGCAGCTTTCTGCTTGTAAGAACATGTGTGGGGCAGTGTGTGTGGGTGTGTGTGCCCAGGGGCGCACCCATCCTCCTGAGCAGGTTGGGATAGCATGTATTAGGAGCAACACAAAAGTGTTCCTGCCACCCCAAGGGCCTCTGGATGGGTGTCTTAAATGTCCCCTCACACCCAAGCACAGCTGCTTGATTTATTGGGAGCCCCTCGAGGGAAGGTTATATCAGGTGGGCCTGCTTTTCCCAGGAGAGCAGCACCAGAGCCTGGCCAGCAGCTCCCTGCCCGAGCAGGCATGGTGCCAGTGCTTGGTTCTGTTGGGGGGCGCGGGCGTTGTTTACTTTCCTTGTTTCTTGTCCTCACTGCAACAAAGAATTGAAGGGCTGCGACACAGTAGTGAAGCAGAGTAAAAGTTTTATTTCAAGTTACTTAAAGAGAGAAAAACTGCAGGCAACCTCATGGAGGAGAAGTGCCCTGAAAGGTTGGGAAAATGTCTTAAGGCCAAAAGGTTATGCACTTAAAAAATGCGGGTGACCTCAGAGAGGAGCGCCTGAAAGGTTGAAGAGAGGAAGTTTAGGGCTATGCACTCAGAAAGCATGGGCGACCTCAGACAGAGGTGCACATGGAAAGGCCAGGGGTTCCCCCTTTTAAGGATTTTTCAGGAATGTGACAAAGGGCTAGGGGTGTGGACTTATTAAATGATCTTAAGATGTTTATCTTTGATGAGACATTAAGTTTCTTATCAGTCCTCCAGGTAATTCTGAAAAATTAGCTTAACACAAAAAATTTGCTTTCTGATTCCCTCCCAGGATAGCGGCGTCCTGGTCTGGGAGCTTATCAGTTAAGACCGCCTGCCCTTCCTCCAGGGTGGGCGGAGTTACTGTCTGTGTGCTAAAGAGTGTGGTAAGGATCTTACTTCTTGACTTCTTGGGTTTTAAAATGCAATTTTAGCTTTAAGGTGAAGTTTTTCCTGTCTTTATTATGCTGTTTATAGCTGGGCCTTTAGCAGGCTAAGGCAAATTGTACGATGGCATGATCTAACTGACACAGTGAAGACAAGGGCTCTGCTGAGATACTTCTCCTTACCTGGGGAATATTCAAACATTCCAGGCCGAGTTGCTCCAGGCCTTTTGAGCTTTCACTGATCTCTCATTAACTCTGAGTCTTTCCTGGCTCTCTAGTTTTAACTGGTTAACATCAGAGTCCCTTCTAGAGGGCTTTATGGCCTTATTCTCTTTGCACCCCACTCACATCTGTTTTCCTGTCTAACAGTTCCCCTCCTTAGTCTCTTCTGTCATATGGACAAACCAGAATTACTGAGAAACTAGCTGAAAAGCCCTGAGTTGTGCCGGGAGGGTGAAATCACAGTCACATCCCGAGTTTTATTCTGTAGGTGGAAGACCCGAGGCTCGTGGACATATATGCAGGTACCTGCAGAGGCTGTTGCTCGGGGCCCCCGCAAGGGAGCCGCAGCCTGGGGGAGCCGGGGATGCCCCCACCTCTCCTTCGGCTGGGAGGCTCCCACCCTGGCAGCTCACCAGGGCCCAAGCGAAAGCTGTCTCTGGCTGCCAGCTTGCTGCTAGGACCCGTATTTCTGCTCTAGGAAATACCAGCACTTCGTAGTAGGGCTATAAAGCCATTCATTTAATAATCTGTTAGAGTGGTTTTTATTTTCTTCTCTTGTGCTTCTTTTTCCTTACATTCCTCCTTTTCTGTTTTATTATTGATTTTCTCTCCAGTGAGCGCGGTGGAGTTGCCTTTCTGTGCTCTAGGCTGGATCTGATGTCACAAGACCCGGGTGAAGGTCTGACTGCCCGGGTGCTGCAGCGCTTTTCTGGCAGAGGCTGGACAGGACTCCTGTGGGCCCGGTAGGTGCTCCTTTCAAGAGACAGAACAACGGAGATTGTGATCTTGGCAGGTAGCATAACTTCTGTGGGCTTCCTTCCTCTTGTCTATAAAATAAGGATAATAATATTTGAGTGAATTGGATAATGTAAGTGGTAAGGCAGTATGTCTATGTATTTTTCCCTCATTTCATTCGTTTGTTCGTTCCTTAATAGCTACTATATTTTAGACCTATACACTGAAGATACAATTATGAACAAGATAGATAATTGCAGTTCCCATCCTAATAGGGAACCCAGAAAAATAAACAAATATATGAGTCAGCAAGTCATCTGTGTGGGGTGGAAATGTAATATACTGGTTGGGAGAAACCTGTGTTTCCAATTTGGGGATTCGACTGAATACACTGATGTTTACCAAGCCCTGCACATAAGGTCTGAAGCAAGGTTTTGGAACTCTGTGTCTGAGCCCCCTGGGATCGCTTTAGCTAATGCAGTGTTGCAAGCAGGGGGTCTGGTGTATGCACAGCTTGAGCAGGTTCTTCTGGAGAGAAATGTGCTCCAAAAGACAGAAATATGGAATGATTCAGACCATCTCATATTTAGAAATTTGGTGTCAGAGTATGGATGCCTACTAACTGTAACTTTGGTTAAGTTATTGAACCTTTCCAGGCCTCAGTTTCCTTATCTACAAAACAGGGGTGATGATACCTTACTTCACAATATATGTAAGGTTCTTTGTAAAGCCTCTGAATGTTGTCAGTGCTCATGAATGTTACTATCCTTATTATTATTATTATTGGTAGAAAGTGAACAACTTTAATAACGTGTGTCTTTTACTTTAAGTTTATGTTGAGGTTCACTTTGGGTGTTGTACCTTCTGTAGGTTTGGACAAGTGCATGATGCCAGTGTCCACCATTACAGCATCACACAGAGCAGCTCACTGCTGTGCCAGTCCTCTGTGCCCCTTCTCCCCTACCCGCAGCAACAGCTGGTATTTTTACTGTCTCCATAGTTTTGCTCTTTCCAGGATGTCATAGAGTTGGAATCACACAGTTTATAGATTCTTTCATTTAGTATTGTGGCTTCTGTCACTGAGTAATATGCATTTAAGTTTCTTCCAGATTTTTTATGGCTTGATAGCTCATATCATTTTAGCACTGAACAATATTCCATTGTCTAGATGTACCACACTTTATTTATCTATTCACCTGCTGGAGGGCATCTTGGTTGCTTCCAACTTTTGGCAAATACAATAATACTGCTATAAATACCCATGCGCAGGATTTTGTGTGGACATTGGATTTCAGTTCCTTTGTATACATGTCAAGGAGTGATAACGTGCTTCTTTGACGACCTAATTCTCTCTTATTGATCTTTCAACAGACAAAAAAGATAATTTTCTAACTTGTTTTTAAAAATATGATTTCCCTGCTAATTCATAATTATTTATTGCTACTTCAAAGTTATTGATTCAGACTGAATCAGAATCTCATTTATTCATTAACTCTGTTAATATCTACAAAGCTTCTCACCAGATACTGAACATGGAGCTACGGATAGAGAAATAAGCTGCCTCCTGTAAGACTAGCTCAGAAACACAGGCAAGAAGGCAAAGGAGTGCGATGTAAGGCGATCCTAAAGGGATGCACGGATGCTGTAGACAGCAGAGACCAGCTCTCCATAGTGAGGTTGCTTTAGGAAAGGGTTCATAGAGGAGGCAAGGTGGGGGATCTTGAGCATCCCCGCATGTTCCCCATCATCTCTCCCGCTAGGGCTGTGCTCACTCTCTGAGGAACTGCATACATGGGTACATGTAATACCCCAACAGTGAAAACTGATCTCATACAAGAGCAGAGCAAGGGAAATAAATTGATGCATTGGCAGCCATTTTGCATGGTGAATCAGTAGGTGTTAATGCCTAAGGTGATATAGTGTCAAAATTCAAAGTAAAGGAGGCCAGTTCCAAGAGAAAGCCTGGGATATGCAGGTGTACCTGGGTGTGGACATGCAGATACAGGCGTGGGCATGGGAACTTTGTTATTGCATCATTGTTCTCTGTGTCAAGGGGAATCTGATATGACTGTGGCCATGACTGTGGATCAAGTGACATAAAGTTGACGTCCGGGAGGTTGACATCATGCTCCTCTGCCCTTGGTCCAGTGAGTGTTTCTCACCCTACTGGGGATACGATTTGCTTGTGGTACCTTTAGTATTCAATATGACCAATCCTCCCACTTTGGCTTCTCTAAGAGGCCTCTTGCCATCCACCAACTCCCTGATCAGAAGTGACATCAAACTGGGCTCGGTGTGTCTGCCTTAGAGGAATTGTGTCCCTTTCCTCTGCTCCGTCCAGAGCAGAGCCCTCTGACTGAGCTGTGTGGCGGGCTCAGTCCCTATTCACAGCTCCAGCTGCTGTAACTGATTGTCCCTCCTCTACAAATGTACTGATTGCTTAAATGGAGTCTTCATGCTCAGGCATTTAAGGGAAACTTCTGATGCAAAGTTGTTTATAAATTCAGACTTTCTTGAGTCTGATCTGAATGTGAGAACTCTATTTACATAAATTATGAGTGCTAAAAGGCAGGCACAGGTCCCATTAGGTCCTCATCCTGCCAGCTTCCTGCTTGCCCCAAGCATGCTGGAAGGTGGAACTTGTAGGTGTTGTCTGGGTGATTTCCCGTGTTGGGTGTTGTCATGCTAGGGTGAGGGGAATGCACCTCTGGGTGAGGAACTGTATTTCCTCTTCACAGTCTCCCAGGGCCTAACTGTCCCTGTACATTGAATTACTTCTTTGCTACACACCAGCCTCTTTGAAGTCAAGGCCCAGGTCAAATTTTACTCCTTATACAAAAACTCCTAGACTTACTCCAGCCTGCAGCAGCCATGTTAGACACACCTCACTACCTCCTCATATTGCCTCAGCCTCACATGCCTCTAAGTTCCATAGACTGGTTCTTTATCTCAGCTGCGACCACAGTCAAGCTATTGCACTTGGGTCTTGAGATTCTGTGGCATGGACCTGATGGCTGTGTTGTTCTGGACTGTGGGCCTCCTGATGGCCCCCACCATGCAGCCTGCCACTCACTTGCTGAGTCTGACTCGAACTACATCCAGATTTGGATGAGCTGCCATATTGTAACAGGATCTAGCCATCCAAGCAACTACCCAAGGGCTAGATGGCAAAATCCAACCGCAAGGGGTCAACTTCCCATACGGTAAACCAGACAAATGGAAACAAGATACAGGACAGAGGCAGGAAGTTAGGTTCCTTCTCACCCTACCCTCCCATGCAGGCTACCCTGTAGCCTATATGAAGAAATCCCATGGAAGTAAATACATGCATACGCAGACTCACTGTCTCTTCACGGCTTACTGTGAGGCAAAGGCCAGCACAGTATCACCTCTTGAATCATTTTCATTCTCTTCTCCGTCTACCATTTATTTCACTCTCATGCCAGAATTGCATTTTCTAAATAAAGCCTAAGTTTAAATCCTTATATTAGATATTTTTTAACCCTAAAAATGATGCTATGTGAACTGTAGTAGGAGTGGTTATAGAAAGCTGACCATCACGTTGGCATTTTGGAATTGCATTATGTTCTGACTTTGTTAAATTAATATTCATTAAGTGGAACTCAGGGTGCCTGTGGTAAATCATGGTTCAATAACAGACAAGAGAAACTGAGATAGAGAAGTCTGCCACGCACAGTCCTGGGGGAAGTGCACAGTATGCCTTGAGAGGTCACAGGGGAAGTCAAGGCAGGATGCAGACAGAGAGAGAGAAGCAGGACCTGAGGCACAGGCCTGTATTAAGGGCTATGGGTGGAGTGCTTCAGGGTTCTCAGGCTAAAGCAAAACTGTTCAAATCAGACCAAAAAAGTGGGGTTTGGTAAGCCCTCAGGAGTCTTATCTAAGGTAGGTACAAGAGGAAGGCCTTGACAGGTTGGGGAAACTGCTGATCGCAGGGTGGTGGGAAGTCACATCAGGAGCCGACATACGCCGGTGACTCCATGGACGTCTCTCAAGGGCGTACGCCTGCATGAGGGGCTGGTGTAACTTCAGGTCCCTGCAGACCACTCGGCCAAACAGGATGGATGCCAAGGCAGCAGTGCCATGGGCAGCTTAGCTGAACACTCAGTGGGTTACTTGTCTGAGAGCAACTCTGATCCCACTGGTGGTGGTAAGCGGTATAGTGATGACCCCCGTGTGCAGGTGTGTTACTCGGTGTTCTGTGGAAGTGAAGCCAAAGACAAGTTGTCGAGAGCAGGTAGTTTCTTTGGAAGCTGATATCAAGCAGCAGAAGTGGGGAAGAGAGGGGATTAAGAAGGATAACGACGAAAATCCAATATGAATATGTGTTATTGAGAGACTCCTATCACAAAAAAGGGATAAATGTTCTGAACAGAATGCCCCCCAGAATGTAACGAGGACGACGCATTCAGTCAGAGTCCATCTCGCATGGTTTGAGAGCTGCTTCGGGAGATGCTAACTCTCAGCGTTTCTGGTGCTCTGGCCAGTGGCTCTGGGCAAGCAGTTGGTCAGCACCGTTTTGTTGCCTTTCAGCTCCAAATTTGTTTTTCTTTGAACTGCTTTATAGCACTAGAGCTGGACCCTGTAAACATGTTAAATAGTTCTTTCTATTACATTTAAAATAATCATGTTATACTAGTCAATAATTAATCACGTTATTTGTAAATAATTCTTTATTTTAAATTCTCCCTGTTCAGATTACAGTGTTTTCTGTCTCCTAACTGGACCCTCACCATCACACAGCCTCTGACCCCTGTTACACAGCTATTTACTCAGTGAGTGCCATTTGGCTGAATCTCACTATGAGGAGGGACCCAAGGCAGTTCGCCTCTGCATAACAAGGACAGCAGGGTACTCGGACTGCTGCACATCAGCTGTGTTACCTTCCCTGATCTTTTATCATAATGTAGTCCCGAGGGATCTGGATTGACCTTGACATTCTGTGCTGGCCAGGTAGAGGCATGACACTAACTGGAATTGGAGAGCAGGAAGTGGCAAGTATACAAATACCTTAGTAAGATGCAGGCGTACCAGAAATGGAGCGATGAAAATCATGACAATTCACTAACGTTTATGAAACATTTAGGGGTCTGAGTCTAGGGCATGATGGTACACCCTCTAAGATAAAGAATAAACTGCTGCAGCTCACATTTTCTGCAACTGAAAAGAGGCTGGTAGGCCTCTGGGTTTTAAGGGCACTATTCACTGATAACCAGAGGTTCCTGCTGTGATTTATGACAGCTGCCCTTAAAGTGCCCCTAGTCCTTCTTCCTGGCCTACTCTCACCTTGTTCCTTTCTCTTCCAGATTCCTGACTGCCAGCTTTGTGACTTGCCCTCAGATCAGGCATTGAATGCGGTCTCTGGGTTGGATCTTAGCTCTCCCCAGAGGACTGGCTTGGCTCTGCCTTCAATGCCCACAGTAAAAACTGTCCACTCCAGCTCCAGCCCCAGGCCCAGGTCCTGGCAAGGCCAGCAGACCCCTGACCTGCAACCTTGTCCATGTGGGCTGTCTGGAGCTAAGTGCTGGGCACCTGACTTCCTAAGACCCTCCCTGGCTAGGAGGGTGCCCTGGCAGGAGTGCCTAGCTACTGGTGTGAGTGGGGTTTTATGGATAAAAATCAGAAAAATAGTGTGGGGCCCATGTGGAGGTAAATACTGCAGGAAATACAGGAACTGCTACAACATGGAGATGACAATGAGGATTTGGTGGGAAACAAAACTTGCCTCCAGGGCTGACAGGAGAAACCTGACTGGGAAAGCCATTTCAGGAGGGCCTCCCACAGATACTGATCCAAGCCAGCCTCAATCCAGGCAGGATGTACTCAGATCACATCTGGCTATAACAAACATGTTGTAAACACAGATCAAATCACTCTTAGGCCCTTGCAATCCTGAGCTTGTATGATGCATGAGCTCCCTTCTGCTAAGCTTGTGCCCTGGCTGGGACAAACTTTCCTGCAGTCATGTTATCTGGGCAGCTGCAGCCCCAGTGGTGCCTGTTAGCTGCTCTCAGGAGGACTGACTCTTCGCACTGTCTGGGCTTCAGAAACAGGGGCCACCCCTGTGGATGGATTCCTTCCTCCCTCACTGATTATAGATTATATGTAGCCTGTGTCAGCAGTGACAGAAGGATCCACTGCACAAGAGGAACCAGGGATGGAGAGCAACTGTTGGGAAATCTACGTGGAGAATCAGCATGACTTGGAGCAGGAGGAAAGGTGGTGGGGGCACTGAGAGGGGTTAAATTGTGCAGGGAGATCATTGGCCATTGATAGGAGTCTGGAGAGATAAAACAAAAAATAAACCAGAAAAAAGACAAATATGTCTCTTTGATAGCAGGGCAATGCTACTTTCTCAGAGGAGCACCAACCCAGAAAACCACCTGTCTTTAAGAGGATAGCAGCATTTCCCAGCACAGCACTGGACAGCAGGGCTGGAGCGAGAGGCAGGCCGGCACTGGGATTAGGGTCAAGCTCTGACTTACTATTAGTAGGTGTATTACATTAATATAATAATATAGTATAGTCCTGACTTACTATTATTGCCTGGGTGACCTGAGGCAAATGACTATGCCGTAGCTTCCTAATCTGTAAAACAGGGGTAACAATTACACCTATTTTGTAGGACTATTGGTGAAGAATAAAATGATATGAAGCACATTGGAGACTTACCCAGGGGCCTGATACATAGCAAGTGCTTAGCAAATGGGAACCATCGTTATTTTAGTTCAAGGGGAAGGTGGGGCCACAGACCTGGAGGGAAGTACCACCTGGCCCGGGTCTCAGAGCCTGTGCCCGTCCTTTCAGGGAAGTGGGAACATCATGTAAGGAGGCCAAGCCTCCCGGGCCCCACCATGCTGTGCAAATTTACCAGGTGCCTTGATCCTGCCTTTTACTTCATGCAACCTGGGTCTCACGCTCCCCATGTATAAAATGGGTCATTGATCTCTGATAGGATGGGATTATTTGGAGCTCTAAGCAAAATGGACACAGGCCACTTACAGGGTGGGAGGGGTCATGGTTGGTATAGGAGGGAAGGTGTGTGGACATTCCAGGAAAGCCTGCAGAGGTGATGCTGATGGTAGGTACCTACCACCGTGCTCCAAGCAGCACGACGAGTGTGTGCCTGCCTGCAAGATGAGCAGGCAGGGAAAGGGTGCCAGTGGCTGCCTCGGGCTGGACCGCCTGGACATTAGGGCTGGCTCCCAGGTCCCTGTGCTCTGAGCAAGGTACTGAACCTCCCAACCTCAGTGCGTGCCCCCATGGGGAATGCTTCCCTAGTGCCCAAAGGAAAAAAAATACCTCTTATTTTTGTGGGGGGGGAATGAAAGTCTTATACCCAACTTTATTTCCAAGTGGCAGGTCAGTCACGAAAATCCCGTTCATTCAGAGCGAGTCTGCATGCAGCCAGCCGGTCTCTGCCTCTGGGCCTCTCCACCCGCACAGCATAGATATCTGTGAGCATAGATGCATGAGACCATTCTAGATCCACTGGGACACAATGAGGAAAGGTTTTTGATGTAGGGGAGGCACCAAGGTGGCTTGTGAAATGCAGAGGAAGGAGGACAGCTCAGCCCGCCCCAAGGAAGCTCCAGACTGAGGAGGAAGGTGTGTTGTTCACATCGCAAATGGTGCACAGGGAGTGGAGAATCAATATGACCACTTGGTGGGCTGCCAGGACACGATGGAAAGAAAGCACTAACCTTGTGGGCCACCGTCTATTATCCATGAGTCTCTGAGCAGACCCTCAACGTCTCTGGGACTTAGCTTCCATGAACCTTCCGGTTCTGGGAGTGGCCCTTGGCAGGGTTCTGCACATTGCTCTGGCATGGTGAGTCCCTCTACAACGTATCACTGGAGCCGGTGAAAATGTATGACCTGGCAGGGACTGAGCTGCTTAGTTTGCATGCTGGGTACAGAGTCTGGGTTTGGAAACTTGTCCAGCTTCTGCTCCCTCTTTTCCCAGGTTCCCACAGCTCAGGGAAGCCAGGGCTTAAACTCAGAAGCACTTCCAGTTCTTCCCATGCTGGGACTCGGTGCTTTGCATCCCAGCATCTGCATCTACCCAATGGACTCGAAGTGAATTATGAGGCTCAGTGAGGAGGTGATTGCTCTTGTGACTTTGAAAGGCCTACATAATCATTACTATTAAGATACATGATGTAAGCTTCATTATCATAATCCCTGAAAGCCTGTCTCCCCTCTGGGCATCACCACCACAACAGAGGAAGCTGCCCACATCCCGCTCACACGTCAGAGCAGATCCACAGGCCTGGGCAGCAGGTGACAAATGCTTCCAGACAGTTCCTAGAAGGACATACTCCAGGCATTGCCATGCCCAAGCAACTTTTTGGAAGCACCACACCCGTGAGGCACTGGTGGCTTTTCTTCCCTGAAAAGAGCATCTTCAGTTGCTCTCCTGAGGACCCCTGTCACCCACAGTCCCCTATGGCCTCCTTTTTGAGCTCTGTCAACTCGAGGGTAGGATTGGTGATGCCAGTTTACATCTGGAGATGTCTGTAAACATTCAGTCAAAGGAACACCTTCTGGCCCAGCGCAGGTCAGACTAGTAGTGGGCCCCAAGCAGATGACTGCTCCACGGTCTTCCATCTGGCCCATTTCTTGGTCTCAATCCTTAAATGATAGAAGTTTCTCTCTTCTAAGAATCCACCTTTCCAGTTGTCCTCTTTTAAGATTTCCTCCTACTCCTAGACCAATGCAAAGGTGAAACCCTCTGGATACACAGCCCTCTTGAACACAGTACCTCTTCTTTTGGGAAATATGGTGCTTTGTTCATGACTCATTATGATGCTTTTATTTCCTGGCCATGTGCTTTGCCATCTATGTTTGTGGCTTATCACCCTTGCAATACCTCATCCCACCCCTACCCCCACTGAGGTTGGGGACTCTCTTACTCTTCATTGTACCTCCCACAGTGCACTCCACTGAGAGACACAGTCCCCCCAGGCCACTGCTGAGATTGCGTTTTACTGTCTGGTATTGAACAGTAGTTTATAAACCAGTTTCATATGTATTTTCTTATTGAAACTTCTCCAAAATCCCCTTCTCCGCATCCCTTGAATGCAGGGGCCATGGCTGACTGTCACAGCTATTCACCCTGAGCTCCAAGTTCCGGTACATGAGCGAGGTACCGTGAATTTGAGTGGATCTTAAAGGGACTGTCCCTGTCATGTAAGGGAAAACACTGGAACCTATTGAGTTTAAAAGACCATTATAAGATTTAGTAAATAGTAAAGGCTAGACATAAAGAAGTGTTCTGCTTCCAGTGGTCATACTTTCTCCAGCAGGAGAGAACCTGTAAGAGCTGTAACATTCTGGAGCTGGGATTATGGTTGTTAGCTCCCCTGGTCACCAGAAAGCATGATCTCTCCCACCATGGCACCTGGTTCTTTCCTTCCAGCTCATGCTTGGATGCCAATCCCAAAGTCAAACACAAGAGGTGTGCCATGGTGGCTGCTTGTTCTGAGAACGGGTTCACACGTGGGCTGAGATGTGGGTTCCTCATCCCTGCAGGGTGGGGCTTAGGACTGCCAGGGCCCCTCCCTGGCTGCTCACCCCCAGGCAGCCAGGAGCTGCCCGATCCACAGATGGTAGTGTGTCAGCAGTGGCACTGAGCCCCTGTGCGCCTGTGGTGAGAGGGAACAGGGACAGGTAGCCAGTGCCCCATCTGACACACACACACACACACACAGTGCACACACATGCACAACACATCTGCTCCCCCAATAGCCCAGCTTGCAGAATGTCCTTCTAGAGAGGTCACAAGCAGCTTTCCTGGTTGTTCCTTTAGGGTCCCAGGTTGTGGGGTGCCCCTCTGGCTCACTTAATGGGATCTCCGTCTATGTTCCTGAGTCACATGTAGGATGCCTTCCTGCACCTGACTCACCAAAGGCCACACAGGTTAGAGCCTAGGCTTTGGAATGAGGTCCACCTGGGCTCCGATTCCAGCTTTGTCAGGCTCTGGCTGTGTGCCCTGGGAGAATCATTTAGACAGCCTCTCTGTTCATTGACTTCCTCCTCTGAACATGAGGATGCTCTTGAATGACAATGTATGTGAGCATGTAGCAAAGTGCCTGGCACAAAGTAGCCACTCAATATATAATCACCACTCTTATTATCGTATTTTTTTTATCATCTTCAGTATTGAAATTACCCAGATTTTGCTATAATCTAAAAGCCCCTATCTACATGCATGTTTGACAAAAATCAGGTACAATGCAACAAGAATGCAATTCCATCCACGACATATTCCTGCAAAACTACAGCAAACCAAAATCTAACCAAGCATCTGTATTTAGGCATCCAGGTTACATTTAAGTTAAATATTCTGCTTGGCTAAATACAGAATGTGGGGAATTCGACAGGAACAAATGACCCAGTTTCTTCACAAAATGAACGGCCTGGGAAAAAGGGGAATTTAAAGAAAACAGCTATACTGCATAAACCTTGTATGGATCCTGATTTAAATACACCAACTGTAAGAAGTCTTTTTTTTTTTTTTTCATAAAAGTCAAGGAATTTGAACATAAGCCAAATATTAGTTGATACTAAAAATTCCCAGAAATTTTTTCAGATATGATTGTAAAATTCAGTCATGGGCTAAAAATGCTTATTACAAACACTAAAGTATTTCCCTATAAATTCACCATGCTGACTGGGATTTGCTTTAAACTCTCCCTGGGGTGGGGGGAATGAGGAAGGGTAGATGTCATAAGTTGGGAATGACTGGACACTTTGAAGCTGGGAGATGGGTAATTAAGTGTTAAATTGACAATTCTTTGCTATATGTTTCCACTTTCATGCATGTTTGAAAGTGTCTAAATGAAATAGGTGTAAACGTACACCAAACTCCCTTTGCCATGGCCTCCCTAGGGTGCCCAGTTGAGGCTCAGCAGCACGTACAATGGGGAAAGGGTTTTCCAGACACAGGACCATGGGCTTGGCCTCCCACACGTTCCTGCCAATCCCACGGCATCTGCCATCTGCCATGCAGGCCTTGCCCTGCTCCCGTCCCCATCCTTGACCATCTCAGCCACGGACTAGACATGCGTGCGTCTCATCTCAGACCTGAGAATGGTAGCAGGAACCTCCCGGTTTGAGCTCTCAGAACACATTCCTCTTTCCTTCCCTCCCAGTCTGTATTTCTCCTGGTTGAAGAAACCTCCGCTGGCTGGAGAGCCTCGACATGGAGTGCTGGCAGCAGGGATGAGGCCGCTGGCAGCCTTTGCTGCGTGGGGTACGTACGGTTCAGGGCCAGGCTGTCCCCTCCTTCCTACTCATCTCCATGAATCATGGCTTCCAGATATTAAACCAAAAATGTGTCTTTTGCTGTCAAGAAGCAGCTCCACATAAATGCAAGAATTCTTAGCTATGCAAATTTTATATATTGGCCTAGAAATGGGAAATCTGAGCCAAGAATTTGCAGATTCTGATGCCAAGAGCATTTCATCAGCTGTCCCAGCTCTGGTGAGAGATGAACCAAAGGCACCACATTTGACCTTCCACAGATTCAGATTCCACCACAGGCACAGGATCCACGAGGTGTGCATGGCAGGGGTCCAGCAGCTGTGAGTGGGCCGGCTGGACAGTGAACAGACCATGTGCCCTGCCACTGGGGTGGGGACTTAGAGGCAATGATAAGGATGCTGATTTATATTTAAAGGAATGGGAAGATTTTGGAGTGGTGCAATCTGATTCTGATTATCATCTATAAAATGACCAGAACTGAACTCCTAGTTTCAGCTAGTTACAGTTGGATCAGCACAAAATTAGCAGAATGAATAAAGCTTTCAGATCAGGTGATGCTCTGGCATGAGCTTTCACCTGGGATATTTGATAAGCCCAGTGAGGACAGGTCATGGCCTCTTGAGGGAGAGTCCTCATCGGACACCTGGCTGGAATACAGATCACCCCAGCAGATAGGCCTAGTAGACCAGGACCTTGCTCAGAGCATCCTTCTCCTCATTCCAATATATGCAAAACGTCATTTGATTTATGTTCCCCAGTCAACTAGTTGATGACAGGTGGACGAGTCCCGTTAGCTCAGCCAGGGCCTGAAGTGACCTGCTGGGATACCCTTCCTTCTCACTGGTCCCTTTCCCTTTGCCAGACAGGTCCTGGTTAGAGACCTTCTTGGCTAGCAGGGCCTTGGCCTGACAGGGTCTCGTCCCCACCCCCAAGCTGCAGGAAGCCTTCTCCCCTCTTTCTGCCTCCTGTCCTGTCCTCCAGGGCTTAGGAAATAGATGGCACTCCCTTTCCCCCAGGTCACTCATTATTCATCTCATTGATACGTGTCTCCACCTAGGGTCTGTTGCAGTGGCCTGTGTCCACCTCACCAGGGAACCCCCTCCTGATCTGATAAGCCAGGAAGGCTTTTTCCTCTGAACTGTCTGGAGCCAGGCTTTGTGGGTGTGTAAAAAGCCACACCCACTCCTGTTTTAACTTCATCAGCAATTAAGTAAATCTCTTTGGCATCATCAAAGGAAAAATTTCATTATAAATTCTTAAAAACATACTTAAAAATATCATTATAATGCATTATTCAGTTAGTTAAATGTGCTTTAAAAAACACCAGGAAATACATCTTCATTGTAAGGGCATCTGTTGTTTCTGCAAACAATTAGCTGTCACTTAATCATCAATTTTTTATTTTATTGTGGGTCTAAGGTTATTTGTTCTAATTAAGGACCATGCATGCGGCTAAGCAAATTTGCCTCATTCGGTAGAAAGAGGGCTTTCAGTGCTGCTCCATCTAACAGTCTAAATGCAGATCCTAGCAGGTGAGGGACAAGGGTTGCACTCCGTCCTTTGCTCCTTATACAAGACAGGACTGCACAGCTGAGGCCCTGGGCTTACTCTAACCTATAACCTGGCCTGCCTGCAGGAGAGTCTTAGAGATTATAAAAGAAAAGAAGATATTACTTTGTAGTCCCTCCCTCCCTTCCTTCCTTCCTTCTAAATCAAGTGTCTCTTGGCAAGCTTCAGGACTTAACAAAGAGAATGTACTTCTCACTTTCTGCATCTTTGGGGGTAATTTAGTTCATTCTGTCTGCTGCTCCAAGTTACTGAAGTTACCATTGTGTTTATGGCTCCTCACCATCCTTTATGAAGGAAATAAACTTCAGTTGAGCAGAACAACCCAATTCATCCTTGCATTCTAGGAAACCCCTATGGTTAGAAATCCATCCAGGGCTGGCACTTCTGGGTACCTGACTTCCTGTCCCTCAGGCTGTGACAAGAGCCCAGCATGGCTTCTCTCTTCACTGTCCCCACAATGCCTAGGCCCCCTGGCCCCTTAGACCTGCTTTTGGGCACCCAACACCTTCATTCTCTCCTGCCCCAGGATATTACTTCTCTGTTGTAAATAGCTTTTCAAAGGGAACCTGACTACACAGAGTTCACCCAGCATATGCAGAACAGATTAATTGATTTTCTGTCATTCTCGTATTACGTGGGTATGTAGTTTTGCCAGTGTGCTCAGTCACCTAGCACTTTAAAGGCCCTGGTCATTTGATTTCAGTCTGTCCATGACCCATCCACTGCATTGTCCCACCCTGCAAGGTGTGACACAGTCAGGCTTTGGAGCCTAAGTGAGCACCCACACAGTGCTATGGCATTGGGTGCTGACCCTCCTTCAAAGTCTGACTTCGTGGACCCCTACCAGTAACCCCTACCCTGCTCCTGCTGGGAGTCAGAGGAGCAGGCAGGTGCTGAGATCATCTCCTACATGCTGTGCTCTGAAGCTGCCCCTCAGCCGCTGACCCCTCCCCCACTGAGGAGGAGACTGATTCGTCCCCTCTGCATGAAAGAGCTGTCCTGATCTGAGAAATGAGTTCTGAGCAAACCCCAGATCTTAACCTCAGTACCTTCTTGTCTGAGGACCAAAAAGCACTGAGGATAATGCAGCTCAGACCCCACAGGGAACTGCCTCTGAGAAAGATATGGAGGGAGGTTGGGAAAGGGGATGGGAAGTGTTTTAGAGGATGGGAATCCCTCTGTACTGTGATGGCATCCTTACTGAAATAAACCAGGTTCTGATGGAAGGGTTTTGCTCATGGATGGGGAAAAATATCACAGAAAAAGAGAACTCATGAATGACAGAGTTAAAATCAAAGTCACTCAACTGTGCTGTGAGTGTAGAATGGAAAGCCAAGGGCAGCCATGTCTCTTCTGGAGGCAATGGCATTTCTTCCTTATTCTGACATGGAGCTTTCATTTTCATTGTCCTTTTCTTGGATTCTTTTCATGACTGAATTATCCTGGGCAGGGAAAGCCCTGAGCATTCTGATGTGGCAGTAAAGGAGGCAGCTAACTGCTCCTCTCCTGGTCTTGAAAGCAGCAATCCTGAGACCAGGCAAGGAAGGTTCTTTCAACTAGAAGCCTGAACAGCATCACACCTCCTGAACTGCCATGGAGAGTCAGCCTTCCCAAGGTCATGAGATCCCAGTGGGGCTGCACCCTGCCCAGAGACCACCTACAGGGGCTGTGCCACAGGCCCTGACATTGCCCTCTGTGTCCTCAGTTCTGGTGGATCCTTTCTTCTTGCAGTGGTTGTGTGCATGTGTGTGCACATGCATGTATGTGCATGTGTATGACTGTGGTCACAGCTATCCATCTCTGGACATTTGCCTATCAACCCAGGGACGGCAGCCCTACAAAATTCCACGAGGACCCCTCTCCCCTCCGCACCCTCTCACCTCTGTTCCTGTATCTCAAAACTGGTGTGTTTATTTTTACTTCTTTCACATCTTTCTCCTGACTAAAATGCAAGTTCTGAGTGAACCAGGGGGAGTGGGACATGGAGTCCCTGGAGACACAGAGTGAGACAGTGGCACAAACCCGACTTGTATTTCCACAGGGCTCTGGCGGCTGTGCGCAGGGAGGCAGGGGACACCGAGGGAGATAGGCAGAGGCTGGGTGGGGAAACTGGGAAGAGATACACAGGACGGGCTGTCCTGCCCTGTGCCTTTCACGCCCCCAGTCCTGGCCTTCAGGCCTCAAGAAATGAGGTGGATCCCCCGAGGGTCCCGCAGAGTGAGACTGCGGGGCGTGGATAACAGCTGAGAACCATGGGGCCCCAGCTGTGCCTACCAGCGAGAGGGTCCGAGCTGAGAGTCTGATCCAGGACAGCCTCCAGGTTGTCTATGGGGCTCAGCTGGGCACCTCTGGCTGACGGCCGGGCGTCTGAGTCCTGGGCTTGCCCAGGGATACGTGCACCTGAGGCCCTGCCTCATTCAACAGGTTTGTTGAGCAAAAGAGAAGAATGCGCATGTGCTACAGACATTTTAAAAACAGTACAAATCGACTTGTGAAAGTAAATCTAAATTCTTGTTCTCATTTTAGTCCTGCTATCTCAAGCTTCCAGATTGGATAATACCGGAAACTTTCTCCCTGAGATATTTCTGAACCAAAGGAAAACAATTTTCCCCTTAATGTGATTAATTTTTTTTCTTGGGGTAATTTTAGATTTACAAAAAGGTGCAATGATAAGACAGAGAATTTCCATGTTCCTTTTACCCATAATATTAACATTTTACATAACTGTAATACATTTGTCAAAACTTAAGATTACTCACATTACTATGAACTAAAATAGACTTTATTTAGTTTCATCAATTTTTTCTTTCTGGTTCCAACACCCAATCCAGGATACCTCATTGCAATTGAAACCCATTCTTTGACAGTGGCATGCGGGGCTTCAGGGAAACAGGCTGGGGCTGACTGCTGGGGTAGGACTGCTGAGATGATGGGGTCCAAGCTGAAGTGGATACTCACCTCCTATTTGCAGACGTTTTGGAGAATGAAATTTAAAGGGGAAAAAAAACTGAAGTTTTAATTTCAACAAGTCATATTTAAATTAGATATAAGAGCTCAACTTAAATAAGGACTGACCAAGGCCTCGGGGAAGAATACCAAGGCATCTTGGGTAGTCTTCTTCTTTGGAGAACATCCATATAAGATAAAAAGCAACTTCTCTAGAAGCAAGAGAAAGGACAAATGACCACCTGCCGTCCACACCTGGACCATGAATTCCAGAAGCAATGGAGGAAGGTGAGCAGGACAAACAGAACTCACAAATTTACAAAGCAGCTCACAAACTTATTTCAATTCATCTTAGGTAAGGAAGGCTGGCACACTGCCTATTCAAAAATAAATTATCTGCACTCAAATGGGGAGAAAAATGCAGGTTGAAATTGGAGTTGTAGCTGCATGAGTAGAACCCCTGACCTATGCCCCCTCTGGGGTGGGGAAGGCCAGTTTGCTCACCTGTGAGCCCCATCCTGATAGGTTCAATCCCAGGACTGTGGGCAATGAGTCCTCACCAGTATTAATCCTCTCTCTCCTGATGAATATGTTCTCCTGGGAGCTGAGCCACGGGATGGGAGCTCATGAATGACTTTTCCAAAGTGTTTTTAGGAAAATGGTTGGCTCCCTGGGCTTTCTCAAAGACTTAGACATCAGGGAGTGTCCTCATAATTGTCATAGTCTGCACCTGGGAACACTGTCCCAAGGCCCACGCGGGGCCTGACGCATGGCCTCCTGAAGTGATCTGCTCACTGAAACAGACTTGTCCTTGTCAGTGTTGGGAGAGGAGCTACAAGTCACACCCCTCAGAAAAGGAGGGGGCACGGGGTCAAAGGGAAGTCTGTTCCAGAAGGCAGGAAGCAAAGCTGGCTTGGATGTCAAGTGGAAGGCTGGGAGAAAGTACTCAGGGAGGCAGATTCTGGTTCACGTGACAGCGAGCCAGCTGTCGATTCTTTTGTGGAGTCTACATATTTTCATAGAGAGGCACAATTTACTGATGATCAAATAGTTCATTTAAGCAATTTCAGTAAAGAGTGGAAGACGAATGGAAGGAGATATTAGAGATGACATTCATGAATTGAATGGAGAGAAGTCACCCAGATCCCCAAGATACTTTATAACCTGAGATTCTATGACTATATGATTTTTATCTGAAATGACATGAGCTGAAGTAGATGATTCACATTTTGGGTGTCCCAGCTTCAGCCTGCTCCAAATAACACTGGAAATGAAGTAGGAAAATTTGTCCTATTAAATAAGTGCCATCCTTTTGCAGAAATCACTCATAGACTCATATTCTTAGAGGCAATTAATTGTCCTCATGATCTCATCTGGTGGTTTTCATTCTTTGCTATGCAGTGTATTCACGTATAACTGTTTTCTTATCTACAGAGGGTATTTCTCAGCCCTAGAGCTACTGAATCAGCATATCTTAGGTGGGGGCCAAGAATCTACTAATAGAAATCTAGAGAAGATCCCAATGCACAAAGATTGGGAGCTACTTCTATCGTTTAACCTCCTCCCACTGCAATGCCACACCAGAGGTTCCCTCATGGCTGCTGCCATAATGTTCCTGTAGATGGTCCTATGTCTCTGTCCCCCACAGCCTGCTCACCTCAAATGCCATGGAGCTGTCTAGTACATGTCAAAGGTCTGGTACACAAGAGGGGTTTAGTCAGAGGAGAGGTGGCCATTAGAGCAAACTGTGGCTCTGTGCATCGGAGACATAGATGACTGGGGGTCAGCAGAATAGAGTAGAGGGGAAACTTGCAGGGCTTAGTTCTGCTTTGGATCTCTGCCTTATTTAACATATCTGGAAAAACTGCATGCCCCACTTAAAGCAGGTTTGAATTGAACTTGAATTGGCAAATTTAGTCTATCTCCTACCATGCTATTTTTAAATTGATGGACAAGGCATGGCCTCTCTTTTGAGGCAGAAACCCTCTCCTGGGTCACACTTTGTTCAAGGCTGAGATGTGAAGTGAAGTTTTGGGGGCGGGCAGAGGCAAATGTTTTATGTTTGGTCAGAATTCTCACAGAGAAGAAGACCAGTTGTCTCTGTGCAGATGAAGGTGGGGAGTGTCCCAAGAGTTACCTGGAGAAGCTGAGAAAACAGCCTGACACTTCAATTCCGGCACATCATGAGCCCACAGCTACAGGCTTCTTTGGAAATGCCAAAGAAAATGACTTATGAAGGCTGTCTGGCTGTCAAATTATCAAAATATGGGCTTTAGATATGCCCCAGAGATTCCTAACTGTAACTTCTAAGTGATTTAATGAGATTTTTCACTTTCCTCTAGTAAGGAAACTAAATTCTGATTTTAACAGTTCATAAGATGAGAAATTATCTTACTGAACCTAAAATTTTATATTTCTCTTCAGTTTATGATTAATTTTTCTTAAAAGTTTTATCTAGAGAAGAGATGCTACTCCATACTGTATTGCTATTCATTGTGGAAAAGGCGTGCTTTGCACCCTTAGTCTCTATCCACATCCTGAATGCTGCCGTCAGAGCCCCCATCCAGGAGTGGGCTCGCCACTCCCCTCTGTGGGTCTCCGGCCTCGGGCTGCCTTCCCAGCCCCCTGGGGGAGGGTCTCAGGACTGGCTCAGAGCCCAGGCTTGGGGCTGCTATTTCCAGCACCACGAGGGGATGGCAACATGCGGGCTGTGCCCTGCACACCACACACAGCGGTCGGCTCCCAGAGCAGGGCTGGGCCCCTCACCATGAGGGGGTGCTGGGAGCCAGTGAGGACCCCAGGCTGCTCAGGAAGACAGAGAACTGTCTGAGAAGAGGGGAGTGACTAGGTGACTTTAAATCCTAGGGACAAGGATGTCTAGAAAGGAGGATATCTGAGGGCAGAACACCTGATAAAATCTTCCAGGACCAGTTTCCATGGAAGAGAAGAAGAGCAGACACATGGCAGGCTCTCTTCTCCTACAGGCCTGTCCCCCACCCACAGACGGGGAGACCAAGGCCCAGAGAGGCTGGGGTCAGGCAGGCCCTGGAACCCAGGCCCCAATCCTTTCCTGGCTCAGTCCCTGCACGCAGACAGCTCACAGGCCACAGCCTGCCCCCTCCGGGATAAGTAGCCCCTCCCCTGGCCCAGCCTGGGGCTGCTTGAGGTCTGAGTGTGTAGGGATGTCCTGGGAGCCCTTATCTCCCTCCCTGGCATGTCCACCTTCCCAGCTGCACCTGCCCAGCCTGGAGAGCAGGGGCCCATCTCACTCTGCGTGAACTTTGGGCCCCTGCCCACTCACTCACTCACACCCTCACCCTCACACCCACACTCATTCACACCCTAAGACTCTCATACTCATACACCTACACTCACCCTCACTGACACCCTCACATTCACTTGCACCTACACGCTCACAACACTCACACTCCCTCACTTTGCCTTCCTCCTGCCCTGTGTTCAGAGCCTGGGGGCCACCTCAGGGAGAAAGGTGACAAGGCACAGAGACCCTGTCCTTGGGTGTTTGCCCCCTGTCCCCAGACTCACAGGACATCTGCGAGGACTTCAGGGATTCTCGAGGCCTCTAGTGATGCCGGGGTTCTTGTCTGCGGAGTCAAAGAATGAACTTGCAAACACTCAACGTAGGAGAGCAAGGCACAGGCTTTCATGTATAGAGAGAAAGTGAGAGGACGGAGCTCCTGCTCAGGCCAGGAGGGGACAAGAGAGCACCAAAGTGGTGGGTTGTCTAGGGGTTTTACAAGCAGTTGAGAGACAAAAGGCTAGGGATGTACACCTGCTAAGTGGTCCCAAAATGTTTATCTTTGAAGAGACATTATGTTTCTAATTAGTCTTCCTGGTTATTTACAAGAACTTTACTGCTCTGATTTCCTCCCAGGATAGCAGCTTCCTGGTCTGGGAGCCTATCACTTAAGGCTGCCTGCTTTGCTCCCAAGGTGGGCTGAGTTACTGTCTGTTAAAGAGTATGTTAAGAAAGTTACTTTTTAACTAATTGGGTTTTTAAATGCAATCTTATTTTCAAGATGGAATCCTTCCTGGTTGCTTTGGGCTTGCTGGTTAAATTGTTCAGGTGGCACATCACTTGACTAGGGCTGGAGGAAGAGAAGCAGCACCTGGGTAGAGTCAGAAAGCCAAGTCGGGCCCCTCAGCAGGCCAAAGCAAATCCCACAGTGGATTATTTTGCTTCATTATTTTTTCCTGAGGCCCTCACCCTACTCTGTCTAACCACAGGGTCCCTGTCTCACTAGCTAGTGAGGTGAATGTGGGGCCTGAGTGGGGACCCCATGCCTGAGGGAAGCCACATGGTGGCCCATTAAGGCTGGTGAGACCTGGGGACAGTGTGGAAGAAGGGGGTTCCCTTTGTGTCACAGGGTTATGTTTTTCCTGGAATTCATTTTGTTCTTGAGTCACACTTATTTAGACATGCACGTGTCTCCCAACAATGAGTTTCTGAAAGGAAGAAAGGCTTCTTTTTTTTTTTATTGATTGCCCAGTTTGTACCTTACTGGTGAGGGGATAGAAAAGAACCCTGACACAGGTGGGGAGGGTCAGAGGCGGCCGAGGCAGCAGGGTGCTCAGTGCAGAGAGGTGGCTCCCTTGCCCTTCGAGCCCCCTGCTGAGCAGGCCCACCCGGGGTGGGGAGAGGCCCCTGCTGAGGAGTGGGGAGCTCAGTTCAGGGCAGCAGGGCTGTGTCCCAGGCAGTGGATTTCCTCTGTAAAGGCCACAGGAGAAGCCAGGTGCCTGAGGAGTAATGAGAGGTACAGGCCAGGACTTGCTGCTCCGGGCTGAGGCGGCCAGACAGTCTGGAAAGCTCAGCTTGCTGCCCCAGGCGAGGGCTCTCTGGGCAGGCCAATGTGCCTGCCACTCTGAGGGAAATGCCCTCCCTTCTGAGTCCAGGGAGGGCAATGAGTGCCCCTGCTAGCAAGGCAGGAGAGGGTGGGGCACCAGGAAGTGGCAACCTGGCACTGTTGGGCTCTGGGATGCAGGGCGAGGATGCCACAGTGGGAGAGGTGAGGCTGACACTTGGATAGGTCTCTAGGAGCCATGGAGGTGGCCCACTCAGTATGGCTGGGGTTACACATTCCTGCCCCAGGTGCAAGAGGGGAGGGGATAGCACGCTGTCCCCTCCACCATGCCTCTCACAGGAGATTCCCCTTTGGGGACTGTAGGAAACCTAGGAGAAATGTCTCCTCCCCTCATTATGACTGCTATCTCCTCCTCTTCCCTGAGCTCAGGAGGGCCGCAATGAAAGGGGGAGGCGCAGGCTGATGGATGCCCACTCAGTAGCAAGTCTGGAAGCCAGTCACCTTCTTTAGTCTTGTGCCACGCATCTCACACAGGAGGAAACTGAAGCCCGGTACCCTGCCCGTGACCACGCAGCTAGTGCGTAGCAGCCGGGAGAGCTTTCCCTTGCCTGAGGCCTCTGCCATTTGTGCTGGCCTGTGGCCTGGGGAGTCCAGTACTCCAGACTGAGTTGTGTGCCCTGAATTCATCTGCTAAAGCCTTAACCCCAGTGTGACTATCTGGAGATAAGGCCCATGAAGAGGTGATGGTAACAGGAGGTCTTAAGGACGTGGCCTCCCCGACAGGACTGCGACCTCATAAAGAGGAAGAGGTGTGAGGTCTCCCTCTCTGCCACATGAGGTCACGGGGGGAAGGGAGTCCGCACCGTGAACCAAACCTGCAGCACCTTGAACTCGAACATCCAGCCTCCAGGACTGCCAGGAAATTGCTCCTGCTAGCCTCCCAGCCTAGGTTAACAAAGAAGAGGAAGGCACCTCCGTGAGCCGCTGTGAAACTGAGTAGCTGCGGTTGTCCTTGTGGGCCCCTGATCCGGGTCTTGGAACCTGCGTGTCTGGTCTCTGCACGACCTGATGGGGTGTGTTGCAACTCTGGCAGTAGCTGGGCAGAGGTGCCCTGCGAAGGTAAGAGCTCCCCTTTCTGAGTCAGGTTCAAAGCTCAGGGTTGGCCATCTGTGCTTGGTGGGTCTCTCACCTGGGGGGTCCATGGTGACCTTCAGGCACAGGAGGCTGCTGTCTACAGGGCTGGGCTCCCTGCCCAGACTAAGCCCACCTCGGCCGGGGTGTCTGAGCCACTAAAGGAAGATCTTGACTGAGGGCTCTCCAGGAATTAGAGTCCAGCCAAGATCCTGCAAGCACGGGCCTTGGGCAGAGCCGGGGCAGATGTGGAGCCTGTTCCTGCTTCCTCTTCTGTCCCCACCCGCAGCGGGAGCAGCTGTGCTCAGGCCCTGTGCTGGCAGGGCGGGGATGGCTGGCATGCCCTCCTCACCCTCCCAACACTCCGAGCTGTCTTCAGGAGGCTGGGCTCTTCCTGGGAGGGACACTGAAGTGTCCTGTTTCTGGGAGGGACACTGGAGTGCTCTTTTCTGCTCAGACACTGACACAGGCTCTACAAGACTTTTCAGAGCACTTGGGTGCCATGCTCTCCCTTGGAGAGACTGTAGCCCCTAAGAAAGCATTATCTACGCTCCTTTGTGTGAACGACATGCTTGTGTTCATCATCCGTGGTTCCCAGACCCCAGGGCTTGTGTCAGGCCCCAAGCCCATTGGTGAGACTTAAGTTTTGATGGCAAAGCTCTGAAGACCCTAAAGTCCAGGCTGAAGGGGGCTCTGAGGGACTCTCAGGACAAGGAGATCTTGAGAAGATAAAGCAATATAACAAAAGCAAGAAAAATAAATCCACATGTCTTAGAGATTTCCGCCAGTTCCAAAGCCTGCTTCTACTCACTTCCTCAGGAAGTGACCCAGGAGTCTGGGCCCCGTGCTGGCTTTAGTCTCCTGAGGTAGAAGCGCACCCCTCACCCATAACCTGTGAGCAGAGCCCTCCATGCCCCTCCCTGACCTGATCCTGACAGCCTTTCCTGTCCTCTATTCCTCCTCATTCAGTTTGTGTTCATGTCTGAGTGATGGTGTCCACAGTGGTATTTCACCTCCCCCTGGAGAAGATAATCATAATCATAACAAGCAGCTTTGAGCAGCGGTTCTGTGCCAGACACTTTCTGAAATGATTACCTCAGATATACCTGATATATTACCTCATTTATGGTTCTTCAAATAGGAGCCATTAACTTCATTTTATAGCAGAAGAATTCAACAGACAGTGACCTTGGGCAGCTTACCTTGGATCGGACTGCTGGTAAGTGAGGGAGGCAAGATCTGAACCCATTTGAACCCTCTTAACCCAAAAGCTCACGCTCTCAACCACCACTCTATGCTGCTCTTTGCCTGCCGTTCTGTTCTGGTCCCTGCCCTTTCCGGCCAGAAGGCAGAGCCATGACGTACCTGGCTATGCAGCGTCCTCATCTGCCCCTGAGACCTGGAGAGTTTGGCCACAGTGTTTGGTAACTGCTTCAGTTGGAGGCTGGCCTGAAGCCAGGGCCTCTGCTTTTCTCTGGGCACATTCAGAGCAGGCAAGAGCCCCCAGTCCCTGGGGCGGGGATGGAACTAAAACCTCATGCTCCCACCCCCTTAGCCTGCAGATGTGAGTCAGAGAGGAGCGCACAGGCTGAGCCCGGCTCGGCTGCCTGGGGACCTCATTAGTTGGTGTTTCCAGAGCATGTTGGATTCTGCAAGCAGCGTGTGCTTACAGCGAGCCACAGGAGGGACCAGCTGCTTCTGCTGTGGTCTGGGGACAGTGTCATCTTTCATTTTGTCCTGATTTTTTTTGCATACATTCTCTTAAGCTCCTCCAAATGCCACACGAGAAGTGGGCCAGAAGTGGTCATCTGCTTTTGGTACTCTTTCTGTCATAACAGGTAGCCTGAGCCACACTTGAAAGGGGTCCATGAGGCTTGCAGGCTGTTATATTAGTCTGAGATATCAGGAAAGGCGACCTCTCCCAAACTCCCCTTGGGCCTGGTGCTTTGAAGGCAATGATCCAGTGACTTGAATAGGAAACATCTGGGGGCAAATACTACCAGCTTTAGAAATGAAAATCATCCATAAAAACAGTTTAACATTAGAGTGTTGGGCTTCAGGATATGGCCAGATTGTTAAGCTCTGTGAGCAAAGGAAAGCCATCACATACTGCAGTCACAGGATGTCCTGGCCGCTCCCTGGTTTACTGGGTGAGGACAGGGGGCCCAGAGAGGGGAAAGGACTTGCCCAGGTCACCCTGCAGGAAGTGTGTGCGGGAGAGTGTATGGGCTAACATCCAGGTGTCCTTTCTGCCTACCCAGTGCTTCCCCCACCTTTCTTTCTTTATTTCACTTGTGCTTTGCCACCCACCAAGTGCTGGGATCTCAGCAGGCTTTTTAAAAATTGTTGGAGAGAGAAGTAATTAAAATTATATACCATAAAATGAGGGGCCTCGAAACTTTTGAACAGACACAGAGCCTGGTGATTTTCTCTGTGTGGCTGGAGGGAAATGGGCTGCAGCCCACCGGCTGGATTCTCTGTGACTGACGTGCTCGGATCCTCCCACGCTCTTCAGTCACTTCCTCGCAAGTAGTGTTGGCCAAGAACAGTCCCAGCTTTTCCTGGATACCCCGGCTCTTCCTCGTGGGTATGGTGCAGCCTCTCCCTGTGTCCCCACGCCTTGCTGGAGCCGACCCTGCTCATGGCTGGAAACCCTTCTCCCTGCTGCATTTCTGCTTCCCACCTTGTCTCAGGCCCTGAGAGCCTGCATCGGGGGACTAGGAGAAGAGCTTGGTATGGGCTGAGATCTGGGTGGGACACAGCCCTCCAGGGGAATGACCATAAGAGGGGTGGGAGAGGACACACAGGCCAAGGCCACCAGGGACAGTTTTCCGTGAGGCTTTTAGATCCTCTGCTTGTTTTTTGTTTGGTTGGTTGGGGTTTTTTTGCATACTCTTGTCATCAATGTGGAAAGTATTAAAACATTAGAAAACCCCAGAGAGGGTATGCCCACTTCTAAAACAAGAAGGAGGAAGAAAATAAGGTTGTTCCTGTAAGGATCAGAGTGAGAAGCTGCAGGCAGTGGCAGACAGAAAGGAAGCAGACAGGAGGAAAGCAGCAGAGGAAGGGTCCAGGCCCAGAAGGGCCCAGAAGGCAGGTGGTGTGGGCGGGTTTGATTTCCCAAAGGCCCCTGTGTTCCTAGGACCTCTCTGACGACATTCAATCCTCAGCCTGCCCACCTGCAAATCTGGTACAGGGACCATTGGTGTGGCTTCCAGGAGAATGAGCCCCTGAGAAGCCTGGGGAAACAAGGTGTAATAAAGTGCTTAGTGCTGGGGGTAGGCTGATGTAGGTTTGCCCCTTTCCTGACCTCAGCTTTCCCATCTATGAAATGGGCATTGCAGTCATCACTGTCTCAAATACCCAGGGGGTCCAGAATGTCACAGTATACAAACCCAGCATGGACCCATTACCATCACTTTCTCACAATTCCTATGGAGGGAGGAAGGGATAGGGGTGTGATGTGGGAACTAGACTAAAGTAGGACACAAACTATTTTTTTTTCTTGAGTGTTTTTGGTTTTTTACTTGACGGTGGAAAAATAAAACTCTATTGTGCTTGATTGAGAAAGCTTCCAAAGATGGTTTGGCTTGCTTTTTGTTTCCACATTTAT
The DNA here is from genome assembly GCF_030020395.1 of Manis pentadactyla. Taxonomy (NCBI): domain Eukaryota; kingdom Metazoa; phylum Chordata; class Mammalia; order Pholidota; family Manidae; genus Manis; species Manis pentadactyla. Next base: position 21,529,610 of record NC_080031.1, on the reverse strand, counting down.
GGGTAATTAGGATCCAATTCACTCTTTGCTTGCAAAATAATTCACATGCTGTAAATTTCCTCATAGATGCCTTACCACGAACCACTTCCGTGAGTATGATACGGTCTTGACTAAGCCCCAAGTGAAGCAGCTTGAAGCTGGGGCCTGAGAGAGGCATCGGCTGGCTCTGGGAAGTCGGGAAAAGGGTGGTCAGTGAGCCCCGTGGGTTCAGAAGGCCCTATCTTCTGCCTCTGGGCCTGGGCAGGTGAGCAGCACACTTGGTTATATGTGGCCTATGCTCCTCCATACACTGGGGCACCCAAAGGTTAAGACACAGGGAAGAGGAGGGAGAAGGGTGGAGCCTGAGAACACAAGAGGGTAATAATAACAATGGAGGTAGCAGTAACATTCCTAAACATTTCTGAGTTTTTAATGGTATGCAGATTACATTTAGTGCTTGTAGCCCATTTAAGCAGATCTTTACATCCCCTGCGGGAGCATGAACCATGAGAATGCACACGAGACACTGGCCTATGAGCCAAGCTCACCTTCAAGCTCCAGGATCCCATCTACACCAAATTCCACCTGCCCTGCTAGTCAGGGCAGAACAACGTAGTTAGTGCTGTCCTCAAGTAAAATAGGATGGAATGGGGTTTAAAGAAGTGCTCCAAGCCCCATGTACTGTGAGTACTTTCACGTTTAGCTCTGGTTTAGATTAAGGACTAGTAGAGGAAGCCAAGGGAAGGGCATTGATGTGGTAGGAAAACAGAGAGCTGGAGGCTGGATTTTGCCACAGATCTGCTCTGTGGTCTTCAGTACATCCTGTGCTCCCATTTTCCAAAGGGAAACTCTACCCTGGTCCCCTTTGCCCCCAGAAGGTCACATGACACACGAGACAGGGAAGTAGAGGAAGGTTTCTGAGCCCAACACTGGCAACCAAGACCTAAGCTGGGAGGTAAGGAGAAGTTCTGAGCAAATTTCTGCATCCAGAATTCCAGAATTTTGAAGCTTTTGGAATGCAAATGAAAGTTACCCTCGGGTAACTATGCCTGTCCTCTCTGGCCTGGTTGAGCCATGCAATCATCCACCTGCTGTATAGAACAGGCCTCCTCCCTGCTTCCCACCCACCCTGACCCTCCTTCCTTGACCTCCCCACCCACCACATAGCAGCTAAGTCAATAGTGGGCAGTAGTTGAGGAAGTGTGATTCCAGATGCTGAAGTAGGAAGCAGCTCTGAAAAGTGATGGGACAGAGGCTGAGAATTTCATTGAGCCCTCCTCTTACTTTATCCCTGTGTTCACAGAGGAAGGAGAGAAGATGAACAAGAAAAGCAAGTTTTCCAGTAGTCACCAGGTAGGGATTCTGATGAAGGCTAAATGAGCAGTTAAGGCACAGGAAAAAATCATCAGCTCAGAAACCTTGGAGTGACTCCCATGACACAGTTGCAGAGAGAGACAAGGGTTGTAGGATATATAGACATGTGCTTCCCTTCTTTTTCTTCAATGGTTATTTCAAGTGCCCTTTTAGTTGGATATTTTTCAGCAGTGGGAAAGGGGGATCAAATGCTAGGATGACTGAAAACTGAAAGCTTTGCAATATCTTACCGTAGGCTTTTTCTTAATAAAATGATTAGTTTCAGATGGCTGCATAAAGACTAAAAAGCTATCAACTGTCAAAACAAAACTATAGAACCTTGGCTCAAGAGAGTTTTGGAAATGTTCAGCTTTAGGGAATTTTCCACACCATGCCCTCTGGGAATGGGGTAGAGAGGTGACTCCTACAGGCTAAATTAGTATGCTTCCTGTTCAGGATTTCACTCAGCACCCTGGCCAGAGCTCTGGGCCCTGCCCTGGCACCTCTCTTCAGAGATACATGTGGCATTTTGCCCTGTGAGATAGTTCCCCACTATCTCCCAAACCCTCCTTCAGGAGAGGTTGCAGCTCTTCCTGGGCTATTATAGGAAATGAAATATGTGCAGTGTTCAGAGAAGTTTATTATGAGTGAAGAGTTGAACACATCTTTCTGAGTGAGAGGTTTATAGAGGTATAATCTTGGCAACTCCATCACTCTGGGATCTTCTAGAGAACATTCAGGCTCTGAGACATGAGAATACTAAAGGAGGGATAGTGTAGCATGGGAGATGGGATGCAGGGTAACTTTAATTTGCCCAAGACTTCCTGAGAACCAGAATTATTGGGAACCCAGGAACCTGAGGGTCAGTCTGGATGGGTGAGGCTTGACCCACCCTCAGGAGTTATTGATGGATGGGATGGATGTGTCTTCCTTAGTCTGAGATTAGGATGGGCAGGCTCAAAAGTTCAGAAAATGCTCCCTTTCATGATTGTTTCTTCTCATTCTGATGGTGTTGGTATTCCTTTTAATGGAAAGAAAGTTTTACTAAAAGCTAAAGTCTGAAGCATGAATCCCCTTGGATCAGAAATATATTGAGTGTTCCAAAAATCTATGGAGTACAGCAAAAGCAGTTCTAAGAGGGAAATTCATAGCAATAGAGGCCTACCTCAAGAAACAAGAAAAATACCAAATAATCTAAGTTTTCACCCAAAGGAATTGGAAAGGGTAAAGCAAACAAAGCCTAAATATAGTGGAAGGAAATACTAAATATTAAAATGGAAATAAATAGAAACTAAAAAAAGAGAAAAAAAATCAATGAAATGAAGAGCTGGTTCTCTGAAAAGATAAATAAAATCTATAAAACTCTCCTAGCTAGACTCATGAAGAAAAGAGAGAGGGCTCAAATAAAATAAAAAATAAAATAAAAGTTACAACTGATACTACATAAATACAAAGGATTATAAGAGACTACTAAGAACAATTATACACAAACAAATTGGAAAACCTAGATGAGTGGACAAATTCAGAGACACACAGAACCTTCCAAGACTGAATCATAAAGAAATAGAAAATCTGAATAGATCAATTATAAGTAATGAAACAAAACTCCCTCAAAACAAAAGTCCAGAACCAGACACCTTCACAGTTGAATTCTATCAAATATTTAATGAAAAGTTAATACCTATCTTTTTCAAACTATTCCAAAAAGCTGAAGAGGAAGGAATATTTCCAAACTCATTTTATGAGGCCTGTTTTACCCTGGTACCAAAACCAGACAAAGACCCCACAAAAAGAGAAAATTGTAGGCCAATATCCCTGATGAACATAGATGCAGAAATCTTCAACAAAACATTAGTGAACTGAATTCAACAATACATTAAAAGGGTCATACACAATGATCAAGTAGAATTTGGTACAGAGATGCAAGAATAGTTCAACATCCTCGACTCAATTAATGTGAAATACCACATTAACAAAATGAAGGATAAAAGTCTTATCATCATCTCAGTGGATGCAGAAAAAGCATATGGCAAAATTCAACATCCATTTATGATAAAAACTCAACAAAATGAGTATAGTGGGATTGTACCTCAATGTAATAAAGGCCAAACATGATGAGTCCACAGTTCACATCATACTCAAAGTTAAAAGCTTTTCCTCTAAGATCAGGAATAAGACAAGGATGCCCATTCTCATTGCTTTTATTCAACCTACTATTGGAAGCCCTAGCCACAGCAATTAGAAAAATAAATAAAAGACATCCAAATTGGAAAGAAAGAATTAAAACTGTTACTATTTGTAGATGATATGGTACTATATATAGAAAACCCTTAAGACTCTACCAGAAAACTATTAGAACTAATAAATGAATTCAGTTAAATTGCAGGATACAAAAATTGGCTACATTTTTATAAAATAATAATAAGCTATAAGATAGGTTAAGAAAAAAAGCTCATTTACAATTGTATCTAAAATAATAAAATGCCTAGGAATAAATTTAACTAGGAAGGTGAAAGACACATACTTTGACAACTACAAGACTTTGATGAATTGTATTAAAGAATTCACAAATAAATATACTTTGCTTATGGACTGGCAGAATTAATATTATTCAAACATCCACTCTGCCCAAAGCAATCTACAGATTTTATGCACTTCCCATCAAAATTACAAAGGAATTTTTCACTAAACTAGAACAGAGGATCCTAAAATTTGTATGGAACCCCAAAAGACTCTGAATACCCACAGTAGTCTTGAGAAAGAACAAAGCTGGAGGTATCATACTCCCTGATATCAAAGCATACTACAAAACTATAATTATCAAAACTATGTGGTGCTGGCTAATTCTCATCGTTGTGTCTGTGAATATATTACACTTTATTTATTCCCTTTTATCTATGGGCATTTAGGAGGTTGTTAGTTGGGGAGTTATAATGGTTGATGATTCCATAAACCTTTTATTACCTGTCTTCGGAGAATATATGTTGATTATAAACCTAGGAGAGGAGCTGCTGTCACAACAATAAGACCTTGAGAAGGGATGAGTTAGGAAGAGAAAGATGATTTCAAGAAAGTAACCCACATATCTCAGAAGTTTCCCTTAGTCCCATGTATACATATGGAAAGTATGTAAATGTTCTTTAGTAGATACTACAAAATAACTTTAGTATGTGATTGTACCAATTTGTAGACTCACCAATATTATGAGGGTTCTAGTTATTCCACTTCAAAACACTTAGTATTTTTCATGATTTTGATTTTAGTCATTTTAAAGCATATGCAGATTTAACATATTGTAGTTGTAATTTCATGACCTTATATACATCCATGATGACTATATTAATCAGGAGTTTCCAGAGGAAATGGCTCACCTAATGTGGAGGCTTGCCAGCACCAAATCTTTAGGGCAGGCAGCAGGCTGGAGACCCAGGAAAGAGTGTTGACATTGTAGCATGAGTCCAAAGGCAGTCTGCTGGCAGAATTGCCTCATCCTCAGAAGATCTTGGTGTTTTTCTCTTAAGATCTTCAACTAATTAGATGAGGCCCAGACACATTATGAGAGGTCATTTACTTTAAGTCCCCTGATCTAAATGTTGATCTCATCTAAAATATTTTCACAATGATATCTAAGTTAAATATTTGGTCACCATGTCCTAGCCAAGTTGACAAATAAAATTAATCATTACAATGATTAATTGCTATGATCTGAATTTTTGTACCTCACCCCCAAATCCATATGTTAAATCATAGTGACTGATGCAATGGTATTAGGAGGTGGGGCCTTTGGGGGATGATTAGATCATGATAGCAGATCCCCCATAATGGGATTAATTTCCTTATAAAGGGGCTCCGGGAAGATTCCTCACCACTTCTGCCATGTAAGGATACAGACAGAAGTTTACAACGCAGAAGAGTACCCTAAGCCAACCATGCTGGAACCTTGATCTTGGTCTTCCAGCCTCCAGAACTGTTAGAAATAGATTTCTGTTGTTTATAATCCATCCAGTCTGTGGTATTTTTTTTATGAAAGCAGCCAGGATAGACTAAGACACTAATGAAGTTAACATTCTTTAGTATTTTAGTGGCTGTTTGGTTATTGATTAACTATTTTTTTAAATCTGTTGAAGTCTTAGTTTATGTCTCTTATTTGATTTTCTGTAGTTTTCTTATTGGTTTTTAGAATTCCTAGACATAAGTTCTTTGTCAGATATATATGTACTGCAAATGCCTTCTTCATTCTGTTGTCTACTTTTTCCACTCACTTATTTGTGTATTTTGATAAAATGAAATACTTAATTTTGGAATAGTCTAATCGATCTATTTTTAAAAATTTTACAATTATGGCTTTTTGTGTTTTATTTTCTAAGAAATATTCATCCTTTCCAAATATTCTTCTAAATATCATCTTAAAGTCTTATTGTTTTACCTTTGTCATTTAGATATGCAGCTCATTATTGAAAATGACATCTCTCCCATCCTCCTACCCATGGATCAACTTCGTAAAAGAACAAGGGTTCTTATACGTGTGTGTGTGTGTGTGTGTGTGTGTGTGTGTCTGTCTTGATCTATGGCTTCTACTCTGATCTATTTGCCTGTCTATCCTTGTGTTAATGCCATATTTTATAATTAACTACATGTTTATGATGGGTCTTACTATCTAGAAGTGTAAATCCTTCAATTTCCTTATCCCCTCCAAGAATGCCTAGGATATAATTGGATATTTGTGCAATTCCAATACAGGTATTTGAATCAATTTTGAATTTACACATACACACACCTACTGGGATTTGATTTGGTTTGCATTGTGTCACACAGCCTTCAGGGAGAATTGATATCCATCACCATCTTGAATTTTCTAAGTCATAGGATAGGATCTACTCACCTTTTATTTAGATATTTTGAATGGAGGATTAAATAAATTATTTTCTAGCTTTCTCTTAAATCATGCATTAATGGTGATAAATTTTCCTCTAAACATTGATATCTTTCCTCATACATTTGATGGGGTATGATATCTTCATTTTCATTCAGGTCAAAATGTTTTCTAATTTCTGTTTTGATTTTTTACTTGACTAAACTATCACTTAGAACTATATTTTTAAAATATTGAGGCAAAAGGGGATTTGCTAGTTATTTTTTGTTGTTATTGAGTTTACCTTATCTGAGAATATACTAAGAATTATTTTTATCATAAAAATGGTTTCTCTACAAACCCATTATATGGGTGGAATTGTAAATCTTTATGTGCATTTTGGAAAACAAAAGAATTCTGAAATTGTTGCATATATTGTTGTTCATATCAAAATTAGGTTAAGATTGTTCATCGTGTTGGTCAGACTTATATCTTTTCTAATCTTTGTCTGCTTGTTTGACCAGCTATTAAGGGTGGTACATTACCACATGCATGTCTGTGCCCTGGTTCCCAGCACCACTGTCAACACCTATGTGTCTGCACTGTAGGTGCACACATACCCATGTCCTGATGCCAAGAGGGATACCCTCACTAACGGTTTTCCTGCAATAGGGCAAAAGGGGAGCAGAAGGAAACCAGTGGCTCTTTCCACATGCCACCACAGGCACCCACCACCTTCGGCACTGAGGATCCCCAGTAGTCTTTGATCCACCTCATCTGATGGAGCTGCCTGGAATACTTGCTACTGAGCCTACTCAGAGCCCCAGCCCCAGCTGGTGCCTTCATACCCACACATGGGTAAATGTCTTTCCCCACCAAAGCTAGTCTACAAAGTGTGGAAGTAGTGACCACTCCTTCAAATGTGTAGACATCAATGCAAGGCTATAAGGAACATGAAAGATCAAGAAAATGTGACACCACCAAAAGAACACAATACATTTCAAGTAACTGACCCCAAAGAAAGGGAGATCTGTGAGTAACTGGCAAGGAATTCAAAATAATTGCTTAAAGGAAGCTAAGCAAGCTACAAGAGAACACATACAATTCAGAGAAATCAGGCAAAACAATGCATGAACAAAAAAGAAACTCAACAAAGAGGTGGAAGTCATTAAAACATTCTGGAACTGAGGAATATAATGACTGGGCTGAAAAAAATTAATAGGGAACTTCAACAGCAGCCAATCAAGAAAGAATTAAATCAGTGAACTCAAACAGGGCATTTGAAGTTATCCAGTTAATAGGAGAAAAACAAAAAAAGAGTGAAAAAGAATGAAGATTGTTTATAGGACTAATGGAACACTATAAGCTAATTAATATCACACTATGGGAGTCCAAGAAGAGAAAGAGAAAGGAGCAGAAAGAAATAAAGGCTGAAAACTTCTTAAATCTTGGGAGGGAAATGTCCATCCATAATCATAATGCTCAAAGGACTAAAATAGTATCAACCCAAGGAAAACTACTCTAAGATACATTATAGTTGTCAAATTCAAAATCAAAGAGAGCATTTGAAAGAAGCTTCAGAAAGGCAACTGGTCACATGTAAGGATATCTTGATAGCACTATAACTGGATTTCTTAGCAGAAATTTTACAGGCCAGGAGGGAGTGGATATCTCCAAAGTACTGAAGGAAAAAATAACCCTGCCAACCAAGAATACAGTACCTGGCAAATTATCCTTTAAAAATGAAGGAAAGATAAAGTCTTTATTAGCAAACAAACAAAAAGGGATTAGTCACCACTAGACTTGCGTTATGAGAATTGCTTGAAGGAATTCTTTGATTTGAAACAAACAACAACATGCAAACATAAATATCAGTGTAAAGGTAAATATATAGACAAATACACAATAATATAAGAACTGTAATGGTAATGCATAAATTAATTTTAACCATAACATAAAAGTTAATAGATAACTTATTAATGAATATGTAATAAAAAAAGAAACAAAGTGATTACAGTTACATAAATTGTGTTACAGGGAGGGTAAAAGTGCAGAGTTTTGTATGTGATTGATGTTATTATTAGATAAAAATAGATGGCTATAACAATAAGATATTTCATGCATATCTTGAGTTAATCACAAAGAAAAAACCCATAATAAATAAACAAAAGATAAATAGAAAAGATCAAAATAAATCACAAAAAAAATCATCACATAACAAAGGAAGACATTAATAAAGGAAAAGAGGGACAAAACAACTTCAAAGGAGACAGAAAACAATTTTTTAAAAGTCAGTTGTAAGTCATTATCTCTTACTAATTACCTCAAAAGGAAATGAATGAAAGTCCACAGTCAAAATGCATAGAGTGGCCAAATATATAAAAACAAACAAATAAACAAATAAAACTCAAGATTCAGTAAAATGCTGTCTAAAGACTCACCTTAGACACACATGGGCCAAAATTGAAGAGATGGGGGAAGATATTCCATGTTAATGATAACTAGATGAAAGCAGGGGTGTTTATTCTTATGGTAGACAAAATAGACTTTATGTCAAAACTGTCTTTAGAGAAAAAGAATGTTGTTATGTAATGATAAAGTGCTCAGTTCAAGAGAAAGATATAAAAATTGTATATACATATACAGCCACCATCAGAGCACCCAAATATATGAAGAAAATTTTAATAGATATCAGAAGAAATTGACAGCAATATAATAATAGTAGGGGACTTCAATACTACACTTAAATAGTGGATAGAACACCCAACAGAAAAGAAAGAGAGAGCTGACTTCAATGGCACCATAGACCAGATTGACCTGGAAGATACAAAATTTTCCACCCAATAGCAAAGGAATACACATTTCTCCTGGATAAATCACTTATAAGATTACAAAACAAATCATAACTTATAAACTTATAAAGATCAAATCATTTCAAATATCTTTTCTGAACATAATAGAACAAAACTAGACATCTATAATAAGAAAATGGTTAAATTAATTTTTCTTGCATGTGTATGTCACATGATGTGTTTATCATACTCTTATTTTCAATACATCTTTATCCTTATAGTTAAATTGTGTGTTTTATAAACATCATAGTTGTTCTTTTGTTTTTCAACTAGTCTGGCAATGTGTGTTTTTTGGAGAGATTAATTACTACTAATATACTTGGGCTTAATTATACCAAAAATACTAAGGTATTTTTTCATTTGTCTCAGTCATTTTTATTTCCTTTATTCCTCCTTTTTTGCCTTTTTAAAATTAGGATTACTCATTTTGTTCCCTTATTAAAATTTTAGTTATATTTTGATATCATTTTTAGTGGTTATCTTTACATATTCCAATAAACTTAACTTAGTACCTTATCCCTTTATGAAGAACTCAAGAATTCCTGTTCATATGTAAATCCTCTTAAGATATTGTTATTATAGCTGCTTTAAATGGCAAATATTATTTCATATTTATCCATATAGTAGTCCTTTCTAGAGTTCTTTATTGCTTCATGCAGTTATATGCTTCTATCTGGAATTTTTTTAATCATCTGAAGAATTTTCTGTATTTTCTATAGTAAGAGTCTGTGAGTGACACATTTTCTCTACTTTTGTTTATCTAATGATGTCTTTATTTCACTTACACTTTTAATGATTAATTGTAAGTTGGCAGGTTTTATTTTCAGCCCTTTAATTCTGTACTTCCTTTGTCTTTTGGCTTCCATAGTGTTTGCTGAAATCGTCATTCTTTCTTCAGCTCTTAATCTTATTGTTACTACCCTGAAAGTAAACATCCTTTCCTCTCAATGAGCTTGCGATCACATCTTATATTTGTCTCTTACCCATGTGGCAATTATTTCTTGGGTGTGGTTTTCTCTCTGTTTTTCCTGCTTGTTTTCCTGAGCTCCTTGACTACGTAGGTTGATGAATTTTTTCAGTTTTTCAATGCTCTTGACCACTGATGCTTCAAATATTGCTTCTTTCCCATTCTTTATTTTCTCTCCTTTTGGGAGTCCAGTTACCCACATATTAGATCTTTTACTACATCTAATATCTGTTTTTATTCACTCTAATTTTTAAACTTACTTTGTGTGCTTCAGTTGAAAAAGTTTTATTGGTTGATCTGTGAGTTAACTAATTCTTTTTTCTTTAACCAACATAACTTTAAGTCCATTAGATGAGTTGTTTCACATGTTATATTTTTCAATTCTAGAGTGTGTATCTGGCTTTATACTTAAGTTCAATATCTTTGTTAGTTTTCCATACTTTTGTCCATTTTTAATGTTTTTCTTTATTTAGTATATTTATAATATTTATTTAAAAGTTTTATTTATTTTTGAAATTTTTTATCGATATATATTTTATAAGAATCATTGATACACAATATTATATTGGTTTCAAATATGCAACATAGTGATTCAACAATTATATGCAAATCCTCACCCCAATTAGTGTAGTTACTGTCAACATAGAAAGATATTACAGAACTATTGACTATGTTATCTATGCTGTACTTCGATCCCTATGACTAATTTATATTATGATCGAGATTTTGTGCCTTTTTATCCCCTTCACCTATTTCACTCCCAAGCCCAAACCTTTCTCCATGGAAATCACCAGTCACTTCTCTGTATTTAGGAGTCTATTGATGTTTTGTTCATTTTGTTTTGTTTTGTTTTTAGATTACACATATAAATGAAATCATATGGTATTTGTCTTCCTCTGCCTGTCTTATTTCACCTAACATAATACCCTCTAGTTCCATCCATGTTGTCACAATGGCAGGATTTCTATCATATTTTAATGGATGAATAATATTTCATTAGTATATGTACCAATTCTTATTTATCCATTCATCTATTGCCAGACACTTTGGTTGCTTCCATATCTTGGCTACTGTTAATAATGTGTTAATATGCATAGGGTTACATACATCTTTTCAAATCAGAGAATTTGTTTTCTTTGGGTAAATTCCTAAAAGTGGAGTTACTGGGTCATATGGTATTTCTATTTTTAGGTTTTGTAGGAACCTCCATACTGCTTTCCATAGTGGCTGCAGCAATTTACATTCCCATCAACAGTGTAGGAGCATTCCCTTTTCTCCACATCCTTGACAACACTTGTTATTTCTTGTCTTTTGGGTAGTGTCCATTCTGACTGATGTGAGGTGATATGTCCCTGGGGTTTTGCTTTGCATTTCCCTGATGATTAGTGATGTGGAGCATCTTTTCATGTGCCTGTCAGCCATCTGCGTTTCTTCTTTGGAAAAATGTCTATTTCAGGTCATCTACTCATTTTTTAATGAGGTTATTTCTTTTTTTTTTCTTTTTTTGATGTTGAGGCATATGAGGTCTTTATGTATTTTAGATATTAACCTTTTATTAGATACATCACTTATGAATATGTTCTCCCATACTGTAGTATGCCTTTTTATTCTGTGGATTTGCTGTACAGAGCTTTTTAGTTTGATGTAGTCTCACTTATTTATTTTTGCTTGTGTTTCCCTTGCACAGGGAGACATGTCCAGAAAAAAATTACTCATGCTTATGTTCATGAGATTTTTGCCTATATTTTCTTTTAAGATTTTTATGGTTTCATATCTTATATTTAGGCCTTTAATCTATTTCAAGCAGATCTCCAAGACCAGGTATGGTGGGTTTCTAAACATTTATCCCTTCCTCACTCTGTTCCTTTCCCTCCTGCTTGTCGCCCGGGGTGGAGAAAGGGCTTGGGTCCTGATCAGTTGTGTTTCTGCCACTTTACCCTTCTCCATGTAGTCTTTCCTGTTTCACCAGGTGTAGGCGGTCAGTTCTGCAGTCTTCAGGTCATTTCCAGGGTTAGCTGTGTTTGCGGTAGTTGCGTCCTTTGGGTGTATGTGGGAGGAGGTTTTCACCTTGCGGTCCTACTCTGTCATCTTTTCTGCTACTCCCTTAAAAGTTGTATTTGTTAATTTCAATAGTTTAAAAATAATTAGGTCTGCTTCTATTGTTTGTCTTTTGATTAACAATCCCATTTTCCTTTTCATATGTCTGGTCATTTCTTCATTGTTTGCCAAACATTATATAAAAATAATTAAAGAGATTCTAGTTGATAGGTTCTACTGGATATCATGCCTCTTTCCTCCATCAGGCATGAAAAGTGAATGACAGATCAGCCCAATGTAACCCCGAGAGACCTTACTCACACCTGAACTGACAGCAATAGCTGGATACTGATAATTACAGAAATACCAACACCTAGTGGAGGGGACTCCCACTGGGCTGGGAATTGTTCTGGCCAATTTAAGAATGGATGGAGAAAACTTAAGAATGCCTCCTGATGAATAGACACACAATTTCCAACTCAGTTTGATTCTCCCAAGTATCATTATTTCCTCAGTAATTTGGGGCACCTAGCTCTCCTTGTCACTGCATGTGTGACCAAGGTCCCTCAGGCACCTCCTCAGTATCTCTGAGGAGACCCTCGTTGGCCATGAATAAGTGTGTTTTCTGTGTTCCGTTTCTGCAAGGCCTTGGTTCTGACACCCAGAGCAGGTTCACAGAGCTTAGGGTTGCTCCAGGAGGCACCGGTCCAGAACTCAGGGCAGAGCTGTGTTCCCCTCCTCAGGAATCTTCACACCCTATTTTTGTGCAGTTTCTCATCATTCTTTCTCTGCATCTGAAGCTTAAAGAAAGGTTCATGTTCTATGCCTCACCTGGTGGCATTAAAGAGGCCAGTCCAAGACCTGCTCCTGACACTCCCTCCTGGAGAGCTCTGCTTTCCTTCATCCTTCCTCTTGAGTGTCAACCAGTCCTTCCCCTAACTTCTCCCTTTCTTTCCCATGTCTCTGCCCCTCATCTTCTCTTACTTCAATGCCGGCCACTGACATAGGCACGTTGGAGGTGAAGGAAGGTGAGGAGTGACTTTGAGTAGGGAGGTCAAAAGAAGGTGTGGGAGGCGCTGTCTAACCGCTCTAGACCACCCCAGCTCTCATCATCTGTGTGATGAGTGAGGCTCTGTGCCTTTCTCTCCAACTCTGGGACATCATGGAGGTCTTGTGAACATGGTTCCTTTGGTGTTCAGTTCATCAGGTGTGCCTGCAGACTGTGGCAAACAAGTGAAAGAATGATGATCTCTAGAGCCAGAGGAATGATAACATCCAGCCCCCTTCTCTGCTTCCAGAATGGGGGGTGGGGAGAGGAAGGAGATGCTCAGGAAGTCTGTGTGTTTGCTGCACTTGCTGCGTTGCCTTGTAGTTGCACTTGATAATTGCACATGGTTCTGCTGGAAATAAGTTTAGAATTATATTTCAGGAGAAAACAGGAGGCAGAAGTCAGTGATACCTTTTAGTTCAGATACTTGGTGTTTTTTCTAATCCCCTCTGATTCATTCTGATCCATTCCGATAATCTCATCAAACAAAATTAAAATTTGAGCACCATCTAAAATGGTCTAGCACCATGCTAGGATTTTCTTTTGTCCACCAAATTCCAAAAACAACATTTGTGGATTGTACAAGCCCCTCGTTGTGCCCTATACATTATACTAGAAACACCGAAGGTAGGGAAGCTGCTTTGTAGCTGCAGACATGCCCAACATGTTTAGATCTCCAAGCAAAGCATCGCAGGACAGAGCCTGGGTGAGACCTACAGACCCTGAAAGTTTAAGTGCCCACAGAAAGGGACCAACACCTCTAGGAACTGCTGGCAGGGGAGGCTTTCCAGGAGGGAGCATCAGGAGCAGGTCCCAAGAACAGTCATGTGGGAAGGGGAGCTTCCAGTGCAGGGAACAGTGGGACTGATGGTGGCGTGGGGTAACCCAGGTCATCGACACCATGCAGCCACAGAACATGGATCGCCCTGCCAACCTCTCATCTGTAATGTGAAGATACTGAGGCTCAGACTGGCCTTGCCAAGGTCACACGAGGGACAGGCCAGGACTCCTGAAGTTGTGCACCAGACACTTTTCCCTCCCCAATGGATCATTTATAATCACTCGGGGGCGCTGTCGGGATGTAGTGTCTCTCTAGGCCTTGGTGGCCTCCTCATCAGCCTCACAGGTGCCCTCTCTACCCTGGGCTTTGTGGAGGGGGCATTTTCCTTATGTGACTTTTCTTTAAACCCCAACAAGTCCAGGTAACTTATTACACCAAAGACTAGCCGTGCCTATATCAGGACTGAAGGACTGCATCATCCACCCCACATTTTAAAACATCTGAAACATGGGGAACCTGACTGAAGAGTGCAGGTGGCAGAGCTCTGCCGTAACACAGATTATCCCTCAGGGTTTCCTAGGGGGTGTTCAGTTCCCTCTTGGGAGACAGGTTGAGGATACCCCCACTCCAGGGCAGTGCCCCAAGCCAGAGGGGCAGGGGACAATGTGCAGAGAGCATGGACACTGCACCCACTCCAGATTATCATGCCCACTCTCCCCTCCCCTGCCGTCCCCACTCCCTGGAGCAACCTGAGTGACAGCCTTCTGCCAGCACTGCCACCTCGTGCCTGAGGGGCCCCTGGACTCTGAAGAGCAGCAGCCTGCAGGGTCGCCCATGCCCTGTGCTGCGGCAAGGCTGGCAGGGAGCCCAGGGTGCCTGGGAGCTCTGAGACCGGGGCAGGGGGTCAGGCCCTGGATTCATGTCTGAGATCAGAGGAACCACCAGTTCATCTCTCTTTGATCTTCCTTTATTTTAGGGGGAAAGACTCAAACCACCTGAGAAGTGGGCAGAGGAGATAACCAAGATTACTTCTGAGACAGCACTGATACCTTCTTCCCATGTGACCCACCGAGCCAGCTGCCTTGCTCTTTGACAGTCTCATTCTCAGGAAAGACCTCTTACATGGGACAGAATTTAGAGGATAAGATTCATCCTGCCATTGGTGATAACACAGATGAACCTGGAGGGCACTATGCTAAGTAAGATGAAGCAGACAGAGACAGGTACTGTATGGTTTCACCGATACGTGGAATCTAAAAAATAATAAAAGCTGATCTTGTAGAAATAGCGTAGAATGGTGGTTGCCAGGAGCTAGGGGGTAGGGGACATGGGGAGATGTTGTCATAGGGTACAAACTTTCAGTTACAAGATGACTAAGTTCTGGGATGTAATGTACTGCATGTTGACTACAGCTAATAATACTGTATTGTATGCTTTTAATTTGCTAAGACAGTAGATGTTAAGCATTCTCAATACAAAAAATAGAGTTAATTATATGAGGTGATGAATGTGGTAATCATTTCTCAATGTATATGTATATCAAATCATGTTATACACTTTAGGTGTACATGATTTTATTTGTCAAAGAACGGAAGAAATTCAGATATGGCAATTCTTGGAACTACAAAAAGGCTGAAGTGTTTAGAATCAACTGAAAGATGACCAGGGATAAGAGAGACAGTGCATGCGTGTGAGTGTGTGAATGCATGTTGTGTATTTGTGCATGTGAGAGCATGTGTGAGTGCATATGAGCATGTGTGTGTGTGTGTGCATGTGTGTGTGTGTTGCAGGAGTGGGCAGGGGCATGCTGGGCACTCAGTCAGAAACTTCTGGCTATTAAGCTCCAGTATGTGTACTATTTAGCCTGGCTGTTGCAGCATTCTGCCCATCATCAGATACCTGCAGACCCTCTGTCCTGCCCATGCATCTCACATGCCACTTTTGGAGCCTCAGAAGGTCAGAGCAGAGATGGCAGGGCTTGCAAGGAAGGGCGTGGGCATGGTTCAGGATAACAGTCATGCAAGAAACAATGTGGGAGTGTGTGTGGAGGGTCTGGGGACACAGGGAAGACTCAGGCCAGCCCCTGCCCTGGGAGGACTGCAGGGCAAGCAGGCGGGGAGGATAGTAACGGTCCCAGGCAGGCACTGTGGGGAGTGCTGACGCAGGAGCTGAGCACAGTCAAGAGGTCACTTATCTGGCCGGTGGGGTGGGGGGGTAGGCAGAGGCCGGGGCAGCACATGGAGGTGCAGACATTGGCTCAGTTGCTGGGCTCAGAACATGCCTTGCCAGCATTTGGTATTTTCAGTTTTTTTTTTCACTCATCATAATAGTTTTTAGTGCTATCACCTTGAGGTTAAATTTCAGTTTCTCAATAACTGATGTGAGACCTTTTTGCATACTTTTGGCCATAGGTATGTTTTCCTTGGAGACACACAAGTTGGAAGTGCCTGGGAGTTTTGGCCATGTTTAGGGAGCAGTAAAAGTTTCAGTACAGCTGAGGGTGCTGAGTAGCTGGAGATGAAGCTTAAACTATTTCTTAAGCCCAAATTGTGAAAAGGCTAAAAGCCTTGTTTAAGATTTTTAATTAATTGTAGTTCTTAGGAAATGAACAGTCCCCAGAAGCAGTCCCAGCTGTGAAAGGTAGGCAATTATAATGCACCCCTGAGTAGCCAGGTTACTGGGGGCTCAACCACAAAGGGAAATGACCTCAGCAGATGGTCCGAGGGCAGGGGGTGCCACAGATCTAGAGGCCTCTTTGTAGCTGGCCACATTTCAGGGACGAGCCCACATTTCCAAGAGCAGTGGGCCACAGACAAGAGGCCTCTGCCATGGGCAGCTCAGAGACAGGGCACTCAGAAGGGCGTCTGCAGCCTCATCCTCAGGGGAGCTGTCGCACCAGGGTGATGGCCAGGAAGGTGAGGGGCTGCCCTGCAAAGCCAGTGAACATGATTTCAGGGTAAATTTCCTCCCTTGATTATATTTTACTTCAGAGCCATTAGGATAATATTGCTATTCTTTCCATGTCAGTGATATCACTGCCTCATTTGCATTGTTCTGTGGGCATCTCTGCTCCTGGGCTGAGACATGTCTGGGTCTGTAAATGGTGTTTTGAAAGGGACAGTCACAAAGCTGCCTGCCAAGGTCAGGTTGTTGGCTCCTGTTTTCCCCTCCTATTTATCAAGGCCCCTCCTCCAGGCACGAGGGCTTTCCTGGGTGGCAGAAGTGTCCTCCCCACCCAGACACCCCCAGGACTGAGGCCCAGTGTGTGAGGCGGAGCACCCATTTCCCTGACATGCCGTCAGACAAACAGGGATGGCAGCCCAGGGATGCTGTCTTACGGAACAGCACAGCCGCCCCATCAGGCCCAGGCCTCTAGAGCTGAGACTCTGGGGCAGCCTGTGGAGGCAGTTTGGCTCAGAGGAGAGAGCCTGACTTTGGAGTTGGTAGAGACAGAGCTGGATTCAAATCCTGCCTCTGTCACTTTCTGTGTGACACTGGAGAGGACAATGTAAAGTCTCTGACCCTCAGTTTCCTCATCTGAAATGTAGTTGATGGTCCCCAAAGTGCTGTAGGGAGCATCAGTGATGTTACGAAAGCAGCATTATTTAAAAACCTATGCAGCATGGTACACATGCCGGCTGTAGGAAGCAGTGTAATGGAGGCGTTCCCTCCACAGCCACAGACTATCCCTGTGCTTCTGGGGACTTGTTTTGTGTTTCTGTTACCACACCTATAAAGTGTTCTGTACTGATCACTGCCCCCACCCCAGGAAGGAGTTTGCTGTCCCCTCACCTTGGGGGGACATCCGGTGCAGAGAGCTCCGTCACCTGAGGACATAGCCTCACCTGCAGCCATGGGAAGTGAGGCCACACAGGGTACTAGGCCTGCCCATCTCGGCCATTGTCGGACGACTCCAGAAGGCAGTACTCACCCCTGAGCTCCCCTGGGGCTGGCGAGGGTTTTGGGGGCTGCTCCACAGCCAGCATTTTTCCTCTGCCTGGTCCTGCTTCCCCACCTGCACAAGTGCTCGTCCTTAATAAAGGACCACATCTTGAATCTTGCACCACAATCTCCACCTCAGTGTGTGCTTCCAGAGAATTCTACAGATTATGAGCAGATAAACATAACACACCAACATGGAGGTGTGTTGTGACAATGAGATGAGTTAATAGATGCTAAGGATTTTGAGCACTGCCTGGCACATGGAGCTATTGTTATTATTAATTATTGATACTGAATTATCATCAAGTCCTGAGTGGGGAGATTCACACATGGTCCTGTCCTCTGGTGCCTTTGGTCCCTGTAGCAGTTGCAGGAGTGGCATTTCATGTCTATCCTTCCTGTGTACCACAAGAACATCAGATGTTGCTGTTGGAAACTGGCAGCACTACACATGCATCCCTGTGGGCACAGCTGCTGTGCATGAACACCTTCTCCATGCCACACTCTGCTGCCCAGGCCCTCAACACCACATCCAGTGCCCACAGTGCCCCACAAGTTAAGGTAAGTGGCATTACTCCACATTACAGATGAGGAATTCTAGGGCTCAGGGAGATTAAGTGACTTTCCATTTCCCAATTCTAGGAGGTGGCAGAGCTGGGACTCCAAAGTCCCCACCTCACGCCGCACAGCCTCCTCATGTGCAGATGTGGGAGCCAATGTCCGGGGATGGAGTAGGTGAACCAGTGCCCCGACGCCGGTGTTCCTGACTCCACTGGCTCAGCAGGCTTTGAGCTGTTCCGCGCTACTTCTTCATGCTCTGTAGTCTAAATGCCTAAATGAAAAGCAAAGTCAATAACCAATTTCTCTGTTCATTACAATTCCTGCCTTACTGCTCTGTGATTTTCTTGGTCTGTGTTTATAATGCATTGTCATCACCTCCCTATTGTCCTTGGGTGTTCAGGGCGAGCTGATCAATACCTTGCTGGCAAGGGGAGGTGTTGGTGACAGACGTGCGAGGAGAAGGTGGAGGCTGCATCAGTCTGGAAAGCTGGATGGCCCGGCTCAGGCTGAGCCCCTCTGAAGGCCCAAACCTCTGAGCTCTTGGGGAAGCACATTGGAAATATTGGAAAAGTCAATCTGCTGGTGATTTGACATTTCAGTTCTGGTCCTCCAGATAGAGTAAAAATCTTAATCATGTCAAGATTGGTAGCCCCGCCCTCCTCTGTGTTCTGTTTTGAAGGGAAATATTGAGCACACAGGGTACTTACTTTAGAAAAATGATTTATTTTGGTCCAGATAAGATTAATCATTAATTTTGGCCTCTATCAATTTGCTTTATCTGTATGTTTAAAATAAATGTAATCATATAGTGTGGACTTCTGTGTCTACTTCTTTCATTTGGCATATTTTTTAGGTTAGGTGTATATTGGTACTTTGATCCTTTTAATTGCCAAATAGTGCCAATTGCACTTGGTAAGTGGCATTTTGAGTTAGTTTTAACATGTGCAGCTTGTACCTAGGTTTATTCTTTTGAATTAAAAAAAAATTGCTAAAAATGCATAAAACATAAAATTGACCACTTAACTATTGCTAAACAAACAGTTCGGCAGGTTCATTCTTTTACCTATATGTATCTAATATTTCTAGTACCATTTGTTGAAATGACTATTCTTTCTCCATTACTGCCTTTGGGTTTTTGTCAAAAAACAGTTAACTATATTTGTTTGGGTCCATTTCTGGCTCTCTATTCCTTTCCATTTTTCTCTGTGTCTATTCTTTTGCCAATACCGTGCTCTCATGATTATTATAATTTCATAGTAGGTCTTGAAGTTCTCTGTGTCATTATAATGTGCTTAGACTTTATTTTCTGGGTGTACGGACTTAGTGGCATAAACAATGCCATAACTGTAAAACTGCGTTTCAGTTAGAGCCAAAGGAAGACGTGTGCAAGTTATGTTGGATAAGAATAAGACTGGGTATGAAGAAGCCACGTAGTCCAGGTGCCAGCCCACGCAGATGGCGGCAGTGGGACTGGAGAGGAGCAAGAGGAGGGCAGGTAAGGGGGCTTTCCTCCCAGTATTCTGGATATTCTGGAAGCACCAGGTCACATTCATGTCCAGATTAGTAGGATGGGCCTGCTCTGTCCTCCCATCCTTCTCCAACAGTTTGTAGACTCTTGGAAAATTTTACTTTTTGACACATTTTTTCAGGTTGTGAGGCACACAGCCAACAGTTGACTAAACACTATTTTTAACTCTCACTACCTTGCCACTTCATACTATGAGATTAGAAAGCCAGAAACTCACTCTCCCAAAAGAAGCCAGGGGTGACCCTATGTCACAGTTATGGCCAATGAAATACAAGAGGCTGCCTTTAGGGGAAATTTATTTCTTGATAAAAAGGGACATATATGTTGCTGCTGCAATCCACTCCTTCCACACATATAAACCCATTTATTTCCACTAGCGTTTGATGTTTTACTTATAAGTGTGGCTGTGTTGGGAAACTTAAAGTCAAGAGAGAGAGGTCAGAGAACTGCAGCAATCCAGCCCTGACAGCATTAACTAACTCGACCAATGCCAGGAGCCAATCACCCTCTGACTTCTAATTTCAGGAGAAAAACAATTCTATATTTGTTTAAGCCACATTTGACCACATATTCTATTAGTTTCTGCTGAAAACATTCCTACCAGAAATGCATATTCCTCACACGCCCTAACCGCTGCTCTGGGGTGGAGACACATGGTGGCTGTGGCCGCCTCCACTGTGAGCTGAAGTGCCATAGCCAGTCAGGTGGCTCGTCCAGTTCCCCCAGGGTCGTTTTTCTGACAGCGAACAAACCCTGGAAGGACATCTGGGTCATGATAGGTAACTAAATGGAATCCTCCACTGGAAACTCTCACTCCTGTTCAACCCTGAGGTCGTGTTCTTAAATCTAGCCAAGCTCCTTCCTTATTTATAGGGCAATCTAACTGTAACCTGCCTTATATCACAGTATCCTCAGACCCTCACATACGGCTGAATTTGTCTTTTTCTCTTATGACATGGATTTTCATAAGGATGAGCATAACTACTCAGGGCATCCCTGACCTTCAACTCTAGTCCAACTAGGACATTTCACTTGTGATTATCAGCTTATGTATCTGTCTCCCTCTGTAGTCTGTGAATTTCTGGAACTCAGAGCTCCAAAAAATCACTTATCAGATACTTAATATATATCGTTGAATAAAATAAAGAAACAAGAAATATAGTAGCTTTTAGACACTGATTAAAATGTTTCTACACATTCTAGGAAGGAAAGGAAGACTGAGTGGTGAGGGCACAGACTTTCAGGAAGGCCTAAGAGAACCTAGAGGCTCTAATTTTTGGTGCCAGAGACTGGCTCATGGAGGAGAGAGAGAGAGACAGAAAGAGAGTGAGAGAAGACCCATACGAAAGACTCATGAAAGTTCTGAAAGACAAAAAGAATGTAGAATTTGCCACGAAGAGGGGAGAGGCCAAGAGAATGTGGATTAGCTGTTAATAGGACTCTATTCAAAGAAGCAAGAGGAGTTTCTAGATGTATGTTAGGTCAAGAAAGTCCTGGGCCCCACACAGGTGACCAACATTAGGGTAAAAGGCTGGCAGCTTCCTCACTGTTGTGCTTCCTGGGTAAGGGAGGGAGAGGTGTATAAATAATCCCCCCAGGCTTGTCCCCTCCTCAGGCTGGTGGGAAGGCTGGAAACCTGGTTGCAGTGGTTCAGAGCTCAGGAAAATGAGGGACACTTTTGTCCATGGCATGCAGATAATTTTTCTAGTCCTGGTGGTGGAAGCAGGGAAATAGGACTTCAGGAGCGTTCTGCTTTGCTTTCAGCTTTGAGAAAAAGTTTTAGCTCATTCTTTCTCTAGTACTAACACTTTTCCAAAGTCATTGTCTTGAGCATCCAGCTTGGAATAAAGAGAATGTCATGGACTTTATTATCAGAAAGTTCTGGGTTCAAATTCAGACAGCTGCATTGTGGCGTAGTGGTTAAGGGCATGGTCTCTGGAATCCTACTAGGTTTGAATCCTAGGTCTACCTGTGTTATCTTGGGCAAGTTACTTATACTTTCTGTGCCTCGGTTTCTTCATCTGTTAAAATGAGAATTATGATAATACTTATCCCACAGGGTTGTTATGATACTTAAACAAGGACACATGTGTAGGACTTGGAGGAAGTCCTGGAAAATAGTAACTACTACAACTACTACTATCACATGACCTTGGAAAAACATTTACCCTCTCTTAATTTCTTTTCCTTTGTCTCTAAGAGCAATGTTTTAAAATTTACCTTACATGATGGGCACTGAGAAACATTGCCCAGACCCTCTTTGGTAAATAATTGCTGCCCCAACTATTTGGAGTGGTTCTGGCAACAGCCTTTAGCTATCAGTCCCTTCAGGGATCTTGTCAGCTAAGTTGAAATGGTTCTTTCAGGGTAATGTCCTGTCTCATTGACCCACATCCAACGACTGAAGGATGTGGTAGTATAAATGTGTGACCATCAGCCCAACTCAGGACATCTCTGAAAGGCCATCATTTCTCCAGGGATCCAGTTGAGGCTGTCGTTAGGTCTACATCACAGCTCACTCTCCCTTTATCCACTCTTTCTTCCCATCCCTTCTTTCCACAGGTCATGATCCCAAAGATACTTCTTAAGAAGCATCTACCTTCCAAACTCCATCTCAAGAGTCAGCTTCCATAGGAACCCAAAGTGTGACACTTAACTTTACAGAATTGTTGCCAGGATTAGGGAACTTGTATTTACCAGTATTGTTGGACAATACACTTCCTTACAACATCACAGATTAAATCTTTTTTGGGGACATCCCCCCAGTGTGCTGGAGGCCTTCTACCTAAAACATGGATTTCTTGACCAACCCAAATCAAAAGTGCTTTCCTAGACCAATCTAAATCAACTGTGTTCTAGTTCAGAATAGATTTTGGCAGTTAGCCCAAGGTGTAAGAAGGAAAGTAGTTTAGCTGCTTTAGTGAAATTGTTCAGCCCTCTCCCAAAGACAAGGCCACAGGTTAAGGTGAAGATCATGTGTCTCCAAGCAATGCCTGTACATGCATCACAGACAGAGCCCTTCTTTCTTACTCTGGACTCCTCAACCCCCAGACTGAGTGCACAAGTTCATCCATGATCCCAGTTTTTGCTTTTCCAGGAACCATGTTTAGACAAGGCACTAATTTGCATAGAGACTGTCAAGACCCTTTGCAAAGGAAAGAAATGCATATTGTTAAACAGTTACAACAACATTGACTGCAACCATGAAAATAATTTTACAGCAGATTAAACACACTTAGTGGAGGAAGCACAGTGCAAAAGCAATTTCCACACTAGAGTTTAGTCAGCAGCTAGCAGACAGCCTGGAGACAACGACCAGAGAAGTAACCCACCTGCCTTGTCTGGGTCGTTTTCTTTAGGTTTCCAGTGAGGAAGGTGACCTAAAGAAAATAATTTCTTCTCTAGTTTGGTAAGATTTCCCACCTGAGATGAGTGATTAAACTACAATGAGGGAGGAGAAGGGAGAGATAGCTAAGTCAGGAAAGGAATTGGAGGAAAAATAGAGGACATGAAAGCTGTAAAAACACAGGACACTTCACATCTGACAAGAAGAAAAAGGAAGGCATGAGGAGAATACAGAAGGATGGATCTTGGTATGTGGTGATAAGTCTGAAAACAATGGATTCATATAGACATGAAAAATTCAGTTCAGGTATTAGGGGAAAAAGAAAATAAAATTGTCAATAAAAAATTCCTAGTTTTGCTCTGATTCCTCTTCCTCCAGCCAGGTTTATTTTTTCTCCTCCTTACTGAAGAGCGTTTGTCTACATTTTACCCAGCCGCCTTGAAGCGGGCCTGGCAGTCGCTGTCCAGTGCTGAAAACAACCATCTCCTTAACACTGATAATTGAGCTCTTTTTATGTATCTTGCTTGGGGAAATCTCAGCCAATGAATCTTGCTCTTCACACTTGATTTTCTTTGTGGCAAAAATCCAGGGACATTTTGGGCATTTATAATCATAAAAATAAATGACATTGGAAAGAGGCAAGGCCGTCAACATCATTTAAAATCTCCCCATTGTGGGTTGACAAGTAATCACTGGGCCTGGACTACAAAAGTAAGTCCTGAAAAAGAGACAAAGGAATGGATTTTGTTGAAAATTCATCACATGAGCATCAAACACATTAGTATGATTTTTGTTTGAGTGATGATTCTTCAGATCAGGTCAGGCCTTTGGTAATTACAGATTACATGCCCTTCTTGTATTTTATTCACCATCTGTCAGAGTACCTGGAGTTTTCTGGATTCAATAATCTATCATTCACAGGTAAATATTGTTGGGGAAAAGAAAATAATAATCATATTCATCTTTAATTAAAAATACACAGGAATAACAGAGAATAAGACAGAACCGTGGCATCTAGCTGAAAGCAAGTTTATTCTTGATTGAAGTGTAATGCAGAAGTAACTAAGAAAGGGCTGCAGAATAATTTATAAGAAGTGTGATGGGTTGAATTATGTCTTCAAAAGAAGGTATGATGAATTCCTAAATCCCAATGCCTCATAATGTGACCTTATTTGGAAATAGAGTCTTTTCAGATTAAACCAAGTCATTAGGTGGGGCTTTATCCAATATGGGTCTGTGTCCTTATAAAACAGGGAAATTTGGACACAGGCATACACAAAATGGAAGATAACATGGAGGCACACAGAGTGAAGTCCATTTGAGGATGGAGGAATCAAGTGATTTATCTCTAGTCCAGAGAACACCCGAGGGAACCAGAACGAGGAGAGAGCCACGGAGCAGTCCACTCCCTAAGGGTGTTCAGAGGGAGCACAGCACTGTCATCACCTTGATTTCAGACTTTCAAACTCCAAACTTCAAGACAATAAACTTGTGTTGTTTTAAGCAACAAAGTTTGTGGTATTTTGTTACAGCAGCCCTAGAAAACTAATAGAGAGGGTTCTAGAAAATATTGGTGTTTCTAGATTCAAATATTTAATTTATTATTTTGCCTTTATATTTAGAAAGTTTACTTCTCAGTCATTCTTCAACTCAGCATAGCACCTAATACAAACCTGTTTCTTTTGTAAGGAAAGAGAAATCCTTCCCAGAAGTCTTTAAAGTAACACATATTTTATTGACCTCAATGCATCAAATAGCCACATCTAATGGTAAGTTTGGTGGGAAAATAAGTGTTGAGTTTTCCAGCCTGGATAGTGAAAGAATAGGAGAAAATAGTGTTGGTGATATCTTTTAGGTTAGCCAAAAAGTATTCTGTGCGAGAGTGGCAGACGGAGGATATGAACCTGAGTCTCCTGACTTGAATGTTACATTCTGTCTTCCACAAAACCTTTTCATGGTGAAACTGCCAGCCTGTTTTCTATGAGAACATATTCTGTCCTATAGGACCACATCCCTTGAAGAAAAGTACATTTTTTTCATGCTAGACTGCTATAGTATTCTGATCTAATTTATCTGCATAGGAATAATATGCTGTAATAGGAACTATACTATCTCAGGAGACAGTTGACCTGGATTCTAGTTCCAATTCTGTCATAAATTTCTAAGTATTTTCCCTCTATGTCTTGAAGAAAAATGGACACAATTAAGCCTAATCCCACATGGTTTTGTGATGTACTTGAAAATAATTTGGGCATTTTTGACTGGATTAAAACTAATATCATACAGAAATATTGTCAATATTTGCAGAGTATTTCATAGCTTAAAATTACTTTCAAAATGTACACTCTCATTTGAGCCTGATAGTAGCCACTACCAAGTGGACAGATTGAGAAGTCATCTTAAAATAAAGGTTGCATATATAACCAAATTACTCCCACTCTCAAATTATTGCAACAATGCCAGTAGGGATGTTCAAATACCATAGGGCTGTTTTTCATGCACATCCTTTTTAGAGCAGCCTATATCTCATACATTAGAGTCATCTGAAGTTTCCAAGTCTATTTATATAATCTCCCTTTCTGTGATTCTCCCTCAACCTCTAGCTGCAACTCTTAAGGTAGTAGTTGATTTAATAATCCCTTCACTGCTCCTTATCTGACTCCTACCAGTGGACTAATTCAGAGAAAGTCTTCAAGATGTCATGGTGATCCTTCCTAAGAAAGGCAGGCTGAGTTGGGGGGGTACTCTATGAGCGTATCAATCTTTATTATCAGGGATCATTGCTTTACCTTAATGTTGGTGATAAATATCTAAATCCAAAAGTCAGGGACGGATCCCAGGTAGAACTTTTGTTGCTTAAAAGGCCGTTTGCAAAGAGAGTGAACAAAAGAATGTGGAAGACCTTAGGGTTTCTCTGGGAAGGTGAACTCCCCAAATCATTGGGGCAGGCCAGGAAGGGTGAGGATTCTGAGGGAAGGGGAAAAAGAAACTCCCCACCTCCACAGATTTCTTTCCCAGCCTCACTGAGCCCAGAGTGACGTCCAGCCTCAGCTAGAGGGTGGGGTCTGTGAAGCTGAGGGAAACTCTGCTCCATGGCAGGACACCCAGAGAACCATCTAGTTGCTCTTGAAAGACTGTCCCATTTTGATTACTGCCAGTGTGTCTCTGACATTGACAATTCTCTGTCTTAGGTCTTCTCAGCCATCCCAAGAACCAATCCTAAATACTGCAAAAGAGGCCTCTAAGAACTGCCTTCCTGCCAGTAGTTCTGCCCTTTAGGAACAGGAGCAGCTACATTGTGCACCCGTTAAGGAAGGACACTTTGATGAGGACCTCAGTACGTCAGAGGGAGAAGTGGCAGAAGATAAATATGGAGAACTGAGTGATCTAGATGTGAAAGTTTGTGTAATGGGAGCTACATGAAGGTCCTGAGGCTATTTGCCTCCTCTCGGGTATCCCCTTTCAGTGAGCAGGTGAGGAGAGAGGAAGAGGCAGGACCTACAATGACAGCTTCATACTTACTGTCCACACACCCAGTACATCCCAGATCATCTTGACATTACTAGTTATGAAAGAGACGAAGAGTTCCTTGAGGACAGCTGTCCACTGGAATCCTGAAATATGGTGGTAACTGAGAAGGCCACCCTCATTTACACATGATCCCTGATGCCGTAACAAAGCTTTTGTAAGGAAAACTATATTACAGTCCAGGGTCATTAAATACATACAGAACGTGCCTCCAGGGAAAGCTGTTATCAAGGTTCTCATAGAACTGTGCTGATCCTGAGAGGAGTTGCTTTATTGTAAAACAAGGGTCTGGTGTTTGCAGAGTGGGGGAGTTGTCCAACGTGCTTATGTGGGGGATACTGAGACATTGCCCTTATTGCCTAACCCATGACTCTGTCTAGTCAGAAACCATTTGCAAATACAAATTTGCACCATGGTCTGAGACTTTCTTCTCTATCAGAAATAAATAGTCAGCTTTTCTCTGCTTCCCTCTGCCCTTCTCCCTTTTCCTGCTTGTTCTCTTCCAATCAACCCTTCTCCTGGGTCCTCTCAGTCCTGCCCCCCTGTGATCTCTGCTTTAACTTACCTTTGGCCAACAGCAGAGCTCATCATGGTGCCTATATTTTTCTCTCATGCTACATCTTAGTGTTGGAGGCTAATGAGATCTGCCAGCGGCTTTGGAATACTTCAAGGGGAAGAAAAGGCTAGAAATACAATCCAAGAGGTTGATTCTATTGAGACCTTCTGGAATTCTCTAGTATGGCAGATTCATTATTTTGTGAGATATAACTGACGGTATCTGAAGGAGCACGAGAGAATGATTTAGATCATGTCCATAACCTGCCAGCAAACAGTATCTCAGGTAGCATCATAAAATGAAATTGCCATTTCACCTTAGAAAAAACTTAACAGCCAACATTAGATAATGTTTCTTATTTGACATCGTACTGTTTATTTATTAAGAAAATTAATTTTCTTAATTGTTTAGATGAATTTAGATGATTATATAGTCACCCATAAAACTACTGAATAAACATGATACTGAATTTTTCCATCATCCCAGGTTTGTGCTTTTGTTACATAACCCTTCTCCCTCCCAACAAGAAGCCAATGTTCTTGTATTTTAATTAAAGTATAGTTGATATACAATCTTATATTGGTTTCAAGTGTACAACACAGTGGTTCACCAGTTACCCACATTATTAAATCCTCACTCCAACTAGTACAGTTACACTATCTGTCAAGATAAACCAATATTCTGAGTTTTTTCACCAGAGATTAGGTTTGATTGCTCTTCAACTTCATACAAGTGGAATCATATAGAATGTGCTCTTTTGTGTCTGCCTTATTTCATTCAGAATAACATTTCTGACATTCAACCATGTTCAATTTATCAGTAGGGGTTTTACTGTTGTTAAGGACTATTCCATTAGATGAATATTTCACAGTTTGGTTTTCATTCTTCAGTTGATGAATACTTGGGTTGTTTTTAGTGTTCAGCTATTATGAATGGGCTGTTGTAAATATTCTTGCACAATTCATTTTGAATACACGTTTTAAACTTTGATAAGTAGCTATGAATGGAATTGTTTCATCAGATGTGTTCTTGATTTTATTAAAAAACTGTTAAAAATTTTTCCAGAGTGAATGCTTTTAAATTATACTCCCTAAGTTATGTATGAAAATTCTAGCTACTTCACGTCCTTGACAATGTTAGATATTGTCAGAACCTTAAAATTTTTTATTTTATTTTATAAAAACAATATTATCCTAATGGTTTAGACATGGTATCTATTTGTATTACTCTGATAAATAATGATGCTGAGCATATCATGTGCTTATTGATATGTGTGTCTTCTTTTGTGAAGCACCTGCTTTAATTTTTTTGTGCATTTTCAATTGGATTTTTCATGCATTAATTGCTGAGTTGTATACAAGGAATTACCCTCACTATTTTATGTCTACATGCCTATATCTGCATTTATATCTCTATCTATATATATATATATATATTTTTTTACAATTGTCACTTGTCTATTCAATTTTAGTAATATCTTTTGTTTTGATAAGCAGATAAATTTAATTAAAATGAAGTCTCCTTTTTTTGTTTGTTTTATGGTTGATATCTTTGGTGTCTCTTCTAAGAAGAAGTTCATATCCAAAATATTAAAGGAAATCCTTCTACTCAACAGCAAAAAAAAAAACAAAAACAAAAACAAAAAAACCTGGTTAAAAAATGGGCACAGACTTGAATAGACATTTCTCCAAAGAAAATATATAAATGGCCAACAGGTATATGAAAAGCTGCTCAACATCACAGATCATTAGAAGAATGCAAATCAGAACACAATGAGCTATCACCTAGCACCTGTTAGAATGGTTATTTTTTTAATAAAAAGAAAACAAGTGTGAATGAGTGTGTGAATAAATTTGAGCACTTAGAGACTGTTGGTGGGAATGTAAAATGGTATATGTGGTATGGAAAACAGTTTGGAAGTTCCTCAAAAAATTAAAGAGAAATACCATGTGACACTGCGATCTCACTTCCAGGAATTTATTCAAAGGATTGAAATCAGGATCTCAAGGTGGCGTTTGCTCTCCTATGTTCAGTGCAGTATTACTCACAATAACCAAGAGGTGAGAACTATCTAAATGTCTATCAACAAATAAATGGACAAAGAAAATGTGGTATGTTCATACAGAGGAATATTATTCAGCCTCAAAAGAAGAAGAAAATCTTGCTATATACTACAAAATGGATGAACCTTAAGGTCTTTGCACTAAGTGAAATAAGTGAGACCCAAGGGCCAAACACTGAGTGACATCATACACCTAAGGTAAAATACATAGAAGCAGAGAGCGGAATCATGGCTTTCAGGGACTGGGAGGCAGGGAAAATGGAGGGTTGCAATTCAACAGGAATACAGTTTTAGTATGCAAGATAGTTAAGTTCTAGAGATCTGTGGTTCAACATCGTGCCTACAGTTAACAACACTGCATTATATACTGAAAGATGTGTAAGAGGGTGGGTCTAATGTTAAGTATGTTTACCACAATAAAAAAAAATCAATTGTACATGTATTTGTATATTTCCAGACTTCCTATTTTGTTGTATTGTCCATCCTTATGCCAATACCACACCACCTTGAATTTTATAGTAAGTCTTTAAATCAAAGTATACAAGTCTTTCAAATGTAGTTTTACATTTTTTAATATTTGGCAATTCTAGATGCCTTATATATCTATATACATCTTAGAATTCACTTCTCGACTTTTTTCACAAACACACTGACATACTCACTGATTATCAAACACAGGAATGTATTGTCTTGACATGAACCTTGGTTTCATGTAGGTGGAGAGTTGCACTATCTAAAACTTCTTAACTTTAGGAATTTAAGGAGGATGGATAAATTAAAACAAACAAACAAAAATGATTAATTTCAATACTAATGATCCATACCTGGCTACAACAATGATTTTGTTTTTACAAAATCATATTCCAGGGAATGTGGGCACTTAGATGCATTAACCACAATTGCATCTGATGATCCTTTTCAGATGATGTGAACCTGGTAACTCCAATAAATCTGTATTCATTTTTTGAAAATTACTGAATGAATAGTGTATATTTAAGTAACTTCTGTTTCTTTTGTAAAAATGTGGCAATAGTTCATAGCCTCTAATAAGAAATGAGAGGAAAAAAGTCATTCTTTTTAGATGCAGTTGAGACAGCATTAAACAGAGCTTTCAGTCTTCAAGCACTTTACTCTCACTGTTTAGTTACTCCACATGGTGACACTGAGCAGGAACAAATATCACATTTCTCTTACCTGAACTGTCCAAGGTATTCCTGAAAGTGAGCAGGTCCCACACTTCTTTTTTATTTTCTATAACTCCACCCGCCCAATCTACTCTCTAGCCCTCTGTAGTGGGATCTCACTTCTGAAACTATGTTAGGGGAAATTTTTGGATTTGTAATGAAAATCTGGAGTATTTTGACTTTGCTTTATTTGTTTGTTATTGTTCGAATGAACCAGTGGGAGGGAACACTTTGTAAATGCACATACTTGACTTTCAAGCACTTGTTCATTAGATTGCTATAGAATTGGTGACAAAAATTCATTAATAGAACAAAGAATATATTGGATTAATTCACAAGGCAAAATTTGTGACACTTGGCCCAGCAGACATAACTGACCACATCCTTAGGCTGAGACTGACCTTGTCTCCACTGCATTCTGTAATTGCTCTTGGTCTTGTGGTTTATTTATCCAAGCTCAATATACACACATCTAAGAAATGATATAATATAGTGAAATTGAGAGGTTTCTGTCTTTCATGCAATGATGAGAACTGTTTATGACCTCAAGTAATCTATATTACCTAAGTTTCAGTTTCTTCCTCAATAAAACACAGTTTGCCTCAGTGCATGGCTCTTAGCCTGGGGTTTGCTTCACAATCACCCTAGTGTTTTGTAAAACATATAAGTACCTGGCCACGCTGCCAGACACTCAGGTTTGGTGGTCTGGAGTAGGGCCTGTGCTAATGAGTAATGATAAAGGCTCATAGGTGACTCCGATGCCCTGATGCTCATTAGAGTTGAGTGATGGTCTAGATCAGAAGTTCATGAACTTTAACTAGTATGAGAGTCATCTGGAGGACTTGTTAAAACACAAATTCTAGGCCTCACTTTGAGAGTTTCTGATTCACTACATCTGGAGAGGGCTCAGGAATTTATATTCATAACAAGTTTCCAGGAGGTTCTTAATGCTGATGGTCTGAGGACCATACATGGAGGGTGACTCTGGATCAGTGTCTTCCAAACTTGGTTGAACATTAGAAGCACCTGCTGTGTTTTGAAAACCCTAATAACAATATTGCACCCCAAATTGATTTGCTTATGCCTTCAGGAAGTAGGACCCAGGCATCAGTGTTTTTCAAAGCTCCCAAGCTATATGTGGAGCGCAGCCAACATAGAGAACTGTAAATTTACCATCTCCCAGCTACTAATTCTCCGATCTTTGGACAGTGCTGTAGACTGACAATAAGCCCCAGAGAACAACCAATGGGAGTCAGAATCTCCAGGTAGTAAGATCTGAGCTTCAGGAAAAAGCAGACTGTCCAGGTTTAGACACCATTCTTTAGGCTTCGAATGGACTAATTAAAATAAATTCTCCATAGTGTCTAAAGTTGTCTGAATTAGAGCATAGAAACAAAGCACTAGCTAATAAGAAACGATTTCTATGCTTCCATTTGTGCATGTATGCGTGTGTGCATGTACATATGTATTCCTCAAAAATATCAGTACATGATGCACTTTTGGATAAGAGTCTTCTTTGTGAATTTTACTAATTACACACCATTGTTTCCAGTTGACAGTTCTTACACAAGAACCAAGGTAATTGCTGCTCTGGGCTTGTGCCTTTCCTGGTAGGCACTGGGACAGATAGAATGAGACAAGTTCATCTGGAAGGTAACCTGATATTGACTGTCAGGGCAACAGAGGTGGAACTTTTGGGGCTTTTTATCAAAATTTCAAGGAAAAGACAAACAATATCCAGTTTTCCTACTGCTTGTATGACCTGGGATTTTAATATCCCACTTAATGAATAGAAATGTACCTGGAATAGAATTCATGTTATGAAGTCAGGAGGCAGTTTTGAAATTGATTATCATGAGGAGTGCATAAAGTAGGCAGGGCAGGAGTGATCTGATGGGCCCAGCTCATCCCCCTGAAGGCTTGATGAATTGGCAGTTCAAAATGTGCAGGGCCTCTTCCAGACGCTTCTCTGCCTTTACTGGGACTGACAGACCAGCTAGTCAGAACACCTCCTCCACCATCTGCTGTCTGTCTGGCACAGTGTTTGTGGGAAGAGGCAACACCAAGCAGGCTCCTGTCATTTGGAAAGGCTGCACCCTCCAAGGAGCAGATGCACAGAATGGGCTTTTCTCCAGAATCCAAGCTCAGTGCACATGGGCCTGGTGTTGCCACCTCCTGGGGAACACCACAGGGTTAGAAGGGAATGGAGCAATGGCAGGACACTGCCTGTTCCTGAACATATAAAATTGGCGTACTGGGAGGCATGGGTGAATGTAGGGGATTTAAAATAGAAGGCCAGGTTTCTTCCTAACTCTAATCATACTTCAGGATATGACTTTCAAACTCAATGAAATATTTCTAAAACAAACATCCAATCTTATTATTTAGTTGAATAAAACACAACTACAATAGTCAAAATATAAAGGAAAAAAAGTGAACTTCTGGTTTCCACTCCAACATGTGGAAAGTCACCATTCCCATCCTAACAAGTAACAAGCTGAACAAACAAAAACAATTCCTTTTAGATTCATCTGAGAATTAATATGACAGGCATACAACTGCCTGAAAACTGAGGAGAGAGTGGGCACAGAGAATCACAAAGTGCCCAGAGCAGAAGGCACTGGAGCAGTACCAGTGGGAACACGGACTCTGTCATCATGAATGCTGGAGGCTCAGTGTAAACTAGCTTGGGAACCAGTCTTGGGGGAATCCATACTTTTATGAGTTTTTTATCCAGGAGCCCTTCTGGGTTCTCACTGTGAAGATTAGAGGAAAATCTGCTTCGAGCAGAGGAAAGGAAAAAGCAACCATCTTGAAGTACACCCAGGGCATTCTGTTCCTTGTTGTTTTCTGTAATGAAAGCCAAGCCCTCAAGGTACATTTTCAAAGCCTCATCTGACCTGGAGAAGGGCAATTAGCTAATGCTGGTCCCCTATAGCCTTCCTGTTTCACCTAAGGCAGAAAAAACAGCTGAGAGGCAATTGTGAAAGTCAGAGTCCAGGGCCACAGGTCCATTAAGACTGAGATGGGATCATAAGATTAGGTAACCTTCATGCTCCCCAGATACCTTACTAGCACAGCAACAAGGTTCCTGCATAATAACAGAGGATTATAGCTGAAAGAACATCAGTGATCAGACTCTATACCCTAGAAATTTCTAGGGAAACATAGACATCAGGAAGACAAACATAATGACACTAGAAGAAATTGAAGTCTCAGACACCTAAAGCTATGGTAAACACAGCATGACCCCTGGCCAGGTAAACATAAATTCTCACACTAATGGACTATTTACCTCCGGATTATTACCCAATACAACATATCTAGCTTTTAAAAAATAACAGGAAGAAGTCTGTTGCATTCCTATAAACTAATGATGAACTAGCAGAAAGAGAAATCATGAAAACAATTCCATTCACAACTGCATCAAAAAGAATAAAATAACTAGGAAAAAACCTAATCAAGGAAGTGAAAAACCTATACTCTGAAGACTATAAGACACTCATGAGAGAAATTAAAGAAGAAACCAATAAATGGAAACACATCCCATACTCATGGAAAGGAATAATTAATATTGCTAAAATGGCCATCCTGCATAAAGCAATCTACAGATTCAATGCAATTCCTATCAAAATACCAACAGCATTCTTCAACGAACTGGAACAAATAGTTCTAAAGTTCATATGGAACCACAAAAGACCCCGAATAGCCAAAGCAATCCTGAGAAGGAAGAATCAAGCAGGGAGGATCTCACTTCCAACTTCAAGCTCTACTACAAAGCCACAGCAATCAAGACAATTTGGTACTGGCACAAGAACAGACCCTTAGACCAATGGAACAAGCTAGAAAGCCCAGATATAAACCCAAGCATATATGGTCAATTGAAATATGATAAAGGAGCCATGGATATACAATGGGGAAATGACAGCCTCTTCAACAGCTGCTGTTGGCAAAACTGGACAGCTACATGTAAGAGAATGAAACTGGATTATTGTTTAACCCCATAAACAAAAGTAAAATTGAAATGGATCAAAGACCTGAATGTAACTCATGAAACCATAAAACTCTTAGAAAAAAATATAGGCAAAATCTCTTGGACATAAACATGAACAACTTCTTCAAGAACATATCTCCCTGGCCAAGGGAAACAAAAAGAAATTAACAAGTGGGATGATGTCAAACTAAAAACTTCTGTATAGCAAAGGACACCATCAGTAGAACAAAAAGACATCTTACAGTATGGGAGAATATATTCATAAATGACATATCCGGTAAGGGGTTGACATCCAAATTATATGAAGAGCTCATGCACCTCAACAAACAAAAAGCAAATAAGCCAATTAAAAAATGGGCAGAGTTGCTGAATAGATACTTCTCCAAAGAAAATATTCTGATGGCCAACAGGCACATGAAAAGATGCTCCATATCACTAATCATCAGAGAAATGCAAATTAAAACCACAATGAGATATCACCTCATACCACTTAGGATGGCCAACATCCAAAAGACAAACAACAGCAAATGTTGGCAAGGATGTGGAGAAAGGGGAACCATCCTACACTGCTGGTGGGAATGTAAATTAGTTCAACCATTGTAGAAGGCAGTATGGAGGTTCCTCAAAAAATTCAAAATAGAAATACCATTTGACCCAGGAATTCCATTCCTAGGAATTTGCCCTAAGAATGCAGGAGCCCTGTTTCAAAAAGACATATGCACCCCTATGTTTATCACAGCACTATTTACAATAGCCAAGAAATGGAAGCAACCTAAGTGTCCATCAGTAGATGAATGGATAAAGAAGATGTGTTATATATACATAATAGAATACTATTCAGCCATAAGAAGAAAACAAATCCTACCATTTGTGACAACATGGATGGAGCTAGAGGGTATTATGCTCAGTGAAATAAGCCAGGTGGAGAAAGACAAGTACCAAATGATTTCACTCATCTGTGGAGTATAAGAACAAAGCAAAAACTGAAGGAACAAAACAGCAGCAGACTCACAGAACCCAAGAATGGACTAACAGTTACCAAAGGGAAAGGGACTGGGGAGGATGGGTGGGAAGGGTAGGATAAGAAGGAAAAAAGGGCATTATGATTAGCACACATAATGTTGAGGGGGGGGACACAGGAAGGGCAGTATAACACAGAGAAGACAAGTAATGATTCTATAGCATCTTACTACGCTGATGGACAGTGACTGTAACGGGGTATATGGTGGGAACTTGATAATAGGGTGAGTCTAGTAACCATAATGTTGTTCGAGTAATTGTATATTAACAATACCAAAAAAAAAAGATACTGTAGTCACTACTTGTCTTTTCCATGCTCTACTGTCTTCCCTGTGAGCCACATGACCTTTCATTCTCTGTATATAATCTAATCATTTTAAACATCAAAAGCAGCATTACTGCTTTCTAGTAGGCCATGACTCATGCACACTAAGAATAAGAATCAAAAATACATGACGTATATATTTCTTTGTATGTGCATATATTATCTCTGAAACTAAGCAAAATATTTGTTTTCACATATAAAATAAATAAATAAATAACAGGGTAAATGCAAGGAGTGACACAGTCTGAAGATATAAAGCAAACCTCAGAACCTGCTTCAGATATGACAGAGATGTTAGAATTAAGAGGCCAGGAATTTAAAACAAATATAATCGATGTGCTAAGGGCACTAATGGGAAAAGTGGGCAATATGCAAGAGTCCATGAGGAATGTAAGCACACACATAGAATCTCTAAGAAGAGATCAATAGGAAATGCCAGAAACCAAAAACTAGTGGGTTGGACAAGGTCAGCAGATGAGTCGCCAAGCTTGATGTTATGCCAATAGAAACTTCCCAAACTAAAATGCAGGCAGAAAAAAAAATGCAAAGAAACAATAGAATATCCAAAGACAGTAGAACAATCACAAAAGATGTAATATACATGTAGTAGAAATATCAGGAGAAGAAAGAGTGAAAGGAGCAGAAAATATATTTAAAGTAATTGTGGCTGAAACTTCAGACACCGCATCACAAATCTATATCCAGAAAGACAACACCAAGTAAGATAAATGCCAAAGGTACACGTCTAAGCCTATCATATTCAAACTTAAGAAAACCAGAGACAAAGAAAATATCTTGAAAGAAACCTGAGATGAGGCAAACAGACCTCTTACCTATAGAAAAATAAGAATAAGAATTATATCAAGCTTCTCTTTAGAAAACATGCAAACAAAAGAAGAGTGACACAAAATATTTAAATGTTGAAAGAAAAATCTCCATTAACCTACAAATTTGCATTTAGAAAAATCATCTTGCAAAGATGAAAGAGAAACAGTTTCTCAGAAAAAATAAAAACTGAAAGAATTTGTTATTAGTGGGCCTGCCTTGAAGGAAATGTTAAAAGGGATTCTTCAGACAGAAGGAAAATTATACAGATCAGAAACTTGTAAGTAATTATGTGTTGAAGAAGGCAAAGGAATATAAAACCTTTTACTTTTATTATTTTTAATTGATCTAGTAGATAACAATCCAAAATAATAAAAGCAACAACATGTTGGATGATTAGAGCTTACTGATGAGTGAAATAGATGACAACAACATACAAGGAATAGGAAAAATGTATGTCATTACCCATGAAGTAGTAATGCTATTTGAAAGTGGATGTTATTTGGTTGTAAATATAAACTGCAAATCCAAGAGCACACATGTATATAATCGATATACTGAGAGGAAAGAAAGTGGAATCATAATATGTGCACTTAAAACAATGGAAACAAGAGAAGACAAAAAAAGAAAAAAAAGAAGCAAAGATAAAACGGCAACAAGTAGAAAAATTGTTACAATATAATAAGCATTAAGACAATATAACAATAATCACTTCAAATGTGAATTACATAAATAGACCAATCAAAAGATAGAGATGAACAAAGTGAATGGGGAGATAAAACCCAACTATACATTGTCTATAAAAAACAAATTTCAGGGTTAAGACACAAATAGATTAAAAGTTAAAGAATGGAAACATATACACCAGCTTGACAGAAATAAGAAGAAACTGGAGTAGGTACAATAATTTCAGGCAAAGTCAACTTTAAAACAGGAAACATCATTGGGATAAAGAAAGGCCTTACATAATGATGAAGACTTGAATGATCAATTCTTTAAGAAGACATAAGAATCCTTAATGTGTATGTACCTAACAAAAGGACATCAAAATAAGGGAGGCAAAAAGTGGTAGAATGGCAAGGAAATATAAACATACTATTACAGTTAGAGATTTCAAAATCCCTGTGTCAGTGATTGACAGATCAAACAGGCAGAAAATCAGTAAGGATACAGGTGAACTGAATGGGACTATCCACAAATGGATCCAATTAATATTCACAAGATGCTTTATTCAACAATAGCATAAAACACATTCCTCATAAGCTCACACAGAACCTTCAAGAAGATAGACCATAAGTTGGTCATAAAACACAGTCCAGCAAATTTAAAGAATAGAAATCATACAAAGTATAGTGTGAGACCATAATGAAATCAACATAGAACTCAGTCACAGAAGGATAACTGGAAAACCCCATAATATTTGGAGATTTAACAACACAGTTCAAAATAACACATGGGCCAAAGAAGACATCTCAAGGTAAATTTAAATATACTTTCAACTAAATGAAAATAAGTATATCAAAATTGTGAGAGGTAATGACAGCAGTATTTGGAGGAAAATTTATAACATTGAATAAGTAAATTAGAAAAGAATAAAGGTCTAAAATCAATAATCTAAGCTTTCCCTGAGGGACCTTAAAGAAAAATAACCTAAACATGAAGCAAGCATAAGAAAATAAGTAATAAAAGTTAAAGCAGAAATCACTAAAACTGAAAGTGAAAATAATAAAGAAAATCAATAAAAACAAAAGATCTCCTTTGAAAGATGAGTGCAGCTGACAAATCTAGGGGAGACATTCAAGATGGCAGCTTACATTTCTTTTGAGTTGTTGCATATTGCCCACCTCCTCCCATAAATACAACACATTTACAGCCACATATGAAATAATTTTCCTCTAAAAGAGACCTCTGATTATACTCGACTCTCCCCCACACAGCCACTGTACCACAGCCAGGCCAGGTGAGCACCCCATGCCCTTCCCAGCCCACATCACAGCTGTAGCCCTGCCAGTGCTGGTGGGTACACACACTCCACATGAGTGGGGGATGCCCCTTGAGTGTCTGGCTCTCAGGGCCAGGAGAAATTGTGGTTCGGGACTCCACAGGTCACCTACACAAGACCACGCCATCAAGGCTGGGGATATATGTATAGACCAACACAGAGAGTCAGTGTAAATGAGGAGACAGAGGAATATTTTCTAAACCAAAGAAGAAGACAAGTCCAAAAGACCTTAATGAAATGAAGGTAAGACTCTAAAGAAATAAGATAAGATAGAACTCAAAGTATGGTCATTAAGATGTTCACTGACCTCAGAGAAGTATGAATAAACATAGTAAGAATACCAACAAAGAGACAGGAAATATAATAAAGTACAAAACAGAAGTTATAACTAAACTCAATAATCCCCTGGAGGGGTTCAACAGCTGAATAGATCAAGTAGAAACAGGAATCAGTGAGCTGTAAGGAAAAACAATGGGCCTTACCCAGACAGAGCAGCACAATAATTTTTTTAATGTGAGGATAATTTAAGGAACCTCTGGGACAGCATTATGCAAAATAACATTCACATTATAGGGATCCTATAAGGAGAAAGTGCCAGAAAAAAATTTTTCAAAGAAATAACAGCTGATAACTCCCTTATCTGGGGAAGGAAACAGACAAAAATGTCCAGGACATCTAGAGTTCCAAATAAGGTGAACTCAAAAAGAACCACACCAAGACATGTTAAAATTAAAATAGTAAAAGTTAACGATAAAGATAGAATACTAAAAGCAGCTAGAGAAAAACAATTTATTATGTTCAAGAGAAACCCCATAAGGGTGTCAGAAAATTTTTCTGCAGAAACTTTACAGGCCAGAAGGGAGAGGCATGCCATATTCAAGGGATGAAAAGAAAAAAAATTCCAACCAAGAATTCTCTGCATGGCAAGGTTACCATTCAGAAGTGAGAAGACATTAAGAGTTTTCCAAAGCCAAAGCTACAGGATTTCATTGCCACACAAGTGGCCCTACAAGAAATGTTAAGAAATTTCTCTATGCTGAAAAGAAAAGACACTAATTAATAATAAGAGAACATACAAAAGTAATACTCTCACTGGAAAAGGTAAACATATAGTAAAGGAGTGAACCAATCACTTTTAAAGTACGTATGAAGCTCAAAAGACAAAAGTAGTAAACTTAATTAAAATTATAATAATTAGTTAAGGGATATATAAAATAGAAAGATGTAAAATAGGTCATCTAAAAATATTAAATGTGTATGGGCGTTAAAAATGTAAAGCTTTGGAATGTGTTCAAATTGAAGTTTGTTGTCAACTTAAAAGAGACTGTTAACACACAGTTGAATGTTATAATGGGAACCTTATGGTAGTCAAAGAAAAACTTTATACTAAATATACAAAAGAAAATGAGAAAGGAATCTATTTATAACACCAAAGATTCCATCAAATCACAGGGACAAGAGAGAGGAAAGGAACAGAGAAGAACTTCAAAAACAGCCAGAAAAAGATTAACAAATTGTCAATAAGTAGGAACCAATCAACAATTACTTTAAATGCAAATGGGCTAAATTCACAAACAAAAGACATAGAGTGAATGAATGGATAAAAAAGCAAGACCCGTTCGCATGCTGTCTACCACAGACACTTCAGATGTAAGGATGCAAACAGAGTGAAAGTGAAGGGATGGAAATATATTTTTTATGCAAATGGTAACAAAAAGGAAGCTGATGTAGCTGTATTCTTATCAGACAAAACAGACAATAAAAAGTCTGCAATAAAAGACAGAGAAGAACACTGCATAATGATAAAGGGGACAATCCAGCAAGAATATATAATGTTTATAAATATATATGCACGCCCAAATAGGAGCACCAAGATGTATAAAGCAAGTATTAATGGACATAAAGGAAGAAATTGAGAGCAATATAATAATAGTAGGGTACTTTAACACCCCACTTGTATCAATGGATAGATGAATTGACGGATTTTCAACTAGGAAATATTGGCCTTAAATGACACATTAGATGGACTTAATAGATATATTCATTCCATCCAAGGCAGAATACAAATTCTTTTCAAGTGCACATGGAACATTCTCCAGGATAGAGCACATGTTGTGCCACAAAACCAGTCTCAATGATTTCAAGAAGACTGAAATTATATCAAGTATCTTCTACAACAACAACGATATGAAACCAGAAATCAGTTACAATAAGGAAACTGAAAACCTACAAAAACATATAGATTAAACAACATGCTACTTAATAACAAATGGTTCATCAAAGAAGTCAAAGGATAAATTAAAAATTACCTGGAGAGAAATGGAAACAGAAATATGGCATACTAAAATCTGTGAGATGCAGCAAGAGCAGTTCTAAGAGAGAAGTTCACAGCAAGGTCTACCTTAAGAAACAACAACAACAAAAAAATCAAATAAAAAATCTAACTTTACACCTAAAGGGACTATAAAAAGGAAACAAATCCCAAAGTCAGAAGAAAGGAAATAAAGATCAGAGAGGAAATAAATGAAATGGAGACTACAAGAAAGTAGAAAAGATGAGTGAAACCAAGAGTTGGTTTCTTGAAAATATAAACAAAATGGACAAACTTTTAGGTAGACTCACCAAGAAAAAAGAGGGGTACTCACATAAATAAAATAAGAAATTAAAGATAAGTTACAACTGATGTCATAAAAATACAAAGGATCATAAAAGACTGCTGCAAACAATTTTACACTAACAAATTGGACAACATAGAAGAAACGGATTAATTCCTAGATGCATAGCATCTTCCAAGACTTAATCAGAAAGAGATAGAAAACTTGAATAGACCAATTAGTAGTAAGGAGATCTAATCAGTAATCAAAAACCTCCCAACAAAGAAAAGTTGTGGACCACTGATGAACTCTTCTAAATATTCAAAGATGAGTTACTACATATCCTTCTCAAACTCTTCCAAAAACTTGAAGAGGAGAGAATAATTCCAAACTCATTTTATGAGGCCAGCATTACCCTGATAGCAAAACCAGACAAGAACAGCACACAAAAAAAATTATAGGCCAACATCCTTGATGAACATAGATGCAAAAATTCCTCAACAAAATATTAGCGAACTGAATTCATTAATGCATTAAAAGGATCATATACCATGATTAAGTGGGATTTAGTCCAGGACTGCAAGGATGGTTGAACATCTACAAATCAATAAATGTGAAATACCACATTAATAGAATGAAGGATACAAATCATATGACAATCTCAATAGATACAGAGAAAGCATTCAATAAAATTCAACATCCTTTTATGATAAAAACTTTCAACAATGTGCATATAGTGGGAATGACTTCAATCTCAATAATAATGGCAATGTATGACAAACCCATAGCCAACAT
The DNA here is from genome assembly GCF_030020395.1 of Manis pentadactyla. Classification (NCBI taxonomy): domain Eukaryota; kingdom Metazoa; phylum Chordata; class Mammalia; order Pholidota; family Manidae; genus Manis; species Manis pentadactyla. The sequence goes on along the minus strand of NC_080031.1, from coordinate 21,487,479 downwards.
CACACTCAATGGGGAAAAACTGAAAGCTTGTCCTCTAAGATCAGGAAGAAAAGAAATGCCCTCTCCTGCCATATTTATTCAACAGAGCATTGGAAGTCCTAGCCACAACAATTAGGCAAGTAAAAGAAATAAAATGCTTTCTCATCAAAAAGGAAGAAGTAAAACCATCACTCTTTGCTAAAGACATGATACAATAAAAGAAAACCCTAAAAATGCCACCAAAAACTATTAGAATTAAATGAATTCAGTAAAGTTGCAGGATACAAAATAAATATACATATCTGTTGCATTTTATCTGTTGCATTTTATATAGTAAACAACAAACTAATGGAAAAAGAAATTTAGAAAACAATTCCATTTGTATTGCATCAAAAAGAATAAAATACCTAGAAACAAATCTAACCAAGAAAGTGAAAGACTTATACGCTGAAAACCAGAAGACATGATGAAAGAAATTGAGGAGGACACTAATAAACAGAAAGATATAGTATACTCATAGATAAGGAAGAATTGATATTGTTAAAATGTCCATACTCTTAAAAGCAATCTACAGATTCAATACAGATATGTCTATCAAAATACCAAAGGCATATTTCACAGAACTAGAACAATGGGGGTGGGGCGGGCTGAGGGCTAGAGAAGAGGAAGCTTGGAGGGCTTGAAGCCCAGTGTCTCAGGGGAGAAGGGACCTCATATCACAGCACCCCAGGTTGCTGCCAGTGGACAACCTGTGATCCAGGTTAGTCAAAAGTTGACATGGTCACCTGCCAGAGATGCGAAGTGAAGCACAGCTTCTGCATTTGAGCAGGACTAAAATAAGAGAGGGAGTTCTAGTAGACACAAACCAGCACTGCCTTTGAACCAGCGCACTTTAGAACAGGGTTTTTCATAAAGGCATGAAATAGACTTGATTATATATTAATCATAAACTTAATGAGAAGCCACTAAATCTTAAGGCAAAACTAGCAATTAATATTTTGAAATTACATAAAGTATATATTTAAATGTATATTAAATTTAAATTCACATTTAAATTAAGGAAATTTGTACTTTAAAAATACCATTTATAACAGCATCTAGAATCACTAAATTCAGAGAAAAAATTTAATAAAATGTGTATAAATCCTGCATACTAAAAACTGTAAAACATTGTTGAGAAATAAAGAGGACCAAATTGAGCTATGAAGTCAATACAATGCCTATCAAATTTTAGTGGTGACTATGATTTTATCAAAATAATTTCACCAGATATATTTAATCTGTAAAGCTGTGGGATTCCAGAAAGACGTTTAAAACCCCCAGCCTAATTAATTCTGCCTTTGGCTCCTCCTCCAGCCCACCTTATTAAATTTTCCTCTTCCCATTCAAATATCCAGATTGCATTTCCTGCTCAATTAAAACTGCCTTGCTACAGAATACACAATGGGATGCAAAAGATGTGACTCATTTATTGTAACATAATAGATATATCTAGAAGTTTCCTTTGCCACACAATCACAAGTGTTTTATTACTATATTTTGCAAAACTGAGGAGGGGAAATGAATGCTGACCACTCTCCAAGAAAAGTGTGTAAGACATCTACTGCTTACATATTTAAGTTGATATGAGGATTTTGGTCCTTAGTAGTTAAATTCTTACAGTATTTCTAAGTGTGGCTATAGCACTAGAGAGAAATTATTAACAGTTGGGGGTAACAGACAATGGAAAACCAGGAGTGAGAGCCAGAGGGCCCCTTTGCAGACAGAAGCACTGTCCTTCTGCAAAGTGGCTCCCACCAAGGGCCACACCTAGGACTTAATAAAGGGGCTAAAATTTAAATATGACCAAACAGCCAACCAAAGGAGGTCTGTTATGCTGAGGTCAAGACTCTGATTGGGAAAACCTGGGATGCTGATGCCTGTTTGGGGAATATATGGACAGATGTCCCAAGATTTTGACTCCTCTGACGTCTCTCAATTCACTCTGCCCACCCCTCCCTCTTCAGAGCTAGAACTGCCATTCACTGGAAGAGGATGCAGAAGTCATGTGCCACCCTCCTCATGATTACTCACAGTGTAACCCAGATGGGGATGTGCTGAGCCTGAAAAGAGAGGGAAGGGACTCTAGTCCCCAAGTCTCCAAATGTAGGAAAAATGTACGAGACAATTGGGGAGCACATGGGGGGCTGTGTTCTGATAGTGTTTTGTCAAGGAGACTGGAACATATAGCTTGATAAGGAGAGTTCATTGACTTCAGGTTTGACATCCTAGCAAAGATTCCAGGTAGTGGTGTGAACTTGGTACAAGGATGGTGCCTGGAAGCATGGAAAAGTAATGGACCCTGCTTAGCAGAACTGGAATGCCAGAATTTCCATAGAAGACAGTGGAGAAAACAACTAAAAGGCTTAGGAAAGCGAGGATGCTGAAATGGATATACTATGTATGTCTTGAAAGCCACAGATTATTTCCCATGAAAAAGCTCATAGCACCCACCATTTATCAAGGTGTGCTGCTCACAGGCACATCAGCATAATGGAAATTTCAGTGTGGTCCTCTTCTCTAAGAATGTGGTTCAATAATACTTGAAAACATGACCCCAAAATAATAGAGGCCAGGTGGTCAGAAGCAGGGCATTACAATTATTATAATGACTGGCAAGTGAGCCTGGCAGCCAAGGGGACACAGCCTGAAAGAGCTGAGATGATTAATGTAGCATGGTGTGCTCTAACACGCCAGCTCACACTAGCAGGACAAGTCAAGTGTGGATGCCAGGAGGCTGAAGACGGTTGCCTCGATAAAATACTGTGCTCCTTTGCCGTTTCCTGACCTGAACCCTTTCACTGAAGAGGTAGCCTAGTGGCTTATTTCACAGAAGGAAGGACACTGAAACATTGAAAAACACTGACTACTCCATTCCTTTTCCAAATGGACATACCTCCATTTACTTAGGTAACCATGCATGGAGGAAAGGATCCAACCATTTTGAGGACTGTGGGACAGAGAATCTAGTTGTGATTGATAGCAGGAGATTTGAAGCATAATAATGGACCCTTTTCAGAGTGGGGATATATTGGGGCCAGGTAATAATGGAGTCTTTGTCAAGATCTGGCCTACAGTGTGTCTACTGGACCTACAAGCCCTTGTGATGGCCATTTCTCTAATCCTTGAATGTGTAATATTTGGTATTAGCGCAATCTCCACATTGGATCCTTGTTTTGTACCATAATAGCTATCATATTGATGAGCCAATGGAAACCTTTGGAACTCATCTCTTTTTAGGAAGATGGATTTTTAAATTGTCACATCCTGGTGTGCAGATGGCAGAGATTAGTGTCACTCTTACTGATCTGGATCATGCAGGGTGGTGGGCTTTATAATATCTCCATGCAATTTTCTGGAACCTGTTAAAAACAGCATGGATCCAGGGGCATTATTGTAGATTATCATAAACCCAGACAAGTAGTTGCCTTGTTTGCAACCTCTAGGTCAGATGTGCTGTCTTTGTAGAGCATATTAATGTGGCTTCAGGTACATGGTATGTCTGTATTGACTTGGCAAATGCTTTTCTTGATTAAGGTTTTTTTCTGTTTCCAGTAGGAAAGAAGATTAGAAACAGTTCTTGTTCACAAATAATGGATAACAATATACATTTATAGTTTTCCATAAGAACTGTGTTAACTCTCATGTCCTTTGTTGTAATATAGACCAAGAATATCCGGGCTACCTACATATCCTCCAGAACATTCCACTGATCCATTACATTAGTGTGATATTATATTCACTGGGTCACATGGGAGAGAAGCAGCTGGCACACTGGAGGCTTGGGTAAGACACACATGGCTGGGATAGTTGGAGAAAAATACTGCAAAGATTCAGGGGTCTTCAACATACATAAAAACTCAGGGGTCCCATGGCCATTCCCTCCATGTAAAATAGACATTATTGAATCTTGCACCTACTGCTATAAAGAAGGAAGCACAGCACCTGATACACCTCCTTGGGTTCATGAGGCAGCTTATTTAACACATGGGGATACTGTTCTGGCTACACAACAGGTGTGAAAAGGACTGGCAACTTTCAGTGGGGCCCAGAGCAGGAAAGCCCCCTGCAATAGCTACATGGTGTAGTTGAAGAATCCCTGCTTTTTGGGTATGTGATGCAAGAGAACCTGTGATGTTGAGGTGTTGGGGTGGGAAACACTGCTCTACACCATGCCATTTGTGCTGAGTTACACACATTTTGAAAATGGACTTCTGTCATGTTGCTTGGTCCTAGTAGAAATAGAGCACATGAACCCATGATCAGGTGACATGCAAGTGACAACGCATCAAGAACTGAAAATACAGGTTGAGTGTCATCAAATCTACTATTGAGCAGGCCCAGAATCAGTCCTCTGTGAGAGACGTAGAACACCCACAGATGAACAGGAACAGAACTGTAGACATAAGCAAGCTGTGTAACAGTTGCCCAGACCTCGGTTGGGGCCACTGCTGCTGCTTCAGTGCCCTGTCCTCAGCTCATTCTTCCTCTATGCGGTGGAATCCTGAATTAATAGGTGATGATGGAGGAAAAAATCCAAACTTTTGGTTCACAAATGGATTGACTTGGTATATGGTTGTATATGCCAAAAATGGATGGCAGCTGCATAATAGCTTCACTTAGTGGTGGCCTTGGAAGACAATGACAAGGGAAGCTTCACGATGAAAAGAGCTTTGGGTGATGGTTCAGGTGATTGACTTTGTGTGGAAGGAAAAGTGGCCTCACACATGCACACACACACACACACCATGTACACACACTTGTGAGCAATGGCAAATGATCTATCCTGCTGATCTGGGACCTAGAAAGGAAACATTTGGAAGATTAGAGTCAAGAATATACAGGGTAGAGATGGCAAAGGCATATGAATGCACATATTGGGGTATCCAAGAAGTGTGAAGTTTTTTCCATCCTGTATCAAGGCCCAGTAGAGAGAAGCTGCCATGAAAGAGACACCAAAACAGCCACTAGACAAATGTCAACCCGTCTCTGTCACCAGCCACCCAATGGCAATGGACACTTCAATAGAAAAGCCACAGTGGCAGAGAGGGAGGCTAACAGCGAGGGTCCAACCGCACAGACCCCAGTACTGAAGCCGATGCAGTGGCTGTTATCAGATGTCCTGGTGACCTGTCACAGAGACCAGTGGTGCACCTCCCCACCCATGTGACAGTATTCCTTAAAGAAAACAACAACTACTTGGTAGCAAATAGATCACATTGGAACCCTCTCAACTTAGATGGGTGTTTCCACTGACCCTAGCTGGACCACCCAAAGTTCTTTCCCACAACAATCCCTTACTTAGGAATTTGCCAGATATCTGTACTGGTGACATGAGCAGTGTCAAGCTTAAAAGATCAAAGTTTATTACTACTTTTACCAGTGGGGACTTCCAGAGGAGAAGAGGCTTCATGAACCAGAGGTTAGTGGTGGCAGAATAATTGGAGAAGCAGCAGAACTGTAGAACTACAAGTATCTACATGTTAAGTATGGAAGAACTACATTTTCTATAAGTCCTTATCTAGCTGATTGAATATGAATCCTATTGGGTCCTCAAGCTGCCACAAGAAAGGAACTTGTTTTTCTAAATTTACCACAATGTGAAATATTACTCAGTCATAAAAAAAAAAAAAAAAAAGAAATCCCGCCATTTGTGACAGCATGGATGGACCTAGTGGGTATTAGGCTCAGTGAAATAAGCCAGGAGGAGAAAGACAAATACCATATGATTTCATTTATATGTGGAATCTAAAAAGAAAACAAAACAAAACGAACAATACAACAGTAGACTCATAGACACAGAAGTGACTGGTGGTCACCATGTGGGAGGGATTAGAGTATGTGGGTGCAGTAAGTGAGGGTTATACAGAGACACAAAATCTCAATCGTAATATAAGTTGGTTAGGGGGATGGAAATGTAGCATGGAGAATATAGTCAGTGGTTCTTTAACTTCTTTCTATGTTGACATTGACTGTACTAGTTGGGGTGAGGATTTAATAATAAGGGTAATTGTTGAATAACTGTGTTGTATACTTGAAACCAATATAACATTATATGTCAAATACACTTCAATAAAAAAATGAACAACACGGTTCTTATCCTCAAGACATGAACAATATTCAAATAAATTTATAATAAAAATAAAAATAAATAAATTTACTGTAACATGCCATCAGGGCCACTTACTAACTTAACACATGGGGTAGTGGGGTGTCAGTTAAGGAGGGAGGGGCTTGGGAGGCAGGTGGGAGGACCTTGCTGAGGCATCCCTGAGTCAGAGGGTCTTTGTTAGCCAGTAGACAGCACACACTGTGGTGTCTTCTCATTTACAAAGGGCTGTGGTTTATTCTCACAGGAATAAACAGCATTCCAAGTGTGAGGTCATGTTTTCTTCCAGCAAGGTGGTACTGCAGTCTAAGGACTCATGAATGTCTGAGCCCCAGGCATGAGGTCTCACATGATATCATGTCAGGTGAGGGCTTTACACTTTACAGCACAGGGTCAGCTGATTGTATCCCACACCACACCACTCAGAAACTACTATCTTGAGAAACTGCCAAACAGCCTTCTAAAGGCATACCCCAAATACCATCTTAGGGAATGCTCTGCAATGGCCAGATGCCAACCCCAGGTTGCACCATATGTGTTGACTCAAAGACCATTGGATGGCACGATGTTCCCAGGAGGAGAAAACAGGTCTGGGAACAATGGGTGGAGACAAGCCTGACTGCCCTTACCCTCACTTCCAATGACCCACTGGGGGATTTTGTGCACCCCTTTCTCACTGGGCTCTGTAGGTTTAGAGGTGCTGGTCTCCAATGAAGGCATGTTTTCCCCAAACAGAGCAAGGCTCCCATTGAATTATGAGCTACAGTTGCCTCTGGACACTTTGGGGTCCTTGTGTCCGTGGACCAGCAGCAAGAGAGTAGTCACAGTCAGGCAGGTGCAACGGGCCCTGGTCAGCAGGAGGAGGAAGATCTGACATTAGAAGTGAGCAGGGGAAATGCTGTCAGATCCCAGAATCCCAGAGGGGCTACTCTTCAAACATATGTGAAGTGGATCTGAAAGGTGCAAGGGTGTGGACTGTGGTAGAAACATAGAGGAGTTGCCCAAATCCCCCTTCGAAGAAGTGCTTGCTGTGTGGCATTAAATATGATTAAAGAAGACAATTTAGGTGATGCAAACAACCTTTATTTAACACTTGATGAAGCAGGCAGTCTGTATTTCCAAGGATCATGAGAACTGCAGAATGGGAAATAGGCAGGAATCTTTCACTGGATAAAGAGTAAGGAACCAGGAGCCCAGTGCTGGCTTGGTGTTTGGGGATCGGCTGACTGGATACACTGCACTTCTGGCCGAGCAGAGCATTTACAGGGACACCAAAGTTACCAATGTGTTGGTTTGCTGATGTGGCTCCCTGGGCAGCGGCAGCTCCATTTGGACCTATAAATTTATTTCAACAGTAGGTTGGGAAATGCAGACCACAGTTAGTGCCAGTGGCCAGTGCCTGCAAGCTCACCCATCTCACTCAAGGTCACACTATTCCTGGGGCAGCCCATAGCCGATGACAGAACCTGGGGACTTTGCAGTGGGAAGCCCTGACTCACACTCTACCACTCTACTCACTTGAGAGTCTCTTCTAGAGTCCTGACAGGCCACCCCAAGCAGAAAGGGTCTGCACCAGCCAAAGGAGCTGGAACAATGACCCCAAGCCAGGATCACATGCGAACAGAGGCAGCAAGTGGGTGTGGGAAAGAAGCAGCATAAATGGACAATTGAACTAGAGACACTGCCATTCACAGAATTGATTACATGACACTAACAAGAAAGTGTACACAGTGACCCTGGCTGGAGAGGAGTTAGTCTTGTGAGTTCATGTAGGGTTTTCTTCAAGGACATTGTTAATGAATCACAAAGGGGGTAGGGAGCCCAGGCTGCTCACAGGGTCAGGGTCCTTGGGTCCTTCCTCGGCTCGCAGACCTTCCCATGCTAAGGCAGTTTCCTTCCACCTGCTAGAATGGCTTTTAATATGCCCAAACCTGTATGGGCTTTTTCTTAATCATCTAAAGAATTTTAAGAGAAGTACTTGTGATTGTTTCCAAAAATATTGGCAGAATTTAGAAAAACACTTTCAATACATTATTCTTTTAATAGTTTCAAATGAAACCACTTTCAAGTTCTTGCTTCTTTTTTCTTTCAAATAACTTTTTGAGATGGAACTAATGAATAATGATAACAGCAATTATGACAATGCTGACATAAAATCACAATGATAACATTTATTAATTATAATATATTAATATAATTATACTAATTAGTACAATGATACAGTAATGATAATTAACAAACATTTGCTAAACCTAACCTATTTTGAAAATAGTTGTCAAAGTGTCTGGGTTCTTTACTAATTCAGTGAATGAATAATACAGGCAATTAACCAGGTAATTGATCTGAAATGTCCAGATTAATTGAGGCAAAGAGAGTAGTTCTAAGCACTAATTAGGTATGTAATTGTCTTCAATCTCTGCTCCCTAATGCACTGATTCTTGGGTGATACATTTCTTTAAGTCCCACATTTTTCAGCCACTAAACAATACCCGTACTGCTAAATGCTAATACTAAATACTAAATGCTTCTAAACAATACTTTCCAAATCAAACACAGGCAGCCACAGCCCTGACTTCAGAACTGACGGAGCGGGGTTAGAACACACTCCTAGGGTGCAAGGGAAGGAGGCCTTCGATGGTGCTCTTCTCCATGCAGCACCACCCCTGGAACCTCCTTTTCTCCTCAGTGTCAGCTAAGGGATCTCCAGGCCCAGGAAATTGAGGATGCATGCTGAACACCCAAGGCAGAGAAGCAGAGGCCAGGGGATCACAGGCTTTACTGTTTCCTGGACTCTGCCACTGCCCACACGGACCCATGTGAAGAGCTGAAGCCAGTCCCACAGATGATGTAAGAGGAGGAGGTGAAGGTGGAGACGGGGAAGGAAAGGGGGAGGAAGAGAAGCAATGTTAGTTTCAAAGGTTCTTTCCAAATGGTTGTGAGGGCCTCTGGGAGTCTCATGCCCTTTCAGGGGGTTTCTGGAAGTGGCAGGTGAGGCCCTGCTTAGATGCAATGCTGCATTTATTAGTGACTTCGACAATGATTTTCTTGAGTTCCTGGTGAGGGAGGCAGAGAGAGGCAGGCAGGATGATCTTATAGGAGGTGGATTCATACCCATTTGGGCAGCTTCACCTAGAGCAGGCAGCTGGTGCCCTGCCTTCTGGAACGCCCGGTTCTGCATTATAATCGGAACCTGAATGATGGCTTAGAAGGCACTTTGTCAGTACAGCCTGACTATGTCCCAGGCTGGCTGCTGGTGCCCCAGCTCTGACTGGTCAGTCCATGAGAGCACAGGCCCGCTCAAGTTCAAAGCTCCCAACCCTGCTTGACCATTTCTTTTAATTTCTGGGTCTTTTGTCTCTGGACCCAAACCCTTGAGCTGAGAACCCTGATTTCACCCCATATCCCTGGTCCCTAGACACACTGTTCTTCCTTACCCATCTCGCGCCTGTTGATCTTCAGTTCTATGTGGTTTTGGTATATTTCATCCTCTGGCCGTGGCATATGCTGCTTTCTGCAGAGGACTCCATACTCCCCTCCCAGGCCTCCTTAACAGATCCCAAAATTCATCCTTTTGGTCAGTGCCTCATCTTGTCTGCTCAGGAAGGACAGTGAGGGACAAGCTAGGCAGGAGAGCAGAAGAGGTACGGATACCGTGCACACGTGCTCACACATGCACACGTGATCATTAGTTCATATCAATGAACTTAACATTACGATGTTCTTTATTTGCATAGAAAAAGTCAGTTATACAATGCAGAAAGTGGGAAAACTTTGTATACAAAAGACCTTCTGAAAAGACCTGGAGTTTCAATTGAGCACAGTTCAAGGGGCAGTTCGTGCTTATGTGCTACTTACCATATGCCAGGCACCATTCTAAGCACTTTATGTATGTTGATTCATATCATCTCACACTAAACATATGAGATAGGTAACTTTATTATAATCTTTACAGAGCTGTAGAAACTGAGGGCCAATTCATTAAAATAAAACTGTTCATGATCACTACTGATCTGGTAAATTAGAGCAGGGATTGGAGGGCAGGGCAATCTGGCCCTAAAGTTTTCTGGTTGAGAAAGTTTGCAAAAATGTATATGATTCTCAGATAAACTTGAATTTTAGATAAAAATTTAATGCTTTTTTAGTACATATGTGTCCTATGAAATATTTGAGATACAATCACACTAAAAAGAAAATGTTTTTCTGAAATTCAGTTTAACTGCGAGACCTGTTTTACCAGCAACTTTCCTAGTTGGGTATGTCAGAGATTATAATGGAGGAACAACTCTTTGTTGTATTGTAAACTGTACTGTGACCCTCAAAACTGCATAAATCCTATCTGGCTAATCACCTACAAGGCCAAAATAACACTATTAATGACTGAGATGGCCATTTTGCACTTAAAGCAGACCTGGCTAAAGAGTATGTCCAAACATGCATTTTAGGTTCAAGGCCTAAGTGGGGTCTAGAAATTAACTGCTCCCTCTAGGCTACATCTAGGACTTCTAAATCTCCTGCCCAGTAGCATGCAAGACAGATAGGGAAAATCTGCACCACATACCATGGTTCAAACTTGCACCCACTCCCAGTAAAGGTAAGCAGGAAAAGCAAGAGAGGGAGATGACTTTTCCTCTCCCTGTGGAGCAGCAAAGAAAAGGGAAGCAAAAGATGGTTATGTGACCAAATGAATGAATGAGCAGACAGCAAGTTCTGGTGAGAATTTTTCACACCAAAAGTAAATTTGGTGCTTGGGAACTGCCTTGGCTGGCCCCTGCCCAGTTAGAACTAAACACTCAGGAAAGAGGCGCTTCCTTCTCCTTCAGAGGCTGAGAGCAGCCTTTTAGGTGAGGACTGAATGCGTGGGGGTAAGAGGGCTACCTCCCCAGCTGAGATGACTGGAGGAACAGTGTCAAAATAAGAAAGAAGGCACACAGCTGTCCCTGTCCCCAGTCTCAGAGAGGAAGACTATGGAAAGGAAAAAGCCCCCTTCATGATATTCTACAACACCTGCCCTTGGAGGGCACACTTCCCTGAACAAACTGGGGTTTGTAAATCTCAGGATTTCCTGGAAAGAAAACGCAGCCATTTAAGATTAATAATTTGTTTGGCCAGGTCCTTTAAATGACTTGAGTTTAGTAATCACAGTCATCAAAGGTACACCAGGGTAAAGTAAAGCTAAACTATCAAGTAATAGTGAGATTCCTTCTGGAAATAAATTTAGAATAACAGATCCTAACAGAATGTACTTATTCCTTGAAGATCTTTAGTGGAAGATAAAATAGTAAGTAGATGCCAAGTTACCCTTAATCATTTCTCTAGACATTATGTATCTTGCACCAGAAACAAAACAGAAATTCTTACTGGACATCACAAAAAATGTGTTAGTAGACTTCTCATTGCCTTGTGTTCTTTCATAATTGTTTAGCAATTTATGCACACCATGTTGTAGAAAATCATAAATGAGAGTTTAATAATTTGGTTTGAAAATACATTTTTTCCTTCATAGTTCTCCACTTCTGTTCTCTCCAGAAATAGCAGATATTGTTGGACACAGAAATCTGTAGTTAAAATATTGTAGTCTATGTTCTCTGAGTATAATTTAATTTAATTAGGTATCAATAACCATAAGATATCTGGAAAATCCCCAAATATGTGAAAATTATATACTCTGCTTTGATATAAACTGTATCAAATAATTAGTCACATTCAAGAAAATTAGAAAATATTTTGAATCAAATATACAGCATATCAAAATTTGTGGGATGATTCTAAACATTTATAGAAGATATATGAACTTAAAAGCTTATATTAGGAAAGGAGAAGAATTAGCTTTAACTACATTTTTACTGTAAGACAATTTTAAAAAGTAAAAGCAAATTAAATCCAAAGTAGCAAAAAATAACTATCAGAAATCAATGAAATACAGAATAAAAAAGAAAACTTATGAAGTCAAAAGTTAATTCTTTGAAAATGAAAAAGTCAACACTCAAACTCATATGGAATTACAAGCACCACTGATTAGAAAAAACAGTGAATAAGCTAAACAAATTTGGAAGACTCATACTTCCAATTTCAAAATTTATTACAAAGCTGCAGTTATCAAAATTGTGGGGTAATGGCAGAATATAATCAAGAACCCAGAAATCTGAACATCTATGGCTGATTGATTTTTGACAAAGGCACTGAGACCATTCGATGAGGAAAGAACAGTCTCTTCCACAAATGGTGGTGGGGCAGCGGGGTAACTACATCCACGAGGAAGGAATTGGACGACCACTGCCTCACTGCATATAAACAATAACTCAAAACAGATCAATGTCAAACATGTAAGAGCAAAAACTCTAAAACTATTAGATGAAAACACAGGGGTTAATCTCCACGACCTCAGTTTTGGCAATAGATTCATAGATTTGACACCAAAAGCGTGAAGATGAAGCACTGATGCATGGTCCAGCACTGGTGGACCTTGTCTTAGACTGAAAGTCTGTGTCCTTCCAAATTCACCGTGGAAGCTGGAACCCTCAGTGAGCCTTTATTTGGAGAAGGGGCCACTAAGGAAGTAATTACGTTCAAATGAGGTCATTTCACCTTATGATGGGTGGGACCTTGTTCTGATAGGATTAGAGTCCTTAAAAGAAGAGGCACTAGTGAGCTCACCTCTGTCCCTCTCTGTCTCCATTAGCACACATCAGGGAGGTGATACGACGACACAGTGAGAAGGTGTCTTTCTGTGAGCCAGAAAGAGAATCTTCACCAGAAACTGACCGTACTAGCACTTTGATCTCGGACTTCCAGCTTCCAGAGCTGTGAGGAAGTAAATTTCTGTTATTTAAGCCATTTAGTTTGTGGTAATTTGTTATGAGAGCCTCAGCAGAGTAATACAAACCTTGAAAAAGCCTACTGAGTGACACAAGCCAGATACAAAAGGTTACATATTTTAGGTCCTCTTTTATATGAAATATCCAGAATAGGGAAATTCTTAGACAGAAAAAAATTGATGAATGGTTTCCAGGGATGGGGGGAGGGAGGAATGAGGTGCAATTATTTAGTGGGTATGCGATGGTCTTCAGGGACTTGACAAAGTTGTGAAACTAGAGAGAGCTGTGGCTGCACGACACTGTGAATGCACCGAATGCCACTGAATTCTGTACTTCACAATGGTTAGTATCTGCTATGTGAATTTCACCTCATTTAAACAGTTAATTCTTTGAAAAGAATAATACATTTGATAAACCCTCTGTGAGACTGAATGATAAAGAAAAGAATACATATTGTCAAAATAAAAGTGGGGATATCACCACATAAACTTGTAGATAGAAAATGGAAAGGGCCTATAAGAAAAATATTTTTACAATAACTTTGCTAACTTACATTAAAAGGATAAATTCATCAAAAAACATTAATTTTCAAGAAAGAAAAATATAAATACTGTATCTTGTAAGAAATTAAATTTTTAATAAAAAAATCTCATAAACTAAATTTCAGGCTCAGATTATTTCATTTGTAACTCTATCAAAGATTTAAGGAAGAAATAATACCAATCTCATGGAAACTCTGTCCATAAAATAGAGAGAAAGTGTTCTAACTCATCCTATGAGGCCAGCATAACTCGAATACCAAAAGTTGACAAATGTTTTATAAGAAAACAAAAATACAAATACCTCTCATGAACATAAAAGCAAAACTCCTCAAAAATTGGTGAACAGATTCCAGGAACACATAAAAAAGACCCTATATTATGAAGTGGGGCACCCAGAAATGCCATCACTCTAATCCAAGCTGCCATCTTTCCCCTGTTTCTTTAGTGACTTGACCACTAGCATCCCTGATTCTAATTTTGCTGCCTTACTTTCTGTTCTCTGTAAAGTGGCTGCAGTAACCCTTTAAAAATAGGCATCAGGCAAGTCCCACTTCGGCTAACACCCTTCAATGCATCCTATTGACTTGAACTAACATCCCCTGGACATGACCCACGGGCCCTCCGTGATTTGGCCTCCCTTCCTCTCTCTCCTCACTCCCACCTCTGCCTCCTTCCTCACCAGACCGTCCCTCAAACACCGAGCACAAGCCTCCTCAAGCTTTGCAGATGCTGTTCTTGCTTAGAACCCTCATCTAGCCCCTGCTCGTTACAGATTTAGTTTATGTTTATCTTCTGGGTTTCAGCTCAAATATTGCCTCCTCTGTAAATCCCTTGCTCAGTAAGCATCTGTCTTGATTTTTTGTTTATTTTCCTTTAAGGTACATGATCCAAGGTAAAATATTTTTTATATATTTGTTCACTTGCTCATAGACATTTCACATCAGCATATAAACTCAGTAAGCATAGCAACTGAGTTATTTTGGGTAACTTCCAGCCCTGCCATCCAGCCTAAAATAACACCAGGCACGTAAAAGGCACACGGTAAACTTTCGAGTAAGTGGATTTCAGTGATTCAGATGATCATAAGATCCCATGGGTAAGGTGGAAGTTGACTCGTGCTTTGAAGCACCAGCTTAATTTGAGTAGGTAGAGGAGACAGGGAAGGAAATAACCAGCCAGAGGAACAGCAGCAGCAGAGACCTGACATGAAAGTTGTCAGGATGGATTGGGGTGGGAGTCTGGAGGCTTCCCACTAGGGCAGGTGGTTTGTGTCAGAACACTTGGAGAAAAGGCAGCAGGAAGGTTTCAAGTAAAAGGTGGAAGTGTCTTGTCTGCACTGCTATTACAAGAGAAGCTCTATCCCCATTACAACAACCTCAAGCCTATCCACGCCCACAGCTGGGCAGGTGATTGCTGTTGGCCAATCACACTGATCTTCCCTCTGCTCCCAGAGATATGGGGATGTTACTGAAGCAGAGATTGTCAGAATCCTCCCTGAGATCTGATGCATGGTCACTGGAAGGGAATGCAGTCCCTCCTTATGAGAGATTGACAATCAGCAATAAGAAGGATGTAAGTATGTGCCCACACCTCTCTATCTACATCTATGCATGCAGTTTTGTAAATTGCCTTACACAGATGAGTGTGTGTCTGTGTATAAACTATATAGCTTGACTTAACATCATGTGCCTCCTTCCATGTCAGTACATACAAACCCTTGACTTAAAAGCTATATAGAGTTGTGGTCAGGGGGCTTCACAGCCCACATCCACCACTTACTAAGTTTGTGGCACTGAAAGTTATTCAACCTCTCTTATCCTCATTTTCTCCAACTCTAAAAGGAGACACAAGAGGAGCACCTACTTCACAAAATTATGTGAACTTTAAATTACATGATAAAAATGCTTAACACATAACAAATACCCCAATAATTTCTTATGTTTTATTGTTAAAGGTTTTCCCTTAGGGGTACGAAGTAATAGCTTACAAAGATTGCCTTTGCAACAATGTTTAGTGGATTGGGGATGACAACATTAAGAGGCTGTTGCTTTTCTGCAAGGGATAAAGGGTGAGGACCTGAGCCCAGGGGCTTGACTGAATTTGGCCACTAAGCTGAAAATTGTATCTGACTTCTGGATTCAGTCTCTATCCTCAGAACCCCACCCCTTGGTAAGGGTGTTGTGCTGTGTTCTAGGCACTGGAGATCTCACTCTCCAGGGTGACCATGCTGGAGAACAGTTGTCATCATAGCAGGACTGTCCAGAAACCAATGCGCAGCAGGAAGGGATGCAGACAGACATGATGAAATCACACTGTCAGATTCCATGGCTATTTCCTCACCTGGCCAGGAGGAACAGAAAGTGCTGGAAGGGGGCAAGTACTCAGACCAAGGGAGAAAGGAGATGGGCAAACAGCCTGTTCTACCTCTTGGATATGGAAACCTTCTGATGGAAAAAGAAGACTTTAAGAATTCTCAGAGATCTACACACAGGTTGAGTTACAGTGGAAGGTATTAGTTTTCCAGACAAGGATATGAGAGGAATAAAGGGCTAGAAGAAGGGTGGACTTAAGAACTTGTGGGGACCCTGAAGGACCCAGTCCCAGTGAGGATTTCCCATTCTGAGATCTACCAGGATTAGGGAGAAACTGCCCCTATGATCCTTCAAGGAGGTGTCCCTGCCTCCATGGGACCCATTAATTCCCAGCTGCAAGCAGAGGCTGAGCCCCTGTGTGAAGCAGGGCTGGATGTGCAGACTGGGGCTACAGCCAGACACAGTTCTTATTTATTGCCTCTGAATTGGCCAGAGCAGGAACATTTATCAAGCCTGGTCTCAACAACCTTGTTTGGATAATTGTAAGAATCAACCCAAGTGCAATCAGCATATCCATCTGGGGTGGCTCTTGGGGTAAGAGGTGAGTTATTTAATAATAAGTCAAGTGTCTCTTCCAGGGGCTCATTATGCAGGGACACAGAAGACCTTGCCCCTTCCTCTGAGTCTAAAGCCAGAGGCACGGGCCTGAGAAGGGTGCCCTCTCCCTCATGTGACACAGTCACCAGGCAGATACTGGAGGAATCATCTCTAGTGGGGTTCCCAAGACCCTGCACTGCAAAATTTCCTTTGCATACTCAGTTTGGTATTTCAATATTGTATTTGGAACCAGAGGCCTAAGTTCAAACACAAGTTACTTCATTTTTAGAATCAGACTGTCTGGGTTCAATTCTGGCTCTGCCCCATTTTACTAGGTGTGTGTTTTGAACTGTCAAAAACCAAACTCTGTGTACTGAATAAAGCAAAGCACAAAAATACATTTATTGCAAGACTTTTAACCTGCAAGCTGGGAAACTCAAGGCTGCAGAAGCAAAGAGTACCAAGTTGCTCAGACTAGGGGATTTGTATGGGGTGAATGCAGAAGTCATTTGGCTTTTTCAGCTGATTGGTTACCTAGTGGTCTTCTTTCTTATTAGGGTCAGAGTAGCTGAATCAGGGGAACAAAGAAGTCCTGAGATGACATGAATAGACTTGGCATTTGGGATTGGTTGGTATCTTTTGCTGATTTCTGAAAAAATCTGTTAATTCCTGAGAGATTAGGCTAAGTTTCCATTATGTGCCTGTGCTGACTGTTTCTGCTGGGTCCCTGACAAAGTGACTCCATTTTTGTTTGGTCCTACATTTCACCCATTCTGACCAAACCCCTATTGATGGGACCTGATCACCCCATATATTGTCAGGTATTCTTCTGCATGACTTTGCCATTTGATGGCTCACCAATTTTGTTTTTCTTTGCTATGCCATGGACACTTTTCAGGTAAACAGTTTGGGAACTGTAGCAACCAAAAGGCTACATTTGAGCACCTCCTTAGATTGGGTCAAAGTTAAAGGTCAGGGTAGGGGGCTTTTATCAAGGGTATGGATGTTAGATGTCATTTTGAAGCACTGGACAAGCACCAGTTTATCAGGTTTGTTGTTTTCACAAAG
Source organism: Manis pentadactyla (assembly GCF_030020395.1). Lineage (NCBI taxonomy): Eukaryota > Metazoa > Chordata > Mammalia > Pholidota > Manidae > Manis > Manis pentadactyla. The sequence goes on along the minus strand of NC_080031.1, from coordinate 21,470,018 downwards.
GTTGGGTAGACAATATCCAAATATGTTAAAAATCAAAACACATAGCTGACTCTGGTAAGAATTCTCAACCTTCCTTAGCTTCTGCCAGTTTCCTAGGATCCTATCTTCAAGCTCCTGAACTAGTGGGATCCAAAGTAGAATGAATAGATATCTTCTCAAAGAAGACATACATACGACCAACAGACACATGAAAAGATACTGAACATCATTTATCACACAGGAGATGCAAATGAAAACCATGTGATGTGATAGCACCTTGCACCTGTCAGAATGGCTAGTACTAAAAAGACAAGAAATAATAAATGTTGGCCGGAATGTGGAGGAAAGGGAACCCTTGTGCATTGTTGGTAGGAATGTAACTTGGTGCAGCCACTGTGGAGAACAATATGGAGGTCCCTCAGAAGACTACAAATAGAAATACCATATAATCCAGTAATTCCACTTCTGGGCATTTACTAGAAGAAAACTAAATCACTAATTCAATGAAACCCCTATATTCATTGCAGCATTATTTACAATAGCCAAGATATGGAAGCAACCAAAGTACCAACTGAAAAATGATGTATAAAGAAGATGTGGTACATATATACAATGGAATATTATTCGGCTATAAAAAAGGAAGACCTTTTTCCATTTACAACAACATGGATGGACCTAGAGGGTATTATGCTAAGTGAAATAAGTCAGAGAAAGACAAATGGCATATAATTTCACTTATATGTGGAATAAAAAAAAAACAGAAATAGACTCATAAATATAGAGAACAAACTGGCAGTGTGCCAAAGGGAAGGTGAAGGTGATAAAGAGGGACAAACTTCCAATTATAAAATAAATGAATCAAGGGGATAAAAAATAAAGCATAAACAATATAGTCAGCAATATTATAGTAACTTTGGTGACAGATGGCAAGTACACTTACTGTGGTGCACATTTTGTAATGTATATAAATGTTAATCACTATGTCATACACTGGAAACTAATATATATGAATATAGTATTGTATATCAACTATAATTCAATTAAAAAAATAAAGGAGAGAGTGTAGCACTGATATCTACCAAATTTTGCAAAGGTTTCCATTAATTTTCATTTCAGTCCCCCTGGGCTGTTTATAGAAATAACCAGTAGCAGTTTTCTAGAGAATCCCTCAGACTATTGTCAACCTTGGAAGGGTCCTACAGGGCCCTTCCTTCAAAGGTAGTATGGGATGTCTGTAAGACCACTGATTTGGCAGACTTTAGTCTGTGGTTTTACAGTCTCTTCAGAATGGAAAGAGAATTCAGACAGAGGATTAGTAGACTGTGAGCACTCAGGTAAAAGACCATAAAGGGGACTGGTAAGGGTTACATCACTCTTACAATTTTAAAGTACCTCTTGTATCTTTAATGTTCATTAGCCTTTTTCTTTAGCTTTCATTGAATATTTCAATGAAGCTATTTTGGAATTTTGAAGCCTTTGGAAGCTTCTGCATGCCATTTAAAGTGGATATCCTGTTCTGTTTGCTTAATTTGGGAACACTTGCTTTCAAATGCACTTTTTTTTTTTTGTAGATAATTGTTTTTTATTGAAGGGTAGTTGACACACAGTATTACATTACATTAGTTTCAGGTGTACAAAATAGTGATTCAACATTTATATACATGACAATTCTAGGTACCAGCTATCACCATACCAAGCTGTTACAATATCTTAACTATATTCATTACATCCCGGTTACTTATTATTTTACCATTGGAAGTGTGTACTTTTTGTTTTGTTTTGTTTTGTTTTGTTTTGTTTTGTGAGGGCATCTCTCATATTTATCGATCAAATGGTTGCTAACAACAATAAAACTCTGTATAGGGGAGTCAATGCTCAATGCACAATCCCTAATCCAATCCAAGCCTAATTTTTGTCAGTCTCCAATCTTCTGAGGCATAACAAACAAGTTCTTACATGGAGAACAAATTCTTACATAGTGAATAAGTTCTTACATGGTGAACAGTACAAGGGCAGCCATCACAGAAACCTTCGGTTTTGCTCATGCATTATGAACTATAAACAGTCAGTTCAAATATGAATAGTCATTTGATTTTTATACTTGATTTATATGTGGATACCACATTTCTCTCTTTATTATTATTATTTTTAATAAAATGCTGAAGTGGTAGGTGGATAAAATATAAAGGTAGAAAACATAGTTTAGTGTTGGAAGAGAGCAAATGTAGATGATCAGGTGTGTGCCTGTAGACTAAGTGTTAATCCAAGCTAGACAAGGGCAATAAAACATCCACGTATACAGAAGATTTCTCTCAGAAAGGGGGGGTGTGGTTCTAAGCCTCACCTCTGTTGATCCCCAATTTCTCACCTGATGACCCCCCTGCGACTGTGCCTGTCTTAGGTTGTTCCTCCCTTGAGGAATCTTACCGTCTCTGGCTAACCAGTCATCTTCCAGGGCCATACAGGGAAATGTAAAGTTGGTAAGTGAGAGAGAAGCCTTATTGTTTGAAATGGTTAGCTTTTTACTTCTTTGCATATTTATACCCTGTAGCTTCTATGCCCAGCATTTGTCTTGAGGTATCTTTACCACTTGGAAGAATTATGATACTCGGTAAATTTGATATGAGGCACGAATTCTATTTAAGGGTTGTAATTAGGAAGGAAGAAGAAAAGCTATAGAAGTAGCAGGCGGAAGAAAATATGGGAAGATTGATTATTTCTTTGACATATCTTCTTGTAGAGTAACTTCAGCATGGATAGGTTTTAAGCTACTACTTAAATTGCGCACACACATTAACATAATAGGAGTATAGTTACATAACCAAAGCATACCTGTAATTATCAGCCATCTCCAGTGAAACCAAGAAAACCAGTTAGGAACCTTAGGCATTTGTGAAAACTTATCTATGATATGGTGGATATTGTCCAACTGAACTTGAACAGTCTGAGAGAAATCAGACAAATTAAAACAACCCATTCCTGGGGGATGTTCACATCCCTTATGTTCTTTTAACAGTAAATAGTCTGTAGTTGTAAGATTTTGGAGCGCTACAATTTGCACTTCTCCTAATTCTTGATGAGTTCCAACAGTATAGATCCAGTCAAATTTGTTGTTTTACTGTATGCACAGGCCAGCTTAGATATCTCCTTCCTCATTCCCATGGCAAGTCCAGGAACTGGTGGGATGAGTGCATCTACAGCTGTAGCAGTGCATGGATCTTTGTTGGGGTTTTTTGATGATCATCTTCTGGCATGAGACTTCCAGAGAGTGCTGATGTTGGAAGTTCTCTTTCATATCGTATCTTAGATCATTTTCGGGGTAGCCCAATTAGGCTTTGATCCTCTGTATAAACACAAACAGACATTTTGGGCACTTTTATATGCCCTTTATACTCTTGTGTAGAACTCATTGGAGGTTACCACACAGGAAATGCCCTTTTTTTTTTCTTTTTGGTATCACTAATCTACACTTACATGATGAACATCATGCTTACTAGGCTCTCCCCCATACCAGGTCCCCCCTATAAACCCCTTTACAGTCACTGTCCATCAGCATAGCAAAATGTTGTAGAATCACTACTTGCCTTCTCTGTGTTATACAGCCCTCCCTTTTCTCCTACCCCCCATGCATGCTAATCTTAATACCCCCCTACTTCTTCCCCCCCTTATCCCTCGCTACCCACCCATCCTCCCCAGTCCCTTTCCCTTTGGTACCTGTTAGTCCATTCTTGAGTTCTGTGATTCTGCTGCTGTTTTGTTCCTTCAGTTTTTCCTTTGTTCTTATATTCCACAGATGAGTGAGATCATTTGGTATTTCTCTTTCTCCACTTGACTTGTTTCACTGAGCATAATACCCTCCAGCTCCATCCATGTTGCTGCAAATGGTTGGATTTTCCCTTTTCTTATGGCTGAGTAGTATTCCATCGTGTATATGTACCACATCTTCTTTATCCATTCATCTATCGATGGATATTTAGGTTGCTTCCAATTCTTGGCTATTGTAAATAGTGCTGCGATAAACATAGGGATGCACTGATCTTTCTCATACTTGATTGCTGCATTCTTAGGGTAAATTCCTAGGAGTGCAATTCCTGTGTCAAATGGTAGGTCTGTTTTGAGCATTTTGATGTACCTCCATACTGCTTTCCACAATGGTTGAACTAACTTACATTCCCACCAGCAGTGTAGGAGGGTTCCCCTTTCTCCACAGCCTTGCCAACATTTGTTGTTCTCTGTCTTTTGGATGGCAGCCATCCTTACTGGTGTGAGGTGATACCTCATTGTAGTTTTAATTTGCATTTCTCTGATAATTAGCAATGTGGAGCATCTTTTCATGTGTCTGTTGGCCATCTGTATTTCTTTTTTGGAGAACTGTCTGTTCAGTTCCTCTGCCCATTTTTTAATTGGGTTATTTGTTTTTTGTTTGTTGAGGCATGTGAGCTCTTTATATATTCTGGACATCAAGCCTTTATCAGATGTGTCATTTTCAAATATATTCTCCCATACTGTAGGGTTCCTTTTTGTTCTATTGATGGTGTCTTTTGCTGTACAGAAGCTTTTCAGCTTAATATAGTCCCACTTATTCATTTTTGCTGTTGTTTTCCTTGCCCGGGGAGATATGTTCAAGAAGCGGTCACTCATATTCATGTCTAAGAGGTTTTTGCCAATGTTTTTTTCCAAGAGTTTAATGGTTTCATGACCTACATTCAGGTCTTTGATCCATTTTGAGTTTACTTTTGTATATGGGGTTAGACAATGGTCCAGTTTCATTCTCCTACATGTAGCTGTCCAGTTTTGCCAGCACCATCTGTTGAAGAGAACGTCATTTCCCCATTGTATGTCCATGGCTCCTTTATCAAATATTAATTGACCATATATGTCTGGGTTAATGTCTGGATTCTCTAGTCTGTTCCATTGGTCTGTGGCTCTGCTCTTGTGCCAGTACCAAATTGTCTTGATTACTATGGCTTTATACTAGAGCTTGAAGTTGGGGAGTGAGATTCCCCCTACTTTATTCTTCTTTCTCAGGATTGCTTTGGCTATTCGGGGTCTTTGGTGTTTCCATATGAATTTTTGAATTATTTGTTCCAGTTCATTGAAGAATGTTGCTGGTAGTTTCATAGGGATTGCATCAAATCTGTATATTGCTTTGGGCAGGATGGCCATTTTGACGATATTAATTCTTCCTAGCCACGAGCATGGGATGAGTTTCCATCTGTTAGTGTCCCCTTTAATTTCTCTTAAGAGGGACTTATAGTTTTCAGAGTATAAGTCTTTCACTTCCTTGGTTAGGTTTATTCCTAGGTATTTTATTTTTTTTGATGCAATTGTGAATGGAGTTGTTTTCCTGATTTCTCTTTCTGTTGGTTCATTGTTAGTGTATAGGAAAGCCACAGATTTCTGTGTGTTGATTTCGTATCCTGCAACTTTGCTGTATTCCAATATCAGTTCTAGTAGTTTTGGGGTGAAGTCTTCAGGGTTTTTTATGTACAGTATCATGTTATCTGCAAACAGTGACAGTTTAACTTCTTCTTTACTAATCTGGATTCCTTGTATTTCTTTGTTTTGTCTGATTGCCGTGGCTAGGACCTCCAGTACTATGTTAAATAACAGTGGAGAGAGTGGGCATCCCTGTCTAGTTCCCGATCTCAGAGGAAATGCTTTCAGCTTCTCGCTGTTCAATATAATGTTGGCTGTGGGTTTATCATAGATGGCCTTTATTATGTTGAGGTACTTGCCCTCTATTCCCATTTTGCTGAGAGTTTTTATCATGAATGGATGTTGAACTTTGTCAAATGCTTTTTCAGCATCTATGGAGATGATCATGTGGTTTTTGTCTTTCTTTTTGTTGATGTGGTGGATGATGTTGATGGACTTTCGAATGTTGTACCATCCTTGCATCCCTGGGATGAATCCCACTTGGTCATGGTGTATGATCCTTTTGATGTATTTTTGAATTCGGTTTGCTAATATTTTGTTGAGTATTTTTGCATCTACGTTCATCAGGGTTATTGGTCTGTAGTTTTCTTTTTTGGTGGGGTCTTTGCCTGGTTTTAGTACTAGGGTGATGTTAGCTTCATAGAATGAGTTTGGGAGTATCCCCTCCTCCTCTATTTTTTGGAAAACTCTAAGGAGAATGGGTATTATGTCTTCCCTGTATGTCGGATAAAATTCCGAGGTAAATCCGTCTGCCCCGGGGGTTTTGTTCTTTGGTAGTTTTCTGATTACCACTTCGATTTCGTTGCTGTTAATTAGTCTGTTTAGATTTTCTGTTTCTTTCTGGGTCAATCGTGGTAGGTTGTGTTTTTCTAGGAAGTTGTCCATTTCTCGTAGGTTTCCCACCTTGTTAGCATATAGGTTTTCATAGTATTCTCTAATAATTCTTTTTATTTCTGTGGGGTCCGTCGTGATTTTTCCTTTCTCGTTTCTGATACTGTTGATTTGTGTTGACTCTGTTTTCTTCTTAATAAGTCTGGCTAGAGGCTTATCTATTTTGTTTATTTTCTCAAAAAACCAGCTCTTGGTTTCATTGATTTTTGCTATTGTTTTATTCTTCTCAATTTTATTTATTTCTTCTCTGATCTTTATTATGTCCCTCCTTCTGCTGACCTTAGGCCTCATTTGTTCTTCTTTTTCCAATTTTGATAATTGTGACATTAGACCTTTCATTTGGGATTGTTCTTCCTTTTTTAAATATGCTTGGATTGCTATATACTTTCCTCTTAAGACTGCTTTTGCTGCATCCCACAGAAGTTGGGGCTTAGTGTTGTTGTTGTCATTTGTTTCCATATATTGCTGGATCTCCATTTTGATTTGGTCATTGATCCATTGATTATTTAGGAGCGTGTTGTTAAGCCTCATGTGTTGGTAAGCCTCTTTGCTTTCTTTGTACAGTTTATTTCTAGTTTTATGCCTTTGTGGTCTGAAAAGTTGGTTGGTAGGATTTCAATCTTTTGGAATTTTCTGAGGCTCTTTTTGTGGCCTAGTATGTGGTCTATTCTGGAGAATGTTCCAAGTGCACTTGAGAAGAATGTGTATCCTGTTGCTTTTGGATGTAGAGTTCTATAGATGTCTATTAGGTCCATCTGCTCTACTGTGTTGTTCAGTGCTTCCGTGTCCTTACTTATTTTCTGCCCAGTGGATCTATCCTTTGGGGTGAGTGGTGTGTTGAAGTCTCCTAGAATGAATGCATTGCAGTCTACTTCCCCCTTTAGTTCTGTTAGTATTTGTTTCACATATGCTGGTGCTCCTGTGTTGGGTGCATATATATTTAGAATGGTTATATCCCCTTGTTGGACTGAGCCCTTTATCATTATGTAGTGTCCTTCTTTATCTCTTGTTACTTTCTTTGTTTTGAAGTCTATTTTGTCTGATATTAGTACTGCAACCCCTGCTTTCTTCTCGCTGTTGTTTGCCTGAAATATGTTTTTCCATCCCTTGACTTTTAGTCTGTACATGTCTTTGGGTTTGAGGTGAGTTTCTTGTAAGCAGCATATAGATGGGTCTTGCTTTTTTATCCATTCTGTTACTCTATGTCTTTTGATTGGAGCATTCATCCCATTAACATTTAGGGTGACTATTGAAAGATATGTACTTATTGCCATTGCAGGCTTTAAATTCGTGGTTACCAAAGGTTCAAGGTTAGCCTCTTTAGTATCTTACTGCCTAACTTAGCTCGCTTATTGAGCTGTTATATACACTGTCTGGAGATTCTTTTCTTCTCTCCCTTCTTATTCCTCCTCCTCGATTCTTCATATGTTGGGTGTTTTGTGCTGTGCTCTTTCTAGGAGTGCTCCCATCTAGAGCAGTCCCTGTAAGATGTTCTGTAGAGGTGGTTTGTGGGAATCAAATTCCCTCAGCTTTTGTTTGTCTGGGAATTGTTTAATCCCACCGTCATATTTGAATGGTAGTCGTGCTGGATACAGTATCCTTGGTTCAAGGCCCTTCTGTTTCATTGCATTAAATATATCATGCCATTCTCTTCTGGCCTGTAGGGTTTCTGTCAAGAAGTCTGATGTTAGCCTGATGGGTTTTCCTTTATAGGTGACCTTTTTCTCTCTAGCTGCCTTTAAAACTCTTTCCTTGTCCTTGATCTTCGCCATTTTAATTATTATGTGTCTTGGTGTTGTCCTCCTTGGATCCTTTCTGTTGGGGGTTCTGTGTATTTCCGTGGTCTGTTCGGTTATTTCCTCCCCTAGTGTGGGGAAGTTTTCAGCAATTATTTCTTCTAAGATACTTTCCATCTCTTTTCCTCTCTCTTCTTGTTCTGGAACCCCTATAATACGGATATTGTTCCTTTTGGATTGGTCACACAGTTCTCTTAACATTGTTTCATTCCTGGAGATCCTTTTGTCTCTCTCTATGTCAGCTTCTATGCGGTCCTGTTCTCTGGTTTCAATTCCATCAATGGCCTCTTGCATCCTATCCATTCTGCTTATAAACCCTTCCAGAGTTTGTTTCATTTCTGCAATCTCCTTTCTGGCATCTGTGATCTCCCTCTGGACTTCATCCCATTTCTCTTGCGTATTTCTCTGCATCTCTGTCAGCATTTTTATGATTCTTATTTTGAATTCTTTGTCAGGAAGACTGGTTAGGTCTGTCTCCTTCTCTGGTGTTGTCTCTGTGATCTTTGTCTGCTTGTAGCTTTGCCTTTTCATGGTGATAGGAATAGTTTGCAGAGCTGGGACGAGTGATGGCTGGAAGAACTTCCTTTCTTGTTGGTTTGTGGCCCTCCTCTCCTGGGAGAACAGCGACCTCTAGTGGCTTGTGCTGCGCAGCTGCACGCATACAGGGCTTCTGCTTCCTGCCCGGCTGCTATGGAGTTAATCTCCGCTGTTGCTGTGGGCGTGGCCTGGCTCGGGCAGCTGCTCCAAAGTGGTGGAGTCGCGTTGGAGGGGGAGCGGCCTGGAGGCTATTTATCTCCGTAAGGGGCCTCCCTGCTCCCTGCAGCCCAGGGGTTAGGGTGCCCAGAGATCCCCAGATTCCCTACCTCTGGATTAAGTGTCCCGCCCTGCCCCTTTAAGACTTCCAAAACCACCCGCCGAAACAAAACAACGACCACACACAAAAAAAATTTTTTTAATTAAAAAAAAAAAAAAAAATGGCCGCTTGTTTTTCTTTATTCTCCGACACCAGCCTCAGGCATCTGCTCACCAGTCTTGCTGCCCTGTTTCCCTAGTATTGGGTTCCCTATCCCTTTAAGACTTCTAAAAAGCGCTCGCCAAAACAAAACAGCAAAAAAAAAAAAAAAAAAGTGTTGCTCGCTTTTCTGGTGTCCTCCAGCGCCAGGCCACTGGTGCCCGCTCACTGTTCTTGCTGCCCCGTTTCCCTAGTCTTGGGGGCCCTATCCCTTTAAGACTTCCAAAAAGCGCTCACCAAAACAAAACAGCAAAAAAAAAAAAATGAATTGGTCTCGCTTTTCTTATGTCCTCCGGTGCCCACTCACTGTTATTGCTGCCCTGTTTTCCTAGTATCCAGGGCCCTGCACTCTGGCTCGGATGGCTGGGGCTGGGTGTTCGGCAGTCCTGGGCTCCGTCTCCCTCCCGCTCTGCCTGTTCTTCTCCCGCCGTGAGTTGGGGGGAGGGGCGCTCGGCTCCCGCGGGGCCGGGGCTTGTATCTTACCCCCTTCGCGAGGCTCTGGGTTCTCTCAGGTGCGGATGTGGTCTGGATATTGTCCTGTGTCCTCTGGTCTTTATTCTAGGAAGGGTTGTCTTTGTTATATTTTCATAGATATATGTGGTTTTGGGAGGAGATTTCCTCTGCTCTACTCAAGCCGCCATCTTCCTCAAATGCACTTCTTAAATAACAATCTTGTCTAATTGGAACACTCCTCATAATGAGCAATAATCTTAATTGTAGGTTGTCTTTGTAAGATTTTACCATTTTTGGAGAAATCTACAGCTTCCAAGACCATAGTTATTAGCTATGAAACAAGCAGTTGTACCAAAAGGTGGTGTGCTCAGTCTTTGAAATTTGAGGATCCCACTTCTTTAAGCCTTGGGTCACTCAGATCCAAATTAACACTTAAGAGTGATGTGCCACTGGGTTGGGGATTGTGTGGTATTTTACAATGTACTTCATTACACAGGAATTTTCTTGAGGTTTGTGGGTGACCCTGTGTCAGTCTAAACTGTGACCATCTGATCCTTACGTGTGTGTCTTAAGAGTTAGAAGGTGAGCACTCTAACAGCTTTTAAGTGCTCAACCTGTGCCTACCAATTTTGCAGCTTTGTCTTCCAAAATTCCCATTAATAATGAATCTATTATTCCTTCATTTCATGTATACATTAAAGGAAACCAAAACTAACAGAGGAAATGGATCTTTGGACACCAGCAGTAACCAAAGAGAGAGTATTGAAGACTCACCAAGAGAAGCCTTTAGGTGTGCACCACCAGCAGTTCCCAAGGTAGTTTTTAAGTTTTGGATCCTTTTGATTCCAATTTACTGCACAGAAAAGTTCATTTACCAAGATCAACAGATCCAAAAATAGCCATTTTTTTGTTTTCTAAAAATGTTTTTTGTTAGATTGTGCCATCTAGACAAAAGGAGATATGAACAAGTTTCAGAAGCAACTGCAGCCTCTTTAAATTGGACATACCCATGATAATAGAATGCACTAGGCAAACACAAACTCGCCATAAACTATGAGGCCTACCAGTGCGAGGAACTGGCAACCATAAGGTGAGAGCGCTTACCCCTGGCAACTCCTACCTGCTTTGGAGATGGTGAGCCTAACGGGCTGGCTGGGTACCAGAGCTGTAGGGATATCCAGCAGGAAGTCAGCATGCAGGATTCTTGGGGTCCCACCTCTGGTCCAAACCTTGATTTCTGAATAAACAAAGCAGAACTGTAAGTTTATTGCAAGGCTGTCAAACACAGTTGGGAAACTCAAGGCTGTGGGAACAAAGAGTTCCAAGTGGCTCACAGACTAAGGAATTTTTATAGAATAAATGTAAAATTACTTGCTTTTTCAGCTTATTGATTGTCGAGTGATTTTCTTTCTTATTTGGATCAGGGTAGCTGAGTCAGGGGAATAATGAAGTCCAGAGATGGCTTGAAAAGGCTTGGTTGGCACTGGGAACTGGCTGGTGATCTCCGCTGATTTCTGAGAAGAGCTGTAAATTCCTGAAAATTTATATTAAGTTTCCATTTTGTTCCTAATATAAGTGACTCTATTTTAGTTTGGTTCTACAGAATCAATTACTCTTTCTTTTGCTTCAGTTTCTTAATCTCTACAATTAAGGCAATTATAGCACCTACCTCATAGGGTTGGTGGGAGGGTAAAAGTAGAGATCTATCTGTGAATATATATATAAAGGAAATATACAAAAAGTACAGCATAGACAATACAGTCAATAATATTATAATGGTAGTAGATGGTAACTACACTTATCATGGTGAGCATTCTGTACTATATATAATTGTTCAATCACTATATTGTACACCTAGTGTATACTGTCATATATATATGTGAAGATAATCATACATAGATATACATATATATATATGTAAAGTGCTTACACAGTGCCCTGCACATAAAATAATCAATAAATTATAAATATTATTATTCCTATGCCATAGACACTTGAGATAAGAAGAATAAAAACTAAGCTGACATTTCTTCACCTTTCCTCACTTTTAAGAGCCTGTTATTTCATACCTTTGTGAAAGATAGGAAATAAGTGTTGTATTATCACTATTATTTTATTTCTTGGCTAAATATAATACATCACATTTAGTGTCCTGGCATCCAAAATGCAAGGGAAATGTCCTTCTGCCAAGGTAGCAATGTCCTGGTGACCTTGAGAATTAGATTCTGGGTTTCTCAAAACCACTTAAGAGAATGTTTCCTCTGATTGATCCCATATTGGGGCTTAAGTCACTATTTGGTCACAGGAGACACAAGATCTCCAAAATATCAGATCTGCTATTCTCAGAGGAATTTCAAGCTGAGAATATCTTATCCTTTGATAATTTGAAGTTTGCTTTCAATCAATAAAAAGTCATAAAGTTCAAATCAACTCAGCAAATTAGTTGGTAATACATGATTTAAAAACTAATGTTCAAGAAATAGTTTCCTTTTAACCTTGCAAGAATTTCAAAGCAATCTAACATCAATGGGAAAGTTATATTTGTAAAATGAGACAGGCTGAATACATCTACATTTTATTAATTGAGAGTGTTTCCTGAAGTTATCATGAAACTTATTAACTGCAATAAACACAGAGCACAAATGAAGCTGTGTAGGAAAGGCAGAGCCTGGAGGGAACGATTGCATCTGTCTGTGGAGAGACATTTGCCTCCCTCCACTCCACACACACATGTACACACATGCACATAGACATGCACATGCATGGACACACACACAAACACGCACACACACACAGTGCTGACCCCTTGAAGTTCTCTCTACTCTCCATTTAGATGTTCCTGTACTCTGTCCTCTCCTTGCTGTTGTGACTGACAGCTGGTGTCTCCTCCCATCCACAGAAGATGCTCACATCTCTTCACGTTCTCTAACACTGCCATCCTCCTTAGAGACCTCACTACCTGCTTGCTTTTCCTACCCAAGCCTCTCAAGCTCTAACCTTCCTACCTCTAGTGACCTTCTTCCTCTCTATGGCAAACACCACCCACCAACTTGCAGTCTTACCCTGGAACTTATCATCTTCAAGAGCCATATGAAAATTAATTCAAATAGCCCACTTTGTCTTCAGCCTCTTACCCTATCAGCAAACCTGCTCAACTACACTGACTGGGTCCACTCTTCAACCTCACAAGATCTCTATCCCACTACTAAAATCCATCCACGACCTCTTACATGCTTCTCATATTTCTTCTTAAATCTGTGGGACGTTATCATAATTACATCCTTAAATATAAGTTCTTTCACTTCTGAAGATATTTTCCTCAACTCCAACCCTGGAAAACCCAGTCATCTACTTTGTTCCTGTCTAACACAGTTGTGAGAGAGCCTTGCTGATGAAGAGTAACACTATAGGTTGACCCATGTCACATTAATTCCTGTCTCAGTGTGGGCAGGAAAACTACCACGTTTCTCAAGATAAACTCACTCAACCACTCCCCTTGCCCACCTTTTATACATTTTGCATTTTTCTCAGATTCTGAGAATGCCCCTTCTCCCAGAGTTACACTATTGCCTCTCTTTCTACCCTATTTAGAAAATAGAACACGTCAGAGACTGAAATTCCCTCAAAGCTCACTACCCCACAAAAAAAAATACAAGTTTTTTTTTTTGCATTTCATTTGTTATCTTCTTCCTCCTAAAAGACAGAGGAAAGAACTTTGCTTCTTTATAAAAAAAATATCTAATGTTTATGAAGATTTTTCTATGCATCAGCCATTACACACCTACTATCTAATATAATCATCACAACAAACCTATGAGAAAGGGATTGTTATTATTCCCCTTTTTTTCCAGATGAGGCAAATGAGGCACAAGAGGCTAAATTTCCTCAAGATTATACAAATATTAAATAGCAGAGATAGGGTTGGCACCCAAGCCCATACTGTTAACATCAGACTATATTATCAGTCCCTACCCTCCTCATCCTACTCCACCTTTCCAAGAACTTCACTTCTCCAGCAATCCTCACTCTTCTCACTTCTCATTGGATAGTTCCCATCTGTGATCAAATGTGATCAAGCAGCTTTCATCTAAAAGCAAACAAATCCCTTATACAGCAGAATAAAAATCCCTTGACCCCTATTCTGTAACTGAGTTATTCTATTTAACCTACCAAACTGCTTCATGAACTTCACCACAATTCTAAACCCTCATTAAAATATTAGACAATACATTTAAAAAATACAAGATGATAAAAACAAAGAACACACAGCTGTAAGCAATGTGATATTTTAACAGATTTCTGTTACGACAGAAAATACTTGGAGGCATGTTCATGGATAGCAATGTGGAGAAGTCACAACGTAGAGTAAACACAGAGAGAAATGGGACAGGAGAGGCGAGCCAGACAGACAGAGCTCTGGGGGGGCCGCAGGAATGGAGTCAACAGGAATGGCAGCCGATGGGCTCCAAGGAGAAGTAGAGGGAATATGCGAAGTTATGCAAACTGAACAGGTGACCTCCACCACTTACCCTTCCTCATGTAGGCGGCATATGTTTCAGTACTAGGCAGAAGTGTCAGGAGGTTATTTTCTAAGTAATTGTACCAAGCATGTGAATAAAATTACAGCAGCTAATTGTCACTCTGGAACTTAAACTTCTAGATCCAGTCCTGCTGACTTTTTCTCAATTCCTGCCTCAGAGCCTTAGATCATATTATTTCCTCTGCTTGGAAACTTCCCTCCATTTCTTCCTAACTTCTCACTTCCTTCTGAAGTCATCCTTCAAAGATCAACTTAAAGTTCTTTTCCTAGAGACTTTTCTTTGCATTATTTCTCTGACCACTGCAGTTTATTGTCTTTGCAGTACTTATCACAACATGTAACCAATTTTCTGATGAAGTTGCTTACTGACCATCTCCTCCATTGGACAGAAGCCCCCAAGCAAACATGTCCGTTCCTGTCTTATTTCTCCACTGTGATCCTCGGACCTGGGATGGCGCCTGAGCACATAAGTAAAGGTAAGATTAGGAGAGGGAAGATGGAGAGAGTATTTGTTAAAGGGAGAAGAGGGAGAAGAGAGAGAGAGAGACTCCTTTTTATGCAAACTGATTCCCACAGACTATTGATCTTGCCTGATCAGTGATATTGATTATGTACCATCAGATTAACACCCCTTCTCTTGGGAAAGTGCAAGATTGAGGAAAGAGAGGTTTACTCCACATGCATGCATGTTAGTACCAAAGAAATCAGTTGGAATGTGATGAAGACATAGAGAAACTTGGTTTTATCACAGGGTATGTGAAGAGTGTGCAGAGGAGCCGGGGTGCTGCCACCCAGACACCCAGGTGAGCAGGGACAAAGTTCAGTAAGGTAAGATATTTGAATTTGAACAAGGGATCAAGATAAAAGCCAAGCTAACAATGCTAATTTGATCAATGGGTTAGCCGGTGTTAATTTTCATTCAAGCCTGTTCTACAAAAAAATAAAATCAAGAACTAAGTTATGCACAGTTGCTAGCTCATGGCCTAAACAAATTTCTTAAATGCCCTGATGGGAAAAGCAATGATCCTAAAAGTCAGGATGGAAACACCAAGAGGTGATGATGTGCTTGCAGTGGTCCCTCAAAGGGCCTGAGGCAGAGGGTCAGGCGGCTCTTTACTTTGTCTGCTTATCAGCACTACAACTGTGCGTCACCCTTAGAATGTGCATCATTCTAAGACAGCTCAGTTTCTTAGAATATGCTGTTTTCCTCTACTTTCTCCAGTAGAGGAACATAGTTGCATTGGGCCTCATGACTCATTTTGGCCTAAGGGCATCAAGGCCGAGGCAGCCGGAAGGTGGTGAGCCCTCTCCAGGCTTTCCCTTCTGTGGGTGACTGCAGAATCCACAACTGAGAAGAGTAGGCCACACGTTGAAATAGCCTGGATCCCTGAGTAATGTCAAGGAGAAGGAAGGAGCTCCCCAGGAGGAGAGAAAAACTTCCTAACCACATCACAGTTTCTTTGAGTGGAAAATACACCATGTCTGTGTTCATCTACTGGCACCATGGTTGCCTGTGGTGGTGATTATCTTGGTTCGTGTATCCCCCTAAGAAATGTTCTGGAATAGTTCCCACTGCTTCAACCTCAAGCTGATAGTCACTGTTATACCTTCTTTCTGATGATGGTCAGAAAAGTTAGAACTCAACACGATGTGAAGAAGCAAGACCTTCCTCTGTTTTATATGGCAACAAAGGCAGAGGATGCCTTTCCACGCTGGGCTAGAAGGCTGTTCCTAGGATCTCGAGCTGCCTACCGGTGGCTCTGCAGACAAGATGGGATGTTTATAAGAAGATGAGGCTCCAGTCTTAGGCTCATAGGAGCTGTTTCACATCACTCCATTCATTCACAGGGATGGTGGTGGAGCACTTGGGTGAGACCCAGAGATAACCTTGGTCTCGCCATGATCTTTCTCTAGTTTGGGTGTGATGGGGCTATATCCAATGGGAAGAGAAGAGGAAGGTCCCTGGATATGGTACATGAAAATGAAAATGAATGAAGTGTGAAGACCATGTCTTCACTTCCTCTCTTCCCTGGAAGTTCATAATTTCTCATCCAGGTTATCATTCCTGTATTTAAAGTATTTCAGTGACTGCCCAGGGCTTCCAAGGCAAATCCCAAACTCCTCATGCTGCAGACCACCACCACCACCTGGTCCAGCCATTGCTTACACCGAATGCCTCTTCTCTTGGGGTTCTCCTAGAATACTTTCTGTGCATAAGAACTGTTCCCCAGCCAGAAGATAAGTTCCAGCAGAGCAGGGATAGCATCTATCTTGTGTCTTATGCCATACAGAGTGCATTGTTGGTAAGTACTTGTTGAGTGAAGGGCTCAGACCATCACTTCCCAAACATTACATGCGGCTGCAATGTCCTCCCTGCTCTTCCTCAGGGCAGTGCTTGCCCATGGACACCCCTTACACCTGTGCACCATTGCTGATCTGTCCTCACTCATGCTCCATATGCTGCTCTGCCAGTAAAGCCTATGAAGCAGCTTCATATGTACCCGCAGTGCCACGAAACTGTGCCTGGCACAGACAGGTAACAGATGCTCAATAAGTAACTTTTGGGTAATTAGATATGAATAGGCTGCCAGTGACCCATTCTGCCCCTCTAGAACAGAAATGTTAACAGTCTTCTGATGTGGCAGGCTGCTGCTCTCTCGTTCAGGCAGAGGCGCTCCTGTCTAAGGTGTATTCCTGTCTCTACCTGGGGTGGAAATCAGGCATTTGCTCATCCTTTCCTGCAGTGATCATGCCCTACTTGCCCTGCAGTGGCCTTGCCTTACTCGTTCCCAAATGTCACCATCTACTTTGCCTGAATGTCAAGGGCTATCCTCATCTGACAGCCAGATGAGTTACTTTTACCTTTGGAGTGAAAATTCTATCTTGATTTATCGCCTGTCTGGCAGGTGGCTAGCCCATCACCTAGCTTAAAACCTACCTTTGAGGTATACTCAACTCAGGAGCTGAGTTGCCTTTTATTCTCCATCAGATACAACCAAATGCCACAGGATTTAGACAAGAGGGTGAAGAAGAATGAACACTGTGGCCCCCCACTTTCAGTGCAAACACACCTCTAGTCATTAGCTCCAGACCTTAGATTTTTCACTTAGATGGCTGCCTCATTATTTCACACAGAGAGCTAGCAGAGAAGGTGTTGAGAGATGCATAAATCCATACCCGGTGTAGCAAACATCTTAAAATAGCACATCTTAATCAAGGGCAAAGCACCCTGTACTCTCCATGAATGCTGGTGCATCAAAATAAAGAAGGTAGTGAGAAAACACATAGTTTATAATATCTGATCACAGAAAATAAGAATTGCTTTTTCTCTTATAATGATTTTCACAACTCCCAAATCCTAAAAGAGTTTCAAATTTTCTGTCTATAGATAAGGAGTAGATTAAAAACTGTTGACTAGGGATAGAGAAATGACAATCATTGACATTTACTGATAAAATCAAGCTTGATTGAAACCTGGGCTCAGCTCCTTTTCCCACTGAGCCTGAGGTCAGAGCTGCTTACAGGAAGCCAAGTGAGGGTACTAAATCCCTATTTGCTCTGCCCAATCCATCCTTTTGATGGAAAAAAGCAGTCAAGGGCAGGGGGGGAGAGGAAGCATCGAAAGGTAAAGAAACTAAAAGCCATGTTGATTAGGATGACAGTCTGTTACAGCTAGGTGAAGCCTGGAACTTATTCAGTTTATTCCCTTTCCTCCCCCAAAATATTTATTATTTTATGGACATATATTGTAAGTACAGAAAAGTGCACTTATCAAATGTACAGCTTGGTCAACTTACATGAACTGAACACATCTATGTAACCAACACTCGGATCAAGAAAGCAAATAGGCAATACCCTGGAAGCTGCCTTGAGCTCTTTCCCACTCACAGGCAGCTGGTAACCTGACCTATATTGGCTTTGTCCATTTTGCGCTTTATATAAATTGAGTGATAGAAAATGTACTTGTTAATGTCTGGCTTCTTGCCTTCAACATTATGTTTGTGAAATTCATTCACATGATTGGGCTTGGTAGTGAATTCTTGCTCATGGCAGTTTAATACCCTTTTGGTAAAAACACCGTATTTGTCTTTTCTGCTGTTGATGGGTTTCTCATCATTTTACTTTTAATGAAACTGGAGTCCAGCAAGTTGCATGGCCTCCAAAGTGTCACAGTGAGAGTTGATATCCAGTGTAGGATGCTTGACTGGACTCCAGCCTACTGCTCTTGCACGCCACCAGGCCCCCTGCACCACTTCTGATTTTCTTACATGCTCTGCTGGGCATACCTGTCATATGCTCTTTATACAGAATGGAAACAGACTTGCCCCCATGCACACAGAGATGCTAATAAAAGCAAGTTTTGTCCATATACTCGTTCTTTGACAGATAAACTATAAGTAGCAAATCTGGACGTACAAAAATGTACATAACACCAAAAGCTGGGGTTATAGTTCATCTACTCTGAGTATAATCCCTATTTCTGGGTGAATTCATTTGTAATGGATTTCTGCTATTTATGAGGCATTCTAAAAAATTCACCAAAGAAGGAAGATGAATTTATTTTCTAGAAAGTCATTGCTGAGATTAAGAATAAATCATTATTCCTACTCTTCAGGAAAGATTAGGTTTTGGAGCTTGTGGAGGTCACATTCATACCAAGCAAATGTGGGCCTGTTGTAGAACCTGAGTGTGTGGACATCCCTCTGCAGCTCCCCACAACCCCTCCTCCTCCTCTTCTCCCCACCCCACAACCCTGCTAGTCACCCTGCATCACCAAGGGGCCCTTGATTCCTGATGAGAGGTTTATGGTCTAGTTGAACCAGTCGCCCTCTGGCCATGTGCATCATTTCTCCCTGCCCTGTGGCAGGAGCATCTCATCATTCTTTCTCTGTCTGCCCTGGTGTCAGGCTACAGATCTGGCAGGCTCATTAAAGTGTCCTATGTCAAGCAGGAGCACCTCGTTAGCAGGATTCATGGGCAGTCAGGCCTCCTGCCATCTCCACCAGGGAAATCAGTTCTCCTGAGCCACTCAGGCACCATCTCAGGAGCAGGCCGGGGCCTTGACAGGCTCTGGAAGATGGAGAAAAGGAAAAGAATAGAGGGAGGGGGAGAAGAAACAGCAGTTTCCTTCTATTTTCTCTGCTCTTTCTTCATGAGCTGACCAGCTATAGGGAACCTCTTGGTGACATACCCTTGACACTGATGAGGAAAGGCGCCTCTGAGTTGTCAAAAGAAATGTCTGCATACAGAATTCATAGTTACTGTCCTGCACCAGGAAGATGCTTGCTCTGCCCAGGACTTAACATGTTCATAGGGGTGGCTGTGGAGGGTGAATAAAATGAGCTCCTCACCTCGGGCTCCAGTGCATCTGGATCTAGTCCATACAATGCGGCAGTGTGTTCATCTTACCTCCTTGACAGGGTTGTTATAAGGATAAAGTAAAATAGTATTTCTGAGAGTCATTGAAAGGTTTCTAGAATTATTTGTTCTAACAGAGGAAACATTAAGGAAAGAAGAGACTCCCTTAGCTCCTGAAGAAATTGTTATTTTCATTCTCCTATTTATTTGCTTTGACAGCATGGGAGTTAGATCCATGGGATAGAGAAGGCACCCGGCACAAGTGTCATGGAGGCCCCTGCCGTAGCGAAGGCATCCTGATTGTGTTGTGCTTGATCAACAGTTTCTGTCCCTTCCTGCTCATAGGCAAACCCCAGACTCCCTGGAGGAAAAGACACTCAGGGGAAAATAATTATTAATAATAATTACAAGCAGTTACAGTTATGAAATGCTTACTCTGAATCAGGCACTATTCCAAGAGTTTTCATGTGGTTTCATGTTTAATCTTCCAACAGCCCTTTGAGGCAGGAACATTATTTTACACACCATGAAATATACAGAAAATAAGAAAGTTTCTTGAGCTCAAGTTGCTAACAAATGGCAGATCCAGGATTTGACAATGAGCACTCCAATCTTAGAACTTGTTCTGCTAAATTTCATGGCATTATATTTTGTAAAAGAGACTCTAACAGGAAATGGAAAATTCATGGTGATTTCACTGCTCTAAATGGGGAAAAAGTTAATTTCCAAAGGACGTGCTCCTGCTCATTTTCAGCCCAATGCTTCCCAAGTGTGCATGGAGGAGCCTCACTGTTTTAACATCAGCCCCAAGTGCCGACGTCCCAGCCCTGCTCTGCCCTGCGCGCTGTCAGTCGTGATGACGCCAGTCCTTCCTCTGCTTCATCTGCTTCTGCCACTTAGAAAAATAAATACAAAAAACAGAACAAACAGTAACTTCTTCCTCCTAGGTTTCTCCTCACGGCGTAGTCCTTTCTCATCCTTCCCCAGCCTGCGTTCAGCCCGAGAACTTGTGTTAAGTGCCGCGGCTATTTCCAAAAATGTTTCCTGGAAGGAAAAAAGAAAATCCCCACTGATCTTCACCACCCCCACCTCCCCTGCACCCCCGCATAATTTCCCACTTCTTTCTATTTATTTCCTACAGATTGTGACTGGGGCTCAGACTTGCACCTTTATGTACCCAGACTCTAACAGTGCTTAGAATTCTCTTGGAGAAAGGGCTAAAAAGTGTTACAGAAGAAATGAAAAAAGAGACACAACTTTCTGGTTGTAATTTTGACATATTAGATACCTACTGTAGACCAGAGACTGTGCAGCATGCTGTGGGGGATTTAACCATGATGAAGGCAGTATTTTTCCTTTTGAAGAAATTATATTCTAATAATATATACAGATAGAAAATAGATAAATTATAAGTCAGGATGAGAAAAGTCTTAGGTAGCACACACATAAGCAACCATACTGAAACTGAGTGGCTTAAAACAATCAGTTTGTTATAACATAATTTTGTGGGTTAGGAGTTCCTGTGGGATTGATTGGGTGAGTCTTCTATTCCTTGTGGTATTGCCTGAGGTTTTTTAGTGGTCATTGGCTGGGAGCTGGGCAACTCTAGAGGGTCCAAGATGGCTTCCCCTGATAGAAATGCTTGGCTGTCACCATCTAAGATCAAGGATATTATTTCTGAATCCAGATATCATATTCTACATCAGGTCCAGTAGTGGATGAGGCTCCTGGATGAATTTCCTCAAGTATAGCTCTTCCCAGTCTAAGACCTAAGTCCTAAAGAAACAAGTTATCTGCCCCCCTCACACCCAATGGACACTGGTGGGGCAGATCCTGGAGGGCCACATCAATACTCCAATTCAGAAAGGGGGAGACTGTAAAGGGCATAGTAATTCTGAAATCCAGGCACTTATCTACTGCTAACTCCCTAATTAGGACCTGGTTCTGCTCTCCAGGAATGACGGTGGCCCTTGGTTTTGTCCTCTTGTATCTTGCTTCTGTCCTCTGAATCATCCTTCCCCTTATAAGAAATGGTCTGTATTGTAGCTGGACAACTTTATAAGCTTGCTCCCTGCCTATAGAAAGTTGTGGACCTGGAGGACATGTCATTTTAAATGGTCTCTGTTCCTTCTATTCCAAGTTGATGGTGCATTTATCAATACAATTCTCTTAAAAACTTTGTGGGTTTCTGTGATCTTATTTCATATTAGTGTACTGTGGTCTGTTAGCAAAAGTGACATCCACGTATCTCTTCAAGACAGTCTATTCCTGATGTGGACTGACAGGTAGTGTTCTGTAGGCTAACACCCTTGGCACTCTTGGAAACATTTTCTCTCATTGAGAGCATCTGTAAGACCTGCCCCTATATTTTCTGAAGTCTCAAATAAAGGGGCTTATGGACATACCTTTCAGATGATCTTTACCCTGAGGCTATTGTTTATTCTTTGATCCTTTAGCCCTAGATAGGCTGGGAATGAGACACAGTTCTATTGTAGAATTTAGCAAGTCCATGATCCTTTATATTATTTCCCTATAAATTTTTGTTGAAACATTTTTACTGCATTTTCCTTTATCTGTATCTTGTGCAGCTATGAGAAACCAGCTGACACTTTTGACATTCTACCTAATAATCTCCTTCGCAAAATCCACCAGTTTATTAGTTCATGTTCTTTGTTTCACATACTGCAGGCAACAATATTTTCAAATTTTACTGCTATATTACAAGTCTTTCCCTTCTATTAGGCCTCCAACAAAAGTTTTTCCCTGTGCTTCCATCTTTGACTAACAGACTCCTTGAGGACCTTCTGGCTTCTGGTTGCCACCCACCCAAATCAAATGCCATATGTTTTAGAATTTTGCCTGTCTCAGGCACCAGATGGGTGTATATGTATATGTGTGTGTGCATGTATATAATCTGGAGATATTATACATATTATTTGGAGATACATATCACTTAATGACTTAACAGATATTTAATTAAATCTCATAGTTTATGAGTCAAGCATTAGAGTTGATCTGGTGATTCATCTATTCCTCATGGTATAAACTGAGAGGTACTTAACTGGTAAATGAGTAGGCCTGGAGATCCTTAATGGCTTCACTCACATGCCTTGGAATTTCTTCAGGTTTAGCTGGGAGGCTGTCCTGGTTGGTAATTTTGACTGTTTTTAGATTCAGTGTAATGCTAGTTCCACAGAACAAATTTAAAGTATTCCTTCCTGTTCAATTTTTTGTAAGAGTTTGAGAATGACTGGTGTTAATTCTTCATTAAGTGTTTGGTATAATTTATTAGTGAAATAATAAGGTCTTGGTTCCTGACTTTCCCTTGTTAGGAGATTTTTTTGATTACCAATTCAATCTTCTTGATCATTAGAGATCTACTCAGATTTCCTCTTTCTGCATGATTAAGTCTTGGCAGATTGTATGTTTCTAGAAATTTGTCATTTTTAGGTTCTCCATTTGTTGGCATATAGTATTTTTCATAGTGATCTCTTATAATCATTTTTACTTCTGTAAGCTTAATAGCAATGTCCCCTCTTTCACTTACAATTTTAGTTTTGAATCTACTCTCTTTTTTTCTTATTCAGTCTAGGTAAAACCTTGCCAACTTTATTGATATTTTTGAAAAACTAAGTCATTGATTTTATTGCTTTTCTATTTCTATTTTATTCATGTTTGTTCTAATCTGTATTATTTTCTTTTTTCCACAGCTTTGGGTGTAGTTTGTTCTCTTTGTTTCTGTTCTATAAGATGTTAAGATGTTAGTTTGGTTGTTGATTTGAGATCTTCTTTTTCAATTTAATCACTTACAGAAATGAATTTTCTTCTTAGCACTGCTTTTGTTGTATCTCAAGTTTTGATATGCTGTATTTTCATTTGTTATAAAATATTTTCTAATTTTCCTGTGATTTCCTCTTTGACTCACTTGCTGTTTAAGAGTATGTTGCTTAATTACCACATACTTGTGAGTTTTTCAGTTTTCTTTCTGTTGCTGGTATATAGTTTCATTCCATTGTGATTGGAAAAGATACTTTGTATGATTTCAACCTTTTAAATTCATCAAGACTTGTTTGAGACTTAACATAGGAGAATGTTCTATATGCATTGAAGAAAATGTATATAACGTTTTTGTCTGGTGAAGCATTCTGCATATGTCTATAGTATTCTTTGAGTCCTCAATTTCCTTATTGATCTGACTATTCTATCATTATTAAAATGGGGTATTGAAGTCTTCTACTATCATTTCATAGCTGTATTTACCTCTTCAATTCTACCAGTTAGCTTTGTATATATTTAGGAATTCTGGTGTTTATTGCATATATGTTTATAACTGTTGTATCTTCTTGGTAAATTGACTCTTTTGTCATTATATAATGTCCTTCTTTGTCTTTGTTAACAGTTTTTGACTTAAAGTCTATTAGCCTGATATTGGTACAGCCAGCCCTGTTCTTTCTTGGTTACTATTTGCATGAAATATTTTTTCTATCCTTTCACTTTAAGCCTTTCAATGTCTTTGGATTTAAAGTGAGTCTTTTGTAGGTAGCATATATTTGGATTGTGTGTTTTTAAAAATATATAAATTTGGATTGTGTGTTTTTTAAAAAATGCACTCTGCCAATCTATGCATTTCATTTGGGGATTTTAATCATTTGCATTTAAAGCAACTAATGATAGAAAAGGACTTGGTATTGCTTTATTGCTATTTGTTTTCTATTTCTTACTGTTTTTGTGTTCCTAATTTCTCCATTATAGTCTTTCTTTATGTTTAGTTGATTTCTTATAGTGTCACATTTTTATTCCTTTCTTATTTCCTTTTGTATATATTCCATAGACATTTTATTTGTATTTATCATGGTGACTATATGTAACATCCTAAAACAGTGACAATCTATTTTAAACTGATGCCAACTTATCCTAAATCATGTACAAAAACTCTCCTCTTTTGAAATTTCCTTGCCTACATTATGTTGGTGATATCACAATTCCATTTCATGTAGTGGGAACCCATTTTCCTATTATAGTTATTTTTTATACTCTTGTCTTTTAAATCCTATATAAGGAAGAATAAAAAGTGGAATTATAAACCAAAATTACACTAAAACTACTTTCTTAAATTTGCCCATATATTTTCCTTTACTGGAGAACTTTATATGTCTGTATGTTTTGAGTTACTGTCTATTATTCTCTCATTTCAGTTTGAATGACTCCTTTAACATTCCTTGTAGGACAGGTCTAGCACTAATGAACTCCTTTAGCCTTTTCTTTCTTGTTCTTTTTTATTTCTTTTTTGACTGTGAAGATATTAATCTCACACTCATGTTTAAAAGAGTGATTGATATAAATTCTAAGTTGAGAGATTTTTCTTTCAGTACTTAAATGTATTGTAACATTGCCTCTGGGCTGCAAAGGTTCTGCTGAGAAATCTGCTGATTATCTTACAGAGGCTCCTTTGTACATGATGGATCACTTTTTTCTTGTTGCTTTCAAGATTCTATCTTTGTCTCTAGCTTTTGGCAATTTAATTAAAATGTGTCTCAGCATGGGTCTCTTTGTGTTGATCCTACATACAGCTTATAGAATTTCTTGGATTTGTAGGTACATGCCTTTCCTCAAATTTGAAGATTTGGGCCATTATTTCTTTAATTAATCTTTTTGCCCCTTTCTGTCTCTCTCCTCCTTCTGGGACTCACACACTGTGTGTTTGTATCATTTGATTGTTTGCCACAAATCTCTTTGACTCTCTTCACTTTTCTTCATTCTTTTTTATCCTCAGACTTGATAATTTCAAATGACCTGTCTTCAAGTTTGCTGTTTCTGTATTCTGCCTATTCAAGGATGCTATGAAATCATTCTGGTGAATTTTCCATTTTGGTTATTTTATTTTTCAGCTCCAGAATTTCTGTTTGATTCTTTTAAATAATTTATGTATTTTCATTGTTTTCTCATTTTGTTAATATGTCATTTTCCTGATTATCTTTAGTTTGCTGTCTGTGTTTCTTTTAGCTAGCTCTTTGAGTACACATAAGACCATTGTTTTACAGTCTTTGTTTAGTAAGTCTGATGTCTGTTTTATTAGGAAGGATTTTGGAGATTTAATTTCTTCATTTGAGTGGGTCACCTTTTTGTGTTCCTTTGTATGCCTTGTGGTCTTGTGTTGAAATTTAGTAGACTGGCTCCATGAAGGGAAGAACCTTCACTAATTATCAGGCTTGATCTTGATTTGGGGTCAGTCTAAGGGAAGACTTTCTGGACATATTTTTCTGTACATGTGTCTTCTCTAAGCCTCTGTGTGTACCTTGGTCTGATTCTTCCATATACATGGCTGATTTCAAATGTCATAGTTTCTTTTAGATGTCATCCCTGCTTCTTCTTGGGGACTTACCTGTTCCGCTGCATTATTCGATCTGTCACATTTTGCTCCAGTCATTGTCAGGTTGGCTGTCCCTTTGTAACTTTCACAAACTGTACCTTCTGCTTCCTGCAGCTTTGCTTAGCATGAAATCTGAATTGTGCTGCTCTTAGCTATATGTGCTCCAAGTTAGGTGATACAGAAATCAATCCCTGTGACAGCCTCCAGAGAGTTAGACAGTTGCAAATTATTTATTCTGTTTTCTCCAGTCCACAGAAAGGAATAAGCATGAGGAAGCTGCCTCCCTCAAACCACAGAAAAGCCAGATAAGTGGTAGGGCAGGGGTGAATAAAAACGCCTGGAATTTTGTACTGTTAATGGCTTTTTCTTGATTGGGCATTCACTTGGTTGTTAAAGATCTTTGACTGATTTCTATAACACTTAGAAAGTTAATTTAGCCAGTGTCTACCTGTTTTGTTAATGATTCTGTAAGGGAACAAGGGTCTGGAGCTTCCTGGTCCATCTTGCTGACATCACTCACTGCTAGTGAGCTATCATTCCTCAACAGCACTGTCCTGTGGATCATATTTGGTTTCTTGCTTTCTTGTTCTTTGCCTCAACACTGCTCATGTTGTTGAGTATACACATAGTTCACCACTTTTGACTATTGTGTAGTATTTCTAAATGTGCACCCACTACCTTTATTCATGCACTTCCATATTTGTGTATAGCTTGTTTACTTTCAACTTCTGATAGCAGACAACATTGTCATAATACCATCATTTCAGCTAAACTCTAGAAAGGACATTCATAATAGCATTGTTATAAACTTGAAATAATTCTGGAGAGAAATTTTGTGTTTTTCTTTCCTGGAGATATGTAGAACTAGGTTAAACATTCTGAAATGATTAGATAACCTCTGATTCAAATTAACAGATATGTTATTTCCTTCCCTTATTTTGATATTTACAATCATATGATATACCAGTTTAGTTTCATAAAATCTTTGCTGCAGAAATTATATTTTAGCTTTATTTCAAGTCGAATACCCACCTAGTATGTGCATGTCACTTGTGTCCTGGTGATGCCTATTATGTGCCAGACACTAGGTAGGTATGAAAGGCTACATATCCCACTCTGTGATGGTTAATTTTATGTTTCAGCTTTACTGGGCCATGACATGCCATGATATTTAGTCAAGAATCTTTTTGGGTGTGTCTGTAAGAGTGCTTTTGGATGAAATTAACATTTGAATCTATAGATTAAGTAAAGCAGATTGGCCTCCTCGTGTGGATGGGTCTCATCCAAACAGTTGAAGGCCTGAAAAGGATAAAAAGCCCAACCTTCCAATGAATAAGAGCAATTTCCTTCTGCCTGACTGTCTAGAGCAGAGACATCTGTCTTTTCCTGCCTTTGGACTTAAACTCAAGCAACAGATCCTTGGGTCTTGAGCCTGAAACTTTGGACTGAAACTAGCACATCAGTTTTACTAGTTGCCAGGCCTTCAAATCAGACTAGAACTACAATATGATCTTGCCTTGGACTCCGATTTGCTGACTGTAGGTCTTAGGACTTCTCAGCCTCCACACTCATAGAAGACAATTCTCTATAATAAATCATTTCCTCTAAATTCTTTCTCTTCTCTTTCTCTCTCTCTCCCTGGAGATTCCTAACTAACACCCTCTTCATCTTAGCCCACACTGTACACCCATCATGTTCCCTACCCCTAGCTTGGGCTCATCTCTACTCTTCGCAGGGAACTCTATACAATAGTTTCCCCCTCCACCTGTCTTAGCACAAAGAATACGAGATGTGGATTCAGAATATCTGGATCTAAAACAAGCAAATCCCTTCATCCATTTAGAATATAGTAGAGAAGAGCAACTGAAATAACATCAAAGTACTCTAGAAGAGTACAGTTGATTCTGGGCTATCACATATAAGGTTTCTCCATCAAGATTAAATTAGTAGATATGAACCTTGCACTAAGGTGGCAAGAAAAAATTTAGCTTCTTTTGTTTCTTTAACTTTAATTTTTGTTCTGAGTCCCATTCTACAGGACTGGTGGGAATTTTAACATCATTCCATTTCATGGCTCCTCTAAGTTAGGCGAAGTTCCCATGGTGTATTTTGGCCAAAGCACTGGCCAGGACCTTCTGGTCATCAGTTTTCTCCAGTCTTTCCAAAACATCAGAGGTGTCAATCCCTGTGTCCCCTTCAGGTATGGGGTTCTGGGAAGTTTGTGCCAGGGCCTGAGATCTCTATCAGGCTGGAGACCATGGTGCCTAATCAGTGTCCCTTTTATTTCACACATCGCCCTTGATCATCTGTCAACTGCTAGGACACTGTAGGAAGCTTAGATGGTCAGTCACTGCCACAGGGATCCATGTGTCTCTTCTTGACCTCAGTCTTCTCTCCCTCCTACTTCTTGCTCTCTTAAACATCACTTTTTCTTCCTGATGTAGATATTTAATATCCTTTTTTGGATGAGTGTGGGCTTTTGCAACGGGTGGAATGGTGCTTAATGGCAGTTTTCTTTAATTCTCTTTCTTGAGAAAAATCCCAGGGATGGAAGGACCATAAAAGGGGCTGACTCTGCCTGCATAGGTAGTGACAGGGGACAAAAATATTACTTATATAGCATAAATTAATATTTCAATATATTATCATGTCACATGGATGTTATCATGCAAGCCATAGGTATGGTTAAAAACTGTGTGACCTTTTGATAAACCTGAGATCAGATCATAGCATTGCCTCTGCCTAGTGCTATGACCTTGGGCAAATTACATAATCCCTGTGAGCCTGCATTTTACTTATATAACATGGGGATGATTTACATCCTAAGGTGATTGTGAGGATTTGATAAGACAACTTGTAGAAAGTATCTGGTGTGGTGACAGGCACTGATTTGTTCCTCTAGCTTTATTAGTATTCCTGAATGCACTGTCCTGGCATAAGTTAAATGTAAGCAGGTTATCAAACCCTGAGAATTGATTTGAAAGTTTGCAACATGGCTGGGAGCAAACTCCACCTTAGTAGCTACACACAGGACAGATTTCCCAGTAGGAGGCAGCTGGTGTCTCAGACCTTATGAACAGAGATGTCACCTATCAGCAGTCTCTGCCTGTACCGTTGTGCTTATGATCCCCAGCAGAGAACACAATGTGATTAAAGTTACCTGGGCTGAGTCCAGCAGGCATTCCTTTTATTTTTATTAAGGTATTATTGATATACAGTCTTATGAAGATTTCACATGAAAAACAATGTAGTTACTATATTCACCCATATTATCGAGTTCCCCACACATACCCCATTGAAGTCACTGTCCATCAGTGTAGTAAGATGCCACAGAGTCCCTGTTTGTCTTCTGTGAGCTACACTGTCTTCCCCATGACCCCACACACACCATGTGCACCAATCATAATACCCCTCAATCTCCTTCTCCCTCCCTCCCCATCCATTCTCCCCCACCCCTCCCCTTTGGTAACCACTAGTTAATTCTTGGAGTCTATGAGTCTGCTGCTGTTTTGTTCCTTTAGTTTTGCTTCATTGTTATACTCCACAAATGAGGGAAATCATTTGATACTTGTCCTTCTCCACCTGGCTTATTTCACTGAGCATAATATCCTCCAGCTCCATCCATGTTTTTGAAAATGGTAGGATTTGTTTCTTATGGCTGAACAGTATTCCGTTGTGTATATGTACCACATCTTTATCCACTCATCTACTGATGTTCACTTAGTTTGCTTCCATAACTTGGCTATTCTAAATAGTGCTGCAATAAACATAGGGGTGCATATGTCCTTTTAAATCTGAGAATTTGTATACTTTGGGTAAATTCCTAGGAGTGGATTCCTGGGTCAAAGGGTATTTCTATTTTTAGTTTTTTGAGGAACCTCCATATTTCTTTCCACAATGGTTGAACTATCTTACATTCCCACCAGCAGTGTAGGAGGGTTCCCCTTTCTCCACATCCTCACCAGCATTTGTTGTTCATAGTCTTTTCGATGCAGGCCATCATAACTGGTGTGAGGTGATATCTCATTGTGGTTTTAATTCGCACCTCCCTGATAATTGGTGATGTGGAGTATGTTTTCATGTGGCTGTTGATCATCTGAATTCCTTCTTTGGAGAATTGCCTGTTCAGATCCTCCGCCCGTTTTTTAATTGGGTTATTTGCTTTTTGGTTGTTGAGGCATGTGAGTTCTTCATATATTTTGCATGTTAACCCCTTGTTGGATATGTTATGTACAAATATATTCTCCCATACTATAGGATGACTTTTTGTTCTGCTGATGGTGCCCTTTGCTGTACAGAAGCTTTTTAGCTTGATGTAGTCCCATGTGTTCATTTTTGCTTTTGTTTCCCTTGCCTGAGGAGATGCATTCAGGAAAAAGTTGCTCATTTTTATATTCAGGAGATTTTTGCCTATGTTGTCTTCTAAGAGTTTTAGTTTCATGACTTACATTCAGGTCTTTGATCCATTTCAAGTTTACTTTTGTGTATGGGGTTAGACAATAATCCAGTTTCATTCTCTTACATGTAGCTGTCCAGTTTTGCCAACACCAGTTTTTGAAGAGGCTGTCATTTCCCCATTGTATATCCATAGCTACTGTATATTAATTGACCATATATGCTTGGGTTTATATCTGAGCTCTCTATAGTCTCTTCCATTGGTCTATGGTTCTGTTCTTGTACCAGTATCAAATTGTCTTGATTACTGTGGCTTTGTAGTAGAGCTTGACTGAGGTCAGGGAGCATCATCCACCAAGTTTTATTCTTCTTTCTCAGGATTGCTTTGGCTATTCAGGGTCTTTTGTGGTACCATATGAATTTTAGAATTATTTATTCTAGTTCATTGAAGAATACTGTTGGTATTTTGATAGGGATTGCATTGAATCTGTAGATTGCTTTAGGCAGGATGGCCATTTTGACAATATTAATTCTCCCTACACAAGAGCATGGTATGTGTTTCCATTTATTGGTATCTTCTTTAATTTCTCTTATGAGTGTCTTGTAGTTTTCAGAGTATAGGTCTTTCACTTCCTTCATTAGGTTTATTCATAGGTATTTTATTCTTTTTGATGCAATTGTGAATGGAATTGTTTTCCTGATTTCTCTTTCTGTTAGTTCATGGTTAGTGTATAGGAATGCAACAGTTTCTGTGTATTGATTTTGTATCCTGCAACTTTGCTAAATTCAGATATTAGATCTAGTAGTTTTGGTGTGGATTCTTTAGAGTTTTTTATGTACAATATCATGGCATGTGCAAACAGGGACAGTTTGACTTCTTTCTTACCAATCTGGATGCCTAGTATTTCTTTGTGTTATTTGATTGCTGTGGCTATGACCTCCAGAACTATGTTGAATAAAAGTGGAGAGAGTGGGCATCTTTGTCTTGTTCCCGATCTTAAAGGGGACTTTAAGATCCCCTTTGTATGCTTCTCACTGTTACATATGATGTTGGCTGTGGGTCTCTCATATATATGGCCTTTATTATGTTGAGGTACTTGCCTTATGTAACCATTTTGTTGAGAGTTTTTATCATGAATGGATGTTGAATTTTGTCTAATGCTTTTTCAGCATCTGTGGAGGTGATCATATGGTTTTTGTCCTTCTTTTTGTTGATGTGGTGGATGATGTTGATGCATTTTATAATATTGTACCATCCTTGCATCCCTGAAATAAATGTTATTTGATCATGATGGATGATCTTTTTGATGTATTTTTGAACTCTGTTTGCTAATATTTTGTTGAGTATTTTTGTATCTATGGTCACCAGGGATATTGGTCTGTAATTTTCTTTTTTGTGGTGTCTTTGCCTCATTTTGGTAGTAGAGTGATGCTGGTATCATAGAATGAGTTTGGGAGTATTCCCTCCTCTTCTACTTTTTGGAAAACTTTAAGGAGAATGGGTATTATGTCTTCACTAAATGTTCGATAAAATTCAACAGTGAAGCCATCTGGTCCAGGAGTTTTGTTCTTAGGTAATTTTTTGATTACCAATTCAATTTAATGACTAGTAATTGGTCTGTTCAGATTTTCTGTTTCTTTCTGGGTCAGTCTTAGAAGGTTTTATTTTCCTAGAAAGTTGTCCATTTCTTCTAGGTTATCCAGTTTGTTAGCATATAATTTTTTTTAAATTTTGGTATCATTAATATAAAATCACATGAGCAACACTGCGGTTACTAGATTTCCCCCATTATCAAGTCCCCACAACATACCCCATTACGGTCACTGTCCATCAGTGCACTAAGATGCTATAGAGTCACTACTTGTCTTCCCTGTGCCCCCCTACGTTATGTGTGCTAATCATAATGCCCCTTATTCACCTTCTCCCTCCCTTCCCACCCACTCTTCCGAGTCCCTTTAGCATATAATTTTTCATAGTATTCTCTAATTATTCTTTGTATTTCTGTGGTGTCATAGTGATTTTTCCTTTTTCATTTCTGATTATGTTTATGTGTTTAGACTATCTTTTTTTCTTGATAAGTCTGGCTAGGGGGTTATCTATTTTGTTTATTTTCTCAAAGAACAAGTTCCTGCATTCATTGATTCTTTCTATTGTTTTATTTTTCTTGATTTTATTTATTTCTGCTCTAATCTTTATTATGTCCATCCTTCTACTGACTTTGGGCCTCATTCATTCTTCTTTTTCTAGTTTCCTAAATTGGGAGTTTAGACTGTTCATATGGGATTGCTTAACAAGGTTAACTTCCTTATTATTTAAGAGTCCTAAAGTAGGCCTGTATTTCAATATACTTCCCTCTTAGCATGGCCTTCGCTGCATCCCACAGATTTTTCAGTGTTGAATTACTGTTGTTATTTGTCTCCATATATTGCTTGATCTCTGTTTTTATTTGGTCATTGATCCATTGGTTATTTAGGAGCATGTTTTTAAGTCTCCATGTATTTGTGGGATTTTTCATTTTCTTTGCATAATTTATTTCTAGTTACATACCTTTGTGGTCTGAGAAGCTGGGTGGTACAATTTCAATCTTTTTGAATTTACTGAGGCTCTGTTTGTGGTCTAGAATATGATATATTCTTGCAAATATTCCATATACACTTGAGAAGAATGTGTATCCTGCTGCTTTTGGGTGGAGAGTTCTGTAGATGTCTGTTTGGTCCATCTGTTCTAACGTGTTGTTCAATGCCTCTGTCTTCTTACTTATTTTCTGTCTGGTTGATCTGTCCTTTGGAATGAGTAGAGTGTTGAAGTCTCCTAGAATGAATGGATTGCATTCTACTTCCCATTTTAATTCTGTTAGTATTTGTTTCACATATGTAGGTGCTCCTGTATTTGGTATAGATGCTGGCATAGATATTTATAATGGTTCTATCCTCTTGTTGGACTGACATCTTTATCATTATGTAATGTCCTTCTTTGTCTCTTGTGACTTTCTTTGTTTTGAAGTCTATTTTGTCTAAACAAGTACTGCAACTCCTGCTTTTTTCTCCCTATTAGTTGCATGAAATATCTTTTTCCATCCCTTCACTTTCAGTCTGTGTATGTCTTTGGGTTTGAAGTGAGTCTCTTGTAGGCAGTGTATAGATGAGTCTTGTTTTCTTTATCCATTCAGTGACTTTATATCTTTTTCTTGGTGCATTCAGACCATTTACATTTAGGGTGATTATTGATAGATATGTACTTATTGCCATTGCAGGCTTTAGATCCATGGTTACCAAAGGTTCAAGGGTAACTTCCTTATTATCTAAGAGTCTAACTAAACTCACTTAGTGTGCTATTACAAACACAATCTAAAGGTTCTTTTTTTATGTGTCTTCCTTTTTCTTCCTCCTCCATTTTTTATATATTAGGTATCATATTCTGTACTATTTGTTTATCCCTTGACTGACTTTGGGGGTAGTTGATTTAATTTTTCTTTTGCTTAGTAATTAACAGTTCTACTTTCTTTACTGTGGTTTTATTACCTCTGGTGACAACTATTTAGCCTTAGGAACACTTCCATCTATAGCAGTCCCTCCAAAATGCACTGTAGAGATGGTTTGTGGGAGATAAACTCTCTCAGCTTTTGCTTGTCTGGAAATTGTTTAATCTTTCCTTCAAATTTAAATGATAACCTTTCTGGGTAGAGTATTCTTGGTTCAAGTCCCTTCTGATTAATTGCATTGAATATATCATGCCACTTCCTTCTGGCCTGTAAGGTTTCTGAGGAGAAATCTGATGATAGTCTGATGGGTTTTCCTTTGAATGTGATCTTTTTTCTCTGTCTGGCTGCTTTTAATAGTTTGTCCTTATCCTTGATCTTTGCCATTTGAATTATTATATGTCTTTAATTATTGTATGTCTTGTCTTCCTTGGATCCCTTGTGTTGGGAGATCTTTGCACTTCCATGGCCTGAGAGACTATGTCCTTCCCCAGATTGTGGAAGTTCTCAGCGATTTTTTTCCTCCTAGATACTTACGATCCCTTTTTTTTCTCTGTTCTTCTTCTTGTACCCCTAAAATATGAATATTGTTCTGCTTGGATTGTTCACACAGTTCTCTCCATATTCTT
Source organism: Manis pentadactyla (assembly GCF_030020395.1). NCBI lineage: Eukaryota > Metazoa > Chordata > Mammalia > Pholidota > Manidae > Manis > Manis pentadactyla. Next base: position 21,435,677 of record NC_080031.1, on the reverse strand, counting down.
TCATTCCTAGAGATCCTTTTTTCTATCTGTGCCTCAGCTTCTTTTTATTACTCTTCTCTAATTTGTATTTCATTTATCATCTCCTCCACCATATCTAATATGCTTTTAAATCCCTCCATTGTATTCCATAATGATTGGATCTCTGTCATGAATTCATTCCTGAGTTCTTGAATGTTTTTCTTTACTTCCATGAGCATGTTTATGATTTTTATTTTAAAATCTCTTTCAGGAAGATTGATGAGTTCAGTTTCATTTGACCCTTTTTCTCATGTTTGTGGGATTTTGGTTTTAACCAGGTTCCTTTGACATTTCATATTTGTATGTGGTGCCATCAAGTGCCCAGAAGCTCTACTCTCTGGGGCTGCTCAGCCTGTGGTGAGATGCCAGGGGTTTCAGGGAAGTGGTACTGGTACCTGGGGGGAGGAAAGAGCTGTTTCCTAGTTCCCAGCTGCTGTGCCTGTCTCTACTACCAGAATCAGGGGGTTGAACCTACAGTTGTAAGCCTCTATGCTGTGCATTTGTAGCTGCTATAGGTGGGGCTTCCTTCTGGCTGGCCTGAGGCCATGGCAGGGCTGCCAGTTTGTGAGCCAGGTGTGGGCTGGCCCAGAGAAAGGTGCAGCAGACTGCCTATCATAGTGTGGGGCCTTGGAGCTCCATAGACAGCCAGGGGGATGGAGCACCTGGAGCTCCTGAAAGTTCCCAACCTGCTGGGCAGAGTGAGCCCAGACAGTTTTGTCTACCTGTCCTTTCTCCTGAGCAGTAAGCTCCATGCAATCCTTGCCCCTGTAGCAACCCTCTCACTGTTAGGAAGTCTCTCAGACTGTTTGCCTTTCTTTTGTCCCAGAGTAGCCAGATACAGATCCATTTGCCACAGGCAGCTGGAATCTCAGTCTCTCCAGGTATTCTGCTTGTCTTAGCTTCCCAATCCCACTAATCACCAGGACACCATGCAATATAGGTTCATGCTCCCAGAGCAGATCTCCAGGGCTAGGTGTTCAGCAGTCCCAGGCTTCTACTACCTCCCTGGTCCGTTTCTCTTCCTCCTGCCAGTGAGTTGGGGTGGGGGAAGGGTCCCAGCGGATCACAGCTTTGGTACATTACCCTGTTCCATGAGGTTTGTTCTTTTCTCCAGGTATATGCAGTCTGGTGCAGCCTTCTTTCCTGTTGCTCTTTCAGGATTAGTTGTATTAATTATACTTTTGTGTAATATGTGGTTTTGGGAGGAAGCCTCTGTCTCACCTCTCATGCTGCCATCTTTAATTTCTTATCCAGCAGGCATTCCTTTTTAAAGCCATTATGTGAGTTCTTTTTAATTAATGTGTATTGCAGTTTGTCAGCCCTTCTGAGTCTTACACTGCTTCTCAAAGCCCTTCAGGTGCACCCCATGACCCTGCCTTTATGGAGGTTCTTTTGTGCTTACATGAGGCATTGATACAGGCCCTGAAATCTTCTTTCAGATCACATTAGCTGAAGGCCAGAACCAATGCCAGTGCAGATTGGAAAACCACTGTGGCTGAGCCTATCTCTTTAGCTCGTGTGGCATCATTACTGAAAGCAGCCTGAAGGGAAAGATGGGAATTGATAAATATGCTTTGTGCATTGCTCAAAGGTAAATAAACAAATAGAAATGCAATCAGGGGTATTGACTTAGTGAGATACTGCTTTGCTTAGAGCTTCAGTGGAATGATTAGTTTGTAAATTGTGACTCATAGCTGACTCTTTCAGAGCTGAATGCAGAGAAATTGAGAACTGAGGAGAGAAATGTTTTCTATCTGATGCCAGGTTTTCAGATCCTAGGAGGCTGAGAGAGGGCATGAGAGATAGGCAAAGAATATGTCAAATGATTTGAGAGGTTTAACATTTCCTTTCCTATCCCCTGGTGTGTCCTTTCTCCTCTGCCTCGTGCTCACCACCCTTTATTTGCACATGTGTGATCCTGATTTGTGTAAATTACAAATCCAATGAGCCTCCTCCCACCAGGGCTATCCAAACCCCGAAAGCCAGTGCTGGAGCTGATATTGTCACAGTTGCAGAGTCCCATGAGTGCCACAGTTGGACAAGGCTGGCATCCACATGAGATGCTGGTGCCTCTGAAGCAGGACATGAATGCACAGGCTGAGATGTCTGGGGGCAATGAAGCTGAAGGAGACTGGACACAGCTGATCAGGTAGCATTTCTTGGGACTACTTGGCCTCACACTATGCTAGGTACCACCTGGAGTATGGAATGAGGTAAGAAAAGAAGGTGGAAGGGAAATTCCCACATTCAAGTGAGTAAGAGCTATTGTGGGAGATTAAATGTTAGTAGAGAGGAAGGACCTGGGTATGAGCATGAAGCCCTGATTCAGCCAGTGAGTTTGATCCTGCAGGGAGCTGGGAGCTTGACCGTCTGACTGCAGTGTGCTTGAAACAGTGGGGTCACTTGCTCAAGGCCCCCCTGAGACAGGAGCACAGCATCCACACTTCGTGATGGACACCTTTGCAAATCACTAGCCTCTATCTGAAGTTAAGTCTCTTTAAAGATTTGGGGATTTTCAATCTAAACCTTGGATATATTCCAAACAGATGGTTTTTATTTCATCACCTGCATCTGTGAGGCTCTGGGTATGTAACTATGGGAACATGCATAAGTATGTCTTGGTGAAGAAAGGGGTTTGACAGGGGTTCCGCCCTTCTCTCTGTTTCTAAGTTTGGCAACTCAATGAGGGGTGCAGGGTCTCCCATCTGTTCCTCACCTCCTTGCCAGCCTGATCCTAGAGAAGCAAGGTTCTGCAGGCCTCTGAGAGGAGAGTCTTTGCAGGGTGGGAGGGGGGCCAGGCATTAGTTTAAAATGCAGCTGAGTATGTATTAGACATTGACAACTTGGCCTACCTTTCTCATCAGAATTCAGGGATGGTTCTGACAGTGGAATCAGATCATGTTATCATTGAAGTACTCCACCGTGCCACAGAGGCTAGAGTTCAAAAGTACGGGGATGGGCCACAAACAATTTTGGAAAGATGCATTTTAGGTTCAAACTGTAGTTTATACATATAGAGATGTAAGCATTTCATTCATGATCACACAAAAGGGAAAATTGTTAAGATGCTAAAAAGAAAGACTCTGGGGGAAAAAGGCAAGCATATCATCACCTGATATCATCTGGGGTCACCAGGTATATTCTTACAGCTCCCTGGACTGAGTTATTCAAAGGAAGGAAAGTCTTTCTTTCTCTGTCTCTGTCTCTCTGTCTCTCACACACACCCTGAGACCACTCCGTGCACAGAGTCATGCACACTGTAGGGCAGGTCTCAGGTGGGAAGTTATAGAAGCATCTGGAAAGCAGTAACAACCATGTCTGGACTCAAGTGCACCTCAGTCTCTTTCCCTGAGAAGCTGCAAGAGCCCTGAAGACTGAAGGAAGCTGTGGGGTTTTTTTGTTTTTTATGTTTTTCTTTTCTTTTTTTCTTTTTTTCTTTTTTAATTTTGGTATCATTAATGTACAATTACATGAAGAACATTATGGTTACTAGGCTCCCCCCTTCACCAAGTCCCCCTAACATACCCCTTCACAGTCACTGAGGAAGCTGTGTTTTTAACTGAGCTGATCATTAGCAGGCACCAGAAGGTCTGATATTGGACATCCTTCGATAAAAAAATTAGAAATTATTTTTGCTTTGACACGGAAAACAAAAACAAAAACCTCCAACCTAAGCACACTATGAAGCTGCCACACATGTGCTCCTTGCTCATGTGGTGCATTTGCTCTGAGTTTCCCTGAGTTAAATCCTCTGCTGACCCTTTGAAGCTGAGTAAGAAGACAAAACCTTCTCTCCTCTAACTGCAGGTGGATATTTACATGAAAAGCTGAACACAACTTGACTCTCCCTTTTCAGATGCAAGTCTTATTAAATCCCACCCAAAGACACAGTATTTTCTTTTGTTTTTATTGCTCAAGACCCAGGATTATAGGGTGGTTGTGAATTCTGCTTCTGGAGTTGAGCATTGGCCTCACACCTTGTTTCTGTCACCTTTTCTCTCTTTCTAGGCAGTTAACACACCCAAGACTCAATTTCCTCATCTGTAAAATGGGGATAACAACTCCTTTCTTACAGGGTAGTGAGAGTTAAAACAAACACATCCATGACATAAGGAGAGTCCTCCATAAAGATGGTATTAATGACAATGAAACTGCTGGTCATTCAGGCTCCCAGCAACGGAAGCCTCCTCCTCCCTGGCTGGTGAGTGAACCTAGATGTTGAGACAGAATTTCAATGGGGAGCCAGTTCTTCCAGGGAATCAGTGAGCCTCCTTACCTCAAAAAAAATGGTCAAAATTTCCCAATATGGATATAAACTAAATTGGAGTTGGTTCCACTGTCGGCCCACTGGGGTCTAGGAGAAAGCTGTCCAAATGGCCTCCCATCACACGCAGCCATTAGGAAGGCATGTTCTTAGGCCCGCCTTCCCCGCCTCCTGAGCATGGGGCTCCAGCTTCAGCAGTGGAAGAGGGGACATCAGCAGAAAGGGACTCTCTGAGCCACTCTTGTTCTGCTTCTGCAGGAGCAGATGGAAAACAGCAAGTCCTGAGCCTTACTGTCAGAGAAACTTAGCCACTGCCCATTTCACAGACTGTCCCCGAATCTGTAGGTTTAGTGGTTTTCCCAGAGCTAATTCTTAATCCTCTATGTATACTAGGCATTATTGAGTATTCAAGCCCCAATGATCCTTATAATATTCAAATGATGCAAACATCAGAAGAGGGCAGATGTGCTGTCAAGGAGAAGCCAAGCTCCTTCCAGAGCCACATTTAGATGATGGGATCTTCAGCACTTTTGGAGTCTCCATGTCCTGATTCCTCTCTGCCCTGTCATGCAAATGAATGAAGGGTGGCTTTGTCTGCAAAGCAAGTGTCATCCTCCCATGGTGGACACACATAGCAGGAGCAATGCCTCCATGCCCAGCACCAACCCTGGAACTTGTGGAATCCCAGATCAGAGACAGAATTCTTCCCAGTGGGGCTCAGTCTCCTCAGCACATGGATGCCTTACTCTGATTCTTCCCAGCAGCCACATTGGATTCTCCCTCCTTACCTGTCTCCTGGCCCCTTGACCATTTGTTCCAGCCCCAGTTGTGGCTCTGGGGGCCAATATTGCAAGCACTTCAGGAGGACATGACTGGACAGTGCTCAGCCTTGCTGCCCTGCCCTCCCTTCTGTCCCGGCCCTTGAGCTTCTGGTTATGATGAGGTGGAAATGCCCTTAGACCATCAGGAAGTGTGAGAGGAAGGGTTGGGCTGTCCTGGTAAGACACTGGTATGTAGGAGGGGGGAATAAAGTCTCCCCAGTTTCCCCCTGACATGTGTTCTTGGGACATGGTTTATGTGGCTTGTCAGGGAGGGCTCCCAGAATCACCCTGTGGTAAAACCAGGACTATCAGCTCAGTGACATGTACCTGTGCTTGACTGCCTCCTTGCCTGCTTTTGCCTTGCCTGAGAGAAATAGCATGCAACTCCCTGCTCAGGCTCTGCTTTCTGGGAACATGAGCTAATAAATCACCTTACTGTAAATGAGGTGGTGTTCTCTGCAAGCTATTCCAGACTGTTGTTCCCAATTGACTCTCAGACCTTTAAAATGTACCCTGGCTGCCCTGAAGTCCTGAAGGCTTTGGCCATCCACAGGTCATCCTGAACAAATTGGTGTTCTATGAACAGTCCTTGTGTCCAGAGGCCAGCGGGTACTGGGGCTTCCCCCCTCTGGGCTCTCCCATTACTCCTCCTGGAACTTCTCCCCCCCATTTGGGGTAATTTTCCTTGGTTCTGTTCCGGACTACTTCCCGACTACCCTCCTCAGCCCCTTTCCGGGTAATCCATGGCTATCCCTGCCCCTCCCCAGCTGTGCAGGCAGGGAATTCGAATCCTCTGTGGTCCTTCCCTCATTTCACCGGCTTGTCCTGCCCCCTTCTGTCACCATGAACGTTATATTTAAGTTTAGTTACAGTAATCCAACTTGAATTTATACAAACTTAACTTCATTATCATTCAAAACCTCAACTCCTGTACAGCTCCGTCTCCCTCTTCTGTTACTGATGTCAAAAATTATATTTTTGTGAATTGTGTGCCCAATCACATTAATTATTGTTTTTAAATATTTGTCTTTGAAGTCATGTAGAAAATAAAACACATGGAATTATAAACCAAATTATAATAATTCTAGCTTTTATAATGTATGATAATGAAGTTAAGTTTTTCTAAATTCAAGTTAAATTCTTGTAACTAAAATATTAAATATAATATCCATGGTAATCACAAACAAAAACTACATAGAATACATTAAAAAGGGAAACAAGAAAAAAAATCAAAATTTTTATGACAAAAAAATAATCAACACAAAAAAAATAGATAATGAAAAAAATGAGGAACCCAAAATCTATAAGGCTCATAAATAGCAAAATGTTATTTTCTTCTTTATCAATAATTACTTTCTATGTAAATGAATAAGTCTCTAATCTAAAGATAGAGACTGGAATAAATGATTTAAAAATGATACCAAACATACCATTAACAAGGGACTCAATTTATATCCAAAGACACAAGTAGGTTGAAAGTGAAAGTGAGGAAAAAGGTATTTTGACAAGTAGTAAAAAAGGATAGCTGGGTGGTCATAAAGGTATCAGACAAAATAGAGTTTATTAACAGAGGTTACAAGAGTTAAGAATATTATATATTAATGAGAGGTTCAATACAGCAAGAAGACATGACAATTATAAATAACTATACACCTAATAACACTAAAAACATATGAAGCAAACATTGACAGAATTAGAGAGAAATAGATCTACAACAGTGGTTGGATTTTTCAATACCTCATTTTCAATGACAGATAAAATAAACAGACAGAGATAGAGAAATAGAGGACCTGATAACACTATAAATCAACAAGACCAAACAGGAATATAAACATGCTATCCAAAACCATGAGAATGCACATTCTTCTCAAGTGCAACATGGGAAATTCTTCAGGATAGACCATATGTTAGGTAACAAACAAGTTTTATTATATTCAAATATGTAGGTATAATACAATATATCTTCTCTGACCATAATGGGATGAAGTTAGAAATTAATAGTAGAAGGAAAATTAAAAATCCACAAATAGATAGAAATTAAACAACATACACTTAAACTATAGGTCAAAGAAGCAATCACAAAAATATCTTGAGGCCTTCGAAAATGAAAACACATTACACCAAAACTTGTAGGATGCAGCAAAAGTAACACAGTAAAGAAATTTTTACTACAAATACTTACATCAAAAAAGAAGTCACAATCAAACCTGATTTCACATCTTAAGAAACTAGAAAAGAAGAATAAATTAAACCCAAAGATAGCAGGAGGAAGGAAATAATAAATATTAAAGAAGAAATAAATAAAACAGAGAATAGAAAAACAACAAAAAAATAAAAATAATAGAGAAAATCAACAAAACCAAGAGTTGGTTTTTTGGTAAGGCCAGCAAAATTGACAAATCTTTTGCTTGCTTGACTAAGAAAACAGAAGACTCAAGTAACTAAAATCAAAAATGAAAGAAAGGGTGTTACAATTACAAAAATGTAAAGATTTTAAGTGAGTACTATGAAAAATTGTACAGCAACAAAATGGAGAATCTATCTGACATCATCAAATTCCTAGAAATACACAAGATATTAAGACTGAATCATGAAGAAATACAAAGTCTGAATAGACATATAACTAATAGGGAGATTGAATCAATAATCAAAACTTTCTAGCAATAACATTTCTAGACCGGATGAATTCCTCCAAATATTTAAATAATATTTAACAGCAATCTTTCTTAAATTCTTCTAAAGAGTTATAGCTGAGGGAATACTTCCTAACTCATCCTGTAGGGCCAGCATCACCCTAACACCAAAACCAGGTAAAAATATCACAAGAAAAGACAGTTGTACACCAATAGCCCTTATAACTACAGATGTAGCAAAATATTAGCAAATTGAATCCAACAGTATGTTAAAAGGATTTTTCACTATGACCAGTTGGGCTTTATCCCAGAATGCAAGGGTGGCTCAACATAAGAAAATCAACCAATGTAATTCAAAATATTGCATTTCCCTGATGATTAATGACACTGAGCATCTTTTCATATGTCTGTTGGCCCTCTGTCTTCTCTGGGGAAAAATATGTCTATTCAGTTCCTCTGCCCATTTTAGTTGGATTGTTTGTTTTTTTTTATGTTGCATTGTATGAGTTCTCTGTTTTTTGAATATCAGCCTCTATATAAGATATATCATTTGCAAATACATTCCTCTATTCAGTAGGTTGTCCTTTGAAATAAAAGACATCCACATTGGTAAGGAAGAAATAAAATTGTCACTATTTGTAGATGACATAATCTTGCAGATAGAACATCCTAAAGACCCCACCAAAAAGCTATTAAAATAAATGAATTCAGTATAGTCATACTACCATTCCCTTAGAAGAGGCTGACTGTGAGGCAGGAAACCAGGCCTGGGATGTGGGCTGCAGTCCAGGTGTGAACAGGGAAATGTCTCTCTGTAGGACTGGTGGTTTTGGTCCTGGACGCTGAGGGCACACTGAATGACCTCACTGTCCCTTTCTTCGGTGAGGGGGTGCTGATTTCTTCCAGAGGGGAGTGGGTGTTGACCAGCATGGAAGCAACTCTGTGGGAAATTCCAGGGAAGCAGGCCAGGCCCTGTGGGTTCTGGAAACAGCCAAACCCATGAACCCATTACATCCAGTGGAGCAGGAGGAGCCTCAGGCCCTGAGTCACCTTATTGAGGTTCAAATGTGTTTCCATCACCTACTGCCTGTGAAACCTTGGGGAAGTTACTTCACCTCGAATGGCCTCAGTAGCCCTCATATGTAAAGATGGGGATACCAGGTCACTATGGACTCGGCCAGCTGAGCCCCACAGATGCCACTGTGCAGTGGGCTGGTGCTACGGTACAGCAGTGATAGGAAATCCCCACACATTATTGCCCGACTGTGTCCTCACCTTGGCTGAATTGATGCCAGGGGCTATGGCTCCCTGGACAGCCTGGCCGAGCTGACAGGTCCTGGTGAGGCAGAGACTGTCTTTCTGGGACCAGGACTATCATAGGAGGCAGGGCTGCTGAGTCAGGGAACATCCCAATAACTGTGCACGTGACCTGTGTGCCCCCAAGAGGGGGGAACCACTGAGCAACACTTAGGTGACACTCACTTAGCCTTATAAGTGATGATATTTACTTTAGCTCTCACAACACTTGTGTGCAGTGACTGAGCAGGCAGGCATATCCCAGCAGAGGAAGCCAAGGCTCAGAGAGAGAGCGTGGTTTGCCATGGTTGGTAGGCGGGGTTGGACTTGGACCTGGCTAGCATATGACAACTGTATAAGAACTCCTGTCTTTTAGCTCATTTTCCCTCTCACATAAGCTCCCTCCTAGCCAGACATCCCACAGCTCCCCAGGTGATGGCAGCCTCAGCAGCAGGCTCTCCTGGCATCTGTGCCTACCTTGCGTGGCTCCTGCCCCGCCACAGCCCAGGGGAAGCAGGGACACTGCCATGGCCCACCTTCGCAGTGCCCATCCCTGGGGCCTGGGGACCGTGGGGAATATTGCCTGTCCCCATAGCAGCCCCAGAGGACTTTCCCACTTGTTCATGGACTAGGAGCAGGTGTCAGCAAGTGTGAAGTGGTGGCTTGGATCAGCTGGTGCAGAGTTGCGTTCATTCTGTGGAGGAATTTGGTGGGAGGAACACAGGGCTGTGGGAACTGCTGTGACCCACCGCACCTCCAGGGACAGGCCACATTCCATCACAGAGTTTGTGCAAGCCAGAATGAGAAATGGATCACGGTGAGATACAGGAGGTGAGGTCCAGTGAGTGTCCACTGAATGCAGGATGGAAAGGCCAGGTCAGAGAGCTGCCTCTGACTGGGAGCAGAGCAGAAAGGGACAGCTACATCAAAACCAGACACATTAGCTGAGGCCAGCTCTGGGGGTTATACTCAAGGGCCTCGCTAAACCAGCCAGTAATGATTTCCTGGTCTCTCAGAGAGCACCACTAAATTAGAGGCCTCTGCTATTTGAATGTAAGGAGCCCATTAAAATGATAAATGGTCTCTCCTCCTCTGGCAGCATCGACAGAAGGAAGCGAGGCCAAGCTATCTCACTGGTGGCAAAGACTGGGGCCAGGCTAACGTGCCAGGCCTGGAATTGAGTGAGGGTGAGCTTTGGGATGCTGAGGCACAGGCAAGGCCCAGCACAGACAGGGCCAGCACTCCGCGGGAAGACAGGGGCTTGGTGTTGGAGAAAGCTCTGACCCGGACCCTCCTCAGCTTCTCTCTCAGCAGCTGGCAGTCACTGGCTGAGAGGCTGAAGGCCTGGCTCTGCCCGCACCTTTGCTCTTTCAACAAAGACAATATAGTTTAGGAAGAGACACAGGCCCTGGGAGAGTCAAGAAAAGCTTGAGGCCTGTTTGTGTGGCCAGCTGGCAAAACAGGTTCAGCAAAAACACACCAGCTAGATTCTAGGAAAATTAGCTGATTGCAAAACAAGTTCAAGGAAAGCAAACCAGCTACATTCTAGATGAGGAATAAAGGTAACCCACAGTTACCCCCAAAGTTCATTATGCACTTACTAACATATTAAAAATCACACCCCTTGGTGCCATGACAGTTCTGAGGCTGGCCATATCAGGGCAAAAAGAGGACATAACCCCTAACCCTCCCCGTTTTCTGAGAAAAGACTGCCTATCTTGGTGCATATTCCATTGAACCCCTGCCCAACAGTAAGGTAATCTTTTATAAGAATTCAAGAAGAGACTGCTCACCTCCCAAGCATGCCTCTACTCCCTTCTTGAGTGTATAGTTTCCTTAGAAAAATTCCTGTTTTCTTAATAAAAACTTGCTCAATCTGTTATTGAATTCTGTCTTGTACCTGTTTAAACTGCTCATGAATTCTTTCCTGACAAGGGTCAAGAACCCTCTCCTGGGTTTAGGCTTCACCTAGCATGCAGAGAGACCTCCCTGGACCTCCCCAACAACACTTTGACCTTGAACAAGCTCTCCCTCTGAGCCCTGGTGTGTCCCTTTGTGCCACACTTTCCCTCAGCGGGTGGCAGGAGGTGACTGATGCTTTGAACACTGTTCATTGTCAGAACCCATGGAAAACAAAAAGTCCCACTCCCACACCCTGCCTTGGACCCAAGAACAGTGCTCATCATGCTTCTCCCCACTGCTTGTGCAAGCAGAGTGTTTCTACTTCTTAAAATACCAGCAGTTTCAAGATTGTGGCTCCCAAGCTCCCACCAGGGCATGCACCGCAAATTTTCACCAGTGCCTTTATTAAGTAACAATTTACCTTTGCTTAGCTTCAGCCCACAGACAAGCATAACTCCCCGTGGATGGGGTGGTGGTGAGGGAGTAGAACTAGGCCACAGCAGAGAAATAACATGTTAGTTGACCTGGGGGCCCTGTCATGTGCTGCGTGAGGAAGTGGCAGCCTTCCCCGATGGCACCGGGTGCACACAAGCCTGGTGCTCCTAAGATAAGGCTGTGGGCATCAAGAGAGCAAGGCCTGGATGGGGGCAGTGCAAGGGGCCGTGGTCTACTGGGGTTTTCTGGGGCACCCACAGCCCCTTCTTTCTGCCTCCTTCCCCTGAGCTCTCAGAGCGACTGCCCTGATGTCCTGGGTGTCAGGGCCTCTGCTGTCCCAGGGCCTGGATTTCTGAGTTAAACTATGTGCTCCCACCATTAAGTACCTTTCTTCTACATGTGGGAAGAAAGCCTGGGAATCTGTCAGCACATACAGCCTCAAAGACCCAGGAATCAAAGGTACAGTGGCTTTTATTTGCTTGCATCGTGAATCTATAGGTGTGAAAAAACATTTGCTTTAGAATTAAAGTGTTTTCTTTCAAATGCCCCTTGAGTGCTTTTACATCAATGCAGAAAGTCCATCTTTCCAGCAGACGATGAAGAGAACAGCCCTGCTTTGTCTTAGGAAGTAAGTAGATCTTCCTGTCTCCTGTTCTGAGTCCTCACAGAAAGCTAAATGCCTCTCGAAGACACTGCCCAGAATGTGGAAGCAGGAACTGAATCCTGCAGAGAGATGGGATGGTTTTATTGAAAAATATCTACATGTTTTATGTTTTGCTTCTATATTTTATAACAATTCCCCTGTAACAGATATTCTTTTCTCTTCTAATGTTCTGTGCTCTACTTTCCTCTGTTTCTCAGACATAACCAAGTTGGCTGTATCTGTTCCTTGGAAGCCTGCGGCTGAGCAAAAGCTCGACATTAGATATTTATCATCTCAGGACATCTCTCCTCAAATAGCTGGCTCTCCACCCCCAGACCTCTTTATCTTATTTTGCCAAACAAGATGAGTTTCTGTCATTGCTGAAAATAATTGACTTGTTTTTTAATATATATCAAGGCCCAGGTTAAGAACTGGACAATGCAATGGATTTATTATTCTCTCTCTCTTCTGTTTATTCTAGTGTGAAATTGTTTCCCTGGTAGTGATTAATTCTGCCAAGACTTTCTGCCCTTGCTGAATAATTTGCTGTATTGGGGAAGAAAATGCTAACTGCTTGGGCCTGCCCTCAGACATGTCATTACAGTTTTGTCAAACATCAGCCCCTCTATTGTCTTCTGTCACTCAACCAAACTCATTGTCCTGTATTCATGTTCCAAGTCTGATTTTTCTGTGGGAATGACTGGTGCTTGGTCTTCCCAGAAAGAGAATGAGTGAGGAGGCTGCTGGCTAAGTAGAGAGGGTCTCCTGGAAGTGGCATTAGAGGGCTCTCAGGAGTGATGGGAAGTTGGGGTTCAGGGTGCAGAGCATTGCTGTGTGATCAGCTGTCCCACTACGGGCTGTGCTGGAAATAATGGAGAGTGGCCCCCAGAACGTCATGCAATTTGTTGATAGTAGGCACAACGACCATAGATCCTGATTCTTTGGGCAAGGAAGGAGTGTGCTGGGAACAAGAAGCTTGTTTGTGGGTGAAGCAGGCATCCCGCATATCTAAGCCTCCCCGTAGGATGAAAGGTGGTAACAGATGGACCCCTCAGAATGATTCCCAGAGGGGCTCTGGTGATGGGGGTCTTTGGAGAAGCCAAAAGGTGGTGGGAGAGTCTTCCTTACTGACTTGTCAGCAGAGGATATGGCATCACCGCAAGCCAGGGTATCTCAGCCTCAGCGCCACTGACATTTTGGGCTGAATAATCTTTGCTGTGGCTGTTCCGTAGATTGTCAGTACTTAGCAACATCGTGGACTTCTGTCTACCAGATCACTGAACTCCAGAAGCACCCACACCCCTCCTCAAGTTGTGGCAGTCAAAACTGGCCACAGACATCGCCAAAGGCCTGCCAAGGAGGACGCCTGCTGTCCTTGAAACCCACTGCTGTACCTAAGTGCAGATGAACCATGAGCATCTCCCCTCGGGAGGCCCTTCCACAGGCTGTCTAGGGGGCTGCACAGTGTGGGAGAGAAAGTGTGGATCTTGCAGTAAGAGCCTTGAAACTGAATCCTGGCTCAGTTGCTGGCTCTGTGACACTGGAAAAAAAATGACTTAATGGAGTCAGTTTTCTGGAGAATGTAATAGTTGTGGAAATAGCAATGAGCTGTGGAAGGGTAGGAAAAATGAGAAATGAGCTCTCAGTGGGCCCTGCCCCAGGTGGATCCTGCAGGAGGTTCTGGAGGCTGTCCCCAAGCACTGTTGTGTGTGGTGGGCAGCCTGGCAGGTGTGCTGCGTGGTCTGCGTGTTGTATGTAGTGACCTCGTCCCTCCCAGGTCTGGAGCTGATGCTCACGATGGCACCATCGCTGCTTTGATGCCCCGAGCTCTGTCAGCAGCTGCCCTGCCCTGTCCCTCTCCCACACAGGGCACTTTTCATCCCACAGGGCAGCTCTGCATCTGTTCTCCTGTGCTGACCCTGGTGGCCATTCTCTTGGCCTCCTTCCAGATCCTCCTTGTCCTTCTCTGCTTCCCGAGCTTCCTGTGCAGTGTGGGGAGCTTCTCCTGCATCTGCTGTGATTTCACCATGCACTCCTCCCCAGCCTCCAGTGCTATGCTCTGCCCTGGGTTCCCTGCACACCTTGGCCTCTGCATGTCACCCACACGTTTAGTACATCTATGTCACTGACCTCACTTTCTCTAGGAGGAAATGGATGCAGAGATAGATCCACTTGCCTGAAGACTTGCAGGTAGGGAAGAGGACAGTCTGGAGGTGCACTGAAGTCCCATGGGACCAGGGCTCCCCCACCACCACATGAGCACCTCCGTGCCCGGCCCTGTGTGCAGGCCCATTGCCTCCTTTCCAGGGTCCAGGGTCAGGCAGATCTGGACCCCCTGGGTCTTCCTCCCTTCCTGTGAGCTGGCACCTGAGGGCTGGCTCCTCCTCATTCCTCTTCTCAGGCCCCTGGAGAGCCCGGCACCCCCTTGCAGTGATGCTCCTGTCCGACACCTTCCTTTACCTCAGACGCAAATTTATACTCGTCTGTGGGGTGATAGTTCTCTGCCCCTCCTGGTGCTATTGGCCACCTGTGGGGCTTTGAGACAGAGCAGGAGCTGGCAGGGCTGAGGGGCGGTCTACCTCAGTCTTAGCTTTGTGCTGTGCCCACTGAGGCCTCCTGCTCACTTTGCAGTGCCTGGTGGTTTGGGAAAAATACTGAGAAATGAGAGTCAAGGTTTCTTCTTCTATAAGCCTTTATAGCTTGGAGAAGTATAAACTGTAGTGAGTTAACACTTGAGTGGCACTTCACATGCCAGGTACTTTTCCACATTCTTTACGTGTATCACATCATTAATCCTCAGGACAGCCCTGTAGGTAGGTATGATTTTTATGCCCAGAGAGGTAAAGGGACTTGTCCAAGGTCATACATCTTGAAGTCTGGCTTCAAATCTCATACTGTTAATCACTAGAATTAATTTCTTCTGGAGGTGTGATATTGGCCCTTGGGCAGCATGGCACATTCCACTGGAAGGATGTGCACTGCGGTGTGAAAAAAAACAAATTTATCATTCAGAAGACACTTTGACTGTATTATAGATTTATTTTTGTCATCAAATTTGTCTTCCCAATGGAATTGTGCCTACATCAATATTAAAATAAATTTGCATTCTTTGAGCACTCAATAACAATGGTGTGTATGTGTGTGTGTGTGTGTGTGTGTGTGTGTGTGTGTGTGTGTTTCGGTGGGAGCTGGGTGAGTTGAGCTGATAGGAAATGAGCAGGAACAGTGAGGCAGGGAGAAGCTGGATGGAGTGGGGGGCCAGTGTAGCTGAGCCACAAAGTGAGCTCGTCCTGGTGACTAAGCCACCCTCACGGCTCAGCTTCCTGGCACAGTAGTGGGGCGTGCTGGGCATGAGAGCAGCCTGAGCCCTCTATTATATTCCACAGCGCAGCCTGGCTTCCTTCCTCATAGTTTACCCTGCTTTTAAAGACCAGGTATGTGCTTGTGCGTTTACATGTGCTGGGCACATGTTTGATGTGCACGGTGGTCATGTCAGAGCCCCCTCTCAGTGTGACAGGGACCAGGCAATGCAAATCACCTCACCGCACTGCGACTCTCTACCACCTCGATCAAATGGTGGTAAAATCATACATGCCTGTCAGGATGGTCCTGAAGATGACATGACGGAAGATGTGTAAATCCTGCCACCCTACGGTGGGGATGGTATTTCCTCTGTAGAGTCTTTTTTCCCTGAGTTTTACACATTCAATTTCCCACACAATGCCTTTCTGGCCTGCTGGTGATCATGACCCAATTCCTTTCTAAAATGAGTGTTCTTAAGGCTTTCAAAGAACTCGTTGCTGCCAGTTTGCCAAACCACCACCCTCCCTGGCCACATGCGGACCCAGTGTCACCTCTAACTCTCAGGACTGAGATTTGCCTTCCAAATTCAATACCCAAACCATCTCCCCATTTCAGATCAGCCTCTAAAGGGGGGATGGTTGCTCAGCTAGAGTGTCATTCTGCAGAGACCTGTTCTACTGATGCCAGGGTTCTTGTTCATGTAGTCAATGAACCGCAAACGCTCAAACTAGGAGAACAAGTGAGAGGCTTTTATTTAGAGAGAAAGCAAGAGGACAGAGCTCCCGCTCATGCCAAGAGGGGACACGAGAGCCCCAAGGTGGTGCCCTGTCTAGGGGGTTTATAGGTGGTTGAGAGACAAAGGGCTAGGAATGTACACCTGCTAAGTGGTTCCAAAATGTTTATCTTTGAAGTGACATTAAGTTTCTTATTAGTCTTCCTGGTTATTTGCAAGAAATTTACTGCTCTGATTTCCTCCCAGGATAGCAGCTTCCTGGTCTGGGAGCATATCACTCAGGCTGCCTGCCTTGCTCCCAAGGTGGGCTGAGTTATTGTCTGTTTGTTAAAGAGTATGATAAAGTTACTTTTTAACAAATTGGGTTTTAAAATGCAACCTTATTTTCAAGATGGAATCCTTCTGGTTTGTTTTGGGCTTGCTGGTTAAATTGCCCAGGTGGCAAATCACTTGACTAGGGCTGGAGGAAGAGAAGCAGCACCTGGGTAAAGTCAGAAAAACAAGCTGGGCCCCCCAGCAGGCCAAAGCAGATCCCACAGTGGATTATCTTGCTTTGTTTTTTCCAGAGGCCCTCACCCTACTCTGTCTAAGCCCATGGTCCCTGTCTCACTACTATTTCCAGACTTTGAAATACCAGAGTAGGATAAGGATATTGGTTCACTTCACAGCTAAAGAGATCACCCCTACTCAGAGAGCACTGCAAACATTGCTTCAGAATGCCAAGTCCCCTGAGGGCAGGAGATAAGTCATGGGCTTCGGAAGCAGAAAGACCTGGATTTGATGCCAACTCCACCACTAAGTCCTGTGTGACCTGAGGCTGGGGTTTATCCCCTCTGAGCCTCTAACTTCTGTCAGGTCCTCACTGCCACTGTCATCGTCACTATCATTTGGAAGCTACTTGGGCCAGGAGTAAGGTTACAAGATCTGATGACAGAAAGGAACCACTAGCTTTCACAAAGTTCTGAACATGGTCCAGAATTTAGGCAGCACTCCATTCTGGTAATAGCGTCAGCTACCATGAAAACCTCATGGGGCACGTATTACCTCCATCGGAGATGGGGAAGTGAGCACGCTTGCTTACAGGTAGTCAGTGGTTGAACCAGAGGAAATCCCCTCCTGTGGACTGTGATGTATGCTCAGCCAAGTATAAGATAGTCTCTCTATAGCATTTGCTTTCCTCTGACAGGTATATGAGCACTTTCTTCGCGTCTACTCAAGAGACAGGTGGCAGAGTGAAGGAGGAAGCCCGACAGCAATGCTCTCAGCAGTGCTAGCAGACAGCGAGGGCTTCCCAGGGGGAGACTGCAAGTCTTTCCATTCAGTCAAAGCCTTCCCAGACTAGTGGCCTACAGGCCTCCCCAGTATCCATCTTATCTCTGAAGCACTGGAATCACTGAATCCCAAAGGTCTATTACCTATGATGTTTCAAGCATGTTTACACAAAAACGTGTTATTTCCAGTGACAGGAGCTGGGCGGATCTATATGACAACATGTGGTCAGTCTGTGAATATTTACTGAGAGTGCTACATGCCAGCACCACAAGGTAACATGGGGACATCCATGGGCACAAAGCCATGTCACTGCCTGGTGGAGCCCACATGCTCGTTCAAGCTGGTGGCATTTGCCTGTGTCTGTGAAGGTTAGCCCCCCATTCCTGCTACTGTCCCTCCTCCTAAATTTGACACTTCCCCTTCACACCGCACCACTCACCCTGCTTTGTGTGAATTATTTTCTCTTCTCATTGTCCACCCTCTGAATTTTTACATAACAGGAATATGCTGGGCACAGCAAAATTAGAAATTCCCATACATTTTTTCTCCTCTGTTCCCTTGAGGTCTAATTCAGAAAGTTTGGAGCAGGAGGCTTGGTGTCAGGCTAAGGCTCTGTGATGTGGCAGCAAACCCACACCCTCCCCACCAGGCTCCCCTCGAGCCATAGCCACACGAAATGTGCCCCTATCCCTGCTTTCTCCTCCCTGCTCTGTCCTTCCCACATGTCCTCTCACTTCCCCAGCCCAGGGCAGTGACTTCTTCCCCTCTTCTTGGAGTTCCAGTCTCCTGTGGGCACAGCTGGTTATGTATAGATCAAATTGCAAAGCATTAAATAATGAGGAGTTCTGGAGAATCTGCAAACTAGATGCCACATGCTTTGCACAGAGTCATTCAAATTCTCTACACTTGTGATACCATATATCACACTTGGAGCCCAGGTCTGGGTAGAGCACACCATTTTGCAGTACCTAGGGGCAAGTTCCTTGTTTGACACAAAGAATATAGAACTCCTGAGGTAAGGCCCATGCTGGAACCGAGGGCTGGTGTCTACCTATCCACTGCGTGTGATAAAGTATACCTGAAGGTCCAAACATTAACCCAAACATATATGGCCAATTATTATACGATAAAGGAGCCATGGACATAAAATGGGGAAATGACAGTCTCTTCAACAGATGGTGCTGGCAAAACTGGACAGCTATATGTAAGAGAATGAAACTGGATCACTGTCTAACCCCATACACAAAGGTAAATTCGAAATGGATCAAAGACCTGAATGTAAGTCATGAAACCATAAAACTCTTAGAAAAAAACATAGGCAAAATTATCATGGACATAAACATGAGTGACTTCTTCATGAACATATCTCCTGGGGCAAGGGAAACAAAAGCAAAAATGAACAGGTGGGACTATATCAAGCTGAAGAGCTTCTGTATAGCAAAGGACACCATCAATAGAACAAAAAGGTACCCTACAGTATGGGAGAATATATTCATAAATGACAGATCTGATAAAGGGTTGACATCCAAAATATATAAAGAGCTCACACACATCAACAAACAAAAAACAAATAATCCAATTAAAAAATGGGCAGAGGACCTGAATAGGCAGTTCTCCAAAGAAGAAATTCAGATGGCCAACAGACACAAGAAAAGATGCTCCACATCACTTGTCATCAGAGAAATGCAAATTAAAACCACAATGAGATATCACCTCACACCAGTAAGGATCGCCACCATCCAAAAGACAAACAACAACAAATGTTGGCGAGGTTGAGGAGAAAGGAGAACCCTCCTACACTGCTGGTGGGAATGTAAATTAGTTCAACCATTGTGGAAAGCAGTATGGAGGTTCCTCAAAATGCTTAAAATAGAATTACCATTTGACCCAGGGATTCCACTTCTAGGAATTTACCCTAAGAATGTAGGAGCCCAGTTTGAAAAACACGGGTGCACCCCTATGTTTATCACTGCACTATTTACAATAGCTAAGATATGGAAGCAACCTAAATGTCCATCAGTAGATGAATGGATAAAGAAGATCTGGTACATATACACAATGGAATATTACTCAGCCATAAGAAAAAAACAGATCCTGCCATTTGCAACAACATGGATGGAACTAGAGGGTATTATGCTCAGTGAAATAAGCCAGGTAGAGAAAGACAAGTACCAAATGATTTCACTCGTATATGGAGTATAAGAACAAAGGAAAACTGAAGGAACAAAACAGCAGCAGAATCACAGAACCCACGAATGGACTAATAGTTACCAAAGGGAAAGGGACTGGGGAGGATGGGTGGGAAGGGAAGGACAAGGGTGGGGAAAAAGAAAGGGGGCATTACGATTAGCATGTATAGTGTGGTGGGGGCACAGGGAGGGCTGTGCAACACAGAGCAGACAAGTAGTGATTTTACAGCATCTTACTATGTTGATGGACAGTGACTGTGAACGGGTATGTGGGGGGACTTGGTGAAGGGGGAGCCTAGTAAACATAATGTTCTTCATGTAACTGTAGATTAATGATACCAAAATAAAAAAATTAAATAAAAAAAAAGTATACCTGAAGGGCTTGAGGAAGTTTGAACCTCTTCTTAAAGGGAAGAGGTTTCTCTTTTTGAATGGAAGATGCTTCACTCACTCTAAATTTAGCGTCTGGTTTTTATGTTTATACAGTAGTCACACAAAAGGTAAGTGGGGTAGGCAGACACACACACACATTCACACACACACACACATACCAGCAAGAATAACCATGGAAGGAAATGTGATGGTTTTTATCTAAGTCCCTGTGGCATTCATGGGCAGGACAGCCCAGCTGCCGCCACCGGCTCCTCTGCCTTTGGCTGCCTTCAGTGACTCTTGCAGCCATTCCCCAGGGTCTCCTTCATCTCCTCTCCTCAGCACCGGGGCCAGCACACCCTGCTGTTTCCAGGCCTGAAGAGGTGTGTGCTGCCTGCCGGTCACCTCACAATGGGAAGGAGACTGCACTGGGGCATGAGATTTACTCTGTAAGAGGTCAGCAAAGGTGGTGACAGAAGATGGAAGAAAAGAATTAAGAAGCAAGAAATAAGGAAAAGGGGGAACCTGGAGAAACAGACAGACAGGAAGACAACTTCCTCCCGGGGAGAGAATCAGAGGAGGAAGAAAGAAAGAAGAAATGTACAATAGCCATGAGAAAGAATGTTAAGCAGCATAGGCAGACACACACACACACACTCACACACAGACACACACACACTGTCACACTCTCTCACACACCGCAGCAGCAAGAACTAACCAGGGAAGGGAATGTGACGGTTCTTATCAAATGACTACGGCTTTCGATATGCAGTGTGCTGTTATTATTCGTAAGAAAACCAGGGTATTCTCGTCTCATGACTAGATAATTTCACACATAGTAAGACCCTGAAAATCATCTCAGCAGGGCCACTCTCTCACTTCCTTCCACTGAATTATTTAAAGTAAATAAATCAATCATGGAATTCATTTGCCGTGGCTGTGCTATTTCCTCATCCCCTGCCCTCATTTTTCCTGGGAGAGCCCCAGAGATCTGACTTTAGGATATGTGTTTGTTTTCTGTTTTCTTCTTTTTCTGTTATTTTTACTTATTTGTTTTTTGGACGTGTTTGTTTTTACTTACTCGATCTGCCAAGCTGGTGTCAGGACGAAGTGCCTGATGCAGAAGAGTGGGAACTCAGACACAGATGTTTTCTGGGTTGGACGGGCCGCCTCACTTGCATTACTCAGCAGACCTCAGAGAGCTGGGATTAGCAGGGGGAGCACAAAAGGTGGTAGGAATGGAACCGCTGATCGATCAGGACATAAACTCCAGCAACGAAAATCTGGGCAACAGCCACTGAGAACCAGCCTGGGCGGGCAGCCTCCCTGCTTCCCGAGCACAGTGACAGCATCGTTTGCTGGCCAAAACCACGTTTATCCTCCCATCCCAGAGCCCTGAGGCCAGCAAGTCTCCTGCTACAACTGTTCTTCTAGGGAGCACCTCACATCTGTTATCTCCTTTCTGCATTATGATGGTTTTATGCATCAAAGTATGGATGCTTTTCCAATTTGGCAGCTGATACATGGCAGAAGTTCAAGATCTGGTGACAGCTTGCTAACTTGCATAACTGATTTTTAAAGAGATTGAAGGAAAAAAAAGAAAACCTCCTTAATATCATGAATTCAGTTATCATTGGTGGTAGTTGCAGGCCCCATCTACAAGCTCAGTATTTCTGTTCCCCACTATGAAGCTGATGCAAACTCCGTTAAGTGAATTTGGGCTTCCTTCAACTTCTTGACCCATGGGACTATAGGATGGTGATTTGGGTGCCTGGGACCATCAAAGCTGTGAGCACAGGGGGTTCCCCCCCACTGTCCTCCACACACTTGCTCCTATGACCTCCAGGTGCCTTCTGGGGCTGGGGGTGTATATGCACTTCTAATCATCTTTCTCTTTAAAGCAACTAAGGTCTGGAAAGAGGTTTGGGGCTGGGGCTGGGGCTGGAGACGGAGAAGAGGACAGGTCTGAACCAGTGAGTATGCTTTCAGTTCTAAGTGGCCCAGAGGTGGCCCATGGCTCTTGGAGTTAGGGAAAGCATCATTATGGAAAGTACTCACGTTAGCTTTGAGGGTGTCTTCACTCAGCAGCCTCAGCCACATGGCTTTCTGATCCCCACAAGCTTGACTAGCATCGTGGTGGCTTCAAATAGAATCCACATGAACCTGGGGTATCTTCTGTCCTGTTACGGTGGTATCATTCCTGTGTGTGTATGTGTCCTGCTTTTAACATAAGTGATGGGGAGTTCCCTAGGGCATCAGGGCTGGCCTGTACTCATTTACCTAGATTCCTTATGTCAGTTTCTGATTCTCCACCTTTCTCCCCTTTGTCAGCTCTAAGAGCCTGGATACCATCCAGTGTTTCATCTTGTTTTCCAGCAGGAGTTCGTGTGTTTTGGGGACATATTAGAGGTCCAGTGCTTCCTCTCCATGGCCAGGCCCCACTGGGCATGGGAGAGAAAGGGCGGACTCCCGGCTACATCCCTGAAGGGGCCTGCTGTTGGTGGGAGGGATGCTGGAGAGGCAGCCCAGCTGCTGCGCTCTTGTTCACACCCATTCCCCGTCTCCCCACAGCTCCCAGGCTTCTAAGGATTGGTTTGGTTTCAGTTGCAGCCTTCCCTCCTTTCACACTCGGGGAAGACGTGTGTGTCTCTACCTGTTCTCTGAAGGGATGAGCCACCTGCCACCCAGGATGAAGTCAGCACTAGTGGTTAAAGTGGGCGCACCAGTGTTTGCTGCCAGGCTGGTGAGGACGTCCCCCAATGTAGGGAGAGTCGACACAATCATCGCGCCGGCCAAGCGGCCATTGCTGAACTATGTCAACCTCCTTGCCATTGCACAGCATGCAGCCAGTGCCCCGATTCCTCCTCATCAGCAGGCAGTAATGCAAAGGGCCACTGAGAGCCTGGCTAGGCAGACTGTCCAGCGACCATTTTGCTCCTGGTGCCTGTGGAGTCCCATTAGCCCTGTCGGCCAACCCCAGAGGCCCTCACACTTCCTCTCACGGAAAGTCATGTTTTGGTCAACAGCCCTCCTCTCCACAGCTACGAAGAGCTGTATAGGTTTGAAATTAATCTATTTGCAAACTAACAAGGTAATTTGTCCCAGTTTTAAGGATGATGGTGGAAGGCACAGGACTCTTGGGTCAGTGACAGAGGACAGGCTGTTACTCGTAGCAATAACAGTAACCAGAATATCAGCATTTTAGTGCAGTTCCATGAGTCCCAGTTCCCTTCAGGGCGATGACATTGGGGCCAGATGACGTTGCACATCCCTTAGATTGGGTCACAAAGGAGGAGCCCTGAGCTCAGAAAAACTGAATCTTCCATAAGAGGGATGCTTGCCCTTTGTTCCAGAAGAACACTATCTTCAGGTATACCCTCTGCTCTGGAAGGTGAATATGTGGTTTTATCATTCAAGGATGTTTGCTACCCTAACATCCTTGAGATTTTTCTGGAACAAATGCTGGTCAGTACTTCTCTTGTAGTAAGTGCAGGAATGCTAGAGATCCATGACAAAAATGTCTTCCTGCTGACTTACAACCCTTCACTCCAAGATGACTTCTGATTTCTCCTGTGCTGTATCCCCACGCTCTGGGTAAAACTGGACCAACGGGATCCCACCCAGTGTAATTCCTTCTTCCAGGGGTCCTAACACCTCTAATTGCTGTCTACTTTGCAACACTCTACAGTTACTTCAAAGGGGTGCGTGTGTGTGCACACGCGCACGCACGTGCTTCTGAGCTTTTGTTTGTTTGGGCAGGATGGGTTATATGATACAGGTTGCTCTGCCATTACCTGCAGCTTTAATCTAACAGTCTCTAATTTTCCATTTTCCATTTTCTTTTGTTAATGGTCAGTCCCTTGTGTGTTCTATAAAAGAAACTTGCCTATTTCAAGGTCATGAAAACATCTCCTATGTTTACCTCTGCAGTCGTTTGATTTCTGTGATTTTCCTCCCAGACTCGTGGGAGCCGTGCAGATGGCAGCTGGAGGCGAGCAGCTGGAGGAGGAGGGAGGTGCTGCCTTCCCACTACGGGCTTTTTCATTTAGGAACAAGTAGCAGAAGTCTCCCTTCTGCCCTCCCCACCCTCACGACTTCCTAAGCACATGTGCTCTTCCAAAATGACTACTCCAAAGTCATGCTGTCAAACCCTACACGCTGCCTGGACCATCATGGGCAGCCGGCAGACAGGCCTTGCTGTCAGTGGGCAGATGAATTGTTCTGTGCCGCCTGGCATTCTGGTCTGCTTCCTGGGGGTCAGAACCCACCATCCTCCGGAGTGCTGTGGACCCATCCCTGTGACCTCAGACAGTCTAGGGTTCTGTCTTAACCCTTTCTCCCCATCAGGAGCACATAATTGGATGATTGTAACTACTCTGGACACCTAATTCAAATGCAGATGAACTTGTTCCCAGGAACACTGGCACATTTTAACAAGTAATTAGCCATTTGAATAGCTGATTCTCCCCTCTTAAACCTTTGTGTGTTTGAAGGAGACTGACAGACTAGAATCAGTCCCAATGGAAGTGAGTTGTTCCTTTCTCTTAGAAGCAATTTGCATCTTTCTGGGCACTGAGCATTCATATTTCAATCCTCACTATAGACTTTTTCCTCTAAAATATTTGATTTACTCTGGCTGACACTGTGACACTTACCTGGCTGGTCATCGGATCCCTTCTGACCCAGAACAGTCAGCTTGGGAAGGTGTGAAGGCTCCACTGCTGCCCTCTGCCCCCGGGAGTTACAGTAAGTCTCTATGAAACTGCAGGGGAGGGCAGCAAGGTGGGCTGAGGAGTCAGCACGGGACTCAAAGGGCCCATCATTGCCCTGCCACAAAGCTCATACCAGTAATTGACGGTAGCCGTTTTTGTTGGAGTTATGGTTGTAGTTATTACTGTGTTGTCAGCCACGCATGATTCAGAACCACATGGAGTTGGAGTTAGAAAGCCCGGGTTCCAGTCTTGACTTTTCCTCTCTGACCCTCACTTCTTCTTAAGCAGTATTCAGAAACAACTGCTTTTGTAAGGTTATTATGAAATATATTACAAAGTAGTTTATGAGATTATGCTAAGTGTTCAACAATGTGTGTGGCACTTTGCAAGCCAGTTTTCCAAAATTCCCTTAAGAGCAAGCAATTCATTCTTATTGTAGGATAATATAGGACAGACATGACCAGTTAGTATCAGGGAAGACCAACCCCTTATCCCAAGAATCTATTTGCTGTTGAAATTGCTAAAAAACAATTCAACTGAATAAATTTTGAAGATCTTATTGGCTTTATTCAATCATTCATGAATCAGGCAGCATCCCCTCTAGCAAATAGAAAGGAGCTCTGAAGAGCCGTACAAAATAAGAATTGTATAGGTAGAAGGACAGAGGATAAGGAAGTTATACTAGCAAAGAACTGATTGTTCATGGCAAGGTCACATTTTACAGGATGGTAGGGGTCTACCGTGTTTGCCTCACCAGTGCTGACCAGTATTTCCAGACTGGCTTAAGATTCCATTCCTGGGAGAGGCTGAAACTGTGATTAAGTCTCAATTTGGTGACATGGAGCCTAGCACAAGTGACTGTTCTGTCTGTTGTCTCTTTTTTAACAATTCTCCCTTTTGATCAGGCTGTCAGTTTAACTGAGAGATGTGATCCAAATTCGAGGCATTAGCCACTCCCAGCTACTACTCTGAAGTGCTCTGTGTGCATTCACAGAAAAGGTCATGCCTTTTTGCTGAATCCCTGTGGTATTCACAGATCACAACTTCAGGTTCCCATTTTTAAAGTCAATCATTCTCTTCATTCCTTTTCTGACGTTCCAGTCTTAGGGATGCCCTGATGTTCTTTCTGATGATCCAATCATTTGATTGGTGGGTATTGGCTGAGAACATACATTTAGAGCTTTTGAGGGAATACAACACACCAGGGAAATTACTATTAGTATAAGCAGGATAATTTCCAATGCCCGGGAACCATGGTCCTCAAGACCCAATCTGATCAACATCCAGTGAATCACAGGAAGAACCCATTGAAGGAGCAAATTTTTAGGGGCTTGCTCAGGGATCTCATGTGAGTCTCAGCTTCCTCAGAAGTATTAATCCAGGTGCAGCAGGTGATATTGACTAAAAGGTAATCAGAGGCTGTCCTATTATCCAGACCAACTTTGTCCAGAAAGTGTTTTCATTTTGTTTTGTTTTGCTTGGCAGCTATCTCTTTAGCAGCATATTCTGCAGTATCTTAAAGAGTTAAGGAGAGTTTCCTGATTACAGCCTCATTTGTATTCACTCCTAGTCAGGGAAGTAAGGGCCCAAGAAAGGAGGAAAATCCTGAATCATGAAAATTTCCTGGTAGGTCCTTTCTAACTTGACAATGTAAATTCAGGGCAGTCTACCAATGAGGTATCCTAGTCTGTTTGTGAATTGTTCGGGACACAGTTAGCTAACCTGCAAGGCATTTCCCAGCTGTGCACCAGATATCTAGGCATTCATAGGCCAAGGTGAGTGATAACCACCACAAAGATGATTCTTGTTGGAACAGAAACCACACCCACTAAGGTGGCACTGTTAATGGATTCATTCTCAAGGATTATTGTATTTTCCTATTTGAGCCAAAGGGCAGTTAGGTTTTCAGTGAATTCACGAAGTACATTTCCTAGCCTGAAATAAAAAATTATTCTAAATCCCTTGCACTGGCGAGATTTTTTTATGATTGGGAGTGTAAATTTAGATAATTTAGATAATTATATCTGATTTAGATAATTATAAGAATGTGGGAGTGTAAATATGCAGTAATTTGCATATGTATTTGTGTCTAATTGAGCAAGTATAGTTATAATCTGAGAAAGGTAAAAACCAGGTACTTCATATTCTGGCCATAAAAGTTGAACTCTCTAAGTGCCTAAGGTGGGTTATTTGTCATATATGGGGACATTGGAAATTGAAGAGAAACTGGTCACAGGGAGGACCAGGGGGTCCTGACATAGACAGATCAGAGTTTTTTATGACACTTCAGCAGTCTGCAAGTTTACTCCCATTAGCAATGGCCTGGGAGATACAATGATGGTGTTAACTTCTGGGCTAATGCCAGGCCAAAGGGAAGAAAAGGAAGAAGAAAGGGTTTTATGTTTAGTTAAAGTATGGAGTCTTGATCCAGTGTGTTGGGAGAAAGCAGTCTACTTTGATGTCAGCTATTTCTCTTCCTAGTCAACTTAATTTTGAGGTCTCCATCATTTGCATAGGACCAAATGTCTGAAGGAGCTTTCTTCAGTTGTGAAATACACACACATGGTTTGACACCTTATAATTTGGCAATGGTCAGTGGTCATGAGTTCTTGGTGGGGCCTTCCCATGAGTCTCACTTGTGCAAAAGCATCAGAGGAAAACAATGACTGTAAATTTAAAAAAGAATTAAAAATATCTAAGGTTAAAGATCTGATGAGAGTTCATTTGAATGGAATTGACAACAAAATTTATTTCTGTAACATACCTTTTAAGATAATAACTAGAATTATGACGGATGACATTATACCAGAACATATCAGATCTCCAGGAATTTCATAATGAGGCAGGAGGGGTATGCAGAACAGGACCCGTTGTCTCGGTAGATCAGCCAAGCAGGATGCTGACATCAGGCACTGTGGTCAGCAGGCCAAGCAGGATGCATAAGAAAACACTTTCTATAATGGCCAGGCTGAGAAGCAAGGGGGGTTTCTAATTCCAGCCCAGCCCTAGCAATAAGTCCCAAACAACCAGGCATCTTCCTCCTTTCCAATGCTTAAAATCCCCCAGACACCACCACCTCAATGGCTTCCTCCATTGGAGCCCCTCCACTAACATAAGCCGGAGTCCTCTTCTTTTCACTCCCCATTAAAAACTTTATTGGTCATTCTGTGCTCATGTCTGTTGGCTTCATTTTTCATCACTTTCAAGACACGACGATCCTAAGAAAAACATCATCTCAGCCTGTCATAATACAATTTATGGAACACTTGTAACATATACCTACACAAACACAACAAAGAGAAGGCTTAGGATTATTTCTTATTTGACAATGCTTCCCGTGTAATTTAATATATCAAATAAGTCTCATTAGTTTAGCATTTCTCTTTTTATAGAGAGAGAACAAATCTTTTGAGATGTTCCAAGGACCCTCTGGAAAATCATAAGATTAGTTTGAGGTCAAAAAGACTTCATTTAGAATTGTATTTGGGAAGTTTGTCAAAAAGTGTCAAAGGTTTTAGATATTTGACGGAAAGGATCACAGATAGTTATGAAACAATACTCAATTATCTATTTATTCATAGTGACAATCAAAGACTTCCCAGGCAAATGCAGAAAGTTAAACAGTTACAAAAAAGAACATCTTAGCTTTCAACAAAAAAGATCCAGCCCCCTCAAAGAAAGGCCTGATAAAGACAGCATGAAACACAGGAAATTAATTTTCTAGAACACAGAATCTTTATTTTCTAGGCAGATTACTTAGAAGGTAAATAGATTGTCACCATCTGTTATCAAAAGCAGATCAAAAGTCCAAGAAAACTTGTGGAGAACACCCTTGATATCTTATGTTTTCCTAAGTTCCAATGACCTTTCCACTTTTGTTTTCCTTCTGATAAGAATTTCCTCCCTGAAGTTTGTACTTCAAAGAGAGCTTAGATAAGGGTTCCTGGGGAAGACCAGGTAAAATATTTACATCCCAAAGCATAGGGAAAAAAGAACAAGTTTATCCAAAAAGGACTTTTATTTGCAAAGGCCAAAATATTTACAATACTTATAAGACTTTTGAGATAAATAAGGGAGGTTTGGGGATTGGTAAAAAGGACAGATAGATTTTTAATTGTTTTTGGAGCTGCATTTCTGGTTTTAAAGCTTTGTAAGGTGGTATTTGCTTTTAATTCCTTAAAGAATTGGCTCACCCAAATGATACAAGGGGCTGATGATTCAACTGCATTATCCTCACTTGGCTTCTTTATGTCAGAGAGAAGATTTCCAGCTAAGATGAAAGTCTAATGATTTCTGTTCTGGGTTT
This sequence comes from Manis pentadactyla, assembly GCF_030020395.1. Lineage (NCBI taxonomy): Eukaryota > Metazoa > Chordata > Mammalia > Pholidota > Manidae > Manis > Manis pentadactyla. Next base: position 21,406,778 of record NC_080031.1, on the reverse strand, counting down.
AGAGTTGTTTGTCTGAATGTATTAGTAAATCTTTTCACAAAAGCTTCAGAAGGTTTTCTTACTTTCCCTCTGGGTACATAGTTTCACTTTAGTTTAGAGGAAAAGGCCTATAAAAACACTTATCAGGTTCTGAATTTCAGTTTCCAATCTGGCCACCATGGAGCTACTTAAAAAAGAAACAAATCCTTTCAAATATCTTGTTAGGTTTCAGATGCAAAATACAGTAAATACTCCTGACAGTAGTCCTAACTCACTTAGGATGTAAGAAGAATCACAAAAGAGGGTACAAAGAGCGCTCTGCTCCCAAGATTCAGAGCCAGTGCTAAGAAGGGATGTGCTTCTGGGCTAGGGACTATGTGGTGCTTTACACTGTACTTCATTAGCACAAACATTTTCTTGAGATTTTGGGTGACCTAGTGTCAATCTAAATGGTTCCATGATCATCTCACCTGTCAACCTCAAGAAAATTTTTGTGCAATGAGACTTTTATGGCAGAAGAAGGCAGGGTAAAGTAGTTACACTAGTAAAGAGCTGGCTTTGAGAAGGTCACCTTTCTTTAGGGAATGGTAGGAGCCCATCAGGCAGATTACCTCACTAGTGCTGACCAGGTAATTATAGATTGACCGGCCAAAGATTCCATTCCTAGGAAAGGCTGAAACTGTAACTAAGTTAGTTATTATGTCTTGATTTGGTAACCTGGAGTTTAGTTTAAGTGATTCCATTTAAGGCCTGTTTTCTATTTTTTACCAAAATATTATTAAGATATTCTCAACAGTCAGAAATGCATGACTCTGATTTGTTAGCAGCAGTTTGAGAAGGGCAACTCCACCACTGTGGAAACAGCGTCTTTCATTATGTTCTAGTTTGGTGGGGCTCCTGATAAATTCAGAACAACTGTGAAGGACTTTTTATCAAATGTTTTCATGAAAAAGTAAAACTATAGACAAATACCTGGTTGATTTCAAATACTTAACAGCTCTGCATTATTTAGCCAAAATGTCTGGGCATTAACTGCCTCAGCTTTGCTTCCCAAAGTTGGCATCTGAAAGAGGTCATGAGGGCACATAAGGTGAGCCTGTATTCACGTCCTGTGTCCTCACCTGGACTGTCGACAGTCCTGTGCACCATGCCTCCCTGTGCTATTTCCCCCTCGCCACTGGCCCGTCCCTTCTGCCTCCTTTTTAGACCTATTTCAATGAGAACCAACCCCTTACAGACTAAAAGTGTCTCCTTTTCTTAAAAATCACAAACAAACAATTCTCCAATGCCCAGAATACTCTCTGCAAATAATAGTACTTAGTGAATATTTATTGATTTGCTTCCATTCCACAAGGGGCAATCTCATCTGGCTCTGCACACCTGTAACAGCTCTGCCTGGACACTAATGGTCATGCAGGTACAGTCCAGCTCCAAGCCCCATTCCTCACGTGCCCTCCACACTGCATCCTCTTCCCACTGCTGACTGCTTCCACGGTGAGCCACAGACTCCTGCCTCACTCTGCTCACTTTATTCCCTTTGCAGTACTTGTCCGTGGGGCTTTGTCTGCTTGAATCTGCCTGCTGAAACTCAGGGACTACTTTAGTACATCTTCTATTAACCTTGTCTGAAAACCCCTGTAGGACTGGTAAGAGCAGTTCCTTACGTTTGCAGCACTTTATAGGCAATTTTTGTTTGTTCCTTGCAGTCATTCTGTGAGGTAAGTCACCTTGTCCCCACTGTAGAGGTGAGGAAACTGAAACTGGATGCCACATGACTGCTGAGGACCATGTGGCTAGTGATCTGCAGATCCAGAGCTTCTGATTCTCATCCCACATGCAAGGTTTCTCAGAACTGTTCCTGCTGCAGCTTCGATGTGCAGCACACACCACCTTACACATCAGGTTTTCTATGTGCCTGTCTACATTCTCCATTCCTTCAAAACTTTTCCTGGGTAGCAATCCTATCTTGCTCATTGTATACCTCACAGCACCTCTTAACAAAGTTTGGTTCATAGGGTGGTTCAGTGTATGCTGATCAACTGTATAAAGCCCATGCACTTAGAGTGTGTATCGTGTTATGTGGAGTGTGTGTATGTGTCTGATGCAGTATGTGTGACCTGTATTTGTGTGATATGTGGTGCATGATGCAAGTGGGTGTTTGTGGTGTGTGTATATGATGTGTGTTTGGTATGTGTGTGATGCGTATGTGTGCATGTGATATGTGGTGGGTAAGCGGCTGCACGGAGTGTATGGTGTGTTTACAGATGTGTGATGGGTGCAGTGTGTGTGATGTGTAATGTGTGTTTGTGATGTGCATTTCTGACATGTGATGTATGCTTAATAGTCATGCATATGTGCTCTGTGGTGTGTATGTGATGTGTGTATGTGCATGCATATGTGTGACGTGTGCAGTGTGTGTCGTTTATGCATGTGTGTAGTGTGAGTGGTGCACTCAGTGTGTGTGTATGTGTACGTGATGTCGGGGGTGAGCATGATGTGTGGAGTGGGGGCTTGAGAGAGAGAGAGAGAGATGGTGTGTGGCGTGTGTGCAGGGAGCAGGGCCAGGGGATAGGGGAGCTGTACCAGGCATCCACGTGCCCTGGGTGATGGGGGCAGACACCTTCCTGAGCTGATCTTACTCCTTTCCCCCCACCTTTGATTGCTTAATAACTACGTGCACCTCTGGCCTCTCTTTCTCTTTTCCTCTCTGGCCCCTTACTTCTGCCTCTGTGTTGGAATGAGACCTATGTGAATGAGAACCAACCGGACACAGCATCTCCTTTTTTTTTTTTAGATAATTATTTTTTATTGAAGGGTAGTTGACACACAGTATTACATTACATTAGTTTCAGGTGTACAACACAGTGATTCAACATTTATATACATGATAATTCTAAGTACCAGCTATCACCATACCAAGTTGTTACAATATTTTGACTATATTCCTTATGCTATACATTACATCCCGGTTGCTTATTTATTTTACAATTGGAAGTGTGTACTTTTTCTTGGTTGTTGTTGTTAGGGCATCTCTCATATTTATTGATCAAATGGTTGTTAACAACAATAAAATTCTGTATAGGGGAGTCAATGCTCAATGCACAATCATTAATCCACCCCAAGCCTAATTTTCGTCAGTCTCCAATCTTCTGAAGCATAACGAACAAGTTCTTACATGGAGAACAAATTCTTACATAATGAATAAGTTACATGGTGAACAGTACAAGGGCAGTCATCACAGAAACTTTTGGTTTTGCTCATGCATTATGAACTATAAACAGTCAGTTCAAATATGAATACACATTTGATTTTTATACTTGATTTATATGTGGATACCACATTTCTCTCTTTATTATTTTTAATAAGACAGCATCTCCTTTTTTAAAGCATCATGACTATGGCTTGCTAAGCAACAATGAAGCAGCTTAGTCACAAGCTCTCTGAAGACAAAGCTGTGTGAAGAAAGGCACCCATGTGCTTGCAAACATCCCATCTTACGAGTGTCCATGCCTCCCACTCAGTAATCTAGTCCATTATTCCCAGGAACAACAAAATTCTACTGCAGCATCAGTGAGATGTGACCCAGCTGATGAAGTGGTTTCCATGGAAATGCTATGGCATGCTTGGCAAAAAGCGGAAAAAAATGGGAAATAGTAGCTTAAATCATACGTGGTCTGACCCATCCCCAAATCCCCCTTTCGTCATGATATCCCTAGGTGGGTATAGGCCGGAGTGTGCGATCCAGTTCTTAGACTGCCCGTGTGGTGGGCCGGCAGGCTGGGGGCGCAGACCTTGGCCACAGCCGCGATTCCTCCTGGGCACCACGATCTGGGCGTGAGCGTCCTGAGGGCGAAAGTAGCTTCTCGAGCTGCTGTCATTGCAACATTTGAGTGTCTGTCAGGCACTATAGCAGCTGCTCATGAGCACCGTGGGTATGAAGCAGGTCTCACTGGCCCTTTGTAAAATCTAGGACACTGAAAGCGACCCAGCTTGGCCAAGGTCTCCTAGCTAATATGCTGGACAGGCAGAGGCCAAATGCAAGTCTACGTTACGTCAGCGGCCCTGCCCCAGACCCCAGAGCCTGCAGAGCATCTTGTCAGAGATGCTCAAATGAATGAATGAATGAACAAAAAAGGACGATTTGGTCCTGAGGTAGCATGTGCCCATCCTGGGCAGGGGGAGCTCAATGTTGACTGACTGACAATTGGGATGCCAGGTCCTGATCCCTGACCCACTCACCCAGGCCCTCACCCTGTTCTGCTGTTCTTGCCTGGATGAACAGCCCACTTTGGATGCCGAATTATGACTACTAGAGTCTTCATCTAAAGAAGCTCCCTGGGGTGGATTTATTATTTTTTTTTAGAAACTTCCTTGGGGCCTGGGCACAGCACAGGAGCTCTGGACTGTCAGCAGCCAGCCCACTCTCGCCCAGCTGCCATCCTTGGCTCTAGCTTTGGCCCCAGTCCAGAAGGAGGACATTTCTGAATGGCTTAGGGGTTGTCTGGTTCTAGGAGAGGCGAGTTGGCCTATAAAGTACCGACAAGTGGGGCCAGTTTGGAGAGACACTTCCTGAAGCAGTCTGAGACTGTCAGCTTCCCTAGGGAGATGGCAGGGATGTGAAGTAAAGGGGCACTGTCCGGATGTGGCACAGATTTGCTTTTCCTCCCTGATCTGGTAATGGGGATGAAAAGGCACTCTATGTTCCTCACAGAACCAAGGCTGGGGTCTCTGTCTGGAGTGCCCACCAGAGAGGGTCCCTCTGTATCCCACTGTGGCTTCTCTTATTTCCTCTTCAGACTCCTCACCCACGGCTTGTAATTCTCTTCTAGAATGTGATGGAGGAGTCCGCAGGCAGTAAGAGGTAGATGGAGATACAGACCCAAGGCCAGGTGAGCAAGTTATCTGTTGTTATAGTTAAACTTCACAATTTAACAAATGACCTCATGTCTTGCCAATGGGTTTTAGCCCTGAGCAGGTTCACTATGGATTCAATGTGACAAAGAAATTGATAGCAAAACGTTCTTGGGGTGAAAGGATTATACCCAACTTTATTTCCAGGTGGCAGGTCAGTCACTAAAATCCCATTCACTCAGAGCAAGTCTGCATGCAGCAAGCTGCTCTCTTCCCTTGCCTCTGGGCTCCTCTGTCTATACAGCCATCCTCTGGGTCCCACACAGCTGTTCTCTGGGCCTCTGTGGATAAAATGAGAGTTCCTGTGGCCAGGATTCTCACCTGCCCCTTGTTGACTAGCTCACTGCACACGTGTGGGCAATACATGGCTGTTGACTCTATATAAAGAGCTCCGCCCAGTGCTCTGTGTACCACACGGTGGCAGGGCTGCAAGGCTGCAGGAGATCAGAGGCTGGAGTGGTGGCAGTGCTGAGGACAGGCCCAGAGGATGGCTGTGCAGGACGACTGTGCAGAGAGGCCCAGAAGACAGCTATGCAGAATGTCTGTGCAGGACTACTGTGCAGGCAGAGGCCCAGAGGACGGCTGTACGGACAGAGGCACCTACAGGCAAGGGGAGAGACCAGCTTGCTGGATGCAGACTCGCTCTGAGTGAATGGGATTTGAGTGACAGACCTGCCACCTGGAAATAAAGTTGGATATAATCCTTTCATCCCAAGAACGTTTTGCTGTGATTTTCTTTGGTCACATTGAATCCATAACGAACTTGCCAGGGCTGAAACCCATTGGCAAGACAATGGGCAAAAGTCAGCAAGGTTCATTGTTGACCAAGGAAAAAGACAAGCTGCCCTTATGGGAGGGGTGCTTCAGTGGGCTGCCCCTGTGAATGGGGAGATTCAACAGCCATGTATTGCCCACAGGTGTGCAGTGAGCTAGTCAACCATGGCCAGGGGAGAATTCTGGCCACAGGAACTCTCATTTTATCCACACCTCAGAATGCAGTGACTTCATAAAACAACATCTTATCATATGTCCTGATTTTGTGAAAGACTTGGGTGGAACTTTGTTAGGTGATTGTTCTGATCAGCGTGGCCTTGCTGAATGTCAGCTGGAGCCTGGAGGGTCCAAGGTGGCTTTGCTGACATGTCTGGCTCTTGGCTGCAGATGAAGGCTCAGCGCCCTCCAGCTCTCAGCCAGAGAACCTGCATGTGGCCTGTCCACAGGTGCAGGCTTCTCAAAACATGGTGTTTGGGTTCCAGAGAGGGTCCTAGAGGGATCATTGAAAGCAAACACTGGACTGACTTCCTAATGTGTCTGGGCAAAGGGGAAGTGATGCAAGAATTGCACCTATCTCTAAATTCACACCCACTTTTTTGAGAGAGCAACACAGAAAGAGGCCAGATAAAGAAGGTGATCCCACAGGTAGACTGGAACCGCTGACGGCTTCTGGTTCTCTAGACCCAGTTGATTTCTCAGTCTTGAAGGGCCAAAGAGGAAAGAATCAGCTTTGTTAACACTTCACATTATAACATTCTGGGAACAGTTCTGGGTGTCTGCTCTGTAAAGGGCACCATGTGAAACAACTAAGTCCTTGCCCCAAAGACCTTGGCACTTTAGTGAGGCCAAGGGGCAGGTACCGTGGCCAAACTTCAGGATGAATTGGAAAACAGATTCATGTGGACCCAGTTATTCTAATGCTATAATCTTAACTGCAATTAAAGAGCTTGGATTCTAAATTCCCACATCTGTCCCCACAGTACCTCCAAGAACAGATGCTTTGGAATGCCCACCACCAGCCCAAGGCCATTCTCCAATGCTCGGCATTACTGCCCTGTGCCAGGGCCTGACTTTCTCCCTTGTTCCTAGGAGTGACACCTCTCCACCATGTCACCTTCTGTCCCCTGTCTAGGGGACAGCTCTGTGTGGCAACAGGGCGCTGGGAGACTTGACGATCTCCTCTGAGTGCTGGGTCAGTGTCACCACCTGTGATAGGAAACACCCACCCCTAGAGCGCAGATGCTGGGAGCGGGGTGGCCAGGTCCACACTGGGCCTCTGCATCCCTGGGTGGTGCATTCCATCCTGAACCTGTAGGCACATGGCTGGGGAACACATGGACTGGGTGTCACACCCGGTATTCAAAGGGAAAAGGACTAGATGGCTGTGGGGATAAAATGAGAAGGATTTCGTATCATGGAGGACATTATGTCCTCTATTCTTTACTGCCAGCTCTCATAATGATGGTTTTTCCAAAGAAATATGCCTTTGGGAAGAAATAGAATCATAACAAAGACATTACAGCTCTGGACTTCTGTAAGAGGGTGGTAGCCCTGTACCCCAGTGGACCCTGCAGGGGGGTGCAGACAGGGAAGGACAGTGGGGGTTAAGTGCTCTGCAGAGGAGTGGCTTCTGGGCAGAGGGACCAAGTGGCATCCATTATGGGCCCACTGTACCCGCATTTTCAGGTTGGACAGAGCCTGCCTTTAAAGTCTCATTTGCTTATAATCTTCCTTCTTAGTTGATAGCATTTTTTTAAGTCCAGGACATCTGCAAATCTCTAGTTTCAGAAATAAAAATAGTCTTCAATTCCCACTCTTCTTGGAGACATGCCGTCCCACTCCCCACCCTCCCCCCAAAAATCCAAGGATGCAAAGCTGGCGGTGCTTCCTGTAGGACATATGGCTCATTACTGAGTGTGGAGAGAAGATGATCTGGAGACGGAGCCAAATACACATCAAATGAACTCGGTGGCCTCAGAGGCCTTGAGACAGCAGCCCACAGGGGAGGTGTCTCCCTCACAGAGTGGCCTGATGGTGGCCTTAGTGTCGCACAAGAACAGGCCTTGGCCACATGCAAATGCTGCTAACTTTCTGCCCAGAGCACTATTAGTTCAGTGGCCCTGTCTGGGCTTATTTTTTTTTCTTTTCAAAGCAGAGTTTCAGGCAAATGGCACAGTCCATTTGTTCAAGGTGAACAGATTTCCCTGCATTTTTCTTCCTGTGCTGCCTCTCATTCCAGAACAGTCTAAGACCCCTTGAAGGTGTCCTGAGAGAGCTGGGGTCCAAGGTGATGGCCTGGTGCAATGCCTTTAGGGCACCCCTGTTCAGATGAAGGAGGCCAGGGGCAGGGACACAGAATGAGATGGGCGGTGTGGACAAGGAGGAGGACGGAGCTGAGGGGCAGGACACGTGGCTGAGGACGGAGCACACATGGACAGAGAGGGGAGGCAGGAGAAAAGGCAGTGTGTACAGGGAGGTGGGGAGCCCAGACAAGGGTCTCAGGGAAGCCAAAGCAGAAACTGAGAAGAAACAGGGACCCAGGAGATGGGGGCATGAGGCTGGGGAAGGGAAGGAGGGCAGTGAACCAGAGGGCCAGTCCTATAGGAAGGCGGAGGGCAGCAGCTGAGCAGGAGGGAGCAGGCCCTTCTGTCCCTGGAGCCCCCACCTTGCCACCAGCTCAGAGGCGGCAAGGCCGGGTTAGGTGGTCGAGGTGAAAGCAGGTGGAACGTCCCCTCCTTGCTGCTCCAGGGCAGCTGCAGGCTTTCAGGACGTGCTGTACCCTCCTGCAGGGTGCTGGCTCTCACAGCCAGGGCTCAGGAGAGGGCCAGGGGGGCTAGGGGCAGGACTGCAGGGGCACAGAGGAGAGGCAGGCTGATCCTTGTTCAGCAAAAGGCTGCAAGGTCTCAGTGCCAGTCACAGGCATGCCAGGTTAAAGGCTCACCAGCAATGAGGGGCAGGGCAGATGCAGGTCTTCCCCTGTCCCCTGCATCCCTGCTGGGAATCACAGCGATCCCCCTCGCTGCCTCCTTGCTTCCCAAGGAAGGCCACAATCTGGGGGTCTGGATGACATGGACCTTCCCCCTGAAGAACCTCCAAAGGGTGTGTGCCTGCCCCCAGGCTGCTGAAAGGCCACTTCCTTCCCAGCCAGTAAGAACTGCCGTTAGAGTCACAGAAGCACTGTTAGGATTTGGAAGCGAAAGTATAAACACACAGGGAGCCCCTGAGGAGGCCCTTCAGACTCCTATTAACAAGGAGAAGCCTGTGTTCCCTCAGTTATGATCCAGAGTGTGGAAATTAGACTAACTAGAGATCAAAGAAGAGGGAGTTTGCAAATGAAGGTAAAGTAAACAGACACAGGACTCCTGCTCCCCCTCAAGGCCAGACACAGACTAGGGAGTCACGGACCCTTTAGGTGCTTTACAGGAGCCCCATCAGAGGGGCCATTTCCTGACCATGAGCACATGGACCCCAGACTCGGGGGAACCAGCAAACTGATGACTGAGAACCCTGAAATAATCCCCTGTCACCTCACCACCACCAACCAACCGGAAGAATGGGCACAAGCCGATTACACACATTAAAATCCTTTTTCACAAGTCTGCCCTTAAAAACCCCTGCTAGTAACCCTACGGGGAGTTCAGACCTTGGGCATTAGCCACCTGTTCTCCTTGCTTGGCACCTGCAATAGATGCCCACTGTCTTTCACTCCATCCTGATGGCAGTGTTTGGCTTTTCTGTGGATCAGGTGAGTAGACCCTGGTTTGTTTGGTTTGGTTGCAAAAGGAACCCCAGGGGTCAACTCCCCCTGGATTTAGAGTCTGAAGATCCACAGTCAGGTCTACTTCCTGCCCCTCCAGTGGGATGCCTTGGGGCACATCACAGGCCTTTCTGACCCACAGTGTCTCCACCTAGAAAGTGGGAGTGAAGGGCACCCTGGCGGTGCATGGTGAGCACTCAGGCGGCTGCACGTCCAGGTCACCTGAGGCACGTGGCGTGGCGGGTGACTGGTGCACAGGTGCTTTGGTCACACTGTCCCTAGAGAACCTAGTGACTACGTGGCTGTGTGGTTCTTATGGAGGAGATCTCAGCTCAGATAGTCAGGAGGAGACAACTCCTTCACCAGGAAGCATTATTCTGGATTAATCCATTTTATGTACAGCCCCACAGGCACCCCTGCTCGTGTCTGAACCCCACTGAGCACTCTTTGGAGACCCCACTGGTGGAGAGGGGCCCTGGGCCAGGAAACTAGACCTGCAGCGGTGGAGGAGTGGCTCCCCCAGCAGGAGGCCTGTCCTCTCCCCTCCTCTGAGTGACTCAATTTACCCAAAGGAATCAGCAGGAGTCACGGGATTAAGAGAGGTGGTGTCAGCCCACTGCTTCACTGCTTTGTGGGTGATGAATGCGCTTCCAGATCCCTGAAGGTAATTCCCCAAACAGCCTGCATCATTCCTGGAGAAACCCCACGTTTTCCAGTCCTGTCCCTGAGCTGCTGCCTGCCACCCACGTCCACTGCAGACTAGACTCCCTGCAGAGAGCGCCTCGCCCAGGGTCCAGGGATCCCCTCCTGGGGACAGGCTCCCCTCCACCACTACACCATCTTCAGTGAGGATCCTGAGCGCTGCTCCCTCATTCCTAGGGAATGAAGACTTGCTTAGTTATTAACTGTTGCAGGACAATTTTTGGTTTTAAGTGCCTGAAACCCAAATCAAGATAACCCCTTAGGTAAAGTTCCCATTTACCATCTTATGTAACCAGACATCAGTAAAGGCTGGGGCACGGCTGAGCCTTAAGGAGTAACTTGATCCAGACATTTTGCAACTTCAGTCATGCTTCTGAAGTTGGTGTTGAGCCCTCAGACAGACACCCTTCACACAGCCAAACAAGGCCACCAGTAACCTCTCAAGCACACAGAGCCACTTTGTCACCAAGAGAGGAAATGAGGCCACAGATCAGCTTGCAGTTTGGCGGTCAGAAGTATGGCACGGGCTCACGGAGCTGCGATCCTGGCCTCAGCAGGTGCTCCTCTCTGGAGGCTCTGCGGCAATTTCCAATGTCTTGTTCACTCAAGTCGTCTGCATAAGTCACTTCCTTGCTGTAGGACTGAGATCCTGTTCTCTCACTGGCTGTCAGCTGAAGGTGTCCCCAGCAACTAGAGGCCACCAGCACACCTTGGCTTGGGGCCCCATCCTCGTGCTTTAAAGCAAGCAATGGCAAGGCGAGCCCCTCTGCTGCTCCACACCTCTCCTGCCCCTTGGTATTGTGTATCTCTCTGACCCACTCCTGTCTTTCTCTTCCGCCTTGGTATCATTATGCTGGGCCCACCTCCTGGACAATCCAAGACAATCCCCATCACAAGTGTTTTAGCAGTAATTGCATCTGCAGTGTCCCTTTGCCATCTAAAGTAGCATATTCACAGGGTTGAGGATTACAATGTGGACGTCTGTAGGCGTATTACTCCCCTACCACACCCACTTGGCTTCACTGGCTCACCTTTGGTGTTAGGACAAAGAAGTGCATCTTTTAAGTGGCTTCAGAGACCCAAAAGATTCACTACAGCTGTGCCCCTTGTCACTTTCAATACTTAGGACCAGCGGGGATGGCCCAGGACTGCCTCTTCCTTTGGGTTTGGACCAGGACCTGTGCTCAGGGGTGGTAGAGCCCTCATGACTCTGGGCATCTGACCCTCTAATCAAGAAAACATGTTAATACTTACTTACTATGTGTTTATTTACCTTTTAAAAAGCATTTTATTATGGGAAAAATTTCAAACTTAGCCAAGAGTAAAAATACAAATACAAATTCACATGAACCCAAGTTTAGCTTCTTTTTCTTTAATAGCGATTTTTATATAGGCCACCCCATGTGTAGCAAAACAGTGGATTTTCAGGGATGTCCTAGAAAGCACTGAGCATCCCCGGGTGAGGCGGGAGGGACAGAGGGACCTGGAAGATACTGCCTGATGTACGCATTGTGCATGTGTGTGGTGGGGGTTCAGGGAGGCTAGAAACCTCGTGTGAAACTGCAGCCCCCTCAAACTGTCTTTAATGATGCTGACATCTTCACTGGAGATACTACCTGTGTTTTCAGCCAGCCGTCACCGCAGTTGGCTTACTGTGTGCGCTCTAAATGGGAGTTGCCTGGGTCAATCCTGGGTCTCCCACTCTCTGAGGTCTTTGGGCATCTGGCTGTCTTGCCAATGGGTTTCAGTCCCAGGCAAGTTCGCTATTGATTCAGTGTGACTTAAGAAAATGACAGCAAAGCGTTCTTGGGGTGAAAGGGTTATACCCAACTTTATTTCCATGGTGGCAGGTCAGTCACTAAAATCCCATTCACTCAGAATGAGTCTGCACGCAGCAAGCCGGGCTCTGCCTCTGTGGGCCTCTGTCCACACAGCCGTCCTCTGGGCCTCTGTCCTCGGTGCTGCCACCACTCCAGCCTCTGCTCTCCTGCAGCTTTGCAGCTGTGCACAGTGTCACCCAGAGCACTGGGTGGAGCACTTTATATAGAGTCAATAATAGCTTATTGCCTAAAGGGGTGGAAGCAGTAGCCTAGCAACAAGCCAGTTACATCATCAGGTGGTTTAAGTTCAGTGAGGATCCTGGCCATAGGAACCCCAACTTCCCCACAACAGCTTAACCTATCTGTGCCTCAGTTTCCTCATCTATAGAAGGACCGTTGTGAATCAGTGAACTGAGTAAATGGTTGAGATGAGCATGTGTAACAGAATAAACCCTACTTAATCTACATTGCTATTACCCATATGACACCGAAAGATCACATCAGAGGCAGTGAACAGTGGTGGAAACAACAGAGAATTTGAAATGGACAAACCCGGATTTAGATATCTGTGTCAAAATATGCCACCCATGGAGCATGGGAAAATTGTTTTTTCTGAATATTTATATCTGTAAAATGTGGATAACTTTGAGGAGACATACCATATCCAAAATATTTAGTATGGCACATCATGCATACTAGACATTCCAAAAATAGCAACTCTTGTTGTGAAAAGCCACGGATCCTACCCCGATGAGCCTCAGCCTAAAAGGGAAGGCTTAATTAAACCTAAGTACAAATTAGAAATGCCAAGAGCCCCTAGAGGGGAAGGCTTCATTTCTGAGACTACTTAGAAGGAGTCAGAGGCCCTGGGAGGGTGGAGCTCATGCTTTGCTCTGAGATGGCTGATGGAGCGTTGCCTCTCTCAGACAGTGAGTCTGTGGTCAGGCTGGGCAGGTGCATGGCACCTGTGTTGTCACACCCATCCAGGGGCCCCAGCAGCCATCAACACCCATCACAGCCTTCCTCCTGACTCATAGCAAAGCCCCTGAGTCTCACCCTACTGCTTCCTGCAGACAGTGCCCACTAATCGTTTGGGGCTGGGCCCAGAATAAAACTAAGTCTGTTTTCCTTTGAGGTGGATGTGAATGTGAATCCAAGATGCATTCCGGGTGAACATAATGTGGGCAAAGTTGTGGGTCCTGGTGTGATACGTTTACCACAGGGAGACCAGTGATACTACCCGCCTGCACTGAGCAGCATGAGAAGGTTGCAGTGGGTTAGTTGGGGGAGGGGGATAATGACAATTATAATCATAGATAATATTTACTTTGTACTTACTGTATCCTAGCACCACCTGAACACGTCATGCACGAGGCTCTTCTTCACTTCTAACACCTTCATGTCATGCATTCTGTGACAGTCCCTGTTTCATAGATGGGAACCTGGGCCCAGAGAAGCTAGGAAACCTGTTCAAGGTTGACAGCCAGTAAGCATCCATCTGGGATTCAACCCTGGGCAGTGTTGTTTCAGGGCCTGCACCCTCAGCCCTGCCCAGGCTGCAGCCAGGTTCTGGCAGAACACAGGTTAGTGGAATTTATGCCATAAGAAACAGGGAATCATAAAGGAATTTTGAGGAGAGACAATCTGGTCAGCACTGTGCTCCAGGTATCAGTGCATGGGTGGATCCGATTGGTCTGGAGACAGGGAATCTGTTTAGATAGGAAGAGGATGCCCAGATAGGAAGGGGCTAGAGGGCAGGCTGCATGTGTGGTGGGGGTGGGGAGGGTGGGGTGACACTGGGTAGTTGTGGGTGAACTTCAAGCTCAGAGCTTGGATAAAACACTGGGATGATCAGTACCTGGAGCCATAACAGCTCGCCATGCCTGGCTACACTGGCTACGCTCAGAGAGTCAGTACTAGAGTAATCCCTTGTCCGAAAGGAGAAAGAATGAAATACAGGAATGGAATTTATCTGCAGTGTCTTCTTTCATGTATATATGCATTTTTATTATCCTTATGCAAAAAATATCACAAAGAAATTACACAAACACAGGGAAAGGATGGCAGCAGTGCTCTAGATGGTGGAGTAGCCGTGAGATTTAGGATGATGTCAGTGCCCCTGGTGTCAGTGCCCCTCTGTGATGGTCACTCTGGACAAAACCAGAGTTTTAGGAGGTTCCATCATCAAGACATGTCAGTCAGAGTGTCACAGGCAGAGAAAGATGGAGGTCACGTGTCCAGCTTGTTTTTGAAGGGGGAAGAATTTCAACATATCCTCCCCAGAGAAGATATCCCCTCTTTGTAAAAGTGTATATAAGCATAAAACAAATCTTTTTCCTGTAAAAACACATTCCTCAGGTCTGGCTTGATTACCTTCTGCTATAATCTAGTGGTGATGTGGTCCAGAAACAGAAGCGATTAGGCCAAGACAAAGGGCTTACTATTTAGGTGATGTACTTAAATCCAATCAAAATTCAGCTTTCTCCTCTGCAAAAGCACGGAGGAACTTACCTTTAAGTGTTAGGAGATAAGATCTTAATCCCTGGCTGAGAAAGTTTGGAAATCACAGGTCACCATATAAAAGGGGCTGTGTTGCCTCCACAAGACTCTGTCCTTAACTGGGTAAGTCTCCATTTCCTTAGGCTTACACAGAAGATGCTACCCCAGTTTTCCTGCTCGCCAGCCAAGTTACCCCAGTACATGGAGATTTCTGTTACAGACGCTTTCCCCAAACTAGGGACCTTCAATTCTGAATCAGAGATTGCTCTTGAACCACGGCTTGGGTATGCAAACATGGTAGCCAAGGGCAACCCCAATGAGGGAGCCCCATCAGGCCAGAACTGACTAAGCAAGGAGCAGCAGGTGCCAAATATCAAATGCTGACCTTTAATACACATTGGGAGGCCTTCCTGGCCAATGACATCATACAAGAGGCTTCATGGGAAGCTGGTGGGATTAAGTTGGTGGAATTTAGTTAAGTGTCAGGAGCACCCTTGGTAGGATCTACATGATTATGTGGAGGCAGAAATACAAGGCTTTGGTGAGGAAATGTCCCTGATCCCACCTGTGGAGCAGAGGGCACTTAGTGACTAGACTGCCCCCACCCTGATCTGGAGGGATGGGAGGGTCTCACTGTTCACTACCTCTGCCCCTGGTCTTTCCCAGAAAGACTGAGGCATTGACCAGTGTCATGCCTTCCAGATTCTGGAGGGGGAGGCCTGGGAAAGGTCAGAGCTTTAAAGTCTCAGAGATGGGCGCTCAGGAATTTTGTGGAACTGAGCGGGCCAGAGCTAAGCAGATGCATGAGCTAGGTTTCTTCCACTTGTCTTTATGCCCTTTATAGTTTCTCTAGCTAATTGCTCATTTATTGTTAGCATTTAAGGAAGGGTCTTTTTGAAAGCCTTTATGTATTGCAGCTACACAAGAAGAGACCACAGAGGCAGGACTGTCTACACTTAGGTCACCCAAACATAACAAGGGCGAGCATTCTCCTGGGTGCCCACAGGCTGGGGATGTAGGGATGAACGGAGAGAATCCCCAGGTGACAGGCACCTGATAGGGTGGACACCGAGCGCTGCAGCCTAGCCTGTGGTCTCTCCTCTGATGTCACACCTTGGAGGATATAAGGTTTTGTTGATTCCAGCAGTACTCGTCAAACTCAGGCAGGCACCAGCATCACCAGGAGAGCTGTCCATACACAGATGGCTGCCCCATATCAGGGCTTCTGACGTAGTGAGCTTGAGGAGGGAACTGAGGGTCTGCACTTCCATCCACGTCCCAGGTGATGGTGGCACTGCTGGATTGGGAACCACCTGGAGAATCGCAGAGCCACTGCATTTCCAGGTGTCAGGGGCTGGGAGGTCTGGAGAGGGAGGAGAGGGAGGTCAGCGAGGAGGTGGGCTGACAAGCACTGGAATCCCAGCACCGCTCCCATCCCCAGCTCTGCCATCCAGTAGGCTCTTTGCCTTACTGTAGCCTCGTCCTTCCACTTCGGCGAAATAGTACAACAGCTTCTGCCTTATCAACTTATGGGGTTGTGCGAGTCGCTGAGATCACATCCTGGAAAGCTTTCTGCGATGCCCATGGCCACACAAAAATACCCCACATCCTCACTGGGCTCTGTACTCTGGCCCACCCCTCTTCTCATGCTGGACACAGAGGTGGGGAAGTGGGCAGCAACACCCATCTCTCTTGTGCCTAGTGGCTGCTGAGCTGCATGCAGGACTCCAGAGCGCGCTCAGAGTCAGGAATCATTTCACTGGTGGCAGTCCCATGCTCTTTAAATTCAGCACAAGCTCCTCTCCAGACATGGCCCCATTGCAACCCTGGACACTGGAGTGTGTCATAGTAAGGTTGTGGCATCTGGACAGCCATTCAAGCTAAGCTCTGAGACAGATGGTCCGCAGGGGGTGTGAGACATGAGGCCGGGCATCCCTCAGGCAAACCAGCCCTCTCTACAGTGATTCCCTCCTGAGGGCTGCCAGCCCAAGAATCAGGATAAACTTGTTCAGAAGCTTTGATTAAATCACCAGAACAGCTAGTTGAGGGCCAGGGCTTTCTGCATGCACTGTTCTAGTTTGACTCTCAGCGCGCTGTGACTGTGAGCGCTGTACTCACACTCGTCGAGAACACGGGTCTGTGACTTCCAGGAGAGTGAGGCCCTCCGAGGCTGCCCCTGCCCACCCTTCCTGCCCCCTTACTTCTCAGGGGGATGGGCTGCAGGTATTTGGAGACTTCTCTATGGAGATTCTGAATGGGGTGCCTTTAGTTTTGGTGTAGTGGTGTGTATTTGCATGGTTTGCAGCTGTTTAAGTGCACAGTTAAGAAATACGTCTAATGCAAATGCTACATAAACAAGTGGATTGTGTGATCATTTAGTTCATAAAGAGGAGTGGACCATATGAACACATGGGGAAAAGTATAAACATCTTTCCGGCTGGTTAAAAATTCAACTATCAACAAAGGTAACAGTGCATTGCTAAAGAGGACATCCATGACAGACAGGTGAGCGTGAGCCACCAACTCAGACACTGCAGGAAACAGTGTGCAGGAGAACTGGCAAAAAGGTGAGAGAGGCGCCACCAACCAGACCACAATCCTAACAATGTACCTGATTGTCAGTAATACAGAGTCTATGCAACTTCAAAATGAAATAGATCAATCAGCCATGCTAGAGCAAGGTCTGGATTATTTTTCTGTCCTCAGTATAGAAAATCATGTCATGTAATCATTGTGATATATCAAATGGTATTCTGACAAACCAAAAAAATGTAGCAATACGTGAATTATAGAAGTGTCAGACATTTGATTAATTTAAGCAAAAGTTATTTTTCTAGTGTTTGTAGGGTTTCTTGGTCAATATTTTTTAATTGGTAATTTGTTGTGATTTTTATTCTAAAAATACTTACAGTTAGAAAATTGCTGTGCATTTATAACGTTTTCTTTTTTCTTAAAGAATCCCTTCCCCTGTTGGGCAAACCCCAGGTCTCAGATTCCCAGACCCTCCAGTGGGGTACCTACCACCTCCCCTAGGTGGGTGGGAGGCAAGGTGTGCAGATGGATCAGCCCGTTTGGGAGGCTCCTCCCCTCCATACTCTTCCCTGTCCTCCTTCCCTGTTGCCAGTCTCCCTGACCAGTTCTCACTGGCCCCTGATAGCTTTATTGTGGAATTTCCTGGGTCTTTTACGTAGCATTCAGGTGGGCTAATAGTGTTAAAGTTACTTGTATGTATTTCTGTCTCTCCAACTAGAGGAGAATTCTGTGGGGACAGTGGTCCTGTCTTGCTCACCTGTTCTCAGAAACTAACCTGGTTTTGGCACCTGATAGGCACACAATTAATGTGGATCTCATCAACCTAAAATGATTCTGGGGAGGTATTCACAGTGATGTAAGACTAAATATTTTTCAGTAAGCCTCATACCTTGGTTCAGTTTGGACCCAAGCAGAGCTTTCTCCAAGGTAAAAGTGCAGAGCAACTTCCCTCTAAGGATTTTGAGAAGCAAGGATCCAGAAAGGTGACCCAGTTGCCTTGTAAATGTACCACCAAGTTCTCGGTGTGGCAAAGGTTGACTAGCTGTTCCTCAAACTGATTCCTCATCCTTTCAGACACAAAGCAAAACTACATTCCCATCCTCCCTTGCAGTTCCCTATGAACATGTGGCTGAGTCTTGGCCAACAGAATATGAGAAGAAAATGAATTGGCTCATATAATTATAGAAGCTTGACAAGTCCAAAATATGATAGAATGGAGGGAATAGCTGGCAAGATGGAGACTCAAGAAAGAGCTGATGTTGCAGTTCAAGTCCAAAAGTCTCGCTATAGAATTTCCGCTTGGTTGGGAGATGTCAGTGTTTGTTCTGTTCTGGCCTTCAACTGATTTCATGAGGCCCACCCAAATTCTAGAGGATAATCTGCTTTATTCAAAGTCTTTGATTTAAATGTTAATCTTCTTTAAAAAAAAACTTTCACAGAAACATCCAGAATAACATTTGAACAAATATCTGGGCATTGTGGCTCAGCCACGTTAACATATAAAATTAATGATCACAAGTCCATTACTTGTCAGTTTGACACCCATATGCTGTATCCTCAAACCATATACTTAATCTTCAAATAAACACAATAACAAGGTCATAATTCTGCCTACAATTGCCTGTGTACAACAAAAATGCACCAGCCCTTACCCCAGAAGAGGATGCAAAGTCCTCAGATGGTATATTTAATCTTCTCCTCAATATTCTGTAACTTAAATATCATGATATGAAACTGACAATACTTAAGCACTATGATATGTCAATATATCTTATGTTACATGGTAAAGGGATAATAAAGGAAAGAAGAAAAAGATATTACACACACACACACCTGTGCAAATGTATTTATACCAAATTAAGGAAGACATTCTCAAGACAGTCAGTCTTTGTTTTGTTTCTGGTCATCTGGTTGTTGCTGGTATTTATATAACTGTCTTCTTCTACTACCCGTTCCATATTCCCTGGGTCTTCAGCAGGCACCTCTGCAGGTCATGGTTCTTTACCTGCTGGGTGACCCAAACTTTCATTCTTGAAGGGTCTGGACCATTACTAGCCCTGCCTGGATTAGGTGTTGGTTTTCCATTGGCCTTAATCACAGGGCATGGTAATACTAACAGAGACCCAAGGGGATGTCCTATTCCCAAGGTCCTATTCTTTACTTCCATTGTGGAATAGTGGGGCAACTTCCCTTAGACAATCAGGATCAGTCATCCCAGTGGTTACTGTAACTCCCTTCCTTGCCTGTTGATTCAGAGGCCTGAGGAGCCCAAGTGGTGAGGCAGCTGCACTAACTTCCACTTCAATGGGGTCGTGGTTCATTGTGTGTCTCCTGGTGGAAGCATTCCTCCCTCTGGAACTAAGACCTGTAGGCAAACAGAAAATAAGGTTGTGGGGACAAGAAGCAAACATTTTGCTACTGGATTGCTAGGGGTTATAGAGAGCAGTACCACTCCCATTTTTACCCACATTCTGGTCTTAAAACATAAAAACCTTTGCACTTACAGACTTTTCCTCCATTCGTGTCCATTCTTCTCTTCTGCTGGCTAAAAGGAAAAGACCATGAGGCATCACAAGGGGACAGGCGCCTGGTCCAGAAACGACCACGAGGAATACATCCCGCTATCCAGAAACAGCCATCTGGATATTGTGGGAATGTTATATGAAGTGTGTAAGTCCGGGGAGAGGAAGTTCTGGGGCAAAATACTTCTAAAAACTGAAATCAGTCAAAGGGAGAAATAAAGTTTAAAACCCGTTCATTGCTTACAAACTTCAGTCCAGGGCCGTCTTTCTCCTCTGCTCTGCAAGAAGCCAGCAACCCAGCCAGCCCCGTCCCCTTAACCTCCCAGGTTCAGACACGTCCTGGGTTGCCCAGGTAATTACCCATTGATATGGGGATGAACTTCTCTCCACCCCTGAGGATATGCAAATGCCCTAAAGCCAGGCGAGATATTCCAGAAATGTTACAATTTTACCCACAAGTGTTATATAAAAATAACCCCCCAGAGATGTCCACATCCTAATCCTGTGAATATGTGAACTCATATGGCAAAAGGGACTTTGCTGACGTGATTAAGTTAAAAATCTTGAGATGGGAAGAATATTCTGGATTATCTGGGGGGGCCCACTGTTGTTGCGGGGTGCCATACAAAGGAAAGAGGGAAATGGGCATCAGAATCAGGAGAAGATGTGAGGGCAGATCCAGAAGTGAGGCTGCTGCTGGCTTTGAAAGTGGAGCTGGGGCCACACCAGCCGAAGAATGCAGGTGCCTCTGGATGGGAGGACAGAAGGAAGCAGATGCTCCCTAGATCCTCCAGCCCCGTGGACGCCCAGATTTGAGCCCAGTGACACATGGCAAACCTCTGTCCTCCATAACTGGGATAATAACTTTTTGTTTTAAGCTACTAAGTGTGTGGCATTATGTTATGGCATCAACAGTAAACTGGCCCAGTGAATGACTAGTAAATCATGTTACATTAAATCATTGAAATGTTGGAATTCCTTGATTAAGCAGTGAAGCTAATCTAAATAAAACACTTAGGGACTAAGAAATAAAGTTTTCACATTTGGATAGAGAGACTGGAAAGCAACAAAGTCACTGTCTCCCTTGAGACCGCCCTCTTCTGGATGGCCCCTGCATCAGCTGTCTGGGTGCCTGGTCCCCTACTGCTCTCAGGGGCACAGGTGGCCCAGCAGGCCCTTGTGTGGCATGTCAGTAGCAAAGCCTCACTTAATACTCATGCTGGGAACAAGCAAGCTGGAAGCTGCCAGAACTGAGCTCACCTAATTCTTTAATTGGTGCTTCTTCTAGACATTCATTTAAAGGTCCCCAGTTTGAGCCTGCTCTGTGGCAGAGCAGTGTACCAATTAAAGGAGTCCTGCTCTCTGCTCTGGGTGAATGTGTTTATGTCACTTAGATTTCACTCAGGGAAACTTCTGTCCCAGAACTAGTAGATGATCAATAAATGCTTCTGATTAAGGAAACTGAGAAGCTAGAAGAGCCAGAGTTCATCTGGTTCAAGCCACACCCAGGATCTGAAAAAACTCCCCTGGAGAGCTAGGCCAGGGTGCCAGCTTCAGGGGTCTGGGAAGTTCAGCAAAATAGAATTAAAGGCAACCTGGATGTTCTGTGTACCACTGACACGTCAGAGGGACCACCAGCCCAATATGAGTCCTTGACAGGTACCCCTTCCCAGCCCCTGTCCTCTGCAGGTGACGTATGAGTTGAGGGTAGTGGCAAGTGCTTCAGAGTCAGACAGACCTGAAATCAGATTGTGGGTAAAATTGCAATATTTCCAGAGTCTCTCGCCTGGCTTTAGTGCATCTCCATATCAACAGGCATTTCCGAAGGGGTGGGGAGAAGTAGACCATCTCCATATCAGTAGGTAATTACCTGGGCAAGCAAGGGCTTATCTGGACTCAGGTTGGGAGGATTCCCTTGCTTCTGCCACAGCAAGAGAGAGAGAGAGAGAGAGAGAGAGAGAGGGAGAGAGAGATGCTGGATGGCTTTTCTGTAAGCCATAAACGGGTTTTAAACGTTCTTTCTCCCTTTGACTGATTTCGGTTTCAGCTAGGCATTTTGCCCCGGGATTTCCCCTGCCCGGAGTTACACAGATCCCTAGGTGACTCTGAGAGAGCTGCACAGCCTCTCCATGCCTGTTTCCTTATACACAAGCAAGGATAGTTTGGTACGTGCTTCTTTGGGTTATGCTGAGGTTTAAATCTCAGTAAGTTGCTCAGCATAGAGCCTGGCACTCAGTACTGTCCCAACACCTCTGCCCTCATGTTGCCGGGCCGCTGCACTGCCTTCCTTGTGGCTCTCGCCAGCCAGTTGTCCTGAGCACGGGAGCTGGGCACCTGGAGGGGTCATGTTGCACCCAGGGGGCATCCCGCGGTGTCTGCTGCAGAGATGAGGTCCGGGCGGTGTGCCTCTGCCAGAGCCTTGCAGGGGCGGATGCAGGGGGTGGAGCCCCTCCCACCCCTGCAGGCCCCTGGCAGGCCATCTCCTCCCTCCCTGGGAGCCTGTTACTTTCCTCACCTGGTCAGGCTGCCAGCTACTCCCACAAGGCACTGAGCAGACAGTAAGAACCAGAGAGACCTCCTGCTGAGACGGCCTCCGTGGATGAAGTTCTCTCCAGGCACAGGGCAGCGTCCCAGCACGCAGGGCCCAGAGACATGACACTGAGCATGAGAAAGGAACCACTAGGGCTTTTCTGCTGTAGCCATAAATGAGGGCTTTGAGAATTAACCCAAAGAAGGGAAATGGATATACAGCCTTCTTTAGACAGGCTTCTCTATGGACATGCAGAAGTCCAACCCTGAGGTAGTGCTAAAGTGTTCGTCCAGCTACCGCATGGCTTGGTCACATTAATCACTGTGAGTCCCGAGAGGCACTGAGAATTCCCCAGCACAGAATTCCCCA
Organism: Manis pentadactyla; assembly: GCF_030020395.1. Classification (NCBI taxonomy): domain Eukaryota; kingdom Metazoa; phylum Chordata; class Mammalia; order Pholidota; family Manidae; genus Manis; species Manis pentadactyla. The sequence goes on along the minus strand of NC_080031.1, from coordinate 21,384,383 downwards.
TGTATTCAGTAATCATTGAGCAAATTCTCGTTCAGAGCTGTTCACCTCTTGTCAGGCTCTGTGCAAGGTGCTTGAAAGGGATGCGAACTCAACAGTCCAAGCAGGTTTATTGGTAAACCTGAGAGAGACCTCTCAGTCCTGGCCAGCAGAACAAAGGGAAAGCGGTCTCTAGCAGGTCAAGGGGCTTTTTATGGCCAGGGCTTTGGCGGGCTCTTTGAGGGGAGGGGTCAGGGAAAGGTGGGCGTGTGGCTTGCTGGCATATCCTCTGGAGAATGTTTGTAGCCTAGGTAAGATGACAGCTAGGTCTCTCTGGGTGGGCTTATTCGAAAGGTGGTCCTCAGATCGGGATTCTATAAGTGCTGAGTGTGCAAAGATAAACAAGATTGTCTCTCTTCTTGAGGAGCTCATAGTGCAGCCAGAAGACAGAAATGTAAGCAATTCACAAATCCGCAGAGAAAAAGTGCCTCCACAGCAGAAGCAAGCAGGAACGGGGAGGCTAGGGAAAGGCGTAGGTAAAAGTTCCTCATGGGCTGGGGTGAAGGGTCAGGAAAGCTTTGTGAAAGAGAATTTGAATTCTGAATGCAGGAGAAAAGCTTGCATTCAGGGAAAAAAAGGGTGGGCTCAAAGAGCCTCTGTTCCAGGGAAGAAATTCCTCTGGTGGACGTGTCCTGAGCACCTACCCTGTGCTCCGAGCCGTGGCAGCACTGCAGCGGACATGTCAGTAAGGCGCGGGGAGTGCCCTCGGTTGGAGGGACCTCAGCCTGTGCAAGCAAGCGATGGAGGAGGCTTCAGGGGCTGTGTATGAACAGAGCGATGCAGATCTGCAGGAAGGGGGTCTCACTGAGGAGGGACATCTGGGCGAGTCCTGGTAGATGAGAGGAGTTGGCCAGGAGGGAAGAGAAGGAATTTCTTGTATAAGGATCAAGATGTTAAGGGTGAAGATATTGAAGGTAAGTACAACCACAGAAAATCTCAAACTGAAGGGAAGGTGCAAGCCAGAGTGTAAAGCCCAGGGCAGAAGGAGCTTTTGGATGTGCTGCCTTTGAGGGGCTGTGGGCCCGAGGGCCGTACCCAGACTCAGCCCTTCATCTGTTCCACACAGCTTGGCTCGTTTGGTTCTCCGGTAGCACCCTGAGGCCAGCCAGGCCACCGCTGAAGCAGGGGGCTTGGGAGACAGGTGAAACCCTGTAAGAATAGTTGTAGAAAATGCTCCTAAAGGCCTTGACCCTCACCAGCTCCTCATCTAAAACTGTCCCCAGACCTTTGAAAAGCTGCCCCTTGGCACCCACAGGGTCTCAGGTTGGCTGTGACCTCCTCTGAGAATCCTTGCCCAGTTGTGTGACCAGCTACCCTGGTCTGTCTGGACTAAGGGCATTCTCAGGGGGTGGACTCTCGAGCTAAAACAGGACCAGCCCCAGGCAGCCGAGAATTGTGGTCACCCTCCTTGATACCCCCCAACTTTGTCTAATGTAAGCACTGTCCACACCATTAATCTCTCCTAAATCACCCTGTTACTCTGCTACTTTCCTTACTGCAATTAGTACAAGTCCATCCCAAAAACATAAGGTTTGTCCCTGTGGGTCAAATTGCAATATTTCCAGAATATCTTGCCTGGCTTTAGTGCATCTCCATATCAATAGGTGTTTCCAAAGGGTGGAGAGAAGTAGTCCATCTCCGTGTCAGTAGGTAATTACCTGGGCAAGCAAGGGCTTATCTGGACCTGAGGTTGGGTGGAGCTCTCTCTTCTGCAGCAGGGTCCAGAGAGAAGCAGGACGGCTGCTTGTAAGAAATAAACGGTTTTCTCTCACTATCTCTCCCTTTGACTGATTTGGATTTCAAAGGTATTTTGCCCCAGGATTCTCACCCCCCCCCGCACTCCCCCCGGGAGTTACAGTCCCTCTCAGTGCTGGGTTCTCTGCTTCAGCCCTTGTCTGGCACATGGGTGACATTCAATAAACATCTATACAACAAAAGAGGACACCACTCAGCCCTCCCCAAAAGAGCTTGTTTTCTGTGCCTGTGACCTTGCTGATGTCATTCTTTCTTCCTGGAGTGCTTTATCCCCACTCTCTGTCTGAAAAACTATTTGTTTCTTGACAACTCAGATCAAATATCAGCTCCTCTCGACCCCTAGAACTACTAACATGGGTCCTGAAACCGATGTGCCCTCCATAATGGTTATTGAATAAATGACTCTACATTTATCTCTGTAAATGTCAACTGTATTGGCTTCAGCCCATCTTTTATGAATTATTTTTGAATTCTTATTTTGTGATCCAATCTATTAGTGACCCATAACAGGCTATGTCATCCACAATTAAATAAGTGTGCACTCTCTGTATCCATCCTGTTTATATCTGTCTAAAATGCATTGCACAGAACAGGGCTGATAAATGTCGTCTGCCATGTAGTTGGGGAAAACAAATCACATTGACCTGACAAAATCAGAGACTGGAAGCAAGGACTTTTCTTACAGATAAACTTGGGTCCTTCTATAGATAGAATGTTTTCCTCTGCCCCCACACCATCTCTGCTCATTACAATCTACATATTCCTAAAGAACACTCTATATGTCACCAGTTCCATAACATCTCTGTGGTTCTCTCGAACCAATCCCTTCCCCATAGTGTTCTTTAGGCATTCAGCATATTTTCTCATTCATTCAATAACTATTTATTGAGAGTCTTGTAATTTTTCAGGCATAAAGAAGGATGAGCACAGCTTTAGCTTGCATTCTATTCATTTGCACACTTATCTTAACCCACACCTTATCCCTTATGGTTTGGGCTAGTTATGAGGAATCTCTGAACCTCAGTTTACTTATCTATTAAAGTAGGAGTGATAATACCTGTTTTACATGGTTCTGCAGGTAGATGATGTCATGGAGCACCTAGCACAGTGTTTGGTATATTGTAGATGACTAAGATTTTTTCATTCTGCCCCATCTACATACTAGATTATAAAAAAACAAGGGCTGCCCTACTGCTCTTCTCATGTCCCTGTTGCAAAGGATAGCCATGACTTGCATGCCTATTATGTTGAGTTGAGTTGGAGGTGGGGACACCACACCCAGAGCTGGCTCCCTGGCCTTCCCGGGGTAGGGGTGACTCACCTGTCCCTCAGGCGCCAGCTCAGAGCCCCTCACAGTCTGGTCTGCAGTGTGTTGCAGTAGATGCAGCATGTGGTATCTCCTAGGGGACTCAGTACCTCACAGGGCAGGGCTGGCTTGGATGAGGAGAGTACCCCTAGGCTGAAGGACTGGGTGGGAGTCCCGGGTTCAGGGAGTTGTGAGGTCGTCCCCACCAGGTGGCCTGGCAGATCACCCAATACGTAAGGACATCCCCAAACCCCTGACTTTCATCCTCCTCCCTTCCATTTTCCTGTTCACTTTCTCTTTCCTTCTTACCTTCCCTTCTTTCCACCCTCTCTGCCTCTTGCTTGCCATCCCACTTGACTTCTGTGCCTCTCTGTCCCCACTCACTCGGCCCTCCACCATGTCCCCTCCTCCCTGGTTGGGCTCCAGCTCTGCCTTGCCCTCCCTTTGCTCCAATTGTCAGACTCAAAAACTTATTTCACACAAAAAAGTGCCTTACACAGTGCTAAGTGCTCTGCCGAGCAAACACAAAGACAAGCTTGCCCCAGTTTGGGATGCTTACAATCTTCCTGCAAATGTCTGCCCCTCCTTTGGACCAGTGAGTGCCAGCGCCCTGTTCTCCCCTAACCTCCTGTTTCCCTGCCACTCCTCTCCCACCTTCTGTCTCCTTCTCTGGCCTTTGCTGCTCTTTCTCTTGCAACATTATTGGAATTCTATAAAAGAGATCTTCATTATGTATTACACAGCTGGTTCTCTGCTCATCTCATTGCATTTGTTATAAATGCCTTTAATGTAAATAAAAAGCTATTTAATTAAATAAAGTATTTAAAAATTACAACAAGGTCTTGAATTTCATACAAATCATTCAAAACCAATACTAAATCTATTGGCAGCATGTAGCAAACTTCCCTGTGCATATTTCTTTTAATGCTTTGCCAATGAATGGCCAAAAGAAGCCATCTTTTTGTAGCACACACCAGTTTTCTCCACTTTCACTGCCCAACCAGTAATAAAAGTACACATGTAATTTTGTTTAGTCAGCCAACTGCTGTGCGAGGACCTTGCATAAACTTAAATGTGTTTTGTTTCTTTCACTCCCTGTTTATTATGATTGTGAAATGAGAGGGGGTGAGATTTTTGTTTTGCTGGTCTTGGGGGAAGCCAGGGGGTGATTTTCCTTCTGGGAGCCTAGAATCTCTATGGGTACTAATGTGGGAATTGCTCCCATTTGCTGGGAGTCTCAGGGGAGGGAAGAGACTAAAGTGAAATCAAGAGTCAAAGAGGAAACCAAAATGGTCTGACTCCAACCTGGCTGAAACTGAGATGAAATGGGCAAATCCCTGGGTGAAGGCTGGGACTAGAGGTAAAAAATTAACATGATAGGCATAAGGCTGCTTAGAATAAAAGAGAAGCCCTGACAAGCCATGAGATTCCACCTCTTCAAACACCCTTCAAATGCTGCCTCAAGAGCTTCTTTAACTACATAGTAACACTATACACAAAAGTTAATCCAAGATAGATGGTTGACCTAAACATTAATGCTAAATCATAAAGCCTTTAGAGAAAACACAGGAAAATAGTTTTGAGATCTGATGGTAGTTAAAGATTTTTCAAGAAAAGTTAAAGAAGGTATTATATGTTAAAATAATAAATTTGACTATTAAATTCATTTCTTTTTTGCTCATCAAGAGAAACTATTAAGAAAATGTATGGGTATATTCACAAAAAATATATCTAATAAAGGACTAGTGGCAGGTTATTCAGAGAACTCTTAAAAAGTCAGTAATAGGCAAATTAAAGAGATATTTCACCAACAGGATATATTAATGATTGAAAACCACATGAAATAAGCCATAGGCTGGGAGGAAAAGCTTTGCAAAACACATATCTGATAAAGCACAGGTAACTGATAAAGAACTTTCTAAACTGAAAAGTAAGAGAACAAGCAACCCAATTTAAAAAATGAGGAAAAAAGTCTGACCAGACCTCACCAAAGAAGATACATAGATGGCAAATAAACATATAAAAAATGCTCAACATCGTAAGTCATTAGAGAATTTCAAACTAAAAGAACAAGGAAATAACACAAAACATCTATTAGAATGGTTAAAAACACTGAAAACACCAAATGCTGGTGAGGCTGTGGAGCAGCAGGAACATTCCGTCGTTGCTGGTGGGAATGTGATACAGTGCAGCTGCTTTGGAAGACAGTTTAGCAGTTTGTTACAAACTAAACATACTCTTACTATCTCCATACAGCATTTGCATCTCTCTGGAATTTATTAGTTGAAAACTTACATCCACACAAATATCTTACAAAATGTTTATTTTTTTTTAATTGCCAAAACTTGGAAGCAACCAAGATGTCATTCAGTAAGTGAATGGATAAGTAGGTTATTATAACTGTTCCTATGCAATTTTTCCCCCAGTACATTGTGATCTCCATGCGAATGGGAACAACAAAGAAATCTCGACCAGATGGCTTTGCCTGTGAATTCTGCCAAACATATACAGTATTGATGCCAATCCTTTTGAAATTCTTACAAAAAAGTAGAGGAGGAGGAAACCCTTTCTAACTCATTATATGAAGCCAGCATTACCTCAACACCCCAGTTAGACAAAGACTCACAAGAAAGGGAAAAAAACCCTACAGATCAAAAGCCATTATGACCAAGGACAATACCAAGTATGTAAAAGTCTCATACACTGAAAATTACAAAACATCACTAAAAGAGACATAAATAAATGGACAAACATTTCATGTTAATGATTAGATTATTCAATATTATAAACATAACCATGCTATCCAAAGTAATCTACAGATTCAGTGTAAGCCCTATTTAGTCTCAAAGCCTCCTTTTTATGGCAACTTTTTTTTTTAATCCTGTAATTCATACAGAATCTCAAGAGACCCTGAATAGCCAAAACAATCTTGAAAAGGAAGGACAAACCTGGAGGCCTCACACTTTTTATTTTAAAACTTAGAGCAAAGCTGGAGTAACTGTGTAGCAGTGGCATCAATACAACATATAAACCAATGGAATAGAACAGAAAGCCCAGAAACAAACCCTTTGCATACATGGTCGATTAATTTTGACTAGGGTGCCAGGTGCCATTCTTTCAGGAAAAAACAGTTTTTTCAATAAATTGTGCTAAGCAAACTGAATATCCACATGCAAAATAATGGAGTTGAACCTATTACCTTATCCCATATACATAAATTAACTCAAAATGGATTAAAGACCTAAATATAGAGCTAAAACTCTTAGAAGAAAATACAGGAGAATATCTTCATGCCATTGGATTTGGCAACGATTTCTTGGATGTGACTCCAAAAGCACAGGCATCAGAAGAAAAAAAAGTAGATGAATTGAACTTCATCAAAATTGAACATTTTTATGCATCAAAAGACAGTATCAGCAGATTGAAAAGACAACCCACAGAATGACATAAAGCATTTGTAGATCATATGTCTGATAAAGAATTAATATCCAGAACATATAAACTTTTCTACAACTCAATAACAGAAACTAAGTATTCCAATTGGAAAAATGGGTAAAGAACTTAATTAGACATTTCTCCAAAGTAGACTTAAAAATACCCAATAAGCTCATGGAGATTCTCAGCATTACTAATCATCAGGGACATGCAAATCAAAACCATAAAGAGATATCACTTTCCCTCCACTATCATAGCTATTAACAAAAAGAAAGGGGGAGTAATAAGTGCTGGCAAGGAGTGGGGAAATTGGAGCCCTTGTTGCTGCTGGTGGGAATAACACCCACTGCCTGCAGCCCAGGGTCTGGGTTCAGAATGCCTGAGAAGAAATTCGGATTCTTCTTATTAGCTGATAGACACTGGTGTTTTCTTTTTCAAGTGTCAATTACCTCATTTGTAAAATGGGAATAATAGCTGTTCAAACTCATGGGCTCGTTTGATGTTAAATGAGGTATTGCAATTAGATAGAAATTAGAACCTTGTCTGGGGCATGGTAAGTAGTTAAATACACAGTAACTTCTCCCCTTCCTTCTCTTCCTCTACTTTCTTCAGGAAATTTTATGTGTAGAAGATAAGTTTTGGATATTCTCCAACCCAGACTTCTATGTCCTTACTGATCATTGTGTGGTTTCTGGCATCAGTAATATCTATGAATTTGCTAGAAATTCAGAAAATTAGGCCCTGCCCCAGAACTGCTGAATCAGACCTTTTAACAAGATCCCCAGGTGCTTTAAACACACTTAGAATTGAGGAGCCCGCCGTGCTGTGGTTTCTAGTTGGCTGCATTGACCTGTCATTCTAGTTTCATTAATCTTCTTTGTACTGATTCCTTCTACTCCTACACTCAGATAAATCAAAGAAAAATGGAAATGACTCATAAAAATTGCCTCTAGAAAGACTTCTTTCATTAATGTTTCTTATATTCAGGATGGAAAAAATTAGTGAATTTTCCAAATCTTTTCTTACATGTTTCACTTACTCCTCACATCAAGCTTACAAAGTAAATAGGGGAAGCCTAGGTAGCAACCTGAAGATCAAAGGTGCTGCAGTTCATGGTAAAAATGTAACCCATCCAGGCTGAACTGCTATCCTCTTTGTGAATACAAAACCCTGGGGTACAGAAAATATTATCCTTTGCTGAAAGAAATTATCTGGAAATCAATGTGTGGACAGCAGGAAATGGGGGCAGAAACTGTGTATGGAGCACACTTCTTGTTAAACCAGCGCTGATAACACAGTGGCTGGGACTTTAAGTGGCAGCCCAGGTTGGTGCAGAAACCACAGGGACTCCAGACACCAGCACGGTATGCAGTCAGGTTTTCATCCTCCTCTTTCTTCTTCCCTCTCATTTTGCCAAGTCAGTCAATACCCTGACCAATCTGACTGCCAAGGTTTCCTACAAATGAGACTAGGTAGGCTCAGGAAACATTGCTCCTCCATGGCAGGAGTCACCATGCAAGGTGGAAGACGGCAAGGAAGCACGACTGACAATTACTCCCACTCATGCAGGTGCTTCTCAAAGCTGATACTTTAATGAGCATATGGAGATATATGGCCTGACTCCAGGGCAGAGAGCAAAAGAGGGAATGATTTGAGAACCCTGCCAAAGAGACAGAGAAATAGCATAAATGACCCAAGGGACAGCCAGTTCAATTAAAATATAAAGCTCTCTTTGGGGATCCACATCTCCTTGGCAATGGCAGACTGATTGACTGCAGGGGCTGGATGTGGAGAGCAGAGAAGAACAGGTTGCGCAGAGCTACAGAGGGGACGCCCACACACTGGCTCTACAGCAGGCTCAGCTGTGCTCACAGCACCCCCTTTAGGAAGGCCTCCAGAACTTCTGAGATTTATCATTACCTCCAACACCCTGACCTATCCTGATGCAGGTGAGAGAATAAAGGATGGAGACTCATTCTCCCTTGCCTTCCTGGATAATCTATTCTAAGGAGCACTGAAGGAAAGATAATCTTGCCAAATATGTCCCATTAAAAAAATACTACATGCAGGGAAGGGTGACGGATTATTGTCCCAATCTTTGGCAATGTACATATTTATGGATAGCCACTTTTGTTTTGGGGTTAATTTGCCAGAGAACAACTAATGACAACAAAATTAAGAGTGAATGTACCCAACTGCTTCTATTAACATCTTCCTTTTCAAATGTTAAAAAGAAACAATAGGCCAAAATGGAGTCACTTGTGTTAAGTACCACCAAGACTTAGTACCTGTGGATAAAGTGAAGATTCCTGTGGCCAGGATTCTTGCCTAGCCCTGGTTGGTTCACTTACTACACATGGGTGGGCAATACGTTGCTATTGACTGTATATAAAAAGCTCTGTCCAGTGGTCTGGGTAACACAGAGCCACGGCTGCAGGTGAGCAGAGTGGAGGCTAGAGAGGTAGCAGTGCCGAGGACAGAGACTGAGACGGCTGCTGGGAACGGAGAGGCCCAGCGGCAGAGCCTGGCTTGCTGCAATCAGACTCGCTCTGAGTGGACAGGACTCTAGTGATTGACCTGCCACTGTGGAAATAAAGTTGGGTATAAACGCTTTCACCCCAAGAACATTTTGCTGTCATTTCTTTGGTCTCATTGAATCCTTAATGAACTTGTCCAGGCTGAAACCCATTGGCAAGACAGTATCTAACCTAACTATAGTCCTACTTCTCCCAGGAGTGAAATTTTAAACTAGTATGTAATTTCCTGCTCAGCAATAGTGAGGTCATCTGCATGATAGGGCTCCCTTTTCTTCCAGGTAAGGGAAGGTGACCTTGCCTGACACAATCTTTTC